>NC_079337.1:4800000-5469906 GCF_029582105.1 Oenanthe melanoleuca | reverse complement strand
TGCACTGTACACTCTTAGCAGAAATTCCATCTGCCTCCCTGGCAATCCCACTTAGACACTTGTGAGATGGCACCAAGCACCTCAGCACAATATCCTGGCAGCCCAAAGCAGGGGCTTTGCACAGGGTTAAAGCAGCCTCAGAGCCACAAGGGGCTGGTGTCCAGCCCCACCTGCAGCCCTCCATCCCCAGAGCCCCTCTGCCAGGAGCAGCCACACCAAACCTGGATCCCTGCTCTTGCTTTCCTTCATTCCCTCTCAGGCAGGAATCTCTGAATTCCCCTCCAGGGCACAACACCTGGCTCTGCATCCACATCTATTCCAGTGATTTGTCAAAGGTTTAGGGTTTACTTTTGTTTGTAGGAATGGGTAAATGCTGGAAACTTGGGAAATTCTTTCCAGTCTTATCTGAAACATCATAAACTTCCTTAAAAGGTAAGTTTGGGACTACTCTTTCATGATGGATTCCTGGGACTTTGAAGATCTTATTCTGCTTGGAAAGGTCCAACAGCTTCAGGCCTTACTGAAACACAGCTTTTCTCACTGTATTTTCAAGTATTTCCAATAAGTTCAAGTAACTTCCTGTCATGCCAGAGCCTTAAATCACTGCAAATGGTCAAGAAGCAAACCCAAGCTTGTTCAGAGTGCATATACATACAGGAAAATGTGCTGTTATTTGGTTTTATAACATGTCTGCCTATTTAGCAAAAGCAGATTCTCAAAATAAAATAATATTTTTTTAATATATTCTGGTTTTAAAACATTTATCACTTCTTATTTCCTTCAAATTAATCACTTTCTTCTGATGACATTGGGAACAAACTGAATTAGCAAAACAGCACAAATTTTACCTGTAGCATAACTAAAGGTTTTTGAATTACATTTATAGCTCCACTACTGTAACTCTATTTTTATTTCACTCCTAGTTTTTAAATCAGATTCTGCTCCTGGTTATCTCTGAGCATGTCTGAGAGAGCACAGCCTGAGACAGAACTCAGAGGGACAGATTTAAACCCAGCAAAGCCCACACTGAGGAAATTTGGCTGCCAGCTGAGAGATTTTGGAGCTGCCTGGCTTGTGTGACACACTGATTCCATCAGATTTCAGTTCTTTTGCCTCCTCAGATTCTGCTGATTTTCTCTCTGATTAAAATGCAATCAGTGTAACTGAGGTATCAGAAAAAACAAGGGAAAAAAAAAAAAAAAAAAAAAAAAGCACTGTATTTTCCAGGCTGTTTTCACAGGATGTCACACAACTGTACACACACAAAGAAAGGTTCCAATACATCTTGTATCTGCTCTGAGCTCAGTTATCTGAGCATCCATCAGAAATAACTCCCATTAAGCCAATGGAGTCCTGCTAATTTAAAACTAATGAGAAAGGAGACTCAGCTGAGCTCTCCCTCTGCCTTGTTTTCTGCCTTCTGTTGGGACATACTTTTCCTTATGAGGCCACAAGCCCGAGCTGGATTGCATGCCCAGCAGTGCTGGGTTCTGTCTCTGTCACTGAGTGACACAGCACTGGGTGCTGGCAGCCAGGGACACCTGGGCATGGGTGTCCTCACCCAGGGACACCTGGGCATGGGTGTCCTCACCCAGGGACACCTGAGCATGGATATCCTCACCCAGGGACACCTGGGCATGGATGTCCTCACCCAGGGACACCTGGGCATGGATATCCTCACCCAGGGGACACCTGGGCATGGATGTCCTCACCCAGGGACACCTGGGCATGGATGTCCTCACCCAGGGACACCTGGGCATGGATATCCTCAGCCAGGGACACCTGGGCATGGAAATCCTCACCCAGGGACACCTGGGCATGGAAATCCTCACCCAGGGACACCTGGGCATGGATATCCTCACCCAGGGACACCTGGGCATGGATGTCCTCACCCAGGGACACCTGGGCATGGATGTCATCACCCAGGGACACCTGGGTGTGGATATTCTGACCCAGGGGACACCTGGGCATGGATGTCCTCACCCAGGGACACCTGGGCATGGATATTCTGACCCAGGGGACACCTGGGCATGGGTGTCCTCAGCCAGGAAGCATCCAGAAACTGATACCACCTCACCCCATCCAGAGAACTCAGCCCAAGAAGAAAACCTGCACACCCATGTTCCAGACCACTGAGGTCTGGGGAGGGAGTAGATTGCTCCCTGCACTCAGTGCCAATATCAGTGTGTCCCTCTGAAAAGGATTTTTTTCACTTCTCTTTGCATTTCAAGACTATAGAAAGGCAAGGCACTTTGGGATGGTTTTAGCTTGATTGGCTCCCTCCCTCCTGAAAAATGCAGCCAAGTGTTCTGTGGCCCAACATGATGCCAACAGGTACAACATGGGTTAAAAATAAAAAAAAAAAAAAAGAAAAGGACATAGGAGAGGAGAAAGTCACAAAAAACCAAAGGAAAATGGGAAAGAAAAGGGACCATCTGAACAAACTCACTGCAGTTTGCTGTTCCTCGAGAGACAAAACAGCTTCAGCAAATGCTCTTTTGGATGGTTCAGTGCTGTTTTTCTCACCAGCATTTTGTGGAATGGCTCTAGCAGAGTTTTACTGGTCAGACTGTCAATATATACAATGCTAATGCAATAATAAACACCCAGAGTCATGACTCCAGAGCCAGGCTGTTGATAGAGGAAAGCTTTGGAAACACAATGGTTTACTGAGGGTAGTCCCCCTTCCCTCCCAATCCCAGCAAGCTTATTTATTTTTTCAGGGTCTTCTTATCATGGAATATTAAAAACAACCCTTCCCCTCCAAATAAAAGAACCACCCAGCAACACAAAGAGGAGTGTTCTTGTAAAGACAATGTGCAGATAGCAAGAATAATATTGCTATTTATTTCTGCTTTAAGGTCGAGTGTTTGCTCCCACTTAATCCATAATAAGTCTGTCTTTATTTCAATGAACTCATCCACCATATAAATGCCAGCAGACTCTTCCAAAAGTATTTATGGAAATAAGCCACTTTGACAATGCTCTGCTACACTTCCTGTTATTATGAAAGCAAACTAAAGTAATTAGGTCTTGATAACTCTGGAATCACTGGATGCTGAGTTAGGTTTTTTGATTTTATAGGAAAAAGTTTATCCAGGAGCAATGAGTAAGACATGGAAGGGCCCTGCTTTATGCACCACCCTTGGAAGTGCTCAAGGCCACGTTCTCTGAAGTTTTTCCTAGATTTACAGCTTCTGGCTGTAATTGATCATCCATATATAGAGCACATAAAGTGCTAAAAGAAGTGTGGCATTAATACAGGGGAAAAGTCATCCCAGGCCAGGAAAGACTGAACAACAAAATGTAAATCAGTTACCCCAGTTCTATGCAAACTGTGGAACTAAGAAAAAGTCCTAAATGCTACCCAAGTATCACTGCTGATATCCATGATTTGAAGGATAATTCTTTAATTTGATGAGAAACCAGAAGGTTATTCCCAAAAGGGGCCCATACCCTGAGCTCTTCTAGACTAAACTTGCTCTGGCAAAGGCTGCTGCCTCCTCCTGAAGCATTGCTAAGATGAGACTCAAGTGGGGAAGCTTTGGTAGTTTTTAAGTGTCAGGAACCAGTGATTCCCTTTGCTCTGGGAATGGAGTTTTCATCAAGAATGTATCACTTTTTAAGTAGGGAGAGGAGAGGAGGAGAGGAAAAACCACAGCTGGTGTCCTCAGAGAAAAAAAACAGAGTGGCAAGTCTGCAGTGGGGAGCTCCTTAAAAGGGTCTTTCATGTGGTTCTGCATCAGCCAAACTCATTTACTGAGCTATTTCAGCATTTTTGGTTAGTGGGTGACCAGGTCATTATGGTGTAAAACACAGCTTTATGTATATGTTTCTCTTTGTTCTTTATTCTTGACCCCAAATCCCCACAGGCTCTGGGGACAGCTAATTTAGATATATTGATGAAGGTTGGTGCAGTATTTTCTGCAGAAGTTGAAGAGGGGAAAGTTTCAATGCCATAAGCTGCATCCTACTGCTTAACCCAATATCACTGCTTGTGTGCTTCCACTTCAGCCTATGAACTTCTCTTACCCCAGGGAGGATGTCTCAGCACCTATGAACACTGTCATGGGAATGCATCTCTGTTTTCTGTGCCCAGGAGCCTGGCTTTGTGATGGGGGTGCCCACTGCAAAGACCCCCAGCCACTGCAGCACACCCCAGAGAGGCAGACCTTGGTAGCTGGTTAGTGGAACAATCAGAATTTCCATTAAGGGAAAAGGCATCTGGATTAAAAAAACCAAAATCCAAGTTCTCCTCTGCCTGTTCTGCACGTGCATGTTGCCTGCATGCACACAAACCTGGAGCACAGCATTTGGCTGAGCTCTTTTCATTGCAGCTGCTTATGCAGGAATAGCAGCAAATGAAAAGCAGCACTCAGAGACACCCATTAGCCTGCTCTGCAAGGCTGAGAGCCCCAGAGAGACATTTGCTAAGCCTGCTGTGTCTTTCAGCACAGGCCTGGGGGAAACATTAAAACCAGGATCAGCATCTGCCATAAACACATTCTCCTTAAAGCATCCCAGGCAAGCAGTGTGTTTGCTGTCACTGCCAGTGCTGGAAGTCCTTCCACAGACATTGTTTTTGGGACAGCAGACAGCTCCTAACTCCAGGAACATCATGTGGTACTTGCACTGGATGAGATCCCATGCCCATCAGGTAGTTTCAGTGCCTGACCATGCAGCAGCCTCACCTTGGCTTCATTTCTCTCCTTGTTCTGCTCTGGTTCCCAGCACCCTGCTGTGCTGTGGCTGAAGCCAGGTCTGACTCTCTCCTGGGAAGCCAGCTGGGAATGGGGCTGCAGTCCTGTAAATCAGCTCCAAGTGGGCTGCAAACACAAAAGTCCTGCATGGGCTTCAAAGCCTCACATGGACTCAGGCTGTCAGGGATAACCTAAAACACCTGACTGCCCCTTGGAAGTTAAAAGTTTTAAACATTTGGGCTTGGAAAAGACCAGATTTTGTAAGAGTGACAGAACATCCTCAAAACATAGCATGGCCTTACCAGATTC
The DNA here is from genome assembly GCF_029582105.1 of Oenanthe melanoleuca. Classification (NCBI taxonomy): domain Eukaryota; kingdom Metazoa; phylum Chordata; class Aves; order Passeriformes; family Muscicapidae; genus Oenanthe; species Oenanthe melanoleuca. The sequence continues at coordinate 5,464,897 of NC_079337.1, read as the reverse complement.
TCAGCAGCAGATCTCACAACTTGGCTTGTGCTTATTGTGTTATTATTCCCTTTACTGTGACTCCTGTTAATTGTATGACTATTACCTCTGCTGTTATTCCCTTTAATTCTGTGGTGAGCAGAGGGTTTGGAGTGCTGTGTGACATGGCCAGCTGAAGAGCTGCAAGGTGATCCCTGAGCCCCAGGAGCACCCAGCCACACTCTGAAGGGCCATTTCCTCCCTGCAAACGCCAGAAATCAGGAATAAAGAGGAAGGAATTTGTCCTACCACAGCTGCTCCCAGGGCAGCAATCCTCAGTGATGTATGGAGTGGAAAATATGTCAGAGCAGTTCAGCAGGAATGAAAAGAAAAAAAAATCGTGATGAAGAGAAGGGCGGCTGAGTGACAAAGGAGTCATGAAACAAACATCCAACCACAAATAATTTGTTGGTTTTATTTGTTCACATTACCCTGCTGACATGGCATGTTTTCCCCTGCTGACTGTGCTCACTGTATCAGCACTGAGGCAAATCTGGATGATGCTTGCTCCAGAACAAAAATGATCCTCATCCACAGGTAACTCCTCATGTGTCCCTCTCGCCTGTGTGAGATCAGCAGGAAAAGGCATCCCAGGATGAAGCAAAGAAGATGAAGCAGAAGAGATCTGTGTGGTGGTTGACTATTTCAGCAGCAAATTTAGATTAAAGGAAAGCAAAAGGAAAGGCTCAGGCTGGGAGCTGCACCCTGGTGCCTTCTCAAAGGCTGACAAGGATTTCTAGTCTCCATGTGGGATTTGTCAGGATGGAAGGTCATCTGCAAGTCACTGTGACCCTCCCAATCACTTCTTAGTGCTCAATAAGGAGAGGAAAGAGCCCACTAGAACCAAGAGAAAGTAAAGCAGGGCAGTTAAGACCATAAAGGGCCACTTAGAAGGAACCTTAAAAGTTTAGTTCCACAGAACACTTAAGAGTTTAGGAAAATGCAAAGGAGCCCTTGAAAACATTAGGTTGCCTGCTGCTTTTTGTTTAGGAATCTCCATCCAGCCGTCACAGGAAAGATACACAGGCTCTTGGACATTTCCCTAACAGTTTTCATTTTAGGTAATGTAAATAACATTTTTTACATTAACATCTTATTTATGTAGGATCTTCTGTCTCAGCAGATGTCCTACAGCTGTAGGTGTGTAAAACACAAAGCAGGGCTGGGGGAGGTTTAATCTCTTCCTTGTACTCAGACAGCTGAGGAGGCAATCCAGTGGTGCCAGGGAAGTGTTATCAGCTGGTATCACACAGGCTGGATATCAGGCCACAGCTGACCCACACAGAGTTTGTCCCATCCCTTGATGTCCCACATATTATATTTTTTTAGTCAAAGATGTAGAAGTGTAATTATTTTTAGAGAAGTGATTTCTATTTTTAGGTAGAGGAGGCAGAATGGGATCACAGAATCACAGCAGAATTTGGGCTGGAAGGGACCCTAAGCCCATCTCATTCCAACGCCTGCCATGGGCAGGGACACCTTCCCCTATCCCAGTCTGCCCAGAGCCCCGTCCAGCCTGGTCTGGAACACTTCCAGGGATGGGCATCCATCTGCTCTGGGCACCCTGTGCCAGGGCCTCCCCACCCTCACAGGGGAGGATCTTTTCTACTAATGCACATTTCCCTTACTGCAGCTACTCACAGATGTCTGTGGACCTGTGCTGCTGTTCTTCACTAACCCCAGGGAACCAGCTCTTCAGCTGCTATAAACCAGCCAAGTGCCCCTGTTTTCTGCAAAAAGAGGCCAGTTTTGCACCAGGACTAAAAACCCTTCAGAGCAAAAACACCGTGAGGTAGTTAGACCCAGGAATCTGCACTGTTTAATCCTATTAAAACCATTTATCAAAGGCAGATTTTGGCTTCACAACCTGTTGCTTGTTGCTCAGGAAGCCCACAGTTCTGCCCATTGCCTTTGTTTTGCAGGCACTATAAAGTCTGCAGATCTGTTTTCCACAAATGAATGTCTCCTGCCAAAGGGCAGGGAAGTGCTGATCAGACAAATTGGAAAAGGTTCTCTCAGTTGTCATACAACAGCTTTTCTCTTGTCACTGACATTTTCCAGACAAACTCTCAGTGCTCTACAAGATTCATTTATAAGTGTAAAAAAAAAAACAAACCAACCAAACCAACATTTCAAAAGCAGCTACAGAGAAACCCTATTAAAAATCCAGGACATGGTGTACTGCACGAGCAGAACAGTTAGATATGTACATGCCTGGCTATTTCATGGATGGAAAAAGAAAAATTGACCCAATTACAGACCTGTCATACTCCACTTCTCTCTTCAGGGTATTGAATGTCACTTAAACCAAAGCAAACAGCCAAGCTCATTTCCCGTGACAAACATCCAGGGACATCTTAAAGTCAAAACAGAAGCAACCAAAATGAGAAGGCAGAGGAAACTTTGACAAAGCTTCAGAACCTCGTCAGATGCAATTATTCAGTGAGTGCACTCAAATCAATGAAAAAGAAGAGCATTGGAAAGTTCAGGGGGATGCAATTTGCAGCACCAGCTTCATAAAAAGCTGCCCTCAGTTTTAATGCTGAGGACAGGTGAATAAAACCAACACTGAGAAAACCAAATGGGGTACAGAACAACAAACAGCAACAGAATTTCTGGTAACAGCAGGAAAAGGGTCAAAGTGAACAGAATTTAACATAATATCCCTCATAATAAAATCCCACCTCATTGTAATTAAAATCTTCAGTCAAAAGTCAGTTCTGAATTGAATTAGCAACAATATTTCTTATCTCTTTCACACAACTCGAGCTGCAAACTGCTTTGGGGAAAGAAATGGATCAAATCCCTAGATATAACAGGATTAGAAAAGCTCCAAGTGACACCCATACTTAGTGCATGATTTGCCCCAGCTGGAACAGAATTTCCTAATCAAACTAAGGCTCCAAGTTCCAAGCTTCACTGGCACTTACCAGGAATGACCTCCCTCAGGAGCAGTAGAGAGCAATTGTCATCCTCAGGGACCTATTTGTTCCATCAGGATCTCTTTTCTACTTGGTGTGCCTTGAGTGATTGGATGGTGCTGTAAATCCAGCCAGGGCACTGGAGACTCTGTGGGTAATTTTAATAGAAGTGTGTTTGACATGGATAAAATAATCTGGTTATTTGGATTTTCTGTGGCATTTCTGGGAAGCCAGCGTTTAATGCAATTCCACAAAACAATTGTTGAAATGTTGGGGTGCTCCAGTAGCTTAGATACACTGATTTTTGGCTTTCAAAGGGCTTTCAAAGGATTGCATTCTGACATGCTGTTACCTTTGAGTGCTTTCAGCCTTGATTAAAGCTGAAAAAAGCCCACTTAGCTCCCAGTCCATGTTGCCTATGTATATACTTTAATTCAAAACCAGAGCAGGAGTCAGATGGAAGCACACAGGGGTGATGTTGTGGATGTCCCAACCCTGGAAACCAGGTTGGATGGAGCCAGGAGCAACCTGGTCTGCTGGAAAGTGTCCCTGCCCATGGCAGGGGTCTGGGACTGGGTGATTTTTAAGGCCCCACCTAAACTAAAGCTTTTGCCTGTCCTTTTTTCTGGTGACAGTAAACGGGCTCAGACTGAAATAGCAATCAATTTCCCCTCACAAAAGCGTTCTGTCCCTTGTAAAAGAGCGTTTAGGCAGAAATTCACAGGCAGTCAGGAATGTTGTCCTGGCAATACCCAAAGCCAGGGCTGCCTTGGGACACCAGCGTGGTGCAAGCATCCCGGGGCTGAGGGTGGGTTTTCTTTATCAGAACCCACTGCTCCTTCTCAAAATAGCAGCTGCCTCTGGCAGGAGCTCAGGGTAACATGTCATGCTGATTACAGCCCCTCCTGCAAAGCAGGGAGGTGCCACCATCACAGCAAAGGCATTCCCTGCCACATATCTCTACAGAGCCCAGCCTGCTCTGATGATTGTGATAAATTATACAGGTTTTAAAAAAAATAATAATTTTCCTTTTTAATATGCTCAACATCAGTTGTTTTAGGAGAGACAAACCATTCCAGCTCTGACTTAGCTTTCTATGAAGTGCAAGGAATTCTTGTAAAACGATGCTGTCACTTAGTTTTTCTTTGCCAAGGTTTAACAAATTGTTTTAATAAAAACTTGCAGTATTGAACGAGAGTTGTATTTTAAAGGAAATTACAACGCTTATTTGTAAGGATTCTAGATTATTGCACCAAAATGTGCTTTTTGAATGATTCATCAATATCCATTTCTCATCCCCTATGTTCTTCTACATTAATGTTTGTTTTCTATATTAATGTTTATTTCTTATTCCCTAATTTGCTGTTCTAGCTAATTGCACAAGATATGCAAGGAGAAACACTAATTACTAAATCAGACTCTGACTTTTAAAAGGCTCAGGGGAAATAAACCAACAAATGGGAAGACAGGGACTTGTCTATTTTCCCTGCTCCTTGTCTGAGGGGCTGCACAGAGAGTCACAGGGATTGGAGGGAACACACAAAATCACACAGAACAGCAGCTCAGGATTTTATCACTGGGGGGAGGCAGGATGCTGATCTGTTTTCCAAACCTGGAGCCCTGACAGGGAATTTGCAGTGTATTAATTGCCACGTGGAATGGATGTCCATGGGTGTGTGTCACAGAATCATTTAACTTTAAAAGACTTCCAAGGTCATCAGTCCAACCATTAACCCAGCACTGCCAAGCCCACCACTAAACCATCCCCCCAAGTGACACATCCTTTTTTGGAACGTTTCCAGGGATGATGATTCCACCACTTCCCTCGAAAGCCTGTTCCAATGTCTGCTCCACTCTGTTCTCCTGAATGATGACACAACATGTGAGTTATCTGAGATACCACACGTCATCCCTGGGGCTCACTCTAGAAAGACTGAAATGTTTTTAACCCCTTTGCTGTTGAGTTATCCCAAATAATTTTCTGAGTCTTCTTCCCCACCAGTAAATGACAACTTAGAAGAATAAATATTGGTCATCCAAGTAGGAAATTTTTTTTTTTTTGGCACATGCTCATAAATGAAATACATGTGGCCCTAAAATTGAAGAGCGAGTCTCTTGAGGATTTACTTTGTGAAGCCCAGAGATAAAGATGCTTTTAAACTCCAAGTGCAACTTAGAAAGATTCTCTTCACTGCTGATCATCTCAGTACAGGATGATGAAACATGAAAGCCACTGGAAAAAGGCTGTAAAAATTGCTAAAGATCCAACCATATTTTATTGCTGGAAAAAGCTCTTGTAAGATGGCTGAATAGAAGGTGAGGTTCATGTAGAACTCAGGAAAGGCCAGTTGAGAGCAAATATCTAAAGTTTAAAAAAAGACAGGTTGTGGTGTTAAACCCAACCTAAACACAAGCTGCCAGTCATCCTCATTAAGTGCTCTTCATAGAAAATCAAACTGAGCACACTGGGATGGACAAAGCACTAATTTCATAGAGCAGAGGAAAGGATGGTGGAATTAATAATAGGTGGTTACAGAAAAGGATAAAATGGTCAACAGTAAAATGCTAGGAGGATAAAGCAGAGAGATCAACATTTTCACTTTCTTTTCTCAGTCCTACTTCATAAAATAGCAACTTTTTCTCTTAATCATCTTTTTCTCCTAATTGTCCTTCCCAATTTCAAAGTATCCATAATTACAAAGTCTCTTGTAGAATTCAGTTAATAAAATACCATTTACACATCCTAGCTCTGAAGAATAATACTTATATCACTTGAATTTTGTGCTACAATAAAAACACAGAGTGCTCTCAAAGAGCTTCCACCACATCTACTTTACCTTATGAACACTGGCAGCTCGAGTCCTTTGGCCAGCTCCATCTCCTTTTGAAGACATCAGTGAGATCCCCCTTCCAGCCCCAAGCCCTCTCATTCCCTGACTGCAGTAATGTGGCTCCAGCTGGATTTTGCACTGCTAACTGATACTCCCTTGCACAGGTTGTGGTCTGCAGCACAGACTCACAGTCTGATCCTTGGTGGGGGATGTTTTCACCAAAATGTGGGACTTTGTTACTTTTCTATGTAACTCATTTTACTATTAATTTCCTGGTTTTAGAGTTACAAAAGTGTGATGAAAAAATACTGAGAAGTCTTGAATCAGATAAATGTAGATTTCACCTCTTTTATTCATTAATTCATCTACCACAAATCACAATATTCTTGTATTTTCCTTTTCATATTTCCATTCTCTAAACAAGAGCCTGCCAAGTAAATCTGCCATTTTCATCTAATTAGTAAGCTCATCAGCCATCTCCACCTGAGCTGGCAAAGACCGTTCAGCACTCCACCAGCACAAAGACAGGTCAGAGACAAATTGCTGACGTGAGATGTGTTTGGAGGCTCCTGTGCACCGCAGCGAGCGGCGCAGACTGTTTTTCTTTCCACATATTTATGACTTATAATACATCCCAGATCTTGAAACAGGACTGTGTAACCGTGATGATGAACCAGGGGAATTATGCAGCTCACTCCCTCACAATTGGTAACTTCAGATGATTGCTCTGCATGATTCACTTGGAACCCTTTGCTGATCCTCATCATGAAGGAATTATAAGAAAAGGGCAGGAATGGATCGTATGTTTAAGTGTCAAAAACATCTCCACGCCTTTCAGAAACAGGGAAACAGGGAAACCAGTAAAATATACATTTGTCTACCATAAAGTGTCAAAATTTAGAGGAACCCACTACCACTTGATAAATTGTAAACTGTGCTAAAATTATGGCATGTATTTTGTGTGAGCCCACACTGCATATTATTCCCCATGAGCAAAACTTTTTGATAATTTCAGAATGCTTAACTGGCATAACACAGCCCTCAATATGTTTGGTGTTATATTTAAAAGCTTTCATTTGTTCAAGTTTTCATGTGTTATTAAAATCACTGCTTGGATGTGGTACAGTTTGTATTAAAGGATAATATTCAAACTAAACATACAGCTTTTTAACAGATGTTTAATTACAGCATCTCCTCAAACTCTGAAATCACTTGTGGAACTCGTGTTATTTCAGATGAAACTACTTACATACCAATATGGGCTACTTTGGCCCATTATCTTTTCACTTTGTGGGGCATCATGAAGTTGGGAGCACTTTTAGCCAAAAAGAGGTGGTTCCTAATTGCCAGTTTTGAGACAGAATAAACTCTGAATCAAACAAGAACACACAACACCCACCCCTCCCTTTGAATTGTCATCCTTTTTCTAAGTTCTTTACACTTACCACTAATTCCAAGTGTAACCTCAGAACTCACCTCTTGCCTGCAGCCTTTAACTTTTTCACTCTCTGCACTCTCCAAAAACTTGTCCAAGTCTGATTTATCCCTTTGTAAGCGTAAAAGAATGCAGTTATTTATTGTTCAACTGCTGCTTTATGACAGAAAACTCTTGTTCTCACACTCCTCACTGCCTGTGTACTGGAAAGCTCCAGCTTGAAGCAGAGGTGGAAATCATGGTTAACAAATGCAAAACCAGTCGCTGCAAATAAACCCCTATGAACTAAAATACAGCTTTAAAAGTTTTATTAGAAATATGAAAGTAGATTTCCTGCTTTTTGACATTATCTTAGGCTCAACAGCCTCATGATACTCTTCTCCATCTTCCTGAGACACATACTTGCTTCTTAAAGCCTATTTTCTGACTAAAAGGTTTATATAGCTTAAAAACCTTATAACTTAAACCCCAAAAGTGAAGATCAAGGAATGGAAATTAGAGAGAAAAGACAAAAGGTTTCCAATAACACATACTAAAGATTTTAAATAAATATTTTAATTCTATTATTGGCATTTACAGGTAGAAAGCATACAGTATGTTACAATTTTATCAAAATGTGAAAAATATGGATGTTACATAAGTAACAAATGTAAAAAAAGTATTTTTCTTACCTTCCCTGAAAGTAAGAAAACTATTCAGCATAGGAAAATATTGATATAAAAACACAGCTTAGGTAAAAAAAAAAAAATAAAAAGAAGTTTTTACACAGTACAATAGGTTCATCAGATCTGCATGAAGATGTAAGGACTTTGTGAGATTCTATTTCACCTACAACCTTAGGGAATTGGGGGCTACATTAATGAATCTACAAGTAGTTTTCCCTCATATCCGCTCCAAAATGCTAGAGTGCAGTAATTTTCTATACAATAAATAATTCTTCAAAGTTTCCATCGTAGAAAATCATAGAATGCAGAAAATGCCACTCCACGGTCACAGAGGCTAGGCAGTGCTTTAATAATAATTATGATAATACTTATTATAGTGCTTTATAATGTCGAAGCACTTCAGACCAGTTAACTGATTAGCCCTCACAGCACCCCTGTGGGGAAGGGAACCAAGTGTTTTTCCTACCTTTCCATGGTACAGATGGGAAAATGGAATCAGAGGACAAGCACAGGCTGCAGCAGCAGCAGCAAAGCCAAGCTGAGAGGCCAAGGGAATGGACAGGTTTGTCCCTCGTTGCTGTGAGCCAGGGGGCTGGGCTGGGCTGACAAATTGTCATCAGGAACCACTGAGGGGGGGCAGGAAGGGACCAGGATTAAGTAAGCATCCCCAAAAACATTTCCTAGAGATTCAGAAGCTCTCACACAACTTTGTCAAAAAAACAAAAGAAAACAAAACAAAAACAAAAAAAAACCCAAAAAAACAAAAACAAACAAAAAAAAATTAACCAAACAAACAAAACAAAACAAACCCAAAACAAAAACAAAAACAAAGATGAAGAAACCTGAAATGAACAAATAAACAAACTGAAAAAGAAAAGAAACTCCTAAAGTGCTGACTGGCTTGAGCTGCTTCTAGCACCTCTTGTATGGAATAAGACTTACAGCAAGCACTGTTGCCAGCAATTATTCAAGCTGATTTCATCCATAAAGTCACATGTGAGCAACTGCAGGATATGGTAAGTACATTTTCTGAGACACCTCACTACTGGAATTCCTTCATTCACCATCTTACTTCCATGCACTTCTTCAGGAAAATGGAATCTCAGTACTCTTGCATCGTAAAACATGTTAGTAGCTGGAGACAATATGCACATCCTTCACAACTGAAACAAAAAATTAGTTCATTTTCAGAACAAAGCATTATTAATTTAAGAACCACGAACCAAACAATGGCAAATAGGAAAACCCTTTCCAAAGGCTGCATGCCGAATATCTGGTTTGCAAATACAATGCATGCAGGAGAAATAAATTCATCCAAGCATAATTAAATTAAAAACGTCTTAAGTCTCTTTCAGCAGCATAATGGTTATTATTTTTAAAGTCTCCTCCAACCAGACTGGCCTGGGGATCAGACGCTGACCTTGGCTTTTGTACAACCATACAATGGTTTGAGCAGTCCCTGTGGCAACACCAGGAGACAAAGCCTATACATACTGTTCTGCCTCGCCCTCCTTGGAAACAGGCTTTGCTGTACCACCTTTGCTGTCCTCACTCGCTGCTGCTGCTGCTGCCGTTTTCTCAGGAAGCGACGCCAAATCCTTGAAAACGTCCACGTAGTGGCCGAAGCCCGGGCCCCAGTTGAGGAGGCTGTCCCAGTTGAAGGCGGCGGGCGGCTGGCCCAGCCTGGCGGGCAGGGCGCCCTCGGCCTGCGGCCCCGCGGGCCCGCCCTCGCCGCGCCGGCCCGGGTGGCGCCGCGCCTTCAGCCTGCCGCCGTAGTTGTCCTCGTCGTCCGCGTCCGACTCGTTCACCTGCGACAGCTTGGGCACCCGGGAGGTGTAGGCGGCCGGCTTGTCGCGGTCGTACTCCATCTCGGAGCAGGTGAAGGACTCGTGCGAGTCGCTGTCGGAGGAGGACTCGGGCGCGGGGATGCCGTCGGCCGGGTTCCTGGTGCGCGACAGGGGCCGCCTGCAGTCCTCCTCCGACGAGGAGCGCCCGTGGTCCGCGCTGCAGATGCTGGGGTTCCTGGGCCGCGGCGTGTTCAGCCTCTCCACCTCTTCGATGGACAGCCCCACCGGGGGGGCCGTCTCCAGCGGGATCTGCCCGATGGGCTGCTTCAGGCGGCTGCCCGGCCGGGAGCCGTGGCCCGCCATGGTCTGCGGGCTCTTGCTCCTCCTGCCCAGCCGCGTGGCGTAGTTGAAGATGGCGGGCTGGCACACGTCGCCGTGCATCTCCAGCGGGCTGCCCTCCCGGATGGCCAGGTGCAGCTCCCGGGCCGGGCTGTGCCTGTAGAACGTCGAGGACTTGGAGAAGGGCGCGGGGCTGTGCCGGGACAGCGGGTTGGGCGTGGGGCAGGCCGAGTGGCTCAGGGAGGCTGTCCTCAGGCCCTGCCCGTAGGCGGGCTGGTAGGTCAGGCTGCTGGCCCCCAGCGGCATGGGGGACTGCCGGGCGAAGCCCAGCGGGCTGTGCCTCTGGATGGAGAACTTGGGAGCGTGGCTGCGGAACTGCTTGTAGTGCTGGATGATGTCGGCGTCGGAGGGCGCGATGCTGCTGGCGTTGTCGATGTCGTAGTGCTCGATCTCGGGCTCGGGCGAGGCCAGCGGGGCGCTGGGGATGGTCTCCGCGTTGTGCGGGATGTCCGTCTCGTCGTAGATCAGGTAAGGGTTTTCCCTCTCGATGATGTCGGGTTTCGGGTTCCCTTCGGGCTGCTTCCTCACCGTCATGTCGTCACCGTAGGGCGGGATGTTGTCGGGGTCATCGAACGCCACGTTCTCGCTGCCTTTTTTCTTCTTCTGCTTGGTTTTCTTCTCCTCCTTGGGCGCCTTGGCCTTCCTGGCGCGGCACTGGTTGCAGAGGATGAGGCCGAGCACCAGCAGCGCCAGCGCGGTGGCGCAGCCGCCCACGATGGCGGGCACGGCCCAGAGCGGCAGCGCCGGGCGGGCGGGCGGCGGCAGCGGCAGGCACACGTGGCCGTCCCCGCCCGCCGCGCAGCGGTGCCCGGGGCCGCAGAGCACGCCCAGGCAGGCCGCGTTGGTCTCGCAGGTGCGGCCGGCGAAGGGCTCGGGGCAGCTGCAGGTGAAGGCGGCCCGCGGGCCCGGCTCGCAGCTGCCGCCGTTGAGGCAGGGCGCGGAGGCGCAGGCCCCCGGCGGCACGCACTGGTAGGCGAACCAGCGGTTCACGCACAGCAGCTCGCCCCGGCACGGGCTGCTGGCGCACACGTCGGGGCCGCGGCAGCCCGTCCGCACCGAGCCGTCCGTGCGCCGCAGCGCGCCCAGGCTGTGCCTGCCCGAGAACGGAAGGCTCTCCCCGCCGTACTTGAGGTAGGAGATGCACCCGTTGAAGCCTGAGAAAGGGGGGGAAAAAGGGAAAAAAAGGTTGAGTATGCACCGTCAACAGTGCAGCCCACTGTTCACCAAACAAGAATTCACATGGTTACCATAGGGAATATTCTATTCTATTCTATTCTATTCTATTCTATTCTATTCTATTCTATTCTATTCTATTCTATTCTATTCTATTCTATTCTATTCTATTCTATTCTATTCCATTCCATTCATCTATTCTAATAGGACTTAATGTCTTTAAATTGAATTTGAATAAATATGCCCTCTAATGACTTCATTCAATATGCTGAAATGCATTTGTCTCCTGGTTTTCCCGTATTTCTAAAACTTCTTATCATTTCCCACGGAGAATCCTGTGACAGCTGGCTTGGCTAGCACCAAACATTATTTGAGTTGCCTGCTGTGCTTCAGCTGTCTCCTGTCCCCTAAATTCATGGCAAGGCTTTTGTATCTCTGAATCCTGACTGGCCTTTTCCCAAACTTCTCATTCCTTGGTTGCAGTGCTACCCTAAACCAAGTTTTAGTGCTGTGAGAGCCCAGGGAGATGGAATTATCCCCAGGCTCTGTGCAGTGTTGAGTGAGGTCACAGGAAAATCCAGTCTTTTGCCAGCCTAATAATCTTTGTTTTTCCCCAACTAAATCTTTTCTGGAAGGGTTTTGAGGTAGTGCAACCTTACGGTGATCTCTGCTCGGAGCTGTGGCAAAATGGTACACAGAGATGGATACCAGTCTGTCATGAAACAGCAAATACACCTGAGTTGTATGAGATCTTATTAAGGGTTTATAACCCTGAGGCTTGAAGATTTAGGTTCAGTTGGGAGCCCAAGCAAAAGTGACAATCACCTTGCTGCATGTGTGGTGGTTCCTTGTAGTACTGATGTGATGTGATAAACAGCAATTTGTCACATCTACCTGGATCTGGAAATTTTATTGGACACAGCACCTTCACAGCCCTGTCACCTCTTGTGTTGTCTGCCTTTAACAGCACTGCAGATATTTTTGACTCTGAGTTCATGCAGAGTTTTATACCAGCGCCTTGTAAATACTTAGTATGTCATACCCAGTGTAATCCAATATTAAAATGAAATAAAATCATATGAATAAGGGATTTTGGACTGTGTGTGCTTAACAGAAGCCAGACATTCCTAATTTGTCTGCCACTGCACTGGGCAGTGGTAAGAGGTTAGTGTCCTCAATTTTCCTTGATCCAGCTTTCCTACAAGCCTCTGCTTTTTCCATGCACATGCTGCTCATAAAACATACATGTAAAAAGGACAAAGGTCAGCACAGCATCCACACGATTTTGTACCACATTTCATACATATTCACAATACACAAGTGTAAAGTGTGAATTTGCTCCACTCAAAAATACTTTATCTGGTCACAGTTCATGAAGCCAGGAAGATTTTTCAATATAGAAATACATGAAAAACACATCTGTATTGTCTGGAGTATCTCGTGTTTTGCAGCTAAAAATCACTTCCATCTTTACCTAGCACTTGGGAAATGGTATCAAAAATGTGTTATCTACTTCTTTTGCCAGGGTTTGAGACAGTTGCTTTAACTCTTAAGGGAGACTGATTTGCTCCTTAACAGCTAGACATCAGTCAGAGGGTGGTTCCTTATTGTCCTTGCTCAGAAATAAATCCTATTCTTCATTTGACAGCAGGATAAAGCAGGAGTACCTTGGAGCTGCAGAAACCACTTCAATCATATTAATAACCAGGTAAATCCTGCAGTACTTACCAAATCCCTACAAATTTTTTGTTAAGCATTTTTGCCCATATGAAAGATTTGCCTTCATTTTCCAGATTATGACTCAGGTCAAGAATACACCCTTTCTTCTCCATTGGGATAACAAAAACATAGCAATTGATGTACAGACAAGCAACTTCTCTGTCTCAAAAAAGCCCTGCAGATGGAGTGCCTGCTTTTGGAAACAAGAAGCTTGCACTGTGTATAAAGGAGCAAAGTCTGTAATCCTTACTCATTCAGTTTGCATTTTTTTCTGGTGAAGGATGGATGTACACTAATTACAGATAAAGGCTTACAGTACTTGGGGAAAAAAAAAGGAAAAATACCTGCAACTGTGCTCTTGGAAGGCTGGCTGGATGGAATTCCTCCCAGAGAAATGGTGAGGACGTTCAGCCCCCCGAAGTCCTGTGTGGCATGGAGAATGTCCCGGCTGTGAGCCCCGTCCAGTGACAGGACGGTGGCAGAGCCGTTCTTCTCCAGGAGGACCGAGTGCCACTGGCCATCTGCAGCATACACCTCAGGGATGTTCCTTTCCACCTTCCCAGCAACTCCAGCATCAGATATGTAGTGCACCTTCCCGCCTTTAATCTGGTCAGGAGAACACATGGATGTCATTTTAAAATGGTGTCACGCAACTCTATGCACACCAGTGTGATGCCTGCTCAGTACAGCTACAGCTTTGGTGTAATAGAAAGCTGGGGTGGGTATTTTTTCCCCCAAATAACTGCTTTGCACTAAAAAGGCATTAATTATTTAGTATGAAAAATTTGGCCAGAACTAAATACATCACACTGTAGAAACCTCAGCAGAAAATTTGCATCTTAGAGCTGCCACCCATTCAATCCCTAGCTAATCCTACTGAGGAGCCAGCTATAGGTCATGCACATGACAACACATTTTAACCAGAGAAAGAATAATTATTCCTCCTTCTTCAAGGCAAGTGTGAAAAATGCTTTGCAGAGTGAACAGATGTTGTCCTTGCCCAAGAAAATTGCAGTTTTTATTACGACACAGTAGGAATGTGCAAGGCATGGCAGGGCTTGAGCAGGAGCCCCATTTCATATCTGCTTTTTCTGCTAATTGGTATTTTGCAGAAAACTTTTGCTGTATTTCAGAAAACCTTCTTAAGGGTTGCAAAGTGCATGATTTTGTGAGAATTTTCAAATAGTACTTTCTTGAACAAACTGCTTTAAAACTTGTGAACAGCTAGGAAAAAAAAAGGAAGAATATTTTGGCTTTTTCTCTTAAGAATGATGCCCCAAAATTCTACTGAATCATGAGATGTGGGTTTTCAAACTTCTTATTATGATCCCAAAATGAGATCAGTGCAAATTTTGCACTTAAGATGTAGGAGCTTAAAAAGAACCCCCAACATCCAATCCTGCCAGTTTCTCAAATGTTGCATAAATTTGGGTATGTTGGCTGACCTCCTAAGGGTGTACAGAACTGTGTGAACTATGCAGGATGGCTCTGAAACTTGCTGCAAGTCTCCCTGGGTGCTCTGCATGTTTGGTCCCACATATTAAATGGAAAAACTGCTCTCCATCCTGCCTTCCCCTCTGTGGCTCAGTCAGCCCAAGATCTGTACCCTGAGCGTGCAGGACGTGCACAGGCAGAGTCCAGGAAAGGTCACAGCCCCAGGTTTGCTGAAAGCCCTCAAAGCCTTGCATCCTTTGTTCCAGGAAAAATAAGGTTCACCTGGGAAGAACTGTGAGGTGACACACCGGCTACAAGAATGCTGCTCTCGTTTCCAGAACTGTTAAATGTCCTGGATTTGCTTCTCCAGTGATGCAAGCTGAGGACTCTGCTCAGACACTCCAGCTTTAATAAGGCTGTAAGACCATGCTCATGCCTTGGCAGCTGCCTGAATGAATGCATCTAGCACGTATTCCATTTGGATGGAGGTTAAGATGTGCATCCACTTCATGTATGAAGGTATTCATTTAGACTATTTGAAAATGTATTGTTTGACAAAGCTCGCCTCAGAGACAGCATGCTTTTGTTACTGATAAAACACAAGTGGCATGTGTCTAAACTAGGAAAATCCCACAGTTACAAATGCAGCCCACAGACTATTAAAACATATTAAACACCATTTCCCACAATCACTTATAAAAAGGTTGACTGAACTGAATACGTGCATATGTTTATGTCTGTAGCCTGTAATTGGTTTGTTGTGTCTTATTCTGTCTTTTATGCCCCATAAAAATACTTCCTTTTATTTTACACTTTATGTAAACAGAAAGGAATACATCATGCCAGACAATACTCTTCAAGCTTAAGGGAAGACTGAGCACAGAAGCAAAAATTTTAATTTCACCTTAGAAAAGACCTGTAGAATTATTTACCTGTCAGCAACTGATATTTTCCATAGTAATTAATTATTCTTTTCTTTAACCCTAATCTTTAAAATTGCATGTGACTAATGCTAACAAACTCAGAAATAATATACTAGGGGCATTTGGAAAAGAAAATTTCCAGAGACAAGACTGGTCCATGACTGCTTCAACCAGAAGAAGATATGGAATGTTCTTCTTGGTGCCTTGAAGCAGAACATGTTTCTAAATTTGAAACAAAGGCTGAAGTTGACAGTATTGAGTAACAGGAATTTCTGGGTTTTATTTAAATGGCTGAGCAACTGACAAGTAAAATACAATGAAAAGAATGAACCACTAAAGCAAACATATTCCTAACTACAGGGCTGATTCAACTTCATTAATATTCCAAGTCTCATTTGCTGATCAAATTGGGTTTTATTTGTCTTAAAACTAGCCATTGAACAGGATGTCATTTAAAAGGGTTATGTTCTGATTAATTCCTACAATTTGATACATGCACAGAACCATGGAATGGTTTGTGTTGGAAGTGACCTTAAAGATCATCCAGTTCCAATTCTTCTGCCATGGGCAGGGACACCTTTCTCTAGTCCAGGTTGCTCAGAGACCCATCCAGCCTGGCATTGAACACTTCCAGGGATGGGGTGTCCACAGCTTCTCTTGGCAATCTGTGCCAGTGCCAACCACCCCTCACACAGGAGTATGTTAGTTAATGCAGGTAAAATGTAATGCACATCCTATACCCGTACAATTCAGAGATCCCAGAGCTCCACTTATTTATTTATTTTTATGCTAATTTAATCTGACTGCAGATGAGATTTCTAGATAAAGCAGGACAGGCAATTTCACCTTTAACGTGCTGTATTTATCCCATTCCTTCTAACTGAATTACTTGCAATGTGCATTTGTAGGAAAATAAGCTGTGACAAAGAACTCTAGGAATAAGAAATCCCCCCATCCTCTTTGTTGTAGTGGATTTTGGAGGAAGCATTTTCCATCTGAATTTGACAACTATTTAATGTAATCTGCAAAATTTTATATTTTTCCTGGATTAAGGATCCCTTTATATCATAAGGCCTCCTCTTGGGTCCTTTGGAGGGAGCTGGCATCCATCATTTAGTGAATCAACTGCTCACAATCTCAGTGGGTCTGATTTATTACCACTTCTCTAGTTTTACCCCAATCTCAGCCACACCAAAACCAATTAGCTGCAAGAGGAAAAATGTGAAGGCATGGAAGCAGCCACAGGACTCACAGCTTTTCCCTAGCATGGTTTAATAAAAACACATGGCATGTTTTCTCTGAATGCCAATACTTTGGATAACAGGCATATTAAAAGACCCAAAAATCAAGTTATAAAATTGTCCGTTTTGAAGACTGACAAGAACTGTAAAGACAGGTCCCTAAAGCCCAACTTCTGCACCAGGAGTGGATGGAGATGACGTGGAGACCTTTGCTGGGTTGGCTTCATTGGCATCTCAGGCCACCACTGAGGGGAATACTTATGGAGATACCTACTCTGGGAATGAGGAGCAGTGCAGAGGGCATATTGCACTAGCTGCAGTTAAATTACTAGAGTTTTTCTAACTAGCATCACCTGGGAACTGCTTGGCAGTACCAGCATGGCTGTCCTTCCTCAAACCTCTACATCTGGTCCTAGGCAAACCTCTGCTCTCTGCCCTTGCACAGCTGGGGCTGGGACTTGACACCCTCTGCTTGCTTGTATATCTTCACCAATATTAACAAAAACGAGGGTTTGCATAAACACAGCACCAGTGCTTTTAGCCAGGGAAGGCAAGTATTTTTTTTTTTTTTTTCAATAATGCTTTGAGAGCTCACCTAGCAAATTCTACCGGGGGGAGAAAAAGGTTTTTTCTCCAGAAGTCAAAATCATGAGATTTTATCTGCTAATACGAGCAAGGCAAAAACTTCCTATGAAATGATGTGGTAAAAGCATATGCCAGGGAAGTAGTGCAGACTTGCTTCTTAAATGCAGCTGGTGTGTCAGGAAAGCTTTGTAACTCTGACCAGGCAGGTGGAGGATATCCATGGGGCTGAAAAGCTTAGAAAGTGTGAATTTCTGTATGAATATCTCTAAGTCAGGAAGAAAAAACTGGAAAGCCTTGCAGCAGTCAGGGAAACTTGGAGCTTACACCAACCCAATAAAGGGGCTTGCCAACATCACTGCTGTACTCATTTAGAGTTATGAGTAAATGGACTGAGTCATCGCCAGGAACCAAACCATCGCTTTCTCTTGAGAAAGGTAACTTCTGCAGCAATAAGCTCTTTGAGGAAAGAAAAAACAACCAAAAACCCCAAAACAGTGTGGCATTTGAAGCATTAATTCAGCTATGTATGCCAAAAGAATTTGATACTGACATTGGTCTGTGAGTAACCTCATTCGAGTTATCCCTTACTTCCTAGTTTGATAAGCTTGAGCCATGTTGGTAGGAATTAATGAAAACTTTTTGGCAATCGCTTGCTAGCTTAAGGAGGGTCTGGGTTCAAGGCTCAAAAAATCAGAAGATAAAAGGCCAATAACAAAATGATTTGTTCTGTAAAGTGTAATGATGATAATAACCATGGCAATGAGCACCATTCTCGTCGCCTTAAAGCAGTCACTATTTGGAGTCTAGACAAAACTGATTAGATATAAAACCATCAAGATCTTCTGATACCTTGGCAAATAGGAAGGGAATTGTTGAGAAGATGAATGACACTGGAGCAGTGCCTAGTCTCAGTTAAAGACCTAATATCTTACGAAGGAAACAGAAAGAGTAATGGAAAAAAGCGATTTTGATCGCTGCACACAGGCAGTCCCATCAAACCCAAGCTGCATTAGCACCCTACCTGCAGGGTGGTGAAGTTGCTGCTTTCCTGCACGTGCAGCAGGACGCCGTTCTCGCTCCTGGTCATGAACTTCACCTCCAGGCGCTCGGTGCCCGCGCCCCGCGCCCCGAGCCGCAGCAGGTGGTCCCGCTTCTTGTTGGGGCTCACGTGGTAGTCCAGCCTGCCCTTGCCTTCCAGCGACAAGGCCGTGTCAGCAGTGACATCTGGGACAAGGACAGGGATAGCACTCAGCTCCTTACGGCCCCAGCATCATCGGCCTCATCGTGACCGCCTTCCCTCGCAGCAGGGACGGAGTTCAGAGCAGGTCAGGGGGGCAGAGGGACTGAATGGCAAAGCAGCCCCTCTATTCTTTGGCTTCCACCAGAATGTGTGCCTGAGAGTGGGAGTGTGCGAGTAATTTACTGCTGCTATCAGTCAATAGTAAATTAAAACTCGCCAGGGAACAAGTGAGGGAGGAGGGAAAAAAATTTGGCTCTCAGAACTGTAATTCCTTCCCAGGGATGTTACTGTTTCCATTACTGCAAGCAGGGTTTCATGATATATTGAACTCTAAGCTCTTCAGGGCAGAGATAATGACTTTCTATTTGTTATGGCATTAAAAAAAAAGTGAATAAAAAAGGCAGAGCATTGACTACCAAATGCTGTTAAAATTATGGCTAAATTCTTTTGTAAACCGGCGCAATAAAAGCATATAAATCAGCTAAACAATAATGGGACATGTAAAAAAACAAAGCCCAGTCATTAGACTACAACTACACAGAAATAAATCACTTTGCTCTCCTGGACAATCCCATATTGATTTACAGGGCTACTCCTATGAGAGTTAATCACCCCCGAGCGTAAATGCCTTGTTTTCATTTACATTTACAATATTTTCTTGCATATAATCCACAGTCAATTTGATGAAAAGGCTTTAGTTTGGAAAAAGCTGTAAGCACATGAACTCAATGTTTACATGAAGGGGTTTTCACTTACCCTCTTACCTCCCCCATAGCAGACAAATCCCTCCTATGGGATACCGTTATTTTAGTTACGGATTATATGTTATTGGGAAGCTGGACATTAAATGAGTGCAAGTTACCTGAAATGTGATATACAGATCAGAAAACACTATGTATTCAAGTTGTTGCCATTTTTAGCTCTTGAAAGGACAACAGTCCATTGTGGACTTTTAAACACTTAAGAGGCAACACGTTGCTTGTTTTCATTATTTTGTAAAATTCATTATCCCGTGGCCCAGAAAAGAAACACTTTAACAGCCTTTGGTTGAGCCCCCGTTAGGTGTATGTTAAAGAGAGTGAAAGCTCCTCCTCACATTTTTCACAGTGCTTTCCCGTCAGTCCATCCTTGCAGATACACTGCTGCCATGACCACTGATCGACACAAGTGCCACCATGCTGGCAGGGGCTGGTCGTGCAAGCACCTTCCAGTCTGGGACACCTGAAAGAAATCAGAAAGATAGATGCTGAAAAAAGTGCACACAAAGAAGCGGAGCAAATATGCTGGGAAGTGTCCTCTGTTTAAATGGTACTCCCTTTCTTGCCCTCAGAGATGCAAAAATGGCTCTCCTCCCCATCCCTGGAAGTGTCCCAGGCCAGGCTGGATGGGGCTCTGAGAAACCTGGTCTAGTAGAAGGTGTCCCTGCTCATGGCAGGGGGGTTGGAACTGGATGATCTTTAAGGTCCCTTCCAACCCAAACTGTTCTGCAATTCTAAGCATCTCTGCAGGCAGCTCAAGTTTCTAAGCAGATCCCAATTTTCTGCATCAATTTATAGCAGTCTCACAAAAGAGGAAGGAATTCAGAGACAGCCTAACTCCTACTATCTGTTATGCAAGAGAGAAGAAACCTTTTTAGGCATTTTTTATGCTGCAGACTGCCAGAGCCTTTGTATTACAATGACCAGCACAAACATGGGGGTTTAGAGAGGAAGTGTGAACAAGGAAATCTGGATGGAAGACTGACATTATTGCTGCAACTGTGACTTCAAATACTGACATGGAAAAAACAATAGAATTGGATAGTTCATCATTTCTGAACGACCACTCAGAGGATATGAGGGAAATTCAGTGATACTTGAGAGGCAAAGTGAGAGAACAGACGTGCCGGATTAAGAGGAAATAAAAGGGAGTAGAGGGTTAGCAAACAGTATGAGTACAGTCAAAACCTGGTGGAATTTATAAAGAAACAAGAACAGGGGCTACTCAATTTCAGCTTGCAAAGCAACTTGAATAATCACTGACAATAGAAATGTAATGATGCTGCTTTGTTTTTTTAAGACTCTCTAAGTTTTAGTGAACATTTAATCTAAACTCACTTTCTTCCTACATTTTTCACATTTTACTGTAGGTTCTACAGTTGTTTTTTTCTAACATGAAATATCTCTTGGTGTCTGAATGGAATAGCATTCATGACAGGTTCCTTTTATTGCAAACGGGGTCCCTTTATCCCACATATAGCAGACGTACTGATCTAAGATTCCTTGGGCTGCCAAGGCCTGGCTGGGCTCCAGGGGACGTCCATTGACTGCAAACTCCATGATGCAGCCCACAAAATCATGGCTTTCCACCTGTCCTCTCCTCTGAAGGATGGGCTCTATGGACCTGATGCCACCAACAGTAACTCGATTTGGTTGTACATCCAGAGTCCTGCAAAAGAGAAAAAATAACTAATCAGTACCAGACATCAGGATAGTGATGACAGCACAGGAACTGCAACCATCAGCTACAGCCTGCAGCTAAAATTCCTCTTCCCAAATTGGTATTTTACATTTAGAAGGGGAGACAGAAAGATCAATAGCACTTGAACTAACAGTTATAGTGGGCATCACTCTAAATTCACACTCAATTTGCATGTCAGAATTTCTATTCACTTGACTAAGCAGTGTTCTTGAGATCACAACAAATAAGGACTATAATTGAGATTATAGTAGATGACACTTAAATAGCAGGAAGATGGACCCATTGTTTTGCAAAGATGTAACACCTCTGCTGGCAGGGAAACCCTGCAGCAAACATGACTGCGATTATGGTAAGAAATTATCCAAAGTGATTTCGATTAAAGTTACTGTTACCTCCAAAGATACAACCCAAAGGCTACTGAGTTAGTTACAGTAAACACCAGAAATAACGTTTGCTTTCTTTACTGGACACTGTTTATGAACTCGAAACTGTAACAGACAACACCTGAAAACAATGTCAAAGTCATTACTCTTAATATATTTTTAAGACTGCAGTAATCAGATGATTTTATTTTTTACGTCTTTATGAGCAATGAGAGGTGATGGTTAAATAAATACATTAGGCAATAGATCTTATCCTCATTTGCACCACAGTGCAGACACTCATGGCCATGCATTTCCTGACTCCACCAGACCCTGGGGTGTAGAGAACTGGAGATTTCTGAGCAAACTCCTTGTTATGATCCAGTTCCATGCAGAAACTCCAACTTTCTGGCTTTACAGGGAGATTTCTTCTTACCTTTACTTTTAATTTTACTCCAAAGAAGAAAAACCAAACCCCACCCAAGCCCCAAACTAACCCCACAAAATGAAGAAGTATTTACCAGTCAGTCGAAACAGCAACGTTGCTAACAGTGCAGTAGCCTGGCTCCTGGTCCTCAGAGCAGGAATCCACTGTCAGGGATGCTGCCTGCAAAAGGCACACCCACAAATATGCTGAATATTACAAGGTTTAGTCTCCAGCTACATGAACTACTTATGCTTAAGTGTATTCTATCAAGGACTTGGCTAGAAAGGAGCACTTGTGTATCAGGATGTCACTCGGGATTGGATACAAACAGAGAGGGAGCTAATAGTCTGCTTCACACAGAGAAGCAGTTAAACACCAATTTTTCACATTTGGGCAGGGTTTCTCTCTACTTGTTTGCTTTACTCCTTGAAACTAAAGTTATTTTGGCTCATACCATATCCTACTATTGATATGGTTCAGATAATTTGAGCAAAAAGCCTCTGATCACAAAGGGCGTTCCTTCAGGGGCTTTAGCATGACATTAAACATACTGAACTTGATAAAAAGCATGTTACAAAAGCTGGGAGTACAAACATTGAGATTAAAATAAAAAAAAAAATTAAAAATTGTGACCCTGGGAGTAGAAACACTGAGCTTACTAGTTAAAAATAATAACCAGCTACTCAATAAAACTCAAAAAGTAACCAAATGGACATTGACTAAGAGGTCATGAGGGATCTGGACACCTAGAGTGGGACTGAGCTGATGTTTAGAGAAATACCAGGCATTAGCAGTACTTACAGCAGTCTTACTATTATTATTATTATTATTATTATTAGTAGTAGTAGTAGTAGTAGTAGTAGTATTAGTATTAGTATTAGTATTATTATTACTGTTTTTATCCCCAAGCCATCAAGTCCCAGACAATGAGGTTGCCTCAGCCTGGTCTCATAGAAGGGCACCAGATGGTCTTTAAGGTTCTTTCCAACCCAAACTATTCTGTGATTCTGAGACTACCCATCCAATTTATTGACACTAATGCTACTCATGGCACTTCTGTTTGCAATCTATAAAAGTCTAACCAAAGCTGTCACTAAAATCATGAAATAACTCCTGCTGATTTAAAAAGGAGTTTTTATTTTATTCCTTATTTAGCAAAGAATTGTCCCCACAGTGATTTATTAATAACAGATGCGCTGAAAAAAAAGAAACCCCAACCAACCCTGAAGGTTAGTTATTCCTTAAAACAAATTTTCAGAAAAATAAACATAATCTCCACATTGTACATCTCCTCATGTTTCAGCTAGATGTGTGGTACAGTTTTACAGCAAATTTAAATCAAACGCCACCTTTAAAAATGCCTGGGTTTATATTTTGATTTAGCCTGCTCTATGGGAGCTGAGCAAGCAGCACTGGCTATCAGTACATCATTACTCTGCAGAGGTTTTTTCTACTGCCTGCAAATAAGTTTGGTAACAACAGCCTGTTGAAATCCCCACAGATTGTCCATGCTAGCTGCAAACACGCTGCAAGCTGACACACGGTATTGACCAAATAAATTCAGAGCTCTTAGCCCTAAATCATGCCCTACAGTACGATTAAATTGTTCAATCTGCTATTTTTAATGGAAGCTTATCTTGAATTTCTTTCCATACAAATGAGCAGAGTGCTTCTCCCAAGAAATGTCAGTCTGCAGTTCCAAAGCAGATTATAGCCCTGTGTAAATGAAACAATTCAGAGAAAGAATAATAAGCTGGCTGCTCTGTATGCCACCACATGCATACATATTTTCCTTCAGAACATCAACAACAAAAACTGAAATGAGTTTTTTGTTCTTAGCTCAATCAGCATAATCTCCCTAACTTACATCGCTATGTGCTCTGCAAGCCAAGCTCCAACCCCAGCTGAAGGGCTGGATATTTGAGAATATATTTTACTTGGACCAGAGTTCATACAATTTATTTTCTAATGTTAGTCAAATGTTCCTGCTTGTTACTTAAGCATTACTCTACAGTTACCTTGCCACATTATGAGCCTTTCTATCCTGTCACTTTGCAATAGCTCAGGACTGACAACTTAATGATTTTACCAGTTTCCGATAAAATCCCGCTGTGCTGTAGGAAATGACAGATTTGGAATCCTGAAGGGGGCCTATTTTTTACAGTTTTGGACACCTGGGAGACATTTTTTCTCTAGCAGAAATATCCAAGACAAAGGCGATTCTCTTCACATACTGTTTGTAAACAGCTGACATTACTGAATAGGTTTAAACATTAAAAACAAATAAACAAACAAACAAATCACACAAAGGTATAGGTAGTTTTAAAGCTTGCTCTTAGCCTGAAGCATTCATAGCTGAAATTTCTATAAATAGCTCTTTTTATGTTCTCTCTTCTTCTATAGTCCTCTGGCACTCTGACAAGTAAAACATTTTCTTTCTGTTTTTTTTTCTTCAACGTACTTCATTTATTTGTTGCAACTTTTACTCTGTGCCCCTACACTTAGCGATTTACATCTTATTTATAGAAGTAACATTCTTCTCTAGTTACTGAAATGGGAACCTGGTGCATGTCAAGATTAAAGTGCATCTTTGGGCTTTACCATTAGGAAGCTGTGATGTAAATTATTAAATTTGCAAGATGCAAATTGATATCTGATATCAAAGCACGTTAAACCAAAGTCATTGCTCACAACATCACAATTATCCTTCATGTTATTTGGCTATATAAGTCCTAAAAATACACACAAATTGGATTTGCAAATCCAGCTGAAGACTGGATTTCACAGAACCATAGAATCCTTAATGTTGGAGAAGATCTGCAGGAGTCCTACCACTGAGCCAGCACTGTCAAGGCCACTGCCAAACCATGTCCCCAGGTGCTACATCTACACATCTTTTTAATGCCTCCAGGGATGGTGACCCAATCACTCCCTGGGCAGCCTGTTCCAGGCACTGACAACCCTTTTGGGGAAGAACTCTTTGCTAATATTCAATCTGAACCTCCCCTGCTGCAATTTGAGGCCATTTCCTCTTGTCCTGTTGCTTGTACCTTGGGAGAAGAGACCAACACCCAGAATAAATGGAGATATCAGGTCTTGCACTATGAACTGAAATGGAGTTTCAGGCTCAAGACACGCAGGGACTAGAGGGGAGGCACACTGGGTAGCAGAGTTTATTGCTTTTATTCCCTTCATCACTTCTAGCTTGAAATACACAAAACAAAATGGGGAAGCCCACCATATATTATTATTCTCTGACTTTACTTCCAAACATGGGAAGAACATGGAATTCCACGTATGCTGGCCATCTCTGCCTGAGAAGGGAACTGTTGGGTAATAGTTCCTGATTATGGATGGCAAATAGATTTGGTTTCATTTCTAACTCAAACACTGTGGAGTCAAAAACCTTGGCTTGGATTCCAAGAGCATTTGGTTTATGTTCTGCTTTGGAAATATTATTAAAAAATGAGAGAAGAGGAATAGAAAACGTTTATTGGAGAAAAAAATGAAGGCAGGAGAGGGGTCAGAGTGCCAGGCATATGGCAATCAGTTGTCCCAGTTTTTGGCAGAGTTCCTCACATCAGATGCATTCTGGGGGACAAAGCAGTAACTTCCCTCCTTCCCCTCAAAAATTCTCTTGATGTAGCAGCTTTTAACTCTTTACATGCATGCTACAGAGGAAAACCAGGCTCCTAGTCCAATGAGATTGGTGAAATCTCTGGATTAGCTCAAGGAGGTCATGGTTTGTCCACTTCTATTTTCCAAACGTTGAGAAAAATTATTATGAGGCTTTTTGCAATTACTGTGGTTAATTAGCATTCCCTGATAATCATCCCTGTAATCTACACCAGCTAATTAGCCCCGTGCGTAGTCATCTATGTCATTAATTATTCCTGGCTCTCATTTTTCTCACTGAGAGTATGGGGGCACTTTGCACATGTTTTTTTCATTACACTTTATCATCATCATACTGAACAAACCACCACGGGGCTTTGAGTCAGCTGGAATAAGGGAGAAACGAAGGAGGTTTTTCCCAAAGTTGGAGTTTCTGCTAGCAAATGAAATGTCACTCATTTCACCTTCTCTGAGCTCGCCTGGAAGCCAAAGAGATTCGGCTGAGCTTGCCTTAAAATCCTCGTTTTTGCACTTCTTACCATTCCAGCGCGGCGGGCGATGACGGTGTGGAACTGCCCATCAGACACCTTCTTGGCTGTGGTGAGCTTGTAGGTGCCACTGCCCAGGTTGTAGGAGAACCTCAGCCTGCCCTCCACGATTTCCAGGGCCAGGAATTCCGCCCGCTCCCCGGTCTGGTTGTCGTAGTTGTACAGCAGCAGGGCGTGGCTCTTTATGGTGGCAAACTTGATGTAGATGTAATTGTTGTTGGGATCCATGCTGGGGAACTCCATGTAGGACAGCTCTTCAAACCCATAACTGTTGAGCTCGCAGTGATTCCCAAAAACACCTGAAAAATGAGGAGCCAAGTCTGGAATTGGGGAGTTTTTCCTCACTGTGCATTCTCCCGGGAGCAAAGTAGGGATGTGCTCCTGACAAGGCTGTGGAGCCCCTAATGCACAATTAAAATCACACAGCCAGGTGCATTGTGTTTAAACTCAAAAATCGAGTTACAAAGGACTGATGCATCTATTGAAAAGCATTTTGAGCTCTGTGGCTTCTTTGGAAAACACCAAACCAAGCCAGTTTGACAGCTCTATCAAGACATGTTTGTTAGTTATCATCAGGCATCTATTATCCAGCTATGGAAATAAATGTGCAAGTTGAGTTTATTTTTCACTCTGTGGCTGTTATCTGAACTGTTTCTCACTGGGTGGTTCATTTTTTATACTTATGAAATAAGCATATATGTGATTAAAATATTATGTCTTCTCAAGTTTTTGCTGATATTAATATTTTGGTGCATTCTACATACTTCTTTTCAGACCTCTGTCACATCATTTCCCTTGATTTTTCTTTTACTGGAGCAACAATGGGGGAAAAAACCCTGATTTAATTTATGAATATTAGTTACATTTGCAATGGGAAATTCATATACCCTGAGGAAATGTACCATAAAAGAAATAAAAGAGAATAGAGAAATTATCCCACATGTCAATAGAAAAACTTATTCAACATTAGTTACAAATGCATATTGAGAACCATACTTTTGTGAGAGGGTTTTCAGCAACCTTAAAACACTGTAGATGATTTCTGTACATTTCTGTTTTTTTTATTAATCTCTTACATTTAATTTCATACTTTTCCATATGAACAATGGCAATTCTGGATTAATCTGCATTCAAAATCAAACTCGCTGCAATTGTGTCATGATGCCTTAAAATATCCATGTTGTTCTATGTTTTTATTGGATTCGTTCCACAAACCAAATCTGGGATAATTAAATTCTAAAAATTATGAAACTATTTTGGCACTACTACATGCTTCTCTGATGTAAAACACTGATGTTATTTACAGTGGTCTTACTCTTCAGCTCCATTAGAAGTGCCTGTTATTCATCAGGAGAGCTTTGTTATCATCATACCTCCTCCTTCAGACTGAACTTTGGATATTCTTGGTAGTGAAGGTACTTTAGCCCTGATCCAGCTGTGGTTAAGTTTCTTCTTTAGGAAGTCAGTGGTCTTGATTTAAGTATTTCAAGCATCCATTCCTACTTTTGGACAGTTATCTGTATCTATCTATCTAATCAGAAATATTCTTTCTAATTTTTAGGCACTGAGTTGTTTGGCTTGGTCTTTTGTGTGACAGAGAAAGGACCTGCTACTAGGAATGACAAATATGCATTTGTAATGACCACATCACTTTTTAATTTTCTTTTAAAGAAAAATAAGTTAATTGAACCTCTAAATACATGCAGCTTTTTTGGACCTTGAATAATTTTCAAACCAGAAATCATTTATGCTGGTAAAGATACATATAAATAGGAATAGAGAAAGGGGAGATGGAGAGCAGAGGAGGAGAAGGGTACTCACCAAAGGGACAGTGGCAGAAATACCCCTCCAGCCCACTCTGGCAGGACCCACCATTGAAACAGGGGTTGCACTCACAGTAGTTGACAGTGGAGTCACATGTTTTCCCTGTGATGAGGGAACAAAAGCAATTTCCAGGTCAGACTATTCAGGGAAACAGGAAAGTCAGGCTGGTGGTATAGTCAATGAAGTTGAGAACCAATGCTGAAACGTGGCCAGGAGACAGGGTGCAGGAACCAGCTCTGGGATGGAGAGATGCTGCTCCCAGCCCTGTCAGAGGCATAATCTGTGGCCCAGAGAAAGTATCTTCACTTTTCAAGTGTCTCATTGTGATTATAGGCACTGGTGGACTGTAGTTTCAATTGCATTGAATTTTATTATTTATTTTATTAACTGGTGTCTATAAAAGACAGATCATGCAATTAAAGACAATGCTGAAGTAAAGAACTGTAAAAATGCATCTTTTTTCCTCCCTGCTGAGTGCAATATACTCATGAGTGCAAAGGAGATACAGACAGCCCTTGCTGGACCCTGCACAAGCAGGTCATGCTGAACAGAGGCTGCTATTGTACATTATATGATTTTCTGTATTTTTCCCCATCAATTACAACCTCCTTCCTGACTTGGAGAGACCACAGTCCTCTGGAGCTAAAACAAGCTACCCTGGATACAGTCCTTTCCTAAGCAGACATTGTACATGTGGTAAATATTATTCCCCAGAGAACAAACTGAAATCACATAATTCATTTCAGCAAGGAAGGGAACCAAGAGAAAAAGTGAAGATTTTAGCAGACACCAAATACGGACACGCATATTCTTTGTACGAAACTAAAATTTTCTTTGTATGAAAACATTAATTCAAAAATATTGGACTTAATTGCTAAGGTTTTTCATTGCTTGGTTTTGATGAGTTTAGCAGCACTTCCACTACATGCCACTCCTGGAACCTGTCTTCCTGTAGCCAGCAGTGCCAGCCTTCACTGCCTGTGCTCAACAAAAACTTCAAAGTATTGATATGCTTGTCCTCCCTGTTTCACTGCAAAAATTCACCAAAACAGCCATGGTCTCCCAGACTTCTCCTGAACTCCATCTCAGCCAGGCTACATGCACAAAGCAAGGGCTAAGATTGTCTTAATGCTTCTTTTTGCACTTATAATTAATTATTTTATTTCTTACACCATATGCATACGTTTAAGTTAAAAGCACAACATGAGCTTGCACAGAGGGTGTCCATTCTTGTGTGTCACACAGCTCTTGTAATTTTACATCTCCCATGACAGGAATGCACAATAGGCAGTCCTTAGAGGCTGCTGGTGCTGCAAACTGTAGAAAACCAGGACTATGCTTTATGAACCCTGCTGCCTTTTCCAGAGTTTTACAACTTGAGTTACCAAATGAAGAAAACCTCTTGTTTTCTTCCCCCTCTTCTACTTTCCTGTTTAACCTAGAGTCTGCAAGCAGCTCTTCCATGTGAGCAGCAGCCCTCCATGTGTGACTGCAAGCAGGATGGAAATGGAGCGCTGGAGGATTCCTGCGGTTAATACGTCACTTGTAGATGCACCATAAATCCAGGAAACTTTTCCAGTGTCTGAATCTAATTATGCTTTGGGGGTATTTATTTATGTTTTATTCTCTAATGGGCATGACTGAAGGATGAGCTAACTTTTTATGTGAGATTTTGCTGTTTTCTTTGTTTTCAATTTATGGCCCGTAGCAGAGATCTTTGACTTATGGAGGGGAGCACATTGCAAGAGTGAGACAGACATGCTTAAAATAGCTCAGTGATGTTGCTTAGTTTTCACAAAAATCAAGTGCAGCTAAAAAGGCTTACTCAGATTTTTGCAGTTCAGTCTTACTAAATACTCTTTTTCTCAGCTAGCATTAAAGCTGGCCCATTTGCTGAGTCAGCAAGAGAATATGGGTATTTATTTCAGCTGCACTTACTTTAACCAATGAATAACGGCATCTTCTTTATGCTTAACTATTGTTTGAAGAGCTCTTGAAACCAACTAAAGTGTAGGAATCATTATGGAATCATAGAATGATTTGGGTTGGAAAGGGCCTTAAAAACCATCTTGTTCCAACCCCCTACCATGGGCAGGGACATCTTCCACAAGACCAAGTTGCTCAAAATCCCATCCAAATTGGCCTAGATGAAAATTGAAGCTAGCTGAGTTTACAGTCAGCTGAAATTCTGAAACATGCAAAGTATTCATTTCTGCATCAGAAAGATCTTTTTCTGAAGACCATGAAAATTAGGAGAATGCTGGATAATTGGTAACAGACAGCATGCAACATTTATCATTCATCACCTCCAGCTGATGCTATCACAGGCAGGGGCTTATGCAAAAATCTAAGTTCCTCAGACTTTTTTTTTTTTTAATTGAAAAATATAACAGGAACAGATACCAGCTGAATGCTCTTGAGTCAAGATTTCAGCTGATTTGAGAGTTTTAGTTTTTGTGGTTCTCTGTGTCCATCTTTTAAAGTGGTTGTTCGCATATTCTAATCTTGCATTTGAAACAACTTCACAAACCTACATTCCTTCATCTTAATGAATCCTGGAAAACAGGAAATGAAGGGTTCAAAGGAAGGGCAGACAACTACTGTAAATCACCAAGCATATTCCCTCCAGAAAGTGATTATTTTAAAAACAAAACCTGTTCATCATTAAGAGATATAATTATAACAGATTGTTCAAACCCTAATGATGTTGCTCTGAGGTAATCCGTCTTTATAATCCTATCCAGTGAAAAGAATGACATTACCTTTTGCAGTATGATGAAGTGAAATGCAGCTGACAAAACACAGTAAATCAAGGAAAAATAAGACTCTCAGTTTTCAGGTACACCATTATAAAAAGTCTACAGCTCATGTACTCTAATTTACAGTGAACAGAGAGTCTGTCCCAGAAAATACTAATTTCTACTTGCATGCACTACCATGTAAATGTTATCTTTTTTACCAAGCATGCAAATTCAATTATGAGACTGCATTTTCATTCCAACAGAAGCAGGAAAGCTATGTATATGGGGAACTGAATTAGAAATCCACTATTTTGGATGCCACTTTTTTGTTGTTATTGAGGCACTCAAGGCTTATATTCGTGAACAAACAGGTTTTTTTGCATCCACTGTGGCTATCTTTAATCACATGTGAATGCAAATTAAGAGCCCAAGCAGCTGTGTTCTCTTTCTGTTGGCAGTATTATAATGACATAATAGCCTCTATGTCAAGCATTCTCAAACAATCAGTACACTGACATTTGTTTGCAGAACTCATTGAATATTTAATTTGCAGAATTTCAAATATGCTTTTGCAGACATAAAATGTCTAAATATACTGTGTGTTAATTGTGATCTTATCTAATAAGCTCTGTTGATATTAAACTCCAAAGATATTTGGTCTTTTAATTACACTGGTGCCATTTGTTTTCTGTCTTGATCAATTAAGCTCAGGACACTTTAATAACTCTTGATTCTGCAATGGCCAACTGATTAAACAACATCTGACTCCCAAACAGAAATGTCTGCCTCAGTGGCAGTCTATTTTAAGGTTATTTGTGTTGACAAGGAGTTTAAGAAAGCTCCTATCAGATGCCACATTTAATTCATGGCATGAAAGAAATCCAACACTTCAAACTCTAAGAGTCTCTCATCACATTCTCTTGGTAAAAATACTCATCTTTTTTTTCAACTTATCACATGCAGTGCTTGGTTTTCAGCTGACATAAGGGCTGAGCATTAAGGCACGAGCTTTAATAGCAGAAGAAATCAGCTGGATGCTTCATAACTGTTTCAAATTACAGTCTAGAGTCTAAACTGTTACAGTCTAAACTGTAGTTTGCTGCTAGAGTTAATGAAGTGTTTTGCTTCACTGCAACAGCAAACTCACACCTATATACTCTCTGGTGCTAATGACCTCAAGAGTTACAGGGTATAGGTGCTCTAGAATTATTTTGCCATGATGCTCCTGGCAAAATAATTTGATGTGCTAACACAACATGAAATAAAATCCTGGATTGGTAACTTAATTAGAACTGCTTGTCAATTAAGAATAAATTGCTGCTGGCCTGGGGCTCAGGAGCGTATTTGTGAGGTGCACGCAGAAGATCTCATCAACATCCTTGATATTTCACTGAATATGTATCCACTGCTGCAGCTGTGATTTAAATTATGTAGCTAAACCTTTACTTTGAAATTAATTAACTTTCTCCTCCATTCTCTCCTGCACAGATCTGCTTTAATTAAAAAACTCAAAGGAACAATGGATCCCCTGATCCCTCTGTGCGTTACAGGTAAGTTGTGGTAGAGGCGGTGGTAGCAAGTCCCACACCAGAATGGACACAGCTGTGCTGAGCTGGGGCTTCAGCAATACAGAAATACTTCTTAGAAAAGGCACTGAAAGCCTCACCTAATCTCCTTTGGTTAGTTTTTGTTTTTTCTGATTTCTATAAAAAGTGGTTATAAGCACTGGTTAAAATTGTTCAGACCTTCCTTAAATACAAAGACCAGCCTGCTTTTCTAGGGTTACAATGCTGCTGTGTTTGAATGTGTAATAAATATCAGACAAAAAGCACTCAGAAGGGGTAGGAATGTGCAGACATTTCTGCCCTTAATGAAAAAAATAAGTGACAAAGGGACAAAATACAGAACAGAGAGGTTGACCATTTTGCCTTAATTCTGGTTTTTCCCATATCCTTCATCTGTTTTCTGTCCTGCAAGTAATTTGGGGCAGAGGCTGATTTTCTTGCTTGGCACACTTCTAGCAGACTTGAAATGCTCCCGCAATATGCGTAACAATAACATGTACAGAAAAATCATACTTGAGCATTGGAAATGGTTTCCACACATTTAAAAAATTTAAACAGCTCTTGCAAAAATCCTTCTGTTCTAATGCAAATCAGGTAAGTGAGATTTGCCTTGGGTGAGAGGTAAAATAAAATAATATTGTGGGCACCTGGTCTTCTGAGCTTTCACACTGTTAATACCTCCTTTTGCATGACCTCTTTTGTCGTTATACGTGGAGAGTGGCGTATAGTAACGACAAACGGCTTCTTAAGCAAGAGAAGCGAAAGAAGCATTTTACTGAAAAACTGAACCATATTTATAGAGTGGTTTGCAAACCTCAAACAGGACAGTAGTTCACTGGACAACAGGAGAAAACATCTCCTGTCACATACATCACAAAACTGTCCCTCAGTCAAGACCAGGTGCTAATCTCTGTTTATTAATTCCTTTCTGTTTACAAGAAAGCTGTCACCCTGGGAAAGGCTCAGGCCAGAGCTGAGAAACTGTCTCAGCCTGGGAAAAACCTCCCAGCCTGAGAAAAAGAACTCAGAAGCTGAGAAAAGGCCTGGCTAAAATCTGCCTAGGCCTTCAGCAGTGTCCACACTCTTCATCTACTGGGGAAGCTCGTGCTCAGACAATTTTGGGCTAAGCAGGCACATCTCCACACTCTGGCCATGTTTCCTGGACCGTAAGGTAGAGAGAGCAGAGACGTACCTGTGTAGCCGGTTTTACAGACGCAGTTGAAGCTGCCCGGGAAGTTCTGGCAGGCAGCTCCGTTCTTGCAGGGGTTGGACAGGCACTCATTGATGTCCCTCTCGCAGGCCATGCCGGTGAAGCCCTCGGGGCAGCTGCAGGAGAAGCCCCCCAGCAGGTTGTGGCAGGTGCCGTGGTTGTGGCAGGGCGCCGGCAGGCACTCGTCGATGTCGCTCTCGCACAGGCCGCCCTCGTAGCCCGGCAGGCAGCGGCACACGAAGGGCCGCAGCGGCTCGTTGGCCACCGCGATGACGGGCACGCTCTCGTGCGTCCGCAGCGCCGGGCCCACCGCCAGCCTCCTCAGGCAGCTGGCCCCGTTCTGGCACGGGCTCTGCAGGCACCAGTCGTGGTCCACGGCCTCCACGCGCACCCCGCTCTGGCGGAACAGCACGTCCCTGATGCTCTCGAAGAAGGTGGCCACGCCGCTGGGGCTCACGTACTGGCCGTTGGCGCGCTTGATGGCCGCCAGCAGGAAGGTGTGGTTGCCGTCCTGGTGCAGCCCGTAGAGCCGCACGGCCGTGCCCAGCCCCGTCAGCTGGGAGCTGGCCACGCGCAGGAAGGGCAGGTAGTGGTTGCCGAGGAAGTCCCGCACGCCGCGGGCGCTCAGGCGCAGCAGCACGCTGCTGTCGATGGTGGCGTTGCTGAAGCCCGCGAAGAAGACGCGGACGCTGCTGGTGACGGCGCCGTGCAGCCCGTCGCTGCTGAGCACCGCCAGGTCGAAGGTGCCGTCCGTGGACCTCGCCTGCGAGTGCAGCTCGCAGGTGCCCGCGGGAATGCTGAACAGGCTGGTCACTCCCGAGGTGAGGGAGCACTGGAAGCTGTCCAGCACGTCCGGATCCTGAGGCTTTACGTTGCCCAAAATTCCACCTGGGAAGAGGTTGCCGTAATAGTGAACAAAGATTTCCACTGTTCTGGGCTGAGACGGGTTGTCGTTTTGGTCTATGACCTTGATCTGCACAGTTCCTGTGGAAGACATCTGAGGGACGCCAGAGTCCCTCGTAATCACTGAGAGGTAGAAATCGCTGATTTGCTCCCTGTCGATCTCCCTGGTCGTCGTCAGGACTCCAGCGGTGCTGAGGCTGAAGTAGCTGGTGGCAGGGCCAGTGCTGAGCAAGTAATATGTGAACGGCCCTTGGTTGGGAGGGAGATCGGGATCCGCCGACTGAAGGGTCATCACCAGAGTTCCTGCGCGGCTGTTCTCCAGGACCTCTCCCTGCCTGGTGGACAAGGTAGGGCCGTTGTCGTTGATGTCCTCCAAGGTCACCAGCAGAGAGGCACTTCCTGTGGCCGAGGGCGTTCCCGAATCGATGGCCAGCACAGACAGGTTGTAGACGGGCAGCGTTTCTCGGTCCAGCTCTGCCGTGACCGTCACCTGCCCCGTCTGTGGGTTGATGGAAAAGGCGCTGTTCTCGTTGCCAGACCCGATGAAATAGGAAAACCTGCTCCAGCTGGGGACAGAATCTGAATCAAAGGCACTGACAAACGTGACGTGGGTGCCTGGCGGAACACCCTCGCTGATCCGTATATTGTAGGTTCCCAAGGTAAAAACAGGAGGATCGTTGGCATCCAGGATTGTGATATTAACAGTTACTTCGTCTATGTCTGCACCACGAATGCTCCCCAGATTTTTTGCAAGGACTTTCAAAGAGATTCGTTCTTCTTTTTCTCTGTCAAGAGGGCCTGAAACGTAGATCTGGCCACTTTTCTCATCTACCTGGAAGCCCTTCTTTCTGCTGTTGCCAAAGATGAGGTAGTGGACTTCTCCATCAATTCCCATGTCACGATCACTTGCAAAAACTTCACCTACGACAGTACCTTTGGAGGCTGCCTCTGAAACCTCAAAATAATAAAGCTTGGACACAAAACGGGGCACATATTCATTTGTGCCTTGTAAGTGGATGTTGACAGTAGCAAAGCTGCACCTCTCTTCATCTGGAACATTAAAAGCCTTCACTGTTAAATGGTAACTCTGCTTTGTTTCATAATCTAAAAATCCCTGGGTGGTGATGATTCCTGTGTTAGGGTCAATGACAAAGAGGTCGCTGTCTGAGGACTGGATGGCATATGCAATCACAGCGTTAGACCCAGAGTCAGCATCAGTGGCATTTAAACAAATAACAGTTGTCCCACTGGGTGCATTTTCTAACACGGTGGGAAAGTACTCCTCAGGGCTGAATGCTGGGGAGTTATCATTGACATCAATGACATTAACAGTGACACTGCAGTAGCCTGTTCGGGACACCCATCCTCCATCCGTGGCAGTAACAACCAGCTCGTGCTTTTGCTGTAACTCAAAATCTAGTGGTTTGGCCAGTGTCAGTGTACCAGTGGTTGTATTAATAGCAAAGATTCCAGCTTCATTTCCGGAGGAAATGTTGTATCTGATCAAGCCGTTCATAGCAGCATCTCTGTCTCGTGCTGAAACCGTCCTGACCACTGTTCCAACAGAGTGGCTCTCTGGGATAGTAACACTCATGCGGCTCTGGGAAAACTCTGGTGTATGGTAATTTTCTTCTGTCACTACTATTTCAACAGCTACCTCAGATGAGAGTGGGGGATTACCCTTGTCCTTGGCTTTCACTTTAAACAGGAAGTTTTTGTTCAAATCAGCCATTAGTGAAGATGACACTGAAATCCAGCCTGTACTCCTGTCCAGCCTGAATTTATTAGTTTTGCTCTCATCAGAGATGAAGTACTCCACTTCAGAATTCAAGCCAAAGTCCTTGTCATCCACTGCAGTAACTTTAATTAGATTTGTGCCAACCCTGACGTTCTTAGTAACAGGAGTGAAATACTTAGGAGCGAGGAAGAGCGGTGCGTTGTCGTTGCTGTCTACAATGTTTATGGTGACGGTGGTCTCGCTCACTAACGGGGGACTGCCCCGGTCGGATGATGTCACGATGAAGCTGTGCCTGTTGATGTTGACGTTGCTGGAACCGCTGGAGTTTTGGTACCTCAAGTACTGCTTGTTGAAAATCTCTCCCGTGGTCGCGTTAATGCGGAAGAACTCGGACTGGGATTTTATGAAGTAGAAGACTTGACCGTTGAACCCTTCATCTGGATCGGTGGCTGAAACCTGGGTGACCTTTAGCCCAATCCCAGGAAGCTCGGGACACTCCAGGTAATAGGATGGTTTTGTAAATCGTGGGGCATTGTCATTGACGTCTGTGACAAATATGGTGACGTCTGTGCTCACGGTCCAGCCCGAGTCATGCGCAGAGACCCGGATCCTGTAGCGGTCGGTGTCCTCCCTGTTCAGGGGTCTGCTGATGGTGATGTCCCCGGTGCTGGGGTTTATGGCAAACGGGAGACTCGTATCCCTTATGGAGTACCTGCTGACCGCGTTCACCCCAATGTCCTCATCTGATGTGGTGACTCGCGTTACTGTAAAACCCAGAGGTGCATTTTCAGGCACAGAAGCACTGAATATCTGTGAAAACCTCGGAGCGTTGTCATTTTCATCTAAGATATTAATGATAACTTTGACAGTTGTGCTCTGGAGCGGAGTGCCTTTGTCCGAAGCTTTGATGGTTAGTGTGTACTGAGACAGCTTCTCCCTGTCCAAGGGCCGGACACTTCTGATCTCACCAGTGGCTCGATTGATACTGAAACTGTTTTCAGTATTGCCCTCAATTATTTCATAATGTAGCTGTCCATTTAGACCACTGTCTCTGTCGACAGCAGCCACTGTCAGTATTTTCCGTGGGGACAGGTTTTCTGCTATTTCTGCAATGAAGGGATCTTGCTCAAACTCTGGCACATTATCATTGACATCAAGCACTGACACTTCCAATTTCTTGTATGAGGAGAAGGGGGGGAAGCCTGTGTCTCTGGCCTCAACCCACACCACGTATTTTTGTACGGCTTCAAAATCCAAAGCCCGCCCTACAGAAAGCTGTCCTGTCACCTGGTCCACCAGGAAGGTGCTGCCCAGGTTACCGCTGGCGATGTAATAGGACAAGGAGCCTCCTCTGGCTGAAGATCCAGAGACGGTGGTGACAAGTGTCCCGACTGCTTGGTTTTCAGGGAATGTGAAGATCTCCTGCTCCGCCTGAACACGAGGAAATTCGGCTTTGTCCACAAACCTCACAGTGACAGTGGTAGAGTCCGTCTTGGGGTACCGGCCGCCGTCCCTCACGTGAACAGAAATGGTGACTTCGGACTCTCCCACCAGTGGTTTTGCAGCCAGGATTGCCCCCCTTGCTGGATCAATGTGGAATTTCTCAGAGTTCTTCCCCACGAGGGAATAATGGAGCTCGGCGTTGGAGCCGGCATCTGCGTCGGTGACGGTGACAGCAAACACGAACGAGCCTGAAATGGAGAACAAAGCTCGGTCAGTCCTTCCATGGATGCACTGACTGAGAAACATGCCAGCCTTTCACTCGGGAAGCACATGCTCTTCCTCACACTGCCCTGAACATCAACTGCTTTTTTCACAAAAAAGTGAGTTCAGCAAGAGGCAGGTGAGTCTGTGAGTCCACAAGACACGCACGCAGCCAAAAAATGCTGAGTTGAAAAACAGGACACTGCATTCAGAGAGATGGACATACAGATCTCAGTTACTGGGAACCAGACCTGCAGCCTTTTGGAGGTCTGTCATCATGCTTCTAGAACATTCATACAATAAAAACTATAAAATCAGTAAGATTGAATGCTATTTTGATTTTTAAAATTACCCTTAGTTTATTTCTCCACAAACAAACACCTCCCTGAAATTCAAAGTCTATTAAGGTTACAGAAGAGAACAGGCAGTGTCCATGGACATTTACCCTACACCACTGTCCTGTGCAATCCCTCCTCTTCTTATTCCCCAGGTGCTGCTCCTTTCTCCCCACTAGCCCCTTACTTCTGATTTTCTAAGAGTAGTTCCAAGGACAGTAACTAAGAGGACTGCATTTTTAAAAGCACACTGGTAAAACAGAAATGCAAAACTACTGCACACTAGGACAATAACATGATTATACTCAGTCTTTTCAGGTCTTTTGAATTTATGCTTCACAATAAGCTTGGCTGTATGGGCACCACTTGCATTATCCTCTTTTTTTGCCCACCTGCAAGGAGAACCCAGGGTGTTCTTCCTCTCCACACTTTACAGATCTAATGCATGGCATGTCCTTCAAATTTGACACTGTCCAACTGATTTGCACAACACTGTTGATGTTTTACTGTTACTAAAATTTAGACAATACCCACTTTTGTATAAAAATCATGCTGTTCTCAGCCTCTTAAGGGAAAATCATTTACAGGCAGGAATGACTTTGACAGCATGCCTTAAAACTGTACTTCATGTCACTATTTGTCATGTGCAGTGATTTGTACTCCAGGGGCAGGAGTATTTAGACAAGAACAGTATTCAAACCCCTATGAGAAATGAAACAGGAAGAAATGAAGATTTTTGTGCTTCAGTCATTGAAAGATAATATTAATATTATTACTAGCTCCCCTTTTTGAACTCAGTTAAAAAATACAAAAAACCCCAAAGTTGTAAATAAGAGAAGTGAATACATCCCTAGGTTTTTGCTAAGTTAAAAACAGAGTCAACATACCTTAGGTTCCTAGTTATAAGAGATTTCACACAAAAAGCACCCAAAAAGATATTGCCAGAAAACATCAGGTCAATCTACGTGTACTCCTTGAGAAAAGAATTTAAAGAAACACCCCAAAAACAACCAGACAAAGGCACTAGTCAGATTACATGAAGTTTCACCAATGTAATAATAAAACAATTTCATAATGTTGTTGTGGAAATGGAGAAGAATTGCAAACAAATTCATTCTTCCATAAAAAGGAGAAGCATTTGCAATTGTTTAAGAGACAAAGTCCAAAACATGGAAACAAGATTTTTTTTCTGTTAAAAGAAAATTTGTTTTTTAAACCATTTGTCATGGAATCCTCTCTGTAGGCATCACATATCCATGTATGTGAAAACATGGAACATGAACTGAACCAAAAATTAACTCCTATGTTGTGGGTGAAGTAATTTTAATTTGGGTGTGGGCTCCACAAAATGAAGATTGCTGCTTCATCACTTGGCTCAAGGAAAGGCAACATAATTAACATCTGACATAGGCACGGCATTATTGGAAGAGGTTATCGAAATCCTCTTTAGGAATTGCTCAGAGGAGACTTTCAGAAATAAAAGCAAGCCATTGTCTTCCTAACCCTGGCAAAATAGTAACTTTTTTTGAGTGGGTGATCATTTACAGTACATTATGTAACTACAGGAACATAATTGAATTTGGAAGGGAGGAACACAATAGAAAAAACCTGCTGAATTGTGCATGGCAAATTAAGGTTTGTTACTCCTCATTCCATGCAGCACAAAGATAATACCAGGAAACCAGCTGCAGAGGAACATCTCAGAAACGTTTCTGGTGGCACAGCTTTGCATGTCATTGAGATGAAAATGATTCATTGAGCCTAGAGAAGCTCTGAATGCCCATCCCTGGAAGAGCTCAAGGCCAGGTTGAGATGGGACTTTGAACAATGTGATTTAGGGGAAGATGTCCCTGCCCATAGGAGGTGGGCTGCTGCTAGATGACCTTTAAGGTCCCTTCCAACCCAAAGCATTCCATGGCTCTCCGTTCATGGAAGATCTTCCACCAGCCAGCGGGTTACCTGCCGCGGCGGGCGACGGGACGTGGGTGACGTAGGGGTGGTGCTGGAATTTGGGCGGGTTGTCGTTGACGTCGGCCACGGCCACGAGCACGCTGGTGGAGCTGGAGAGGGCCCTGGGGGAGCCCCCGTCGCTGGCCACCACCACCAGGGTGTAGTTCTGCCTGGCCTCGCGGTCCAGCAGCGCGCTGGTGATGATCTGCCCCGTGGAAGGGTTGATGGTGAACTGCGAATTGCCGCCCATCAGCCTGTAGCTGCTCCGGGAGGAAAACCAAGGGAGAAGAATCAGACCAGTATCACAAAAGGCAGGTAATAACCACTGTCTGTACTCTTCAGACCACCATCGTGCTGATGGGTATCAATGCACTCAGATTTTCCTCTGACTCTCCACCTGCCAAGGCCTGTCATAAATGACATTTCTGGGCATTTCCAAGCATAGCTGTTTAACACAGATTTCTAATACGTGAGCTGACTGAGCCTTTGGATATTTGAAGATACCACTGGACATGCTCTCAAAACTGCATGCTGGAGGCATCCTCTAGTGCTGATTTCCCTGGGCTAATGTATTAACTGTTACTCCAAAAGGCTGATGTACCTCTTCACTGAACCTGCAGAATGTAATTAGAAAAAGTACTGTTTTTTGAAATAAAACTATGACAGTTTTGCAAAATAAAATGAACATTTAATATCCATATTGTTTTCTTATACTAAGTTTTGCTATTCAAGATTTCAATGTTAATTTAGAGTAACTCATAGCAAATTAGTAACCACAGAGCTCTGTTAACAGAGGCTAATTGGGACCAGAGTTTGACCCTCGGTGGGTGCATGTGTGTGTGCACACATCCCTGTGTGATCTGATACGAACTGACTGTGTGCTCACTGCAGGCACGTCGTAGGGGCTACCTCTGCTTCCTACCACATGAGTTTGTCCCTACTCTTGGAATGCTTATCCAGCCTGTGTTCATACAGAATGAATCTCAAAGATGTATTTTTAAAGGTACTTGGTTAATATTACCCTTTTAAAATAATTCAGATAATGTATTTTTGAGAAAACGATGGAAACAAAAACTGCCTCAAATGAACAGTTCTCACATTCAAAATCGTAACCCATCACAGCTGTGCTTGGCATTGCTCCTCTGCTAGAGCAGAGCAGCAGCTTTTCTGAGGTATCATTCTATGAAGGATAAAGTGGCTTTAATGAAAGAGACTAGTACTCCTATCTTCACCTCTCTAAGACCAGAACAGGTTCTGACAGCAGTAATAACACAGCCCAGAAGCTGCACTGGGAGGGTTGAGCGCCAGCCTGTGTAATAAGCTGTGGCAACTTCTCCTGCTCAGTCATTAATCTCTACACAATGCCACGAGCACACTTTAATTGCTTAATTATGATATAATGTGATGGCCATATGCAATTATTCTCCAGCCATTGCAATGTGCACCTAGAATAGAAATAATGTGCACAAAGCCTAAAGCACCACTTAAATCTCCCTAAACAGCAGCACCAGGCACATTTCATCTGTGATTTGCAGTGATTTAACCCTGAGTGGGATATTGCAGACACTGAAACTTTCTCTTCTGTGTTTCCACATATATGTAGTGGCTCAAATGTTAGCGCTGGAAAGATACCATGATTTTTTTTTTTAAAGAAAATAATAAAGACATATTACATTTGTCATTAGATATTCTGAGTTATATCTGCATGTAAACCAACTGGACAATGTACAAATGTCTCAACATAGCTGCAAAAAATCCAAACTCAATCCAAAGAAAACTAAACAAAAATAAAACCAAAAATCCCTTGAAACTCTAATGGTGGCAAGTGGTGTAAAAGGAATTTGATCCAAACACTTAAAATTTGGCCTTTTGACTCTTATTTCTGCTGTCTTTAACAGGACTGCTCAAGTGTGCATTGCCATTTACAACCCTCCTTTAATGACTTCACAGGTTATCACCAGAAACAAGAGAACAAGAGTTGGCACGTATGGACAGGTGACAGTTTTGCAGAAGATTAAACACTTCTTTTGAAATACAGCACATTTTTTGACTTCATGTGAAAATGTTAGCCAAGGATTTTAAATATCCCTTTTGGAAACCAAAGGTTTAATTTTGAACAGACTCTACCAAGACTGAAAAGGAGGTTCTGAGTGCTCAGCACCTCTGACAAGATGACTGTACATGTTCTGGTCCTTCTGGCTTTCACCAGTTTTGTAATACCAGTCATATTTTAAAATCTACTTTAAATGCTGAATCTGGTTGAGTTATGTCCAAGAAAAACAAAGTCTGCTCCTGAACCTAAAGAGTGTAAAACAAAACCTGAAAACAATGTTTTAATAGCTACTTATGAAGGGGAAAAATATTCTTTATCAGCTAATTCTATGATGAGGTACTGAGTGAATGACAAAGACTAATGGCAGAGATACTAAAGCAATTTAACCACACTAAAGAAATCCAAGAGCACTCTGATAATTTTTGATTATTGGACACAATCATTAAAGTCATTCATACTTTGCATGGAATTCTTTTTTTATAAAGGAGCTTGCCAGAAATAGTTTCTTAGACTATGAGTGAACAGAATTAAAAGCATCACTGTTTCACAATTTAATAAATGGTAATTTTGGATGATTTTCAAATATCTAAAGATGTCTAAACATCAAGCTTCTATTTTTGGCTAGTAGCTAGTTGGAAAGAAAATATTTCAGTATTTTATAGACATTGCTTTGCCATAGTATATTTCTGTTTTATTTTACTTCATTTAAAAAAAAAAAAAAGTGACACAGTGGAATTCTTATGCTCTCTGAAGAAGGAACTGAGTTGAACTAACAAAGGTAAATAAGGAAGCTACTTTTATATCCTGCTTTGTGAGTTTGGAAACAGAGATGTTTGCAGCCACAATAGTTAGATGTGGTACAATCACAAATTTGGTTTGCATTCCATTCACAATGTATCTCTCCTCAGTGGATAACCTTCAGTTTGTCTCTGCCACTCAACATCATCTTGTCTGTGGAACTAGGAATGGCCAGTGTTCAGCCCAGTGCCCAGTTAAGTTCCATCAACTGAGCCCTACAAACCCTTTGGCATGTAGTGCAAAAATGCCAAATTCCAACTTTTTAC
Source organism: Oenanthe melanoleuca (assembly GCF_029582105.1). Classification (NCBI taxonomy): domain Eukaryota; kingdom Metazoa; phylum Chordata; class Aves; order Passeriformes; family Muscicapidae; genus Oenanthe; species Oenanthe melanoleuca. The sequence continues at coordinate 5,422,027 of NC_079337.1, read as the reverse complement.
TGGTTTTCTGAATGACATAATGCTTTACCTTAGGTCATTTTCATGCTAAACTGAAGACATTAATTGACCACAGCTTTGCTTAAGGAGCACATTTGCTTTCAGTGAAAATTGCTCACTACATGAAAAGGTGTGAATGAATGCAGCAGCAAGGCAGGTAGTAGGTGCAGGTGCAAATTAAGTTGGTTTGTTTTTTCAAAAAATAAAGTAACTCCACAACTCTGTTTGTCCTCAATATAACTCTAAAAGCCTATAAGCAACAAAAAGACAGATTTGCCCAAGTAATTTAGTTACACACATAAAGCTGTTCTATTTTGTCTCACAGCTTTAAGGCACACTGGTGATAGACACTGGGGAAAGGGAAATCTTCAGGCAAGATGTGAGGCAGCATTACATGGAGCAACAGTAATCGACCTACCTAATAACAGCATTTGTGGAAGCATCAGCATCCGAGGAGTTCACGAGCAAAATATCCGTCCCCGTGGGAGCATCCTCCGGAACAGTGGCCAAATACATGTCAAAGGCAAACGTGGGGACGTTGTCATTGACATCATCCACTGTGACAGCGATGGTTCCAGTGCCAGTGAGGGCAGGAGATCCTGAGGGAAAGGGGGATACAAAGTGCTAGAGGTTACAAACACCAGCATGATGATGGGAAGTCTGCCAGCCCCGATTTAGAGCCCAGCGCTTGAGCGTGTCACAGCTCGCAGAGCAGGAAAGCCAGCTCAACACAGAGGACAGGGTCGGGTTTGCTTCAAAGTCATCCTGACATAAAGTACAAGTTGTGAAAGACAAAAAAAAAAAAAATTATTACTTTTCTTGCTCCATCTAATTCCAGAAATATTTTGTAATACAAGCTCAGTGGAAAAAGATGGTCTTGGAACATCTCAGAAAGCCTTCCTGTAACAATTAGGCCCAATTTGAAGATGTGGTTGACTTTCCTATCCCTCTGCAAGAAGACCTTCAAAGGTGGCATGCTGACAGACGTGAAGACTCCAGCCCTCAATTTATCCATCCGCAGAACAAATAGAGTGGAAACAGTGGCAAAACCCAGCTTTCCATGCGGCTTTTCCACTGCTGGTCACACCCCTGACCTGGGGAGACCTTCTGGGAGCGGGTGAGGAGGTTGCAATGAGTCTCCAGCCCTGTCCAGACTCACTCTCTCTGCAGAAGCAATCATCTATAGCAGCAAATAAAGCTCGCTCCAATGGGATACTGGCTGATGGGAAATCAGACTGAACTTACTTAACCCAGGGCTTTCATCCTCCTTGTTATTCTAAACTTAACTCTGGTGAGCAGCAACAAGCATGAAATAGCATCTTTATTCATGTGAAATCTCTCAGTATTTGTCCTCTTAAGCTTTTCCTTTGTCAAATCCAAAAAAAGACAATGAAGACTTTTACAAGTTCATGTTAGTTTTGTCAGTCCATTCATAACACTTCTTTCCAAGCCAAGAATCAGCAAGACATCTTCTGCTAACCAAATTCTTCCCCTGGTAAAAAAGGGATCATTCCTTTCTTTGAATACATAGGAAGGAGAAGGAAAAAAGTGATAGCAGAGCATAAAGCACTTAAGTTATGGCCCCTTTTACTCAAAAGACAGATGCTGACCATGCCTGTTTCACCCAAGATTGCATTGCTTTCCCCTTCCATCTCAGACACAACAATTCAGCACTTGCTGGACTGGAAAAAAAGTGAGGATAATGAAATGCTTTGGGCCAGAGACTGGTGGAGTCCTTGCATATTGCAGGGAGCTGTCACTTGATGGAACGCAGGCTGCCCCGTGTGACTGCCCCAGCCCTTCCAGCCCTGCAGATGATTGGGTCACTGCTATCATCCAAGGTCACTGCTGGAGCCTCAGGGCTGGGGAGGAGGCAGGCTCTGCCCTAGGGTCTCATCTGCTCCCGGCAAAGGGCTCCAAACACAAAGCTCTCACATAGAAGGAGAAATAACAACTCATCTCCCTGCATGTTAACCCTGGAAGGCTGAGGAAGCAAGGTGGGGAGAAGCTGGGAGCAGCCTCAGCACGGGAAGGGGGATTTTTCACCACAAGATGCTTTGCAGTAACGTGGTTTAATGCCCAAACGGGCTGAATGACAGAGCCTCCCATTGAGAGGTGTTATAAATCTCACAAGGCTGCGTTTGGAGGCTGCTGATCAGAGGGGAAGGATCACAACGCCGAGCAAAGAACGTGCAAGCCAAGGATATAGGTTTCACATCACACAATAGAGGCCTTTCTCTGCTCCAGGCTGAGGTAATTCACCCTGCCAATTAATACGCTTTCAGCCAGGAAGGTTACATTAAGGCAATAAGTCTGACTCATTTTTTAGCCTTTTTTTTTTTTCCAACTCACGATTTTGTCATTTAGCCAACCACATATAGATAGAAAAGCCTGCAGAAGTGTTCCTGATTGCTGAAATATTGCCTGTGAAGTGTTTATTATTACTGCATTAAAGGAGAGAGAGTCCTCAGCGGCGTTTGCTGCGTGTGTCATCAAGCTCTGGCCTTCCAAGCGCATTTTATTGACATTCATCTCGCAGCTAATGAAATGAAAGGTTGAAAGTTGTAAAGTTTCGCAGCTGATTAAACAATTTATATATAATTCAGAAATTAATCTCGGGTAAGTCACATTCAAAGAGCATCAGTAATGCAATTCAGCCTGGAAAAGAAAGCTAGCTCACAGCTAAAACCTGAAACTCACTGTTCCAAATGTATTTGCCATGACAAAGCCAAGGCCAGAAAATTCACACTGTGGGTTTAGTCACAGAAATGAACAGAGGTGGCAATGCCTTTAGATCATTTGCCTCGTGGCCCAGTCCCTTATTCTCCAATCCCCCTTCCTCCCTGGAAGTGCCTGTGAGGCACCATGCAGTGCGGTATGGGCTCATTTGTGTCAGCCCCAGGGAAGGGGCTGTGCCAGCCAAGGCTGAGCACCACAGCAACAAAATTAGCTGGGGTAATGTAAGTAACCCAGACCTCATCAGCGTTAGCTTGTGGCTGCAGAGTGCTCACAGACACATCCCAGAAGTCCCATATTAATTCAGCTGTTTGTAACATCCCAAGTCACTGCTCCTCGGTTCTAAACCCCAAACCTTTCTCATCTTACTTGGATGGAAAAACTCACATATTTACATTGGTTTCCTGTCTGTGTACTCATCCAGATATGGTTTTTTTTTTCCTCCAAGCAAAATATCACGTCCACAAATTCACTCCTTTATTCTATTACACAGAAAGACAAAGTTGCAATTTCACAGAGTCCTCAATGCTTTTACTCGGTTGAAATTAAATGACTAGCTCACATTTCTGCAGTTACTGAGAAATATAAGAAGAGGAAATTACAAATGAAGTAATTTCATATGGAAAAGAAATAGCTCGGGGCCAAATTCTACCGTCCTCAGTGAACTTCCAGTGAAAGCTGTGCTTGCATAAGGACCACAGGATTTGGCCCTTGGTAATAAGCAGGTTTCATAAAATGTACATGTCATATTTGTGGTGAGAGAAGTAGTTTCCACGGTCAGGCTGAGTTCCCAGATTTCTTAGTTTTGCTTCAATAGCAAATCTTCCCCAAGTCAGTTAATTCTTATTATGGTAGAGCATCACCCCAATTCCATTCAAACTGCTCTTAATATTTTGCATAAATAAGTGCAGTAAATTTAGTGTAAGTTTGCATATTAGCCAAACACACAAGATGACCCCAAACCATTCTTAATAAACCAGACATGTTACAACCTATCTAAAATTGCTGTACATAGCCACACAAGCCTCTGAGTACTTTTAAAAACAGCCCTGAGGGCTAAAGCCACAAAGAAATATACACTTTTCCCTTAGTGAAATTGCATTAAAAATTTCTATGATTTTTCATGATAGCCTGAACTATTTTTCAGCAGAAGCAGCACGTATTTCTTTGTCAGACACTCCTCATTTAGAGCATTTCTCTGGTGTTACACAACTAGTAGAGTTTTTTTTTTTTTCCCAAATCCCAAAATACTATGTCTCACAGTCTTAGAATATCCATGTTGGAAAAAAAAGTTTTCTAGAAAGATGGAGGAGTGAAGGAACAAAATGATGAAAGAACATATGTGAACTAAATAGGAGAATTGGCTGTTCCTATTCAGTGAGTATCAAATCTTTAAAATTTATAAGATAGTGCCATTCATATATTATTGTCATTATAACTGTGAATTTCCCATCTCTGTGTGCTGAGGTCTGTTTCTATGAAGTGCACAGTTTATTTTCTAGGTGGCAGCTGTACATATACACTAAGCAGACAGTCCCACAAACGTCCACACACGTCATTGTTGAAATAGAGATTAACCTGGGATAGTGTCAAAATAGTAACGCTCAGTTCAGGGGGAAAATTGCTTCCCACGGATGTTCTTCCAAAAGTCTCAGCTTTTTTTGCTTACATCTGCAAGTAAACATGTGTCTGGGGATGAAGAGAAGGAGCAGACCTTGGGAGCCTGCTCCTTGCAGGCTGAGTTACTGGGGGAGGTTATGAGAGGCCACTTGGGTTGCTCCCCTCTCTGCATGGGACACTGGTGTCTCATGTCCCAGCAAGATGGGACTGGTGAAGAACTACAAGCAGGTTTTCTGCTCCATTCACCCATGCTTGCTTGAGGCTGACCACCACAAAAAATATGATCGTATTTGCAATTTTTTTACCTTAAAAGTTGCAACAAGTGCTTTCAATTTTTCACTTCCCTGCCCAGGAGAGGTGGGATGAAAACCATTGGCTCTGTGCAGTAATTCAAGTAGAAAACAGGAAAAGAAATGCAGGAAGGTGATGGTGACGAGAAATACAATTTAACCTGACAATCTTTTATTTTCAAATGCTGGATAACCAGCAAACAGAGGTTAATACACCTTCCTGGATGAACTCATCATAAGCCACACATTGCTCTGATGCTTCAAAGACACAAAGTCACCCAACAAGGGATGCACCTAAAGACTGCTTTCACTTTTGCCTTGGTCTATCCACACAATTCTGGAAGAAGGGAGCACCATGTCCCTTTCTGGGGAATGAGGAAGGTGAACTGTTTGGGCTCCCTGGAATCCCCCAACACGTGGCAGTGTCTGCTCTGGTACATGTTCAGCTCTCCTCACCACATCTGGGTGACTGGGGAATGATCACAGCACTCAGTGCATTGGAGCAGCAAGAAAAAGCCATGAAAGGAAACTTGCAAAGCCATTTAGGTTCTTCAAGAAAGCTCAGGAAAAGATGATGCTATTGGAAATTATCTCGGCTGTGTGGTGCTGTTTGGCTCACAGCAAAAATTAGAAATAGGAGAATGTGTCCAGCACACCATCCACATATTGTTTGAAGCCTTAATGGTTTCTAGGTCCTGTCTGCACCATGCTTAGCACAGCAGATAGTAAAACCATCATTCCTTTCAGAAACCAGGAACTCAGAAGTTTTTGCCAGCATTAAAATATCACAATCACGTGCTAGAAAACAAACAATAAACTTAAGTAAAAACCCACAGATGCATTTCACTAAAATGAAAAAAAAAAGAAGAATTCAAATTAAATAAAATTAATCTAAATAAATGACTAATCAAGACTCATCCTGCAGGCAGTTCACCATGTTTTGTGCTAAATTAAACACATCATTATCCTGAAAATTGGAAAGCGATTTAACAGAAATGGAATTTTTGCCTCAGTGAAACGTGTTGCTTTGCAACAAAGCGGATTTCACTTCTCCAGTCAAACACTCAGTGAATGAGTCCCAGGACTAGGAGTTGTTTGTGTTATCACACAGAATTAACTTTTTCACTCAAGTAAACAAGGTCTTTCTCACAATAAAGTGCCCAATCTTCCTAAATGCATTTAAATGCAGACGGAGTGTGCTGAGCCTCACTCAACTGGCGAGTTTAAAATAAACACAGAGCTAGATTAAGTGAAAATGCAACTCGCCTGCATTACACTTTGCATTTCTAGAGCACACAAAGCTTGATTTGGAACATGGATGACTTTAACTAATTTTCCAAGAACACAGAAGAAAGTGTGTCTGTGAAATGAGAAAACGTAGTCCTTTTCACAAGACTGCACCACAAGTATTTGTCCTGGCTGGATATGTTGACTGTGCTTTGTTTTCTTCTTACTCAATTTTTCACCACAGGCTGTCATGCTAAGCCTTAAAAAAACTGGTGAACCCAGATTATTTTGAGACAAAAGCTGAAAGAAGTGGCTAATAAAAGATATTAAAAGGTTAGAAGCAATCTGTACTCTCCATCGGTTCAGTGGGTGGCTGAAAGAGACCCTGCAGGAATCTCAGATTTTCGAAATTTCTGAGTGTGTCAAATTTGAGTTTATGTCACAGTTAGGTATGAATTAGTAGTTGATCCCAAAGCTGATTTAGCAGAACTTGAACTTCAAAAACCAAGGGAATGGATTGATAATTGGGACAATTATAATTTGCAAAGATTATCTATCAAGAAAAAAAAAAAAACAGGGACTTTCTGTACTACATCAGGTACCAGAAAAGTCAATATTATCCCCATCTAGCAGCCTAAATAATCTGTGAGCAAATAGAACTAAATTCAAAAACATAAAAAGTGAGAACAAAATTAATCACTAGACCAGAGCTTGACTTTATTCAAGCAACATGTCCAGCCACACTTAGGCTGGTGCATGTGCACGAACACAGATACTCACACCTGTTTGCAAAAGAGAACTTTGTCCCAAAACAGTGATGCACAATGGGATCTCTCATCTGGTTTTAACCACACGGGTTTTAAATTTGCATACCAAAATTCCTGACTGACTGCATCCTATGAATTCATTAATGAATTCATAATTCATTAAATTTGGAGCTTCAGGACAGGGGGACCATCACATTATAACAGATTTCATATACTGTTGAAAGAACAGGACTTGCAGGCACACAGAGAGGAAATTTTAAGGCCTCTGGTGTATATACACATTTCCCTATTCCTCTTCTCTTCCTCTGATCAGGAGCAGCTTCCTGCAGCTGTTAACACAGAGAGGTAAAAAAAAAAAAGCTGGAGCACTGTTACAGACCTGCAGGAACACAGACACAGACTGAGAACAAAACACATGCTTTAAAGAAAAAGTATAATATATATTTAGCACAGCTTCAAGATGTTCAACAATCTCACACATACATACTGCAGGTTTCTTAGCCAGAAATGCATTTACTTCCAGAGTAAGAAATTGCCTTCTACCAAATGTTTCAGAACAAGAACAATTAGGGAAAATGCTGAATGTTCATAAAAATCGTGGCATATGACAGGTTGTAAGGGTGCAAGGAAGAAATTGTTCCCTGTGAGGGTCCTGGCACAGGGTGTCCAGGGAAGCTGTGGCTGCCCCATCCCTGGAAGTGTCCCAGGCCAGTTTGGATGAGGCTTGGTCTAATGGAAGGTGGCCCTGGCTGTGGCAGCAGGTTGGAATCAGATGAGATTCAGGGTCCCTTCCATCCCAAACCATTTTATGCTCTCCCAGTGCCTGCAAAAAGCAAGTGGTGCTGGAAGAGTGGGAATGGCCATGTGCCCCACCCAAGGCCTCTGGTGACAGAAGTGAGATTGGAAGAAAGTGGAACTGCAGCTCAGAAGAAAGGCAGAGCCATTAAAAATGGCTTTTTTCTTAAAACCACCAAATGACTCCTCCCTGTTATAAGTTATTGCTGTAAACAGAAAAAACAGAGAAGCTGGCTCCTGCAGGGACTGCTGACTAAGGCAATTTTTGACAGCTTGTGATTCCTGAATATCCCACAGTGAAATTCCTGTAATGCAGGATTTTGAATTACACTTTAAAAACACCCTGTATGAATAGAAAAGATTAAGCAGCAGGCTAAGTGTTCAGGCCATATGTGCATGTTTAGTTGTTTTATCCTTGCAATTAAGGCTTCCTAAAATTGTAGCTTTGTATTTGAAGATTGAGCTAGCAGACTTACAATTTATAAGGTGTAATATTTAATTTTAAAAATGGTTTAAGATCACCTGGGCTGGAAAAATCTTAGTATTTCTCACAGGTTGATAAACTGCTCAACAACTACCCTAAGTATTCTTCTGCAAAACAGATTACATTCAGAGATATCATTAGCAGATATGAAATAGAATTTCACAGGTAAGTGATGTAACCAGAAGAACAATTTAAAATTAAGTTTCTTGTAGAAGTTCCAAACTAATCAGAGCAAGATGGATGAATGAAGAGGTAAGAAAGGAAGTATAATGGCTTGAAAACTAAAAAACAGATAATTTCTTCTAACTTGAAAATTTTTAAATATTAAACATTATATTCTATCTTGTTTTCCAGTTTAAATAAATGAACCTGAATATTTTTTCTTTTAAGAGATATACCTGGGTTTTTACCCCAAAACTAGTTTGAAAATGAAGTGCTATGCATTATTTTAATCTGAGTGAAAACCTTTCATTGTTTTCACAGATATTTCAGCCTGAGCTGGCCAGCCTGAGCCCTTTGCCAACCTGAATATGAGTTTCCCTTGCACCCCACCCCAGAGGAATTTATATGCTTGGATTTACCCCAGAGACTCTTGTTGGACTATATAGAAACTACTGACCTAATAATGAAGTTTTAAGTCCAAAAAGAGGACTAAATGCCTCAAATGGAATTCAAGGGCTGTACTGTGCATCTCTGAGGGGATGGGCTGTAGCCCTCCTCTCCTTTGGGGAGGAAACATGTCACATCCTATAGACACTGACATGCTCTCTTCCTTGCCAATAACTCCTCAGGGGATACTGGACTGACTGCCACAAACATAACTTTAGGAGCTTTTGTCTTCTAGAGAAAAATGTCAAAGTGCTAACAGTTTCTAGGCTCTGTGATAGGGCAAGCTACCTTGCTATTAGATTCCCACAACAAAATGCCACTCTCAATTCTATTGTCTCCTGATTTTAGATGATGGTAAGACAACATGAATACTATGAACTCACTGATGAGTGTCACCATCTCAGTTCTCCCAAGGTGCCATTTAGAAACAAATTAAAAAATCATGTGGAACTACTGCATCAATAGTTTCAGTACCAGTATTAAAAGAGCAAAAATAATAAAGCCAGTGAAATAGAAAACCACTAAAACTAGACTAGAGAAGGCAGCATTGACACAAGGAAGAGCTTCCTTGAATTTTCCATGAATACAAGGAAATAAAAGGAGCTGGGTCAGAGCCCAATATTCATTTTGAAACAGCTGTGCCATAAAACAAGAGCACAGAAGAGAGCAATCCTTCTGTCAACTGCTAAGCACCAAGGTGAGCAGACATCAGCTTCATTTAGCTCAGCAAAGCCTTAGCAATCAGTGGATTTAGACATTGCACAGAAAACCTGGCAAACAGGACATCTCTGGCTGAAACAAGTGAGTTGCTTGTTCATTTTGACAGCACCAAAATTTAAAAATAGCTAAATTTTTTCTAAAAATAATATTGGTTCTTTCCAGGCAACATCTTTTCACACTGCAGACTCTGTGTTAGGTAGAAATACAGTGTCTGCTAAGGAAACAGGATGAGTACAGATGTCTTTAAGCCTAGCCACTTAAATCTCACACAATGTTGAGTCTTAAAACTTTCTCAACATTCCTAGAAAATACAGCTGTCCTTTTGTTGGGAAATATCTTGAAATGTCTTAGAAAAACAACACAACTGCACTGTCACCTTTCATTTGATTTTTGGATTAAAGAAGAGAATTCCTGAGAAGGATATAACCTCTCTGCTTGGTTGCCCTCCTACATTCTTGAAGGAAAGAATGCACAAGTTAGGGACCAACATTTTCTAAAGAAAAAACATATGGTTGTTTTCCATCCAGGCCAGGGATGTATACAAAGAACAGCTAACTAAATATATAATAACCAGTTCACTGATTCATTTCTTTCAGGACTATTTATCTAAATCTGTAAATAGATTATTTAAGAAAATAAAAAGCCCCCCAAAATACAGGAACACAGCTTCTAATTAGAAACATCACAATTTGATTTTGGTTTTTGTGGCAGTGTGCCATTCTGACCAACCCAATCACGAGATGGTGGCTGCAGTTTATTTAAACAGTAGTCCTGGGCAGTGAGCAGGTTTCCAGATGTGCTACTCCACATCCCTGCAATCAATAAATAAAAGGAGGAGGACTGTTGGAATGCTAACATTTGTCCAGAAAATTGCTCAAAGAGTTAAAGACATGGATGATAAAAGCAGCTGCCCCAGTTCTTGTCATGCTGCCAGAGTTGAATGTTTACCTAGTGCCGCATCCCCACCAGATGGGGTGAAAAAAAAATGTAGAAAGTCTCTTTTCCCAACCATTTTGCCATGAAGAAAGGTACAGCAAAGCAGAACAGATTTATGTGGTAGAAGCAGACCCGTGAAGACACATTCAAATAGTTGTGTGTAGGTTTCTTGGCGTTTATGTTAGCAGACATTCTGGGGCAGCATCTGCAATCTAAACACTATCCTGTTATTCCACAGTCCATCACTTTGCCTGGCGCTCTATTTATAATTCATGCACTCTGCTCTTACAGCCTGTGCTGCAAGAGGGTCTCTACATTGGGATGGCTGAGCTTTGGGGCTGAGTTCTGTTTCATTTCTCGACCAGAGCCACAGGTGTACAGCTCTGGAAGATGCTGAGCGCTCCCAGTGATGGATGCTTTGCCTGTCCCCATAAATCCCCCCGCCCAGAGTGGCAGCCTAGGATCCAAGAGCCAGGCACAGCGAGAGCAGGGTGCAAGTGCAGAGGTGAGGCAAGAGTGATGATAAGCCAAGGCAGGAAGCAAAACCCCTGGTGCAGCTGCCTTGTGGAAACTGGGCAGGAGGCAGGCTGCACGGACACAAATCACCGAGCCGAGCCAGGAGCCGTTCCGCCCGCGTCTCCCTGCTCGGGAAGGCTCTCCACCGACCCGCCATCCACCCGGAGGACGGGAGGAGGATTAGCAGCCAAGGCCAAGGAATAGCTGGGCCAGAGCCAGGACAGTGCATAGATCATGACTGCCTTCTCCTGAGGGGAGCTCTTGCTTGGGAAAGCATTTCTTCAACAACCGCCCGGATTTCCACTGCTGGCGCACGTGGTCCCAGCAGCAGTCCCCCACCTGACCTGTCCCCAGTGCTTGGGAGCAGCTCAGCTCTTCAGCACTCCCAAGTCCTCTCACGTGCCCAGGACTGAGATCTGGGCTCTGGCAGAGCATGCTTGTGTGCAGTAGAAGAGTGAAGATCCCTGAGGGCACAGGCATTGCATCCTATGCAGCCCTGCTGGCTCTGCACTTTACCACATCCTAATCCCTCCCTTGGTGTTACACTCAGCCTACCTGCTGCCAAAACATGCTGTAAATCTAGGAAGGTGCATTGGATGGACACCTCGAGATTAAAATAATGAAAAATTACAAGTCATCCTTCTTCCAGCAACTTCCCTTACACAGGCTAAGGTAACACAGCAGGAATCCACAGTCACAACTTGATGAAGTGAAAATAAACATAAGAAAAGCAAGAAATCCTTGATTATGGATAAGGAGACCAGGAAGACAGCCAAAAATAAGTTGGGAATCCATTAGTTCTTATGTCTAAGGGTGCTTCTAAGTATGTATTGTGTCTGCTTCCTGGAAAGAACAGGAAGAGTTGGCATAGACTTCTATAGGAGCAGGATATCATCTCTGAATGTTTTAAACCATTCAGTGCAGCCTATAAAAATTGAGATGCAGACCCTAAGAAAAATGGGAAGAGGGCTGGACAGACAGAATTTTGCTTTTGATGGACTTTTCCAGAGTTACGTGCATCTGGATGTGTACCATGATTTTTATCTGCAAAAAAAACCCCAAACCTTAAATCAGATGCACCATATATGGCACGACTGTTCTTTGGGATGCTAAAGACTACTCGAAAGACTGTTCATTACAGCTAATAAAAGCCATCCTCAAAGTGCAAAGGATAATACCTTTTCCTTATTTTCAAATATAATGTGGATGTGGACAATTTCAGACTAGTCTGCTTTTTTCAACACTTGATCAGGCACAGCTTCCCTACTTGTTTTGCATGTGTATTTCTGGATGAATGGTCTGCATGCAACACCCTTCTTACTTAGAATTATCAAACAAACACAAACTAAAAGACTCAAAAAAGTGGTTATGTTAGGCAAAGAGCTGGACATGCCTGTGAGAGTTTCTTTTATAAACATTTAGCAGCTGCTCAAGAGCATAAATACTCCAAATGCTTTTATTATCCATTTCAAGATTGTGTTATTCCCATTTTTTTTTTCTGGTATGGCTGGAAATACATCATTTAATGAAGCAAGCACTGACTAGCAGTGTGGTACGCCTGGATATCAACCATGCCTATGGTTCCCATCCCACTTGCATGACATCAAGTTAAGTTTTGCCATGGACTTCTACTGAAGACTTCTACTTTCATGTGATGTTTTAGATAAACCATGACTAGCATAGTTTTCAATGTACTGTTTGCTGCTATGAATTTAGAACAAGTCTTCAGTGCAACCAGAAGATGACAGCTAATGTTATTCACCAGCCTGGTTGAAAATTATCCCCAATCACACCAGCTGTGGATTAGTCAGGTTGTAAACTGGAGCACAGTAGAGCAGTTACATTTAGCCTAAAGTTACTACTGAACAGCTGCTTCTGAACACACTTGCTAGGACATTTTGACACTGGCAGGAGGGCATGGGAACTTGTGAGTTAGCTTTACAAGAACACAGCAAATTTAAAAAGGGAGTTTCAAACAGTGTTTAATCAGTGTGATACCTACATGTTTAAACACAGGAACTCATAAAACATGCTGCTGTTCTTGTCAGCCACTTATGGCAAAGGTCCCATGCACACTTCATGTATTAATGTCTCCCTGGATTACCTGAAACTCAGAGATCTCCCAACACAAGTAAATATTTTCATTTGGGACTGCTAGATTTAACTGTTGGTTGAACCTCCTGGATTTTGTGGGGTTTTTAGGAGCCAGAGTCCAGGTAAAGCCTGTGCTCTGGTCAAACTCTTGTCTTACACACGGTGCTAGGTGTGGGGTACAGCTGAGTTCTGCTCCCCTCCCTCTTCCAAGAAGGGCAATAATCGCTGGCTACATCACACAGCTTTTATCAGTTCAGTCTTCAGGTATTTTGCTCTGTACAGCCCCCACTGACTTCTGCCAGCTTGGACTGAGAGACCAGAGAGACATCAAGACAAATCCAGCCTTGGCTTCTGAAGAAACATAAAACCATTCAAGCCCAAGCGAGTCCAGGTCACAAGTGAGCAGTTTGAGGCTACAGAGTAACAGAAAGCCAGCGTAAAAACCATAAAGCACACACTTATCTCTAGCCAAAGTACAAGACAAATGATACCTCAAGCCTTAAAATTGTGTTTTCCAGCTTCAGCTGTGCTCAGACTGTGGAATACCTGAGCACTGCTGCAATAGGAAAATGTAAGCCATAGCTGTTGTCACTGGCACAAGATGCTGCACACAGCATGGCAGAAAACAAAACTGTATTCACTTGTCAACAAGTCGGCTTTGGTTCTATTTTTACTGCTAGAAAGCAGGAACAAGTTCTGCAGTAAATTAAATCCATCAAACCATGGGAGACCAGAGATCAGTCCAAAGTATGATGCAGGATGTCTTTGTTAATAATACTCACACCAAAATCTGAAACCAAAATTTTGGGCTTGGGCACCTCAAGTGAAAGTGCAATTAATCTTCATAACAAGACTTCACGTCCTGTTTTAAATGAAAGAACTTGGAAAACATTTGGTATTGTGGAGCGAACACATGACTGGATGCTGAGCAAAGCAGAATATTAAAATATTGTAATGCAAAATTTTATTTATTTTCAGGGCTAAGATTTCAGTAAGATTAACTGGGTAATCCCTAGCTGGCCACTGATGCAACCTCTGCACATTTGTGCTGCCAACATTATACAGGGTTTTATTGCCATTTAACTTGGTTTTTTGTAGTCATGCATGAAGTTCGCATGATTAGGTAGGACCACTTGTTACTGAAGGGCAAAAATCCACCTCCCTAAATCTGTAATGAGTACTACCAACAGCAGACAACTGGAAATAGGAGTAAAATCTTGATTACCAGAAACCACATTCCCTTTGACATCAGGTAAGCCCAGCTCCAGAGATCTCCATTCAACATGACTACCCAATCTCCATCCACTAAAGTTTCAGACCACCAGGAGAACATGTATTTTCTGCCCAGAACGTGATGTTTCCCACAGGCCCTGAGCAGGAGAGATGCTCTGGCTGCCTCACCTGCATCAGCAGCTGTGACCAGCAGCAGGTACTGCTCCTTGGCCTCCCGGTCCAGGCTCCGCACCAGGCGCAGCTCCCCGCTGTCCGACAGGGTGAAGGCTCCCTCCTCGTTGCCAGCCACCAGCACGTAGGTCAGCCTGCTGTTCAGCCCTTGGTCATCGTCCCTTGCTACAACCTGCACCAGCAATGCAAGCAGAACAGCTGCCAAACACTGTACATTGTACTGGCATAGAGGAAGAATGCTCAATGCAAATGCCACAAGTATAAGTTAGATGTAATTGAAAAAAAAAAAAAATGACCTGCTACAGACTAAGCTCTGTATGAGAGCAAGCACTGCACATCCTGCTGTTGGAATCCATGTAGTTCTCTCAGTATTTGGCACGCAGCCTCACATCATGAGGCAGCAACCAGATTGAGATTTGTTGCATGGAAGTTGAGATTGAGATGAGAGGATAGAGCAGACTCTTAAAGTCCCAGTAGAGGTGTGAAGATAGGCAGGGAAGACACAAACAGAACTCCAAAGCCTAATATTAACTTTTGGTTAAAAAATAACCCACCCATACAAACAAAAAGGAAAACAAGCCAACAAAGACTGCAAATTCAACTAAAGCCAAGAGGCAACTTTTCACTGTTTTGCCTCTTTAATTTTGGAGTGAGGACGCTGTGCATTAATACCATAGGCATGCTACCAGCTGTGAGAAGATATTTACTGCAGAATGTACCCACCTGAAGGATAACTTCTGGGAGTGTCTCCAGATTCTCAGGGACGTTCACAGAGTAGGGGGAAAGCTCAAAGGTGGGGACGAAGTCGTTGACGTCCCTCAGCACGATGCTGACGGTGGTGGTGTCGGTCCTGGGGCTGCTCCCGCGGTCGGATGACTGCACGGTCAGTGTGTAGGAGGGCTGCTTCTCCCTGTCCAAAGGCTTGGCCACAGTTATCACCCCGGTCACAGAATCGATCCGAAACTGGCTGCCGGCATCCCCGCCCACGATGGCGTAGCGCACCTGCCCGTTGCTCCCTTCGTCTCCATCGGTGGCCAACACCTGCACCAAGTCCGTCCCCGTCAAGGTGTCTTCCGCCATCTCCACTTTGTACAGCTTCTGGGCGAAGAGCGGGTTGTTGTCGTTAACGTCCAGCACCACGACCAGCACGTCCGTGGAGGAAGACAGGGGCGGCTGGCCCTTGTCTGTGGCCACCACGGTGAGGGTGTAGTTGGCCACGGCCTCCCTGTCGAGCTGCCCGGTGAGGCGGAGCTGGCCGTCGACGGTGCCGATGCTGAAGGCGCCGGGCGGGCGCAGCAGGCCGTACTCGATGTAGCTGTTGGGCCCGCTGTCGGCGTCGGCGGCCTGCGCGCGGAACACCACCGTGCCCGCGGCCGTGCTCTCGGGCACGTAGGTCAGCCGCGGCGACGTGAAGCGGGGCGGGCTGTCGTTGACGTCCAGCAGGATGATGGAGACCTGCGCCGTGCTGGTGAACCTGGCGGCGGGCGGGGCGGCCATGTCGTGGGCCTGCACCACCAGGCTGTAGAAGGACTGGCTCTCGCGGTCCAGCGGCTGCCGGGTGCTCAGCACGCCGCGGCTGTCGATGGAGAACTGCCCCGCGCCGTCCCCCGACGCGATGCTGAAGGACAGCTGCGAGTTGGGGCCTGTGGGGACGGGGAGACAGGTACATAGCGTGACTGCATCCCACTGACACAGCTATCAACACTTCCCGCCATGTCCCCACAGGAAATTTCCTTCATTTTCAGTGTTCTTTCATTTGTTTTCTTTCATTTGAGTGTTCAGCCTCCTCACCACCATTTTTGAATCCATCTGCCAATTTTAGCCAAGTTTCACAGTGCAGCAGAAGCCTTTGAAACTATTATTTTCTGACAAGATAATACTCATGAAAGAGAGGGAGGGCATTAATTCCCACAGAGTGAACAACTGGCAGGGTTCATCTCTGCATTTCATTCAGCACGAGCTGCACGGTGGCACCATAAGTAATTTCCCCCCATCTACAAGGGTTAGGGATAAAGGGTTTGAAGGGTTTTCCTTCAAAAACCAAGACTCAGTAGTTCTGCTGCTCATTGAACATCTGGTTTCCTCCCTTCTTCCCAGTTCAACTAAGCAACGTTATTATTAATGTAATTATTTCACGAATTTTTCCACTCAATTAGAAAAAGCCACAAGCAGAAACTCCCAAGCCTAGCTGGAGCACGCCAAGAGTGAATACTGGGGAAAGGTATGCCTCCCATATATGGCATGGTATTCCAAAATATCAGATGAACAGCCCTCACTCATCTCATGATCAAAACACAACTAGCAATTATGGTCAGGGGAGAGATTTATCATTCCAGTAAGGGAAATGCACCCTGAACCTGAGCAGGGCTGTGAAATATCCTCAAATATTCCTGGTAGGAAACAGTGACTGTTCCTGCTTCGATTCCACAGTCACTCTAAACAATTAATTACTGGGAACATCCAAATATGAAAAAAGTTTTCTCTCCTCCATCTATCTTACACCTATTTTAATTTTGTGCATTCAAGACTTTAGGATTAGTAGATTAACCAGCCATTAGCTACTAATTTACCCCTCAAACTAGCTTGTTCATGCAACGAAAGCTGCCCACTTCACTGATTGCTTTCATTTTGCCATTTTTACTCAGAAGCTCTTTTCTCTCTGAGTGAATTGCTTTGATAATAAAATTAGTCCTGCATTAGATTTATTAATCTCCGCTGTTTATTATGCTCAGATTTGAGAAATCTAGTCTTACGTGTCTTTCCCCCAGTGGCTACTGTAATTGGCATCTTTCTCTTTCTCTTTTTCCGCCTGTAGGAGTTAAATTATAAAATGAATAGAACCAAACATGAAAGACAAAAATATTTGAATGCAATTAAAGAAATTAATACATTTGTCTGCCAGATCTTAGTGTTTCTCCATTACTTTGATCAAGTGAAGGATGGTGAAAGTTTAATGCTTCTCTGCTTTTAGTTCAGTTGTATTTTCAAATGACTAATTATATGGATGAAAATAAAGTAAAGTACTTTCTGGCAATTCAAGATTTTTGGAGATGGGTATGATTTGGGTCCTGCAAAAGAAAATTACTTTGAAAAATACTCTATTTCCTCCCTTCCCCCCCTCCCTCATGTTTTCTATGATGTTTATTCCTAAGAATAAATCAGTTTGTTACTCCTTATCTCACCTCCATGTCTTTCATTCTTTGTCCTGCATTCTCATAAGTTTCAACACTGCTAATGCTTATACAAATTAAACTATGAAATAGAAGAGTTGCCTAAATATCAGTGGAGCCAGGAAGGGCACTTAATTAACTATTCTCTTTTTTAAACACAGCATGCCAAGCTGGCATTGTGCACCTCATCCATACTCCCCTTCCAAGGTCTGCAGTTGGGCTTTTCTTGGGGAGAATGTAAGACATCCTCTTTGCTGAACCTTAAGTTTATTTAATCTGAGGGTTTCATCTGATAAAACACTGAAAGGACAGACATGGAGTCACCAATTTCATGATAACACTTTTCTAAAGGGTTTTGTTTCCATTTTTATTTATTTACTAATAAAACTAAAAAACCAACCAAGAAAACTACTTCCCCTTTGGCACTCCATAAGTTCCTGTAGAGTTTAGCTGGGAAATTGCACCAGCTTTGCCTGGAGGAATACCTAACCAAAATTTTAATAAACTGACAAATATGCATGTGCTTTCTTCTGAGATTTTTCCTGTTAATTCTTTGTTGAAAAAATAAAATCTGAATTTCAAAATGAATGTGTTTAAGGTAACTGAGCTCTTTAGTATATATTATTATATTACTTTATTATTAAATATCCAAGAGCTGTAGCTGATATTTGCTATGGACCTGTATATGGAACAGTCCAAGCTGAGATAAACAGCTGCTGTTTCCCAAGGGGTGTGCTGAACAAGAAAATGAAAATTGGAGCAGTTTCACTATCACCATGTCTCTGTTTTTTATCAGTGTTTATCCTAAAACAACAGCCATACCTCATTATAGAACAATGTCTTTCCAAAGCTCTTTCAAACTATAGGATCATGTAACATAAATAATCAACAAAATTATATTTGTATTGAGTGCATTATCTGTGAGCACAGGGAGAAGAGTATAATACTAGCACTAGCTATTTCTGTGCTCTAGATAAATATAAGACAACACAAGATAACAAGTTTGGGCTTGAAACAGAAACAGCAATAGATTTGCTTAAGTTACAGTCCTATGGGAGAACTCAACCTGGCATGCTCTTGGAATGATATTTCTGCCCTATTAATTTTAAATCCAGCCTGCTAGAAAAGCAAGTGTGCCAGAAAATATAAAAGGCAAGATATCTGACTTCTCATTGTGCTGCTCCTCAAATACTCATTTGCCTCCTTGATAACTGAGCATGTGATGAATGTGAATTGATATGTCAGTGCTATGATATAGTTCCCATCCACTGTGCACAGATGGAAATTAATGTATGAGGTGCAAGAGGAAAAGGAAAACAGACTCATAATGGCAAAGTGAACTTAACTTCCAAAAGGATTTGAAACCAAGTGCTGTAGTCCTGACAGGAAAATAAGAAATAGAAGAGGAGATAGACACAAACCCATTTATCTACAAGTCTGGAGGAACAATCCCTTCCCTGGGTATGCATGATACAAGCACAAGCTCCTCTTCCAACTTACGTTCAGTTTACAAAAAATAAAATCCTTAACAAGCATGGTGAAAGAGAGATTCACACAAGAACAGCCAGTATCACAAAGTTATGACTTCTGATTTGTTGGCCTATCTTATGGAATCTCTTCTCCTTTCCTCAGTTTGATCTCAAAGCCAGTTACGCACTTTTAACCATGGAAAGTTCCATCCATCAGCACAAAATTTATCTCCCCACAAAAATGTTGGAGTCCAACAACTCAGCAATCCCTGAAGAAAAACTGCTTTACTGAGCAATCTTGATAGGTTCAGCCAATTTAGGTGCACAAAGAGGGATTCCTCAAAGCATGCGGGTGCTTTGTCCTGGAAGCACATTTCAGAGTGAGACACTTCCACAGACTCTGAATGAGCCCCTGTCAAGTTGAGAGGACACAAGGATGCTCAACGTGTCACAAAAATAACCTTCACCTGTAAAGTCACTGGGAGTGTTATGAAGAGTTTTGCACTATGTCACACTGGGTAGAGTCTGTGGACACTTCAGAAAATGCACTACACGATGGAATGTTGTTTATGTATTTCATGATCATATTCTATAATCATTCTTGCTTGGGCACCAACCGTATGGCAAAATGGTTAAGCAAGCTATAAAAATTGTACCTTTTACACTCAACACATTAACACCCTCTAGATACCATAAACCATCCCAATATTAAAGCTCATTTCAACGGGGAATTTTCCTAAGATCTCTTTCAATATGTTTTTTAACCTCCACTGTCAACACCTCGTCGATGCCTACTGCCTTCATGATAGACTTAAAATTTATAGTAGATTTAATTCGACTGATAGCACCGCAACCCTCCTTAGAATTTGTAATAAACTTTCAGAAAAATAACTTGGTAATTTAAATTTAAGCATATGAGAGCAGCAACTTATGGCTATCCCCAGTTTTCCTGTTTTTCCTTGTGGAAGGTGGCCAAGGCCAAGCCCGGCTGGGGACGGCAGCGGGCGAGGGCTCACCGCGGTCGGCGTCGGTGACGCTGAGGTTGAGCACGGCGGATCCCGGCGGCAGGTTCTCCAGCAGGGACGCGCTGTAGGCGGCCGCGCCGAACACGGGCGGGTTGTCGTTGACGTCCAGGATGTTGAAGTACACCCTGCTGGCCGCGGCCTGGCCGCCGCCGTCCTGGGCGCCCACCGTCAGGATGTAGTACTGCTGAGCCTCGTAGTCCAGCGCCCGCGTCAGGTTGAAGACGCCGGTGACGGGGTTCAGGAAGAAGGTGCCCTCCTCGTCGTCCTCGCTGATGGTGTAGGTGATCTCCCCGTTGGCGCCCGAGTCGTCGTCGGTGGCGAGGATGGCTGCCACCAGGGAACCTGCGGGGCACAGCAGCACCTTTACCTTTATGCAGGTTACATACCTCCTGCCAGCTGTCGTCCTCCTCTGACCCAAAGCGCCCTCCCTTTGCTGCAGACTGCGGGAGTCTTTGTGGTGGGATAGACTGTCGCCAGGGACTGAACTCAAGCGCTCTGTATATGCTAAAAGTTACAGTTGCAGTTCATGGTAACGAGTGAAAGAACATAAAGTCTTACTGAGTGTTGCTAGCTGCAGCACAGAGTGAGACCAGGAGCGAGAGGGGGTTGAGAAGGAGTAATGGGATAAAAGGGAGAGAGGAAGAGAAGTAAGAAGAGGAAGAAGAGGGAGAAGAGAGAGCAAAGGCAGGAGGGAGAGTAAAGAAAAAGAGTAAGGAAAAGAGGAAGAGAGAAGAAGGCAATTTCCCATTTACAATACAAAAAAAATCTTCTTCCATAATGAATATTCTAATTTCTACTAACCAATGTAATACAATATACAGATTCTATAGCATTTACTGCTCTTTGGACCTTTGGGCTTGTTCTCTAGCAGAGGGCATCGTTCTATCAAGAAAGGATTACCTTCAGCGGGCCATCCTATTGTTTCATAGTTATTCAGTAACTAAGGCTTTCCTGTTACATCTTTCCCAACAGCAGACAATCACAAGTTCTGGAACCTTCTAGATATTTCTTTCCAAGTGCAGAAACCAAATTGTGAGTACAAACCGCATATCCCAGCTCTGCTTTTTGAAACAGTGCCTTTGCAGGGTAACTGTGGTTAGAAAACTAGAAACCTTATAGGGGTCTGCTCTCTGCTGCTTTCTGAAATTCAATGCCCTGTGAATCTGTGCCAGTGTTTTCATTTCTGCACAGCCGCCCTCGCATGACTGACCTATCTGACTGGAGTTTGGAAACCAAGTGTCACTTTTTAGTATTTCGAACACTAATTATAATTAAGATCAGCTCATTTCCAAGAAAATAAATCATTAAGTTTCCTTCTCCTGGAACCAGATGAACTCCATGCAGCACAGCTAACTACTTTCAAGCCTTGTGATAATGAAAACTGCTTATATCATCAGAACAAAGAAGGGTGCTGTAACCCCCTTTAATCCAGCTGGATATGCTGGTATCCTTCACACCCATTTGATTAGCTCAAGCTTTAACATTTCTTCAATTGCAAGGGGAATGGGGATTATTGTCTAGGATAGAAAGTGGAATCTTGAAGGGGAAACCTCATGGTCCTTCCCCTCTGCCAGCTAATCCCAGGTTGCTGGAGAGCAGAGCAGAAGATGCAGTACTTTAATACAAAATCAGCCTCTTTTTTCCTTCAGCATCCATCATTGCTGAGCTGGGTATAAAGCACTAATGTACACCCTATAAACAAATAACAAGAGAAGTCTCTTTTTAATGTGGAGGGAATTAGGCTTGCCTTTTCCAGTGTTATTCCTGCTGAAACAGACTGAGACTCAAGGCTCTGAGAGAAAGAGCATGGCTGGGGACCAGCAACCAAAGCACTCTGTGCTATACAGACATCTCAATTACTTCCAGATCAGATTCCTGTGGCACATCTGATCGCACTGCAATCCTTTAAAGAAAAACACCACCAAATTTTGGGACAGGGCCTGTGGGGCAGAGTGCAAAAGTTGGAGGCTAACCTTAGTTCTCCCAAACTGAGGCTCCCATGCTTATGAAAACCCTAATAAAGGCCTGAAAGCTATCACCGCCTCATTTGCATCTCCTTGGTTTATCCATCTCTTAGAATAAGCTTCTAAGATGCTACTGGCAGATCCTGCTTTTGTACTAGCAACCTGTACAAAACCTTGGGAGTAATACTCCTTTCTCACCAGGAGACATGTTGATCTAAACACGTTTTAGTTTACAGCCCCTCTTTTAAGCATCAGAACACTCTTGCACACGAAACCAGCAAAACGAAGAACACAACCACCTGGGAGGCGGGCGGTTGGATTTCCACATCTGGTTTACCTGGAGTGGCATCCTCTGGGATGTCGAAGGAGTAGACAGGCTTGGAGAAGCGGGGGATGTGGTCGTTGACGTCGCTGACGGTGATGTTGATGCGCATGTCCGAGGACTGCAGGCCGTCGTCGGCGCGCACCAGCAGCGAGTACTCGGAGCGGCGCTCGCGGTCCAGGCGCCGCGTGGCTATCAGCTCCCCCGACTCGGGGTCCACGTGGAAGCTGTCATCTGCCCCGCTGATAATGGTGTAAGTCACCAGGGCATTGGCTCCCTAGGGGGAAACAGGGGTGCTGCTTGCCAGGGAAACCTCATCACAGCTTGCAGCAAGACGAGGATCCTTCCAGATTATTTTTCAGAACGGTTTCCTTTAATCAACAGCTTTCCTGCCCAGTCCCTGCTTCAGTCCCACACATATGCACACAGCTTTTATTTATAAGATGTGAATTGACAAGATTACCCAGATACTTGTGCTCTACTCTTCATAAAAGGATTTCATCCAATCAATACAAAAAACTCCGTTACCTCTTTTAGTTTCAAACAAGCATCCCCGAGCAGTGACACATCTTAATAAGGATCAAAGTTTATTCCTGTTTTATCTTTGAAGGTTAAATTAAATCCCTGCCAGTGGGATCAGCTCTGCCTTTCTTGCTCTCTGGAGATGGGCAGGGGGGACCTGGGGCAGCCATGTGGCAGCACTTCCAGCCACAGCTCATGGTCAGGAGAAACTCATGGAGGCTGTGCTTGCAGCAGCCCCTCAAAGGTCAGTTTCTGCATGGAAATATATTTACCCATGTAAATAAAAAACCCCAAAGTGACAAATCACACATCATTAAAATCACAGTTCTGATCTCTTGGGTTGTGCTGCAAGTCAAAAGCACTTGCTTTTGGGTCAAAAAAATACATTTATTCTTGGAGGGGGAAAAGAAAAGAAGCATTCATGTCAACTTTGAGCATTTTAGTTGAAGGCAAAATTAAGGAAAATGTTATGTAGAATCATGTCATGTACCTCTTTTTCCAAGACAGGCTTAAGGATACTGAAGGTTTGCTAGCCTCTAACATCAGATACAGTACCTAAACCCTGTGTACTGATGGTGCCTAGATTTGACAGCTGAAACCTGCTGCAGACATGCCAGTGGCACTTCTGCAATGAACAGCAGATCAAAGAGATCTGGCAGAAAGAAATTCTATGGCTTTTTCAAATATTCCTGCCTAAAAAAGCAAATTAATAAACACCTGCTTGTATTTGTGAGAGGGCAGACAAGCATTAGTTACGTGACCTTACCAGAGTGCATCGTGCCAAACTTTCTCTCTGGGTGTTGTTTCAAAGAGTTAGACTGAGCTAACTGATAAAGGGAAATTTAGAAAGCAAACAGGCTCCTGCAGGTGCCCAGCCCTGCAGAACTGTGTGCAGTGCTTCATCTGTGTGCTCAGGTGTGCCTGGGGAATGTCACACGCTTTCCTCCAATTGTGTGGCTTGGCCATCACACCTCTGGAGAATTTTCAGAGCTGACCACATTCTCCACCCCGTGTTTGACCAGCCAGAGTCCTGCTAACAGAGAGCAGCTAAAACCACAGCCACATTTGATATTGGTTTATACCTTGCCCTCAGCTCCAAAAAGCAGGTGGGAATAAAAAGGTATCTCAACCCAAAACTGCACATCACTAGGAAAACCTGGGCTGTTTGTAAAGAGTTTGAGTTATAAATGTTCTGGTAGGGAAATTGAAATAATTCCTTTTGATAAAATCATTGACTGATTTCTCTCCAAGGTAACAAATCACTTCCCACTGGATGGAGTGCTTCAGAATGGGCAATAGATTAAGTGCAGTTCAGGAATGGCTAAAAAGAGGCTGGAGCATAAGATATTGCCATAATCTTAGATATATTTGCCATACCCCACCACAGAGTGGTAGTTCAGTATTTACTGCTTCCTAAAAGAAAGACAAGCAGCTAGAACTTTTTTGCTACAGCAGTGCACCTTTCCAAAATCCTGTGTTTTGTCTGTGTATCAGGCTACTAGTGGAAAATAAAGGGAAACCAAAATATTTACAATCACATTTGCTCCATTCCCGGGGGTGTTCCCATGGTTCCCTCTGTAGTAGCAAGATTAAGTACACCAATTAACAATCACAGGAAGACTAACCAAGCTAACACAAAGAAGGCCAGGAATAAAATTCTCTTGAGGAGGTTGAATTGCCCTATCATTTGAAAGCAAGAAGTGCTTGTTGTTGTCAAGTGTAGCTATGTTTTAATGGCAACACAAACTTTTCATGTGATTACACTGACTTTTCAGTCATTTTCCTTGTGGAAAGAAACAGTTCAGCAAACAAAAATAACATGATTAACATTTTTATAACTTAAGTTTCTAAAATGAATGCATCAATAACATTGGAGTTTCTTCATAGCACCTTAGCTGCAGCATTCTCATAGTAATGAATTTAAGAGTGCAAAATTATTTTGCAAACAGATTCATGTACAGAGCACACATTTTATCATTATTTCTTTTCTCCTCTTTTTGGTAAAATAAAACCTTCTTTTGGAAGGGGTAATATTGATCTTTGTTAAGTCTAGTCAAAGGGAAAGCAGGCATTATCAGAATTTTTCTTGTTCTCCAAGGCTTGTCTCAGATTAATTTTATTGCACACATTGGGCTCAACTACAACACCTTGGTTTCAAAGTTTAGACCTCCACAAGACTGGAGAGAACTTTGTGAATGACTGCCCTGATTCCTAAGGCCAAGCTCACACAAATGGATGAAGAAAACAGGTAAAAACATGTCCAGAATGGCACTTTTAGTACCAACATTCAAAAGTGAAATCATGCTCCTACCTCATCAGCATCCATGGCTGTCAGCTGCAGTATTTTAGATCCATCCCCTATGTTCTCCTCCACAGTCAGGTCAAGCATGTCCGTGGGGAATACTGGTGGGTTGTCATTGATATCCTGAAGTGTTATTTCTACCTGTAAAAAGCAGGAATAGGAAAAAAAATTGAGTGAATATTGGACACTGATTGGACCTGAATGTTACTAATAACCTAATTCTGAAAGAAATCAGGTAAATTGCTCTTAATCACATGAATTAGCACATTCCCAAATCACACCAACAATAGGAAAAGCCCATCCGGATATTAAAATTCCACGTTGTTATAAAATACTCCTAGGAAAGCCTCTAACACAAATAAAGTTAATTTGACTTGTTGATAGCAACTGATTTTAAATGGTCCTAGTCTAGTTTATATTGGAAAAGATCCACTGATAGACTGTCATTGTAATCCTCAAAGTCAGCCCCTGGAGAGGAACTGCCAAGTGCTGGGGCAGGAGATCGTTCAACCATTAAATGCTGCCTGACATAAAGATGAGGTGGTGTAAAATTCTCTCTGAAATGTTTATATATTGGCAACTCTCCGTTCTGAGAGGGGAAAAAACAGCCTTGCACTTAATATATTTTATAACAAATAATCTGCTTTTCTCTCTCTCTCAAAACTCCCCTCTGATTGCAAACATAAACGTTACTTTAGGAGCACCCACTAGCATCTACTCGCCTTGCCTACCCAAAACTCAGCAAATGTTTTTTCACGTGCCACATTTGAATGCCTTTCCAAGTAAGAATGATAGTTCCTGAAAGGTTGTTTTGTGATCTTTGTCCCTAGTTTTTCACAAGCAAGACTGCTGCCCTGCTGATTCTAATTCAAAAAGATGCAGAGCTACGTTTTCTCTTGTTGCTGGGTCTGGAATGTAATATTCCAAAATAGAAAAAGAAGACACAGCTGTTTTATATTTATCATGGAAAAAAAAGTATGGTTTTGGACCCAAAATATTAAACAGTCACCAAGATCCACTAAGGAGAAAATGAGTAGCTGCAAGAACCACAGAGCAGAGAAAGGTAAAGGGCAAAGGTATGGATGACTTCAAGAAGGTACCTGGATTGTCAGACAAAATGTTATTTATGCTACTGTATCTGCTATGCCCTTATCCACAAGGATTCTCCATGCACTCACTTGAAAATACATAGATATAATCAACACAAACATTTCTGGTGATCCAAAATCTGTGATTTCTACTGTTTCTAGTCTCCTGTCATGAGATTTTCTTCTCTGTTCTGTTTTCATAGGGGCCACCAATTGCCAAGCTGCTCTCACTTGATCACCAGGATGATCCCAGACACAGAGGAAATATTATATTAGTATTAATGTAATATAAATATCATAGCTATATGTGCTGGAAGTGGAGACAACACAGGGGTCTTTTACAGAAGGCCATTATTTATTTATTTATCCCCTGTTTAATCCCTTTGGCCATTCAAAAATGGTACACAAACCAGTTCACAGCCTGAGACAGATCAACCCAGAAGGTTTTATCATTAAATTCATATCCCTGAGCAGAGCATCACGAGCAGTGACTGACAACCACCTCACCTGACACAAACTTTAGAGAAGAAGCCAGCCTGGGCTGGTTTTCAAGGAGACTGGGTGACAATTAATCACAGAAAGGGGAGGGACGTGGTGGAAATGACAGATGAGGGATGCTGCCAGGCCTCCTTGCCCATGAACTGGCACACAGCACACTCTTCCTGATTTCCTCCCCAAAGTGCAGCATTTCCCCAGACAGGGTTGCAAGGAAAAGCAGCTGCACAGCTCTGCAGCTCATTTATTCCTACCACACATGTCATTCACAGCTAATGTTTCAGCTGCAGGTGACATTTCACCACCAGAACCCATTTTCATTATGAGAGATTGCCCTTTGTGCAAATCACATGAAAAATATGTGACAACTTCTGGGGGGTTTGGGAGAGGAGCTGTGCATTGCCTACAGCTTGAATAATGTAAAATAGTGAGGATCCAAGAATACACATGGCTAAGGATTGGGGGACAAATAAGTCATTTATAAAGCCAAATTCAGGAGAAGTATAAAAAAGAAGAATAAAAAAGGTGATTTTATTCTGAAAAATCAGTTCACAAGTAAACAAAGAAACTGTATTTTATACCAAAGACATGCTTTAAATGGTGGAAAAATAAGAAATTCTCAAATAAGGATGAGAATTTTTTAGAAAAGAACACAATATTTTTAAAGACCATTTAGACCATGATTCATTACTTATCCACAGGGCTTAGATAATGTGTATTGCTTCATAATTCACCATTGGCTAAGTCTGATTAGCATCTGTGTCTAAAACTATCTCTTTACTTCTGCTAGAATTTATTACTTCAGCTAGCAAACAGAACTGCAGACCTAGGGACTGAGATCCTTGGATGCACTCAATTTGCAGAAATTTCACTGAAGTAATCAAAGAATCACAGAATGGTGTGGGCTGGAAGGGACCTAAAAGATGATGCAGTTCCACCTTGCCAGGGACAGGGATGCCACTCACTAGATCAGGTTGCTCAGGACCCATCCAGCCTGGTCTAAGACATCTCTGAGATACATTTGAGAAAAAACATCACATTTTTAAATCAATGATCTAAACTAAACCTTTTCCCAACCAAGTGCTTCTATCTTTCTAATCCCACTTCACTCTGACATTAAGAAATCAACGTGTGTCACTTTAGGAAATACATGGTTTGAATATTATCATATGCTGCCAATTAAAAATTAAGTGTAATTCTGGCCTGGATTTAAAGACAAGACAAGGTGGTCATGGTGGTGTCACCAGCTGTTTGCACCACAGCAGTCACACCCAAAAGGGTCTTGAAACCTCAAATATGGATAGAAAACAAGGGAGCTGAAGGATTTATCCAAACCTTGGAAGCAAGGACCCATCACATGCCAGTGCCTGCAGAACTGCAGAAGCAACATGCTCAGGCTACTTGGAAAGTGGTAATTGCCACCCCCTTCTCCAAATCTATCCAAAATGAGGAATATTCTCTCCCCTGACCTCAAACTCGTCATTCAGTGCAAGTCTAGGATGCAAAGGCAGATACAAACCAGCCACCTCACAGCACTCAAGGTACTGTAAAATGCAACAAAAATTTCTGCAACTTTCCATCTGAAAAATCCTCAATTCCTATTTGTGTCAACAGCAACTTTAATGCAGGACCCAAAAGTTCTCACTGCCACTTAGAGGACTCAAATATAATGAAACACAGAAACAGCAGAGATAGTTAAGTGTCTTTGCACCTTTTTTATTCCCTAGCTCGCCTCTCCTCTGGTCCAGGCACTGATGGGGGCTTTGCCCCTCTGAACAGCCTTGAATTTCTGCAGAAGCCATGAGAACACAAATAGTTACAGCCTCTCCTAAATCTGTTAAGACTGTGATGGAAAACTGATTAATAGATTCATAATATTGTCTTGCTTTTGTTGTTCAAGGGAAAATGAAAAAAAACAGAAAGCTTTGGTCAATTCACATGCATGTAAATCTCCACAAAATCACTTTACTTCTGTACAAATTCTAGTACAGTGCTTTTCCTTCACACATTTAATACATGGAGAAAAAAAGACTGAAAATCAAAGCTTTCCCTCAGAGCTTATTCTTCAGACAAATACACATTGTTTATTTACTAGCCCTTGTAAAATAAACACAGTAACTTTACATATCAATTTCTATGCAAACCATCTTTGGGTGGGTTTTTTTTTAATTAGTTTTGTTTGTGTGCTTGTTTTATGTTTTACTCAAGCTAAGATGCAAAACCAGAGGCATACAACCAACCACAGAGATCAGCAATATAGAAAGCCAAACAATACCACAAATTTCCCTGTGCATGAATCAAATTTCTCCTTCACAGGCTTAATGACATTTTCACAATAATGCCCTGCCCCTGCCACAGTTACAGATGGCCAGCCCATCCTCATCTGTGGCAATCTGATTGCTGAAGCCTCTTGGCACAGACATTTTCAAAACAGAGGAAGTATTAATTGCCTTGATCTTGTTAGGATTCTTAT
This sequence comes from Oenanthe melanoleuca, assembly GCF_029582105.1. Classification (NCBI taxonomy): domain Eukaryota; kingdom Metazoa; phylum Chordata; class Aves; order Passeriformes; family Muscicapidae; genus Oenanthe; species Oenanthe melanoleuca. The sequence continues at coordinate 5,393,002 of NC_079337.1, read as the reverse complement.
TTGCTGCTCAAATTAGCCTCTTGTGGTTTATTTTTTTTCTCCCTAAACAAATTCAGAACAGACTGAGGCAGGGCAGCACTCACCTCAAACAGTGAGTTTACAATTTACTCAGAATGTAGATGTTAGAAGAATAGTTATTTCTCCATTCAGATAAACCTCAGCTGTTAACAGACATAGGAATCATATCAAGACCTCAAGTTTAAAAGCACGTAGATCTATTAAAGCACCTAGGACTAAACTGAATTGCTTAAGCTTATTCAAAATAATTTGATGAATTAATAAACAGCTGCTAAAAGATGAAGTTTTGCCTCTTAGAGCAAAAACACCAATTCCACTTCAAAAAGCACTAGTACCCCAGGTAACTATTACTGAACAGGCTAGACAAGTTCCACAATCAACATAAAAAGCTTTAAAATCAGAGTTTTATTCTGGAAAAAGAAATTATTTTAGTGACTGGTTTTATGAGCTACACAGGTATGTAAAATAAAACATCGCCCTGCAAGGCAATGTGCCAACTTCTAACCAATCCTAACACCTTCCATGAACCAATGGGCTCACTTGGCCAGACCCCATCCCTCTGTTTTACTGCAGCCATTAACATTCAGTTTTCTTGTACTCCAGAGTCAGGAGGGTTTACAGACAGAACAGCTCTCTGAAGTTCTTCCCCCCTCAAAGGACAGTGAGAGGAGGAAAGATGACACAGGAAACATGAATGAGCTCACGTGGCAGCAGCAGGCTTCCCTGGGAGCCCCAGCAGAGTGATTCCTGCTTGGAGCCAGGCTTTCCATGGCACATCAGAGATGCAGAATAGAACAGGGTCTGAGAAGGGAGCAACTCCCGATGCTCACGGCTCCATCCCCCTTCAAACGCTACAACTATTTGATCAAAGATCAAACAGGGTGCAGAGGCAAAGCTTTTCTTCCACTTATTTGGTGGTGAGTCATTCCTCTTCCCATTCACTGCCTCTCTCAGCAGATACCATCTAACAATCCATGAGCAGCATCGCCACAGATCACCCTGAAGACTTTTTTTTGTGCCTAAGTCGTTAGATGATGCTCCATCTTAAAACAAAGTTTCATTAGATGATCCTTCATCTTAACACAAAATTAAGGAGTTTTTTCTTCTTTGCTGGAGACCACAGCAGCACATTATCAATTTGAACTGAATAAAAGTGAAAGGATTTTTTTTTACTTCCTCCCTAAGTAAATATCCAAAATAATATCATTCATGATGATAAAAGGAAAGAACACAACTATTAATTCACTCCATCCATTGACTGAAGAACCTGGCCAACACTAGTCATTTTTTTCTTGCCTTCATCACTTCAGCCTTCTACCTCATCCAGCAAATAATCATTCCCTAATCCTGGAAAACACACATGCAGGCCTGAGCTCCATTTTTTAATTGATGTGAGTAATCAGATTGGCCACTCACAGCAATGAGGTTGTGGTTACACTCAGTGCTTGAGGACCAGTGTATTGGTGCTCCTCCAAACTGGAGAGGCAAGAGAGTGGGGAGATAAGGGATCAGAGTATAATGCATTTCTAGAAATACATTTCAGAAAAAGAAGAAGAAAAATCATCTTTAAAAGAAATAACATTTTACATACATACAATATATACATATATACACACACACACATATATATATAAACCCCATAGCTCCTCTTGAACCAGTTTCCCACCTTGCTCTAAATCACTTGGAAACAGTAAGTTTGAGGGTAAAAAAATAAACACTTATGCTTTGAAATTACTTGAATACTCAATAACAGCAGAGCTCAGGAAGGTGAAAAACCCGAACTACTGATCATGCACTTTTACAATTTTCACAACAAGATGGAAAGCCCATTTATAAAGAAAATATCTTGGGACAAGGCAATAGCTGAGGCTGAATGAGGCATCTGAATATCCCATTTTCCAGGAGGCAAACAATCCCAGTGCACGCTAGCACAATAAAAATCACATTAGTCTATTGTGCTGCAGGCCAGCAAACCTGTTAAATAGAAATGTAATGTTGTTAAGAATCCCACTGTTAACAGGGGGAAGATTGCAGCTGGGGAGAAATGTGGGAGAAAAGTGTTTAAAAGGCACTGTTTGGGGAAAAAAATTTAAAAGCTAGGTTTACAAGACTTAATTCTGATGTCTGAGGTCAAGCTTAATGAAAGAGAGGATGTGAAAGCTGTCCTGGGCCCCACCACTGCCTACTCCAGTTGTCCTAAAGCAAATCAAACATCAACCCTGTACAAGACAACAGTAATTCAGAATAGGGATTATAGAAATTTTTCCGTTTACCTCCCAGAATCAGGAATAGCTACCGATTACCAGCTTTGAAACTGTTAGGAAACTGTGAGTGTACTCTAGAATATGTTTTGCTTTGTCCATTAAGCAAACATGCATGGATCCTTATAAATGTTATTATGATTAATCTGTAGTGCTGGAATTTCCCAGGTAATTCTAATCTGTGGGCTCCAACTCCAGTGTTTTATCACTGCAGAACCTCCCTGGAGTTAATAGCCTATCATGTAAAGTTTAGTAGGATGATTTGATGTTTTTCAACCAAGACCCTTTAACAAAGCCTTGCTATAAAATGCTGGGAGATCAAAGTGATCAAAGCCACTGTGATTTAATTGGCATTATCAGAAAAATCCTGGACTCATAGAATAATCTGGGTTAGAAAGGACCCTTGAAGACCATCTAGTCCAGGCTGTCTGCCATGAGCAGGGACATTTTCACCCAGACCAGGCTGCTCAGAGCCCCATACAGCCTGGCACTTCACCACCCTCATCGTGGCAAACTTCTTCCTCATACCTACTCTAAATCAGGTGTAAATCTGCTCTCACCACCACTTAAAATTAAAATTCAGAAAGAAGCTACTTCCTTCTGTTGTGTCTAAGAAACCTGGATCCCAGTGCTGTAAAGAAAAGGTGCCATAATTGTTCTACTTTCTCTCCCTTTTTTTTTTCCCCAATCTGTTAAGGTGACCACTGGGAGTTGCACTGCCTGGAGTCTTGATTAAATGTTTCACTGCATCCAGAACACTTCATCATGCAGCATAGCCAAAATCTATTATGGCTTGCAAGTGACTCATGCTTCAGCTATGAGAAAACCATAATAAAGAGCATTTTACATGAAAATGCCCAAAAGGTTGGTAATTTAATCTTGATTCTAAGTAGTATGCAAGGTCTCTGCATCCAGCCTGTGCAGACAATAAGGCATTGTCTGGAAATGCATTACCTACTGTGGTTACATCTGACTTCTTTTGCCAAAGTCCAGATGAAAGACACTGAAAAGAAACAACCGTGTCCCAGCAAAAGGCCACCAGCCAGGACAGGACACTGACATTTCCAAGCCAGAAGATTAAAAAAAATAAGTTTTCCTAAAGGTAAAGTAAGCAATGCTAAAATTCTCATTCTTTCTGAAATCAGTATTTTAAGGTAATTTAAGCACTACATCATTTTCTGCTCCCTCAAAAGAGACACGGTCTCACATGCAGCAGAGGAAATTAAAACTGGATTAGGGAAAGCACCACTCAAACCTTGGCTAATTTCACTAAGTAACAGCATGCTGACTTTAAAACACAAAACATCAAAACATACAGAATCATAAACATGGAAACCCAGTATGACTCAACTTCACAGCAAATGAGATAAACATCAAATTGGTAGAAGGGATAAAACTGATAAGAAATGCCACAAGCAGTTATTTTTCCCCTTCCTTCACCACCAGAACCAAAATGAAATACAGGTTATTTGGTCAGTACTGGTTAATGGGTAACAGGGATAGCTCAGTCAATATTCACACAGTTTTAAAACCAGATTGACTTTAGAAATGAGTTACTCTGAGCTCCATTTCAGCAGGACTAATTAGCACACCAGGACCTCTCCCAGGTCTGCTCAGAAGCTGCAATGCAGTGGCACCTAGGCAGAGCTGGGCTGGCACTAAGGACCATGGAAAACTTCTCCACCCACCCATCCTTTCCCTGGATGCTGGATGTGCACACACATGGCATTTCCCCATTAAAAGGGGTGGCTTTCTCATGAAGACATTACTTCTGCACCTAGTACTACCTCTGGTTACAAACCCTATTCCAAATACCTGCCAAACCAACACAAACACTTGGCAAACACTTGCTAGTGAGGTGGGTTTTTTTTTTCCTTTTTGGATTTTTTTTTTTTCTTAAAGCAGTATACATTTGGGAACCGTTTGGTTTATAACTTTGCATTTAATTAAATGAGGTCTACTGCCATGTAATAAGAAATGGATTGAATCGGTAAGAACATTTCAGCCTGTGCCAGAAAAAAAAAAAATAAAAAAAAAGAAAAAAACAAGGATAAAGTCAGAAAATTCAAGCATTAGAAGTTCAAGAATGGGAATGTCACACCTCTAAATTAAATAAATCACCTAATTAAAAGTACAGGTGTGACATTTAAGACACATGCAGTCATCAGGACAATGCGATAAATCCATCCCATCACTGAAGGCTGCCCAAACAGAAAAAGTAAAGCCCTTTACTCAGAGCCATGGCAGAAAAGCACTGCTACAGACACTAAAAAAAGCACAGATTTTCTTTTCTGTGGGTGCAAGGGATTTAAAGATACAGGACTGAATGGTGGCTGATGTTCTGGAGTTTTGAGGGTTTCATATGTGGCACCTTTCTGAGAACAATCTAAATAGATTTTAGCCAATAAAACACACAAGGCCAACGTGTTACTTTCTAGTTTCATGTTTAGAAGTACCAAGGCCATTTTATAGAAATGCCTAAAGGTTTTTTTCCCCCCACAGCATCAACAGGCTGCTAGCAGGGAACTGTCAGTGCTAGAAATTCCAAATATTTCTGCATCCTCCTACAAATTTCAGGGAAATGCCTTCCTCACCATACTCCTCTTCTGCAGACTGCAGGCTTGTGCAGCAGCTGCACATCTGGTGCCAGGGAGGGCCCCTTGAGGCCAGAAAGGCTTTTTTCTGTGGCCACAGATGGACCTTTCATGTGGCTGCCCTCAGCAGGGCCAGCTGACAGCCCAGGCTGTGGTGGCAGGGTCAAGAACTTCAGCTCACTGGGCACACCAGCCCTGCTTTATTCTGCTGTCCCCCCAGAGATCAGAATTCTAGTTCAGGCAGCTGCATCTTTATCCAGTTATCTTTTTGGTCCATCATAGCTTTAGCACAATTATTAAGAAAGTCCTACATGATAACAGCAGGCTGATGCACTAAGTACTAGACCCACTCCTATACCTGGACACACAATGAAGTCCTACATGCCTCCAAAATTTAGTTTTTCTGTCCAACTAGATACAACATGTCCACATTATCTCTTCTTGAAAGAATTGCTGTTTCTGGTGATGAGGTTTTGCAATAAAGCCTTTCTTGAAGCTGAATAAAAACCTCTGTATTAGTCCTTTACCAAACCATGAAGATTCAAATTTGCATACGACTACAAACTTTCATCTCCAAAAATATCCTAAATAGCTGGATAACACATTTCTTTTGGCCCAGGAAACTTTTTTATAGAATTCTTCATGCCAGCCAACAGAATTACCTTTTGAATTTTCTTTTTCAGCTGTTGGACTTTGGATTTGACACAGCGAATTTAGAAAATCAAGCATTAAAGACTAATTAAAAGGTCTTTAAAAAGAGCTTCACCTTTTGAAACATACCATTTCACCATATCTGTAAATGCACACATGACCTTGTGCACTGAAGAAAAATCAAGTAAAAACCCCCAGACTTTCACAGAAATAGCTGGAACAGTGTGCTTATGTGAGATTCTTACAGTCATCTTCCTTAATAAAGAATATGGAGTGTTTTATTCGAGCATAAATTCAGAGATTTGACTTTTATTGGTTCCTAAATATCCACTCCATCTTCCCTAGATGCAGAACCTACATCCAACTATGAAGTTAAGCTCTCTGGCTGCTACAATCAATAATGAGAACTTTTAATAGCCCAGATCCTGACATTTTCCTATATTGCACCTCTCTCCCCCAGCACTGGGACTGTGCACCACAGCCAGTCTCTCACTGACTTGGCTTTACTGTGGATGGTCCTAAGCAAGCCCTGATCACTGGGTCAGAAATATCACCAGCAACAAACCAAAGCCTCCCTCCAACCAAGTGAAAACTTGAGTTCTGATCATCTTAGTAAACCTTTGAAGGGGAAAAATAAAGAAGAAAGAAATACACTGGCACTTCTGCATATCTTAATTTGAGTGTGGCAGGAAGCAGATATGCCACAAGAGAGTGGCTCCCATGGTATTTCAAGCACAGGAGAAACCAAAAAGCCTTTTCATGCTCGGGTCCCTGTCTGGTGTCCCGACTGAAGTGACTCAGCTTTTCCTTCTACCATAGCACTTGGGTTTCTCAGTTATTATCCTGATCCTGCCAGATCTTTGATCCTTTGGAAGTTCACCACCACTGGTCATTACTACAAGTCTCTGGATCTTTAAAATGTATGGGAGAAATTTTAGAAGAGCCAGTTCCCTTCTGAGGAACACAGAAAAAAAAAAACCCAAACCAAACCAAATCACAATAAATGTTCAAGTGTAACCATGAAAGATTCAGAAATTCTTCACAGAGTTCAAGAACCCCTAAATACACAACCAAAATATATAATTCTGTCTTTTGAAGACTGAACCTAAGCTCAATTTCTTTGTGTTTTCTCCTTGTTTTGCTTCCTTTGATTTGTGTCTTCAACAGGGTGTCTATGATGTGGCATGGGAATTTATTTTTTTAAAGTACATTTTTTCTAAAGATCTTGTAGGTTGCAACAGTCTCAGTTTTTCTGGTTTTAACTGAATTAAGGAGTGCTGTGTACTGAATGTACAAACTGGCCCACTATCCATGTGGAACAGATTAGAGGATGATCATTCATTGTATGCTCACAATTGAAGCATTTCAATAGTTTTATAGACAACTGAAAAAAAAAAAGCATTTTGAGGACAAAATGTGAATGGCTTACAGTTAAATGTATTATATTAAAGAGAAGGGAAACAGAAACAGAGCAGGCAAAATTTAACACAAAAAACCAAAGAGAGTCGCACATGAACTCTTAATAAGAAAATTACAGCAACAAACCTGGGCATCGTGGAGAGGTCTGAAAAACAATGAGGGGTTTTGTTTCCTGGTTTTTGGTACCATTCACACTCCCCCCCCACCCCTAAGTTTCCTACATCTCAGCCTGGTTTGATCCTTCCATAAGGTGTGACACACACTTATTTTATTTTCCTAAGCATAACACAGAAGAATGCCAGAGCAAAACTTTTCTGTAAAATAAATGTTTTCTAGGTACAAGAGTAATAAATCTGAAAGCTCTCTGAGAAAGCCATCAAGCAGTTGAAAGAAAGAAAATAAGGCAGGCAAAGACTTCTGAATAATTAAAAAAATGGCAACAACTCAAAAGCCTCCGGTAGCTCATGGCATTAATGGTGACAACAACATAATTACCAACATAATTTCATAATGAACAGCTGGTGATAGGGCAACAGGGACAGCATTATGCCCCAAAGACATCATGGTGTGTTTACAGGGATTTGATTCTCTTACAGTAATGGCATAGCAAGTAGAGATACTGATGTTCTGTTTAAAAATGTTCTACAGCTGAAAACACCCAGACCTATCTAGAAACACATTGCTTGAAATATCAGCATTTGTGAGAAATTAATAATGGCAATTCCTGCATTTATCAACAGCTGCCTTCTACAAACTTCCAGCAGACTTTCTCCAACGAGACTAAAGGCATCTTTGTAGTAATAAAATATTATGGTACCTGTCTTCCAAAGGGGAAGAATAAGGGGCAGAGGTGCAAGGTGATATGATTGGTACAGTGCAGTCCACAGCAGATCTGGCTGCCAGCCTAAGCCCTCACCACCCCTTGCTTCAGTCAGGATGTGACATTATCCAAAGGCTGTGTGCTCACTAAGAACAAAGGGAGGAATGGAACCCCTTGCAAGAAATCTCAGCCCCCAAAAAGCACGTGTAAACTGAAGTCACTCTGGTCTTTTCTAAACTACAGAACAGAAAAGCAGAAGCTGTTATTTACCTTTCCTTTATGGTGTATGAACCACTGACACACTCCCTGCTGTGTGCCATTTGCTGACATCTCACATCTTGCCTCAAAAGAAGATATTGCCCAAAATTATGAACTGCTGCTGTATCTAGCACAACTTCTGATGACTATTAATTGTGCATTTTTCCAAACTTATTTCTTACATAGGCATCACCAAACAACACCCAGCAGCTTTCTTACTTTTTGGCTTACATCTGTGACTCCAGTAAGTCACAGATGCTCTCCAACCAGGCCATGGCAATGCTCTCACATGAGTTATGCAAAATGCTGTACTTGTATTTGCAACATGCTTCAGGGAGAAAGTCACAGGTTACCAGCAGAGGAATCCAGGTTAAAATAACAACAGCAAAAAGAAATGAAGGGGGAATATTTGTAACAATGCTAGCTGATGGCTGGATTCACAGTTTGTTTTCAGTTACCCCAAAACAAATCCCAGAGAGACTCTAGCAAGTTTAATGCATTTCTTTGCACAGCATGGATTGAGGTACTTGGCAAACACTGCTGAGTGAATTAAAATGAGCCTACAATACAAGAAAGTTAGAAGGGTTAATTGAAACCTCTTTGTGTAGCAATGCAAACCCCTCAAATCTGTCAAAATTAATGAGAAAAGCCAGAAGAAACACTATGGTTCTGTCTAGACTGCCAGAACCTACAGTCTGCCTTGTATTAATAAATGATATAGAAAAGAAACTCTGCTGTGAGGGTGGGGAGGCCCTGGCACACGTTCCCCAGTGAAGCTGTGGATGCCCCATCCTTGGAAGTGTCCAAGGACAGGTTGGACGGAGCCTGGGACAACCTGATCTAGTGGAAGGTGTCCTGTCCATGATCTTTATGGTCCCTTCCAACCCAAACCATTCTGGGACTCAGTTTATATCCAGCTCTGTCATCCTGGTGTGCAGGGCAGCAAAAGCACAGGGAATCTTTTATTTCTCTGGGCTTGGTGTCAGTGTTGTGCTTGGATGGCAGAGCACTCCAAATGGCCTCGTTGTGATGATGTCTGAGCTGCAGAGCCTCCTCTGCTCCCCAAATCCATCCTGCCCACAAAGCCCTCCCTGCACACTGGTCTGACCCACAGCTGCAGGGACCCAGCCTCAAAAACCCCCTTTGATGTCCCCCACAATCTGCCAACTTCAGACAGCAATACAATCGAGGCTTTTGATATAATTACACCCCATGGTGGCTCTACAGCTTCTCCCATCTTAGCCCTGGGAGAAAAACAAGCAAAACCAAAACCAAAAAATCTTACAAAGAAAAAGACTCCCAACATGACTTTGTTAGCCAGACCAACAGCACAGCTTGGAGGGGCAAAGCCAAGCACAGGGACCCTGAATGAGCCAGACTGACCCCAAATGCTCTGGCATTCCTTCAGTGTTTTGGGGTGCCCAGGTCTCCTGGATATTCCCATACCCAGAGCACATGAGTTCCTATTGGCACCTCTGGTAAATCCCCATCTGCTGCCTCAATCCATTTCTTATTTTTCAGGCTGATGAAAGTGTGCCTAATAACCAGCAGAAATGCAAAAAGGACACCCAAAACAACTTTTTACTGACCTAAAGTAGTTTGACGCTTATGAAGACATCCTTTTTTTATGTTTTATGTTAGACAAAAGTCTGTTCCTACATTTCTAGCAGCCTCTGGTACAACACCACAGATGTCAGAACAGCATTAAAAAGCAGCTCACAAAGTACACTATCACTGCTTTCTTTGCACAGAAGGTCATTAAAAATATGCAAGTAGCTTCAAAATCATATTTATTCACTGTGTTTCAGCATGTACATGATGAACACTAAACTTTCAGTTCTTGGGCTTAGTATATGTTGGTTTTTTTTATTAACTTTGTCCTTTGCAGGTTTAGAAAGTGTGCTGCAAACCATGATCACCAGTATTTGTGGCTCTTTAATTTAATATACAGCTACAACATTATAAATATGTTGCTGAATTAATAAAATCACCACAAAACAACAAAGAACATAAAATTCTGCTCTAATTTTTATACTACACAGTCATTGACCTTGCCAGTATTTTCTAATCAAGCTTCCTGTACCACACTTATACCATTGCAGCTCATCAAATTCTCTAATTTATGTACAAGGACAGCTCAGCTCCTCTGGTTTTTGGGAACATTCATGTGTGCATCTTATTAAGACTAACTCAATTAACACCACTTATTTGATAATCAGTTTGACAAATAATAGCATCAGACTACCCAGAAACACAGCAGCACTTTAATTTCTTTTTTTTTTTTTTATTCTAAACTTGAGCTTATTTCCTGGTATTGAAATCATAATTAACTTACATAAAAAATCCTGCTGCTGTAAATCCCACTGACTCCAGTAACCCTGCCAGAAAAGTGGTCCATTATGTGAGTCATCTGCTACAAAACAGAAAACAGCAACCATGCAACAGAATAACGCCAGCTGAAAAGATGGATGTCCCTCTGAGTTGTGTAACTCTGCACAATGGCTATGATACCATCTTGTTTCTCCCAAATGTGGCTGAGGAAAGGTGACTAACCATCTCAATTGACGTGTTTTTCTTCCTGTGGGCCCAAAAAGCAGCTTATTTGTACAGCTCAGGCACCACAGCAAGGAAAGTTGTGTGTCTCATTTGGCTCAGGGCCAGGCATGCTTGCTGAGTGCCAAATGCTCCAGTAACCTAGATAACTTACACAGAGCTGACACACAGAAAAACATCAGGTTATTACTGCATTTGCTACCAGATACAGCCTTAAATGTCATTGTATACAGGGCTGTGCTTTACAGTGAGCCATCCTCAGCAGGCTTGTGGAAAATACACTTGGCACTTACAGAGTACAGCTTGAAAGAGGGAGGAAGAAATAAAAGAGGCAAGTTTAAAAACAAGAATTAATGAGTACATCTGTAATTCTGTAATTATGGCATCTGCTCTTAAGCCTTTGCATCTGCTTGTGTACAGCTGCTCAGTGCTGTCAACAATAACCTCAGACCCATGGCCAGATATCATCTCACAACTTCAGGCCAAGCAAAAAAAAAAAAAAAAACCAAACCAAAAAACAAAACATTAAATTCACATAGTGGATATGAACACACTGATGTGACTAAGCTAATGATCCACTGCACAAAAGCTCAGTTTTAAAAGTGTGTGTGTGTAGGGTTTTATGTTTTCAAATAAAAAAGGCTTGTGTGAAACTGAAGAGCTGCCTTCCAGGAATGAGCAAAAGGAATAATCTCCATGGGAGAGGCCTCATCATAAGAATTCATTGTCTAGCAATTGTGTCTTACAAACAAGGACTTTAATAAAAATGTTCTGTTAAATGTATTTTAGTAAAAATCTCCTCAAAATAAAATGGTCAGGACAAGCAAAGCACCATGACCTAAAGCAAAGAGAGCTGTCAGCTTCAACTCTCCCAGATATTTTAGGAAGAAGGTTTCTGAAGGTGTCACACTAATACTTAATTCAGAGGAAGCCTTGACCAGTTCCCAGGGGATAGCAGTAGGAGGGATGAAGTAATTTCAGTGGGAACTCAAAATGGAACATACCTCAAAGCTACTGAATACCCTCAAAGCCTACAGAAAGTCTCAGGAAGATGATTTCAAATACCAGGTTAAAAAATTTCAATATTTAATAGAGACCACCTCTTTATTTTCTGCAGCTAGCACTGTGCAGAGCTGCACCCTCTGGGAATGGCTGCTCCCTCTCCCAAGTGTCCACTGAGGTTATTCCAGGCCTGGCAAACAAGGTTTTCATCTCAGTTTCAGTCTCAGATCTGCCAAATACATGAGAATGAAGTGGAAGAGGCCCAAATATTTTCCTAGATGTGCAATTTGGTCTGTGTGTGGTTTTCTGTCCTACTGAAGCAGCAGTGACACAAGTTTGGGGGGAACTTCCATGTGCTAATATGTGCCAACAAGACCACTTGTGGGGTCTCCTCCATTGTTTGTAGCTGCACAGTTATAAATGGGCTGGGTTACCATGATTATGGGTGTAATAACTAAAAGTATCAATTCAATAGGATGGATTTATGAAGAGCCTAAGATTACTTTCCTTGGCAGAGTAGTCACCTCCTGTGAATATCTGGATTCATCTGGGCTGCTGTGGGATTTGAAAGGTGTGACACTTCCTTAGGGAAAGGAGAACAGGTCACCTGAGTCATCATCCATAGTTCATCCCCTCCTGCACTAGTTACTGGGGCAGTGGTGGTGCTACAAAAGGGACAGTTTTCCAAAATTCTGTATATTTCCTTTCCTTAACCTTCTACTTTGATTCCCCTGCCATTGATATCTGTCCCTCTCTGTATGTATGTAATCAGGCAAACTAGGAAAGTGCCTGTCTTCTGAGCACCAAAAAATTAACTAACTCCTCCAGGCTTTTCTCACTGGCCTCATTCTCTACCTGCACTCTTCTCACAGCTTTTATTGCCTCAGTATCCTTGCTGAGCAGGCAGGCAGCACTGTGGGTGAGGTGCAGCCAGCATATTCTGATGTTTTACAAGCAGCCTTCCCAGGCAAGCTCCTGACAGGGGAGATGTGAGCTGTTTAATGCATCCCTTCTGGAGGGCAGCTCTGTCCCAGCATGTTTTCCTCAAGAACAGGAGAGGGAGGTAAGGAGGAAGGATTACCTGCTCATTCCAAAACCATCAGGAAAAGGCTTTGTGCACGCTTTTTTTCTCCTGGAGGAGCACAAAAGGAGAGAGATACCACCTAGACAGCCAAGAGAAGTGCTCACAGGAGAAAACCAGGAGATAAAACCCAGCCAACTGTGTAAAGCAGACCTAATTTCCTGCAGCAAGGGAGCAGCAAACACTGGCCACAGGGGAAGAGCCACAGATGTCACATCTCTGTGAGAGGGGCTCTTCCCATCTGAGCACAGGGATGTGCCCCAGATGCAGGATGGGCACATGCCATGGCATGGACAGGAGTGCCACACTTACGGCTTGGGAAAAAAGCCTTCTGCTCTGCTCTTCTCACAGGCACACCTCTGCTACAGCCCCTGGATCAAATCCCAGTGCAGGAATCCAGGAACTGTGTGGAGCCAAGGGAAAACACTCAGAAAAGAGGAGCAATGATGACTACAGTCACTGAACATGACCCAAAACTGATATTGAGAGATGAGAGTCAGTCTCGAAAATGAAGGTGGGGGGAGATGATATCATAATAGCCTTAAAGCACAAAAAGGAAGGTAATAAACTGTCTAAAAACCAAAGGACTTACACAGTAAGTAATAAAACCATCTTAGGTTAGCACCTAGGAGGAAATGCTGCTGTGCTGGGAGGGAGCAGAGTCCAGGAAGAAGCAGGAGAAGTCACTGCCAGGAACACTGAAGGCACATGAGGTCCTGACTGTGTGGGTTCCTCCCAGCCTTCTCTCTGTCCACACCACACCAGTTCAGGAGGCAGTTCAGGTGAACAGTGACTGCCAGAGGTTGGTAAGCCTGGCAGAGCTCAGTGAGAAAGCAGGATAACCCAAGGGAAGCTTGAGACTGCAGCTCAGCACCATCCATGACGTGCAGGACACCTCCCTGCAACCCCTCTTACAGGATCCCAGAGCAAGCCTCTTTCCAGGGATAGGAGAGTGTCAGCACCACCTTGAGCACTATCACCAATAGAAGCAGCCCTTCATACAGAAACCATCTGCATTTGATTTGCTCTTCCTGCTGCTCTGCACATCACCACCACAATTACAAACAGAAGTATTTGGCTCCCTGCCTTGCCCTTTTATTGCTTTACTGTGCTTCACTGCCAATCCTTATGGCAACAGAACTTGCAAAGTCATGGACTCTTATAAAAATCTTATAATACTAAAGCCCTGTACAGAGAGATTTCTCCTGCTCTTGGACACCACAGAGTTTCCAGGTATTGTTTTTGCTCTCATCTCATTTTATATTTAATATAATAGCCAGAAATATGAGTCAACAATAGTAAGTTGAAGATTTTTCTTTTTTGGTTTTTTTTTCCAACCTTAGGTATTTCCTTTCTGCTTTGCTCAGTGCACTCTGCTCTGATTTTATTTGTACTGCAAACTCCTTGGGGCAGAGGCAGTCTGTACAGTACATTCTAAATCTGAGTTTACAGAAGGTAGAATATTGAATTGTGATCCCTGCTAGCAAATACTGAACATTTCCTCATCATTTACCTAAGTGTTGTCCAGTAGGCTGAGCCCACTGGAATAAAATGTGTTCCTACAACCAGTCTGAAAATAAGATCACTGTATTTATCAAGATGCAACAGAGTTTGCATTAGTTCCTGTTCCTGCAATCCTTCTTTAAATCAAAGGAACCACACAGAACAAGCAAGATAGGAAATATATGGATTCAGCTTCTTCCTGTCAGGCCAACATGCCAATTATTACACTTGGTGTGGAATCTGAAAGTTAAAAGGGGCTCCACCAGGTGTGTGCATTAGCAACACAGCAAAAGTTTGAACTTGTGTAAAAATTAAACAATCTGTTGTTCCACAAGGTGGAAATAATCAGGGCAGCTCCACAAACTAACTGGCCACAGGTTTACAGTGGCTGAGCACACAGGGATCAAGGGGGTCTGTGCAGCACTGGGGGCTTATGATGATGGGATCCTGGGAGGAGGAAGGAGATCTATTCATTTTCAGTGACCTTTGCATGAGATCACAAGTTTGGAGTGTTCCTCACAGCTTTAGACATGTGCCAGGAACTCACCTGCTCAGATTACTTAGTGCAAGGGGACGGGAATAACAATAACAACAACAACAACAACAACAACAAAAGTTCAATAGATTATAAGCACATTCAGAATGGGGGGATAGACTAGGTCAAAAGAAAAGAGCAATACAAATTGAAAAATTCTCCTTAACTTTACCCAGTGCTGCAAAATGAAAAAGGCTGCCTCATGCTGCATTCAAATTCTGTGCCATGCAACGTTTACTTCCCAAAAACTGTATCTTAGTTGTTGAAAATAATAAAAAAGGGCAAATCTCAAATAGGCAGAACAGTTTGGAGGGCACTCATGCAGATTTTTCACTGTGAAAAACAATGAGATTCAGATGGGACCCCACCAAATAGGAATGCTGTTCCTGGGAAAGGAAAATCACATTTCCAGTATGCTGGCCCAGAGGCAGGGTCCAAAAGCAGTGCTTCTCACCAGCACCCAGCACTGCCTTGTTTTAGCCCAGCCAGCCAACCTTCTTTCCTGCAAGACTGCTTTTTGCAGCTCAGAGAAGCAGTCATGCCATCACCTGAAGGCTTTGGGGAGGAAAGCAGGGTAGGTAAATGCTGCCACCTACACATGGCCAGCTGAAGGTGGCTGTGCCAGCTTGGAATGGGAAATGCTCTGCTGCCACAGGGCTTAACTAGGCTCTGGGTCCAGCTCAAAGCAGAAGTACAGGCAGGAGGCACATCCTGGACAGCTTAAGGCCCATAAGAAAAACTAGATATTATCTAAATCTGTGAGCAAGAGGCACACAGAAGGTTTGGGTGTGTGGCTGCTGTGTCAGAGGCTCAGCACTGAATTATCGCTTTCTTCTCCTGACCCACAGGCACAGATTACACTCTGCAATATCTCAGCTGTCAATTAGACGTTTATGTGACACTCACAATACATTTTAAAATAACATTTCATACAGCAGCTGTGTTTACAGAAGGAAATATTTTTATAGGGCTCTTAATAACAAATGTCTCCCCTTTCTGCAAGGCTGTCCTTCATTCTAATTGCCCCTTTCACTCTCTTGATGAAATCTGTCTCTGGTAGACATATTATCATCTGTAAAGTTCAGAGAACATTAATCATCTTTTTTGGCATGCCACCTGTAAAGGACATTAGGATTTCAAGCTTCAGTTACATCATGTGACAAAACATTCACAAAAACACAAATCATTACCTAAGACCTAAGTTATTAACCCTATTTGGGTGACAGAGCACATGATGGAAGATAGCTTCTTCAACTTCTAATCAAAGAAACACATCAAAATGCAATATAGAATTAATAGATTAGAATAGATTCTTAGATTTTAAAAATAACCTGGTATTAATAATAGTAATATCTCAGGTTTGGTTGGGCTTTTTCCTTTGTGGAGCTTAAATCTCCTTGCTTTCTTTCCCTAACATATGTATACATACCTGAAGGTATGTGGTTTAAAAGCAATATTGACACTATGACCTACACACTGGTCTAATATTCTTAGACCAAAAAGTCAGCAAAAGATGAAAGCTCTCCCACCTCAGACTTCACACTACCTAAATAAAACCCATGGCTCACTCATTCTTTACTTAATGCCAGCAGCTTCTGAATGTGCATTATTTATTTATTTAACCCCACTTTGACTTTTTTGGGTGATGTATCCTCCTCCCTAGTGTTACACTGGTACATGAATATTTTAACAGCCCTTGGTGTCTTTTACACTGAAGAAGATACTCTGAGAAAGGCAGCCAGCTAACCAGCTTCTGCCCAGGTTTTTGAAATGATGAATTTCTGCTGTGCTTCCCACAATGCTGTAAAAGTCAACCTCTCTTACCCATGAACAGATGCAGCAGCTGAAGAACCCTAAACTCAAATCAAAAGAAATATTTTTGCAAAGCTTTCATTATTAACAGAAATTACAGAAAAAAAAAAAAAATTAAAAAAAAAAAAACAGAAATGAAACCAGGGGTGGGAAAAACACTGCCCTTCCTGAGACTGTGAAACACATCCTCTTGGCTGAAAAAGGGATGCACATCAAGGGAGCAGCAGTGGGTAAGGAATGAACCTGAAACCTGAGCTCAGTATTGTTTTTGGCAGCCCTTGTTCTTGCCAGAGCAATGCAATGCCCTGGGCTGCATGTGCTTTAACAGACCACCAGAATATCCCAGGTAAGTATTTGCTAGACAAGCACAAGTGGTTGGAAGCAAGCCATTCCTTCTTTTTCAATCTACTGGAAAAGAGGGGGGAAAACATCTTGCCTTTATTTGTTTTAAACTTACCTAGAGAGTTTATAGGACTCACAGTTATTAATAGGGAGAAAGGTAACCCACTACAAAAAAAACCCCTGCAATTGACAGCAATTCATTTGTAAACACCTTGATTGATTTTCCAGCCTAGAACACATTTGTTCCTATTTTAGGGCACTGCAGCTTGAATTGCCATTTATTAATTGTGCTATACCACAGCTTGGCCTAAAATTTGAGTATGTCTGAGTTATTCAACCCTGCTAGGATTAGCAGTCCTCAAAGCAGTGCCAAGGCCTTCTGTCCTGCATTACAAACACAAAAGAAGTAAGACTGGAAAAATCTGGAAATCAGCTAGTTGGTCCATCCCCATGCCCAAAGAGAGGATCAACTGTACCTGTGGTATCCCAGACAGGCACTTCTGTAAGCACTCTGAGAAATATATCTGCTAAGAACTGTTTTACAAACTCCCTGGACATGTCTTTACAAAGCATCAGTAGCTTTGCCATTAAAAAGTTGTCCAACTGACTAAGCAATCCCTCCCTTGATGCTCCAAGCCCAAAATAACATTTATTTTGCTGTCCAATAAAGGGATGGAGATGCAGAAGCCATTCTTTCATTGCTTTTACTGCTATGCAGAAGCATGAGAATGCTCATACTTAGACCAAAGGTTCACCTGCTCAGGTCTTCACTAGAGCAGTAAGAAGAGCCCAACTTCAATTCCACACAGCTATCATCTTGTGAAATAATTTATGAAAAGCATGCCTAGAAAAAAATTAAGTAAAATATATTATATTGCTGGGGTTTGGGTTTATTTGGATATGGCAATGCTGGGTTAATGGTTGGACTCTGTGATCATGGAGGTCTCTCTCAACCAAAATGATTTTGTGATTCTGTAATTCTGAGTGAAAAGGCAAGTGTAAAACCATGGAAATACAAAAAAGCACTGGGAGAAGCATGAGAATCAATCCCCACACACTTGCCAGCTCCCAGCCCTTTTCAGCTCAAGCATTTCTTGAGCAGGATGTGGTTTCTATACATTGTCCAATGTTCCCTTGAACCCATCCTGACTTCCAGCACACACAATGCTTTTTGGCAGGGAGCTCAGCTGTGCAGCTCCATCAGTTGTGCACAGAACCACCTCCTTCCTGCTCTCCTGGGGACTTCTAGCTTCTTGTATCACCTTTTTTTCCTTTAAAATGACATGGTATGTGCTGTTTCAAGTACTGCTCTGATAGATCAAGCAGTCCTACCTTCATCTTGATTTCCCTCCAGACCCAGGAAAACAATTCTGGAAACAGGATCAATGCCTCAGCAGAATTTACTAACCCAACACTGGATTAGGGTAAAGTAAACTCTCCCTGGATCTAAGGAAATGAACAAATGGATCTGCCAGGTGTACAACTGCTCAGCACCAGGAGGGACACTGCCAAACACTGGCCATGGCAGAAATGAGAAGAAATCAGAAGTGACAAACCCAATTGTCACTGCCTCCTTATTTACAGAGGGGTCTTTCAACTGCAAAAACATCTGTGTGAATCCAGTCCCAAAGTTCATTTTTTTTAACATCTGCACAGGTGGGTATGCTCATGTAACACTTTTGGTGCTAACACTACCTCAAAAAATACCCTAAGTCACAAATTGCAGTGGTTTTCTGTTGCAAATGTCTGTTTTTCTCTCCCCACACAGGATATTGGTAAGACAGAAGCACATATGAAGAGAACTACCTTCACAGCTCACTCACACAAAAAAGCCACAGATTAATCTCCAGCTTCTATATGAAACAAACAGGAAAGGTTAGAAGCAAAATCAGCCAGGGCTGGAAGTTTTTAGATGATGCTAGAATTTTGCTCTTTGGGTGCTACTTCTCTCACTTCTGAGCTCTCCTGCTGGTGAAACAAGATCAGCTTTCCAATAAAAAACAGCTGGCTAAAGCTAAACCAAGTCATGACAAATCATACTCATACAGCCAACATCATTATAAAGGAGAAAAATAAAACCTACCTCTCCAACATCAGCATCTGGAGGTTTTCCTTAAAACTACTGTGCTTGAGAGTATTATGGGTAAAGCCCCAACACTGGATAAAGTCACCTTCCTACCAATGGCTGGCAACAGCAAAGGCCATGGTGATGCCAATTTGTGGCTTCTGATCTTTGGTTTCTTGCATCTGGTAAGTGAGAGAGCCATGTAAAAACACAGACCATAGCAGGTCACCATGCCTTGTAGCAGATATTCAATGCCAGAGGTCTTGCACTAGACAGCCAGTGTTTTTATAAATAGATTCTCCACACAAATGAGTCTGCAGCTAGATCTCACCTTGTTCTAACCTATTATGGGACTGCCCATAAGGAAAACAACTGATATGAATAAAACCAGGCAAGGTTTTCCTGCTTGTGCTGGAGATAAATAGCCTTTAGGGAAGACTAGATATCCCAGGGACACATTTTAATATGCAGAGCAGCCCTGTAGCCTGTGAAAGCCAGGGACAGGCTGGACATCACAGTGGTTTTCAGCCTGATGCTATTGACTGACTAGTCCCCTCCTCATGGCCATGGGAGATGGGCTCCTGGGCAGCAGCAGAAAACCCTAGATAAACTGGGGAAGAGCAGCTTACATGCTCACAGCCCACTTGATCCTTGTGGAGATTCACAAGAGAGCTATGAATGAGATGTTACAGGGAAGCTTCCCCAAAACCCAAAAATCAGTACTTAGGAGAATAAACAACTACTTCCAGGAGATACTTAAAAGCAGCTAACAAGGAAATGACACATTAAAAATCTATGGAGCTGGTAATTAATTTCACAGGTAATGAATACTTTGAAGGCCACCATCTGTGCACCCAACTTTGAGCACTGTGCAGCTGTGTGTTGGACAAGTGTTCTGGAAAACAATGCCCCTGCTCAGATAACCTGTGTCTGTCTGCAGCACGACCTCAGAAACAAAGGAGGCTGCTGAATAAAACAGCAAGGTGCAAAAGGTGAATTTTATTTTATCTGCACAAAGACAATTCTCTTCTCTGAGACCAGAAATGGCTCCTGCCCCCAGTGCTGCCAGGGCTTTTGGAAGTTATCACTCTGGGTCTCCAGCCATCAGTCTGTGCACGTTTCAGTAACCTTTACTTCTGCTGAATAATTCAACAAAGCAAAGATTTGCTATTGGCAATTTCTAATCTAAAGGAAAAAACTAAAGCTTGCTTTTGGTTTATTAAAGCTCCCAGAGGGGAAAAAAAAAACAATATATCTCTCCTCTTTGACCTTATTTGGGACTTTGCTTTGGGAACTGGCAGGATGAAATGCAGTGCTGTCCAAAGTTTTGATAATGGGGAAAACAACTGACAAAATTGCACGCCTAAGGGTTAAGCCAACAGTGACAAATAAGAGTTGGTGACATTGCTGATGACAATCCTCTCTGAAATTCCTGGCAGGATGGCAAGGACTGCAAGGACAAAGGGAGCCCACACTGCCCAGGTTTGAAAGGACACAATGGACTTCAAGGAAAAGATATTTAATTTTTGTGCATGACTGTAAGCTCAATGAAAATGGAGCTGTGGTTTAAATCCTGCCTGGGGGCCAGGCCAGGCTTCAGTGTGCTGAAAGAACCTGACCAGCTCATGGCTCTGATCTCACCCAGCCAAGACAACTCAGCCAGTTGTTTGCCATCATTGTTTTCCTCCTCAATACCTAAAGTCATTAATCTGCTGCTTCAGGTCTGTCAGGAGAACACCACGAGGCAGGATGGCACCACAGCCCTCCAAAACCACACAGCATCAATCTTCCCCTGGCTGCAGCCTGGCACAAAACTGCACTGACATCATGCAACCTGGAGCTTCACAGGGAGCATAAAATCTAAAACAGAAGCTGTAACAGGATACATTTCCATTTGCTATCCCTCTGCATTTAATATAGGGGATATTATCCTCCTATCCTACGGCAAACTCGCTAGGCTGGGGCTTTTTTTTATTCTTGATCTTCATCCATCGAGCAAAATGCCATCAGTGATGACAGCACAGGAATGATGTGTTAGCTTGTGCTCCCTCTGCTGCTCCTGCTGCAGCACAGCAAAGCACAGCTGGATCCTACCTACACATCCCTGGGGCTTCTGCCCCTTGCCTCTGTCCAGTTCACTGCTTTGTCTGCACTTTTTGTAAAGGGGGAGATCTTAAAGCAGAGTACTGAGGCAGCAAAGGCGTAGGGTTTTAAACCAAGTGCTCTCTGAGAGGACAGATCCAGGTGGACTCCAAGCCCCTTGGGATCCCAAAGTCCTCGTGGTACCTCCTCTCAGGGGGATGCAGAGCCAGCTGCAGGAAGGACCAGCACCCACAAACAAACCCTTCATCCTGCCCAGGCTGCTGCCCTGCCAGGGTGGCACATTGCTAACCTGGAGTGTCAGTCACAGGCAGCCCTTGCCAAGGACATCATCCCTGCAGGGCCACTGCATCTTAGGGACAGCAGGGAGGGAAGAGTATGAAACTTCAGACAAAGGTAACCATAAAATTAACTATGGCTGCCCATTAAAATATAAAGATTAGTAACAGAGGAAGAGAAACATTTCTCCAAAATTACAGCTCGCTCTACCCAGGTACAAACAAAGCCTTGGAGGAGAGGGTTTGGCCATTGATGGTTAAGCATGTCCTTGGCTTGTACAGCTTCAACACCACCAATTAAAACAAGTGGTACCAAATCACCACCAGCATCACTCAGAATCACAGGAAGACTAAGATCAGTAACATTTTTTTCCCCTTGACTCATAGTATTTTATCTAGAAGCACCCAATTGTGTCAGCTGTCATAAAGAAACTAATTTTAGGAGAAACACTGAGAAAGAAACAGGAAGCATGTCCCCAATGCAGAAAGGCTGTGCAAGCCTACATACACACATTCATTTGCTTGAAAACTTACATCCTGACTGTCCTGGCAAGTTCAACAATATAAATACCATAATTCTAGTATTTCTATACATATATTTTTGCTTGGTGTGGGGAAAATATTTCCTTCAGTATTTGTTTTAGGATTTCAGGTTGGATAGAATGCATTTTTTCCATATTTGCTTGTATTTTTTTAAGAAATAACTCACAATTCTGGCTAATAACTCATAAACCACAAGGTGCTGTGATGATGGAGTAGGCAGAAGACTTGTTCATGCTGCAAGGGGCAGAGAATGACAATCAATCCTACTGCCACTGTCACCATGAGCCTTATTCAATAGAAGCAGCCAAAAACCCATAACAATGGTCAAAGCTACAGAGCTAAGCCAGCCAACAGCAAGGAGCATCCACTGCAATCAATGCAAGCCAAAATAAGGAGGAAGAAACTGATATGCAAACTGCTCACAATAAAATGTGAAGTTCACTTTATCCATCTTCCCTTCCTGGAGAGAAACTGTGCTGACAGGAAAGGCTGGAGGTTGTGCCTGAAGTTTCCTGATCTCCCACTTTGAACTGGATGCTGAGCCCTTGCACTGACCTGGTGATGCTTCGTATTTTTTTCAAATGGAAGTGCATATAAATAATTCCGTTAGAAATCTATTTAGCAGACCAAAACAAGGGAAGGAAGCCTATCATTTACTGACCAGAACTTTAAAAAAGAGAGGGTGTGTGAATGCATGCTCCTTTGATAAATCTTCCTCCCAAGTATACACCCATATCAGCATTTCCTCCTCCTGCCGATTTCAGAACAAAAATGTGCAGTCTAAGAGAACTTCTATTTTATGCCACAAAAAACCTATCATTCAGTGGTTAACAAAGACCACTTGGAATTTGTTTTTCTAAAAGACAGCTAACCAATCCCTGTAATTCAAAAAGACTTTTTCTCATCAAAGCACCACAGGAACACCGAGGAAACATTTCAGAGCTCAGCATCCAAGATGTGGGCATTATGTGCGACACAAAAGTGTTCTGGAAGACTCAAGGCTCTGGAATGACACTCTATGATTCAACTTCTTGGCACACTCCCCTTCCACCATCATCTGAAAACCATCTGAGATAACCTCTAAAGAAGATCTGGGCAACGCTCTCCCCTTCCCTTCCTTTCTCCCAACAGAGAACTGTAATCTGCTCTTTGATTTCTTTTATAAAACAGGACTACAAAGGAACAGCAAGGGGAAAAAAGCCTGTTTGAAAACAAGGCAGCCAGGCATGCAGCTAGAGCTCCCCATCCAAGCTGGAGGAATCCCACAGCTGGCTGCTGCCACGTCTCCCTGCGGATGGATGGCCACTGCTTCCATCTGCTTTTGCCATCACCTCCATCCTCTGGCTCAGACAATAGCAACAGGTGCAGCAACAGCACACAGGGGCAGGACAGCCCTGGAATGTGCATGTTTTCTGCTGCAAGGGTTTAAGTGCTATCACAGAACTAAGGGCTTGATGGCTATCACAGCCCAGAGCCTCCCCACACAACAGCCCACACAGCTTTCTGACCAGGACAGCACAGCAAAAACAGCTGGGGTGCAGGACCAGGCTGCTCCAGGGTTCCAAACACTAACACAGTCTTCACCTCTTCTTCTGTTTTTCCACTTCAGGGTAACCACCCACCTCTGAGCAAAATGTCACCTGCTGTCCCCACAGAAGCATCTCTGACTGAAAGAGCAGACAGAACAACAGCTGGGGAGGAGCCCACAGCCTTTCACCTTTAGGTTACCACCTGGAGACACCAAACAGGTATCAGATCACTGGAAACCACCCCCTCTGACACGTGGAGACAGGGGCCAGCCACAGCACACCAGCCCTTACACTCTGGGAGGCATTACAGCTCTCAAGGAACTCTTTTGTACTTGGGAGAGCAGCAGAAGACAATGTGTGCTTGCATATTTTCCATAATTCAATTGGCTAGTTTCTGTAGGTCGTTTGCTGCCTCTTTCCATCATCCCTGATGTGGCCACAGCAGGAACATCTGCAATGCAGGCGGTGAGGGCTGAGACTCGAGAGAAGGGCTGGAAACACAAATATGAACTCATGCTCTGCAATTAAAAAGATAGATGACACCAGCTTCACTCCTATATGAAAAAGACTGGTTATTACTTAAACCTTTTTCCTGTCAATCTGAATTTATTACTTAATATTTACTTTTGAACTATCGTATTTCTAAAGGCTATCTCGCAAAAAAACCTTGCCAAATATTTTCTGTCTTGAATTCTTGGGAGAACACACTTCTATGCTTTCCAAGCTACGGTCCCTCCTTAAAAAAAAGTGTCCCAGGCAGAAGGAGCAGAAGTGCCAAAAGCACACAGTGACACAAAGAGAGGAAAGGTGGTATTGTCCTTACAAATGAAAGCAGGTGACCCAAGGCTCTGAAATCTGAGGGGGAGAGGACTGCCACAACCACAAAGAGGACAGTAATTTATCATATTTTTGATAACAGAGCATCAGATGGAATAAGGATGCAGGGCCCTGACCTCTCATTCCAAGCATACATCTGAACTTGGCAGGAGGAGTTTGTGTCTGGCTGTACTGTCCTGCTGATGGAGCTCAGCCTTACAGGAGCTCCCTGCACTTTTGGCAGCTGCTAGCAAGCCATCCTGAGTTTTCATTTCCATGAGTGTGCTGTCAGGAAACAAAAACAAGCCCAAAGCCCAAGGGTCAGGCTCTGTGGAGCAGTGCTGGGTGGCTGCCTGTGGTCAGGACACCACACCTCACTCCAGCTTCCAGGACTCACAGGCACTTGCAAGGACACTGGGACAGACTTTGGCAGGGCCATTGGGACAGGACAAGGGCAATGGGTTTAAACTACAGGAGGTAGATGTAGACAAGGCTTAAGGAAGAGGATTCTCATGATGCCTCACTGGCACAGGGTGCCCAGAGAGGTGGAAATTCCCTGCCTGGGAATATTCAAGGCCAGGTTGCCTGGGGCTCTGAGCAGCCTGGTGTACTGAAGGTGTCCCTGCTCATTGCAGGGCTGGCAGGAAGACCTTCAAAGAGCCTTTCAAACTCACACCATTCTGTGATTTTCTATGAGCTCATTTTGTGGGAATGGCTGAACTCCACTTTAACCCCATCAGGCTTACTTTACTTCAGAGTATCTACAACTCTCCCAGGAACCCATTTATACTTGTTACTGACTTTATAACCCAAGCTTTGTTGTTTTTTGGGTTTTTTTTTTTCTTTTTGAAGAAGTAGCCGTTCTGGCATGCCTTTAGTTGCTTTTCACTGTAGTTCTTTTCAATTATCTATTTCCAGTAAAACCACATTTCTGGCTGGGCAGAGCTCACCCAGGCACCCAGCTGTCAGCAGGGCCCAGCTAACCAGGAGGCTCCTCAGTGATGCCAGGGTGACAGGGGTTAACTCCTGAGCTGGGACCTCTTTTTGAGAACAATCTATCACAAGACTGCCTCTTCCCCACTGAGCTGCTTAAAATAACTTTTCTCAATTTATATTGGGGGGGGAGCAAAGATTAAATGACTTCAAAAGAAACTAATACTGGCAGATGAAAGGGAATAATCTTATGGATATGTGAAGGAACTAGCTGTTTCTTTGATTACTGCAGGGAAGGAGGTCCCTAGCTCCATCACTTCACTAACATCTGAGATTTTACAGTATCTCCAAAGCCTATTCACACCCATCCCACAGCAAACTCCGTGGTAAATGACAACTCCCCCTAGGAAGGTACATGCCTTTCAAAACCCAGGATGCAAACAATGCCCACAGGATACAAACCCTCCATCTTCTACCATTTATATTTCATTTATCATGTTCCCAAATCCCAGCTGCAAAGCAGAAGAGAGAGAGAGAGAGAGAGAGATGTGGTTTCTCATTAGCAAAAGCAGTAAAACCTGCAAGAAGTAGCTGTAAAATAATGTCCTACATACCTGTGTGGAAAACCCCTGGGATACCACATAAACTAGGATTGGCTGGTATTTTTCATTTAGCTAAATATGAATGTGATTTTTCCTGATCCATCTCAGTTGTACCCTTTTGTTTTACCATCCCAAATTCATTCCTGCCTCCAAATTCTTTCCCCCTGGGGAAAGGTTATAAACTTAATCCTGGAGTTTGCTTCACACATCATTTGCAGCTTGTCAATGGGCTTTTGAATTCTGCTGCGTGCAGAATAACATTAGCTGGGGAAAGGGTCTAGAGAGTTTATTTTGTTAATGGAAAGAAGAATGATAGGACTAAAACAAAGTTTTGCATTTTGTGTTGCTTTTTTTTTTTTAAATCAAGTTCATAAACTTCTTGATTTTTTTTTCCCTGCAATATAAGTGAGTATAAAAGTTTTTTTTGGTCACTCTTAGTCAATTTTTCTATTACTACTTTCTACCTGTGGGACAGAATGAAAAGCCATTTGTTAAATTCTAGCTTTTTCTCCACTTCTGACTCAGTTACACGGTAGGTTTTTCTTCAGAACAAATTACCTCATGGCCAGTTCAAAACTGAAACATTAGGAATTCGGTCTGCAGACACAATCTGCCATTGTAGGAAAAAAAAAAACCTTCCTCAGAGCTTTAGCTCTCAGGATGTTGCCACTGGTAGCAGTTGCCTGATACCCCTGACTACAGGCAAATTACTAGCTGGAAGTACTGAGGCTTAAGAAACAAATTCTTGCCTAAATTGTTCTCCTACTTAAGTGATTTGGGGTTTTTATGTTTTTAATTTGTCATTACTGAGAGCATTTGTGTGCCTTAACAATTTGTACTGTTAAGAAACCTCTTCAAGAGCAAACTGCTCTCCACAAACACTGAATGCTTAAAGCTCTTAACATCACACACACTTCCTATCAAACAAATGGGAATTTTTCTGGCACTCTCTCAGGAAACACCTTCCTTTAGGGGGAGTTAAAAAAAAAATACAAGTTCTCTTAATGCCCTTGGTGGATGTAATTTAAGGACAAGCCCATCACATCACACAGACCAAAAGCAGAGCCAGTGGCACTGGATAAAGCTGGAGGGGCTGCATTGCAGTGATTGTTAAACATCAGGCTTGCCTGAGCCTTCAGGCTGACTCCTGCTCTGGGACCACAAGGAGCTGCTCAGCTTACGGGAATTCCTCACTGGGACTTGCCAGTCGCCTGTGGTCACTGCTCCTCTCTGCTCCCAGCCTGGGTACCAGCCTGAGGGATGCAGGGACACCACCGGTGGCCTCCCCCAAGGCTGATGGGCAGGGGGAACAGGGCACCCTCACCCTGAGCAGGGAAGGAGCTGTAAGCCATGCAAAGAATGCCAGCGTGATCTGAAATCCCATTAAAACAGATCCTCTAGCCATCATCCTTCCCTCCCCCAAAGCTGGGAATTGCTAAAGATTGCACATACAACTTCTTGTCTCTTACTCCCTCAAGCAAGGCCAAATTACCCAGTAATTGGTATTTTCAGCTCATGGATAGAACAGACAGGGAATATCCAAGTTATGGAGAGGAGAGGGTACGGAAGCAGTGCTGCTGTGCACGTTTCCACCTCACCTCCCAAATAACTCCAAGCCACATTTATCCATTATTTTATCCATTTGGGGAGCACAGCAGCCAGCAAGGAGAGTGGGACACAGCCCAGCCCAGCTCACTGCACATGCCAGCAGCCGGGCTGCTCCTCTCCGGATGCGACCGCGGCAATGGCAGGAAGCAGCTGTGACACAGGAGCCCTTGGACAAAGCAGCACGACTCCTGGCCAGTTTCAGACTGGTTCACCTTCACAGGAATAATGAGGGATCAGAGCTGTGCTGGGCAAGAGCTAGAAGCTGCTGTGATTTGTAAGGAAAGCCGCAGTGGGCTCACAAAGCACAGCCACTGGCGCTGCCACGGCCAGAGCTGCAGCACCACCCACAGCACACACACCTCAGAGTGCTCTGCACTGCTGTGTGCCTCCCCAAAGGCAATTTACACAGCTGAGCCCTCTGAGAAGGAAACTGGAGCAAGACACGGTTTGTCAGCTCTCCCTTGTCCATTCCTGAGAAAACACATTTCCCATGGAACAAGAGCGTGTGCGGTTGAAGACAAGCCCTGCAACCACAGCATCAGGACCAAACATGGAATTATGCACAAGCCTGACAGTGACTCATTTCAGTCCTGCAAATGAACAGTGTGCAATTGGAGCAACACTGTAGAACTATGAGGTGGCTTTTGCAGCTAGGACAGGAACTCCCCTGTCCATACTGGACCACACTCCACTGGTCTGCAAGCGCTGTCAGTAAGAGTCAGCAGGAATTTAAATCGATACAAACCTAGGGGACAGCACTGGAGTGAGACCCAGAAAACTCACTTTGCTGTGCCTGTGCCTTCCTGTGCTGCTGCTCATCTTGCCTGGTGAATGGTGAGGATTTCTGGATCATAACCTGCACTCTTTGTCCCAGGTGGAAAGCCAGCTCTGCCAGCTTGCTTCCCAAAGATTCCAACAAAGCACAAACAGGCTGTCCCATGCTGACTAACACTGCCAGGGAGAGTTTGTCTCTTCTCCTTCAAGAGATAACACTAACAACTTAATCCAATTAACATAGCACATAGCAAGAGTGTAATTCCAGTGGATGTGCTCTAATGCCTCCTATGGCTTTAGCAAAAGGAAAGTTTGCACTAGATTAAAGAAAATACTCAACACACATTTTTGCTTATCGCAGAGCAAAGCAGCATACAGGAATGCATGAGCCAGCAGAGGCCAAGAGCAGGGATGATGTCTATCCCTTGTGCATAACATCCCTGCCTGCTCTGGAAGAATGTAATGTTTCTCAGTGATATCACTAAATTACTGGCTTGTTTTCCATTTGAAAGATACTGCAGAGCTGTGGTCCTTAAGCAATCACTCTGACCAGCTGCCAAGCCACTTAATCACTTACATGCATTCGAAATAAAAGCTGTCTAACTTACAAGAACTGCATCAGCTCAGTTGCCTACCCCAAAGTGCAAGGACCAATGTGTGCCTTTATTCTAATAATTCACAGAGGAAAAAGGTTGAGAAACTACACAGAGAGAATCAGCTTGTTCATCACGATCGTGAAATCCTAATTGCAACCAGCAGCAATGGGATTTTTACTGACTTCAGAAAAATTACAGTTCTGCAATATCCAGCCACATAACCACTAAAAACAAAGTGCCAAGAAACTTGGGAAAACTATTAGTAATAAAAGCTGAAGATAAAGAATAGATCTACTCAAGGCCTAGCATAACACAAACAATGGGAGTGATAAATCAGGGATTCCACCAGTGTGCAAGAGGTTAGAAAAGGGCACAAGTACAAAACACCCAGGATTTCCAAAAAGTCAGAAAGCATGGGGTGGAGAAAGGCCAGCAGTGAGGTCTGGAGCCTGGGGGCTGGCAGTGAAAATGCTCTCACTTTTTGTAGTGGGACAGAAATGAAGGTGTGACAAATGACTGGAAGTCATGCTAGCTAGGAACGTCTAGGAATGATTTTCCACCCTAACTGTCCTCTTGGAATAATTTCACTGAATATACACAGTGGGTTGGATCAGAAACCTTTCATTCCTCTTCAGACAAAAGGGCTACAAGTTAAGAAATAAACTGGGTAACAGCCACAAAGTTATGAAACAGCTTGTTATGAAAATGGCAGTTGCCTGCAGAAATACAAAATCTTCAAGAATTAATTTTTCACTTTCTGTGCCTTCAGTTCTTTTCAGCTATTACTGTATTTTATGCAGCATCACTGCATCACAATTGTCTATCTACAGCACGGAGCACCACAATTTGTCATCTTAATACATTAGCTCTGGATTCAACGAAAGCAGATTTTCTCTCTCTTTCTTGCTTGAATGAGTAGCAATAATACACAGCTGTCTCTGAACACTCCAACATCATCTTCTCCTGACCTGACGTTCCTTTTTCAGTCAATTCTTCTCGTGAGTTTGGAGAGGCTGAACTGCCAGAAAGGAAGGAGGCAGCTGTAGGAATGCTGCAGGCAGAGGGGCTGACCTGAGAGCAAGGGTTTGCCAGGACATGCAGGCTGCTGGCCCACAAATCAGCTGCAAATGGATTATCTGTGGGACGAGGTGATAAAGATTACAGATCACACCAATTACAGCTGCAAGCTGCTTCCCAGGACTAACTGATTAAGGCACCTTAGGGCTAAGCTGAGGACAGCACTTGATCTGGTACCAGAGCCCATGGGATTCAGAGCTTTCCTCATGGGATCCAGGTTTGCTCCTGGATCTCCCAGCTGGAAGATACCCAGTAAGGGGTACTCCATCAGGCAGAAAGCACTTGCTGCCAGAGTCCTGCTCCACTTGAGTCCACACCACTTGAGCTTCCAGTGCACCAGGGCCTCTGATACCTGATCCTTCTCCTTCCTTTGCATCCTTCCACCCCCACCACATCCCAAGCACCGAGAGACCCCCACTCCCACCCGGACTGAGGGGCTCCCAAGGCACAACACTCACAGCTGCCACTCTGTGGAACACAGCACATTCACTAAAGCTCAGGAGCCCACATTTCTGTTTGACTCTAATGATGCCATTTATGCCTATTAAATTATCCATAACGTGCTTTAATTTAGCCAAACCAACTCCCTACCCTCTGCTGCTTTGCTGCTTGCCTTTTTTTTTTTTTCCCCCATTTGGGTTTTTTCTTTTACCCATCATTAAAACAAAGACAATCTGAAATAACTGTTTTTCCACAGCACCATCCTCAAAGCAATTATTCTGCTGCAGAGATGCAGTCAGGAAGAATAACCTCCCCGTGGTCTCTTTGGGAAGGCAGGAACTGAGCGAAGTCCTCAAAGCCAATCTTTCAGCTCCCATTCTTCCCACACACATCTCAAATCATCTACTGCATTTCTTCTGCTCATTTGACTTCTAAAGCTCAAGCAAAGCGGGGATTCAGATAAAAGACAGCGCTGGAAAAGAAAAAAGGAACAACTCAGCTACTTCCTATAGTGATCTTTGTGCAGCACTAACCCCAGGGTTTTTTGGATGCTGGGCAGTGTGGGTCGGTTTGCTTTCAGCCAGCATCAAAAACCAGGGACTTTGCCTTGGATTGCTGCTCTGTGCCTTTGCAGAGAACAGCTCCAATTCAGAGCAACTCTGTAAATTAAGGGCTGCATGTGTGAAAAGAGCCCCAGCTCTCTAAAAAGGGAAATTCAGCTGATGGACTTCACAAGCGTTTAAAAGAATAAACAAAATTAAAGACTGCTTTCACAAGACCAGCTGAGTAATTAATGACAAAACAAATTAAAGAAAAAAAAAAAAAAAGCCAAAAATGAACAGTGAGAAGTGTTGCTTATTAAAGAAGGTAGCACTTTTTACAGGAACATTGCATACACATCTAAATAAAATAAATAAAGCTTTCATATGTTTACATAACTTGATACATATTCACAAGCCCACTACAGGAATTCAAAAGAATTAATAAAAATTTGGCTCTAAGATCAGGCTACGAAGATGTACTTAACTGTATTGTCACCTATGAAGCCATACTCAGTGAAAAAGTGCTAAATTGTTTGAAAAATACAGAGAAATAAAAAAAAAAAAAAAACAGTTATTTGTTTGTGAGTCAGGAAAAAGTTACTAGCAGACAGCTCCTACCTCCTTGCCTTGCCTTTGGCCTCAGAGCCTGGAAGGAAAAACTCAGCCATCACCTCTTGTCACCCTGCTCTCTAGGAGCACACAACAAGCAGATCTCATTTCCTCACAGTTTCTTCATTATTTTTGAGTGAGGAAATTATTATTTCTCAGTTCTTTCCAGCTTCCAATCAGTTTCTCAGCTCTAAATGACCTGAATTAACTGAATGAAGAAACTTCTGACCCAGCCGACAAGGCTTTTGCTGCCAAAACTTGGTTAAGTGGTGAAAACCAAAAAAAAAAAATAAAAAAGAAAGAAAAAAAAAAGAAATTATTCTGAGATTTTAGGTGGTGGATTTTCTGTATGCAGTGGTGAAACCTTCATGACTGGGTCACATAACCAGGTGTGGGACCCTGAGCAAGGAGAGGGGTTTGCTCAGCTGCTCCAAAGGGTATCAACATTTTGGAGCCCAAAATAAAGCCTGGGCACCAAGGTGAAAGAGAGAGTCCTGTCTTAGGAAACATTTGAGAGCCAAACTTGTTTGTTTTGGCTCTTTCCATGCTTCCTTTACCTGCAAAATCACACACAAATTTAATTTGCCTTGCAGTTATTTTAATAGATTATGAGATTAGGCTCTAATGAATTGCAACTTCACTTGAAGTGTGAACTTTTTAAAGGTAAAAAAAAAATTACTTTGAATAACAGTCTTGTATCCCACATATGATGCTCAAAAGGGACCAAAACCTCCCTGAGGAAAAAGTTGGAAAAGCCACTGCAAGACGGAAACTTGGCTGGGGATAGAGCTGCTGGCACCCAGCAAGGGTGGGAAATAATGGCAGAGGTAGAGGGAGGGACGAGAAGGACACAGGATTAATGGGATAAAAGGAGACAAATGACAACTCAAGGTCTTGTGGGCTGTGACCATTTTGGGAATGAGAGAAGGGAGGAGGAGGGAAAAGTCTGGGACGTGCTGGCAGAGGCAGGAGGGTCACAATGAGCATTGTTCCCTCTGAGGAGAGGAGGTGGCAAGACTGGATGAATATCCATCCAAGTGTCCACATCCAGGATCTGGGAAGGGGGAAATAGATGGACTGGTGTACTCACCTGAGCACACCTCAGATTATTTTGAATCACAGAGTACAAGCAAAGAAATATTGACAATAATTATTTAAAAAAACACCTTTAGTTATTGTTCTTCACCTGTAGAACTTACTAGGAAGTCTTGGTGACACACACCTGGATTCCCAGATTTCTTTGGCAAGAGTCTGACAGGGCTGGCTGGGCCCCTCTATTAGGCATGGAGGGACATGGCACAGCTTCTCCAGCCTCTTTCACAGCAGCCTGGTCCTCACTGCAGGGCAGCCCCTTCCATTATCCTGCTATTCCTGCAGCACAGCTCAGTGAGCCCAAGCACAACACACCCACTACCAAGGAGCCCAGGACACTGCAGCCTCTGTTCCTCCCCCTCTCTGGCTTTGTTTTCCACCTCCCCTTGTTTTTCCCCAACAAGGCATAGAGCAATCCCTGCTCCCCCTCCCCAGACCCAGCTGTCAAAGCCCCTCACTCCGCTCCTGGATCTGCGAGCGCTCCAGAGTCAATCTTCCCATGAAAATCAAGTCAATGACCTGCCCTTCCCTGCTCCTTAAAAACCAAAAAAGAAAAAAAAAAGAAAGAAAAAGCCATAATTTTTCTTCCCCTCAGTTCTCACGTGTTGTTAATGTTCCCCTCGAGTTGTTAGGCAATACAAAATGCATTAATTCCTCTAAAGTGAGTTCCCCATGAAAGATTTAATTGTTACTGATTAGGCATAGTATTCTCCTTCGCCACCCCCCCCTCCTTTTTTGGGGCTGGTGAAAAAAGAAGAGCAGAATGCAAAGATATTTTTCACTCAAAGACCACGTTAGCCTTATTATCTAATCAAGTGGAAAGGCCTTCGTCTGTCCTGGCCCTGCCAAAAAAACAAGTGAGGCAATAAAAACCTTTAAGATTTTTCTCTATCCTTTGTTATCCCAAAAGACCCAAGTTTAGTCAATTGCTGTCACATCACTAGAAAGAAAGAGAGGAGGAAAACAGAAAAGAAAGAGAAAAGACACTGCTGTAGCTGTTTTAAAAATAGGGAGGTTTTCTGTAACCCGTGAAGAAACCTGGTGCACAAAATTGCACAGTAACTTTGGAAAGATTTGCATTTAAAAGATTGAATACAGGTCGCTTCCCTGTGACCATAGAAACATTAGAAAAGGTGGAAAATTCAGTCTACTGAACTTCAAATGACTTTATTAAAGTGTCACTAATCAGAACCCAAGGACACAGGGTTTTAGTGTTTGGGCTAACAACGTGAATAACCCTCAAAAGTCAAACGACCTTCTAAGAGCATTACACTTAAAACAGCCACTTGTCAACAGCAAGTTAAGTGAGAAAAACTTGACTGCCTCTAAGAAATGAGTAATCCCTTGCAGCTCACAAGAACACAATTGAACTATGTCTCCAAAAGCAGGATAATATAAGATAAAGCTCCAAAGCTTTTAAAAAGTGTACTGTGTGGACAACCGAGTATTTGTTTTCATTTGGGACAGTTTAAGACAAATTTTGAATGAATTTTATAAAATATTAATTTGAAGTTAATATCCATAGGAGATGGAGTTTATCCATATCAGCAGTGCCAAGGTACAGGTACACACTTAAAAAACACTGAAAATAAGTTACATCCACATGACATTTGTCATTAACCAGAAGGCTACCTGAATCACAGCTCAGTTAACTTATTTACTCATCTGAGGCACCATCACTTCTATCTGACAGGCATCAGGTCCAATTTGGTTCTGTCTCCAGAGTCACACCAGGTGTTTTAAAACTTCTTGTTCCTCCCAGTACACAACCCCCTGCAGCTCTGGGCAGCTCTCCTCGTTCATGCAGCAAGGATTCCTCTCATAGGCATCATCCTTTCAAATCTTAGCTCCTGCATCTTCATTCCTTTTTGCTTTTTCAAGTATTTGCTGTGTCTTTTATACCAGTTTGAAAATCCTTTGGGCGTAGGAATCACCCGCTAGAAACAATCACCAGTAATAGGAAAGTATCCTGTTATATGGCTTGAACAGCTTTAGAAGTTAACATTATACTTCAGAGCCAAGCAGGTAGCTTTCAGAACTGAGTAAGATCATCTGGAAGGCAGTAAAAATTTAGTTTGCTTATTCTAGTGTCTTCATTATGCTTCAAAACAGTGCAGTACAAACACTACCCACACAGAGGGCTCTTTTTCAGTAGCAAGGTTATATTCTTATTAGGTGGCTTTTTAACTACACCAAGCAGCAAATCAGCACAATATTTAACTGACAGAGTCCCAACCTTTAGTAATCCTTTAGTTAAAGGTTGTATTTCCAAGTCAAATGGATAGAAAACTTCTTTCAGACGTGACAGCAAGCAGTGGGGCTCTCTGATCCTCAGTGCCATGTCCAGCAAACAGGGCAGAACCAGGGGTTATGCTGCTATGGAAAACTTCCCCACAGGCTGTGCTTCTAGCTGACTTACCTCCCAAAAACTACAGGGGAAAAGCTGGCAGCACCTACTCCAAACCTGCCAGACACAAACGTGCAAAGCTGATTAATGGGAGCTAACAGGTGACAAATATTTCCGACACGTTTTGGGTGAGCTGTCACGGCACAGACCGAGTAATCCCCTTAGCGTGACAGAGCCCGGGCTGGGACTCCTGCCCAGCCCTGCAGACCTGCCCCACAGCTTTAGCCTTCCTGCACGGGCCTTTCTTGCGTCCTTGCTAATTCTCCTGGGCTAGGACACAAGGCTGTGAGGAACACGCCATAAGGAACATTCATACGTTATCCTTAGGAAGATACACCATCTTTTTCAGGGGCACAGCAGCAACACAAACTCCAGTGACAGCCATAAAAGTATTAAAAGGTGATGAAATAATGATGATACCCACTCCTACCCATGGCTACGATTAATACTTAACACATTAATCCTAATGCAGACAATTCCATGCACTCTGTCTTGCATTGCATTTGAGTGGCTGGATTCAGTGTCTGCCCAGGTCTCACAGAACTCCCTTGCCCTGCAGGCAAAACTTGGTAGGTTCACAAACTTTTAGTAAGACATTATGCCATATTAATAAAGGGAATTGATGTGGTTTTATTATTACTAAGAATTGGCATAGCAATACTTTTAAAGTTTCATTGTCAGTAATCCTTTACCCTAGCAATTAAGAAAGTATCAAATACCAAATTAGCTATCATACATAACTTCTCTGGAATTAACCCTCTGTATTACAGACAAAACAACTGGTAGTTAAACAAGTGTTAAATAACTGCAACATAACCAGTACCTCCAAGCTA
This sequence comes from Oenanthe melanoleuca, assembly GCF_029582105.1. Taxonomy (NCBI): domain Eukaryota; kingdom Metazoa; phylum Chordata; class Aves; order Passeriformes; family Muscicapidae; genus Oenanthe; species Oenanthe melanoleuca. The sequence goes on along the minus strand of NC_079337.1, from coordinate 5,357,308 downwards.
CTCCTTTCTTAAATGTCAGTGAACAAAGGTGAATGTCTTTCAACTGACTCATGCAAGTAATCTCACTGGAGATGAAAGCTCTTTTAACATCATCTTTTTATTAGATCACTTCTGTCATGGGTTTACTTGATGAACATCCTTAATTTTGAAGTATTTGGTAATTAGCCTGGTTAATGATAGTGCTGCAGTCATGAGTACCCCTTACTCAACAAGAGCTATTTTTAGTACAAAAAACATAGATTAAAACCAATCAATCAATATTTGCTCTGAAAGGGTAGTGTTTATCCCATAAAGTCTCAAAGTAGAATAAATAGATATTACTATAGTGTAATGCTACAAGTGCTAATCTAAATTCAGATCAAAGCAGGGTGTCAGTTATGTGATTACATTACAGGAACAAAACAATAAAAATACAGCATTATCACAGGAAAAACAGTGTAGTTGTTACTGCAGCTCCAATGTGCCTTTGATTAATGTAGAGAATCTCCACAGCTCCAAACCCTTGATTTTGTAAGATTTACAGTGTAGGAACAAACCCTTATTTGTGCCACTGAAAGACCAGGCAGAAGTTCCAGGAGCACAACTTGTTTCCCTGCTCACAGCAGAGGCCAGGTGTGACACCAAAGGTGGGAAATGCCTGCCTGACACCAGCAAAGGCACAAGAAAAAATAAATGCTGAACTGATTTGGATTTGGCCAGGCTGAATGGGGCACCCTGGTCTAGTGGAAGGTGTCCTTGTGGGAGTTGGAAACAGAGGGTCCCTTGTGACCCATCCTATGGCTCGAGCCCATACAAACCTTTGGTCGATTCCTCCCCTTTGCAGCAGCCAAACACTGGCTCTGTTTTTCACTCTGCCCGTGCCCCAGGACAGTGCCACAGGGTCCCCTGAGCAGCACAGCTGTGAGTGCAGCACACAAAGGGCCAGCAGCCCTGCAGCAATCCCAGGGTGCAGGGACAGCCCAGCCAAGGAACCTTTCTGCTCTGCTGTAAGGAACCGCAGGGATGCCCTGCGCCGCCCGCCTACCAAACACATGCCAGGCAAGTCTGTCCAAGAAAAGAACCCTGCTTCTCAAAAAAATTGCACTGCTTCAGCAGGAAACTCACAATGGAAAGAGAATTCTCATTTGCATCAGCTTTAAACATCCGTGTTCTGGCGCTACAAAGCCTATGGCTGATAAAGTACTCTTTCTCCTCAGCAATAATTGTGGTGAAAATGCAAAGATCTGGCAAGGTATTTGCTTCTGAAATACTTCTCTATTACCATGGAGAATTTGGAATATCCACCACTGCACTGGAACAAAGTAAAGATAAAGGAGTTTGAATGCTACTATTATTGTTAGGATTTCTTTCTTCTGTTTTTAAAGGCTCTGTGGATTTCAAAGGGGCAAGAATTAATCACAGAAATAAATCAAATACTGCTGCCAGTAACAGGCAGGAAGAACTGTTAAACAAAACCAATAAATACTCACTCAAACACACACTCACATCGATAATTACCATTTGTTAATTAACAGTGGAGTGTAAGTCCCATGGGTGCCACTAATGACAGAGAGAACTAGAATACAATTTCAAGAAAAAAAGAATAGTAACTGTCTTCGACAGTAAAGGTATTTAAATGGATCAGAGGCTGCACCTCTTTCCCTGGGGAAGATGACACATGCCATTTTCCTGCCCTGACCTCGTCTCCCCAGCTTCTCTACACTCTGCAAGAGGATGTGGATGTTTCTCTGCTCTGCTGCCAGAGCTCTCAACCAGGAGCCCTCCCTGCCTGGGGAAAACCCCTTTGCAATCAGCCAAGTGCTCATCCTCAATGACCACTGTGGCTGTGTGACTTGTCCTGGAGCCCTGGGATGCTACATTCCTTCATTCCGCTCATTCCTGGAATCCATTATCCACCAGGCAGGTCTGTAATGAGGGAGCTGTTGCACCACTAACTAAATCTTCAGGTAACTTTTTTTGTTTTTTAGCAGGTTTGTTGCAAGGCACAGGTAAAACCCAACCACTGCAACACTTCAGGCTTCAAAAGAACAGCTACTGAATAGAGAAGTCATGTTGTTAAAATTAAAAGTACGAGATTCTGATTAAAGAAAAATGATAAGTTTAACCAGGAAAAAAGATAAAAGGGCAGATAACATAATTTTATAGACAAAACAAGAATAGATGAAGGCTCAGTATAGAGAAAATTCTAAAGAAAATGGGTTATTCTGTGGCTCCACAGTATGGTGGCCCTTCCCACACACAGAAAGGTCCAGCCTTACAGAGGCATCCCTTCCCAGCCCCAAACAGCCACAAGAAAGGAACCATCAGGAGACTGTCCAGATGTTTCAAACCTGTTGAATGCTTTCATACCAATGTCCAGTGCAGGCCATTTTCAGAAAATAGAGCCACTGTCATCATAAAAATTAATGCAAACCAGCCTGGAGTAGAATTTACATTCCTCAAGAGACAGTAAATCCTCAAGAGGAGGGACCACCAGACCATCCCATCAATGTTTTCAAAATCCAGGGTAGCCAGACAAAACCTATCAGCCTGTAACACAAACAATCCCTCTGAAGTGTATGTTAGGCTCAGACTTGAAGCCATAAATCTTTCTGATGAGATACTCACACACTGTAAGAGACCCAATTCCATCCTCTGTCGTGATAAAACTGAATTTCAAATGCTTAGCGTGCACAGGCTGGCAACTGGGAAACTATCACTGGTTGAGCTCAATATCTGAGAGGGAAAATGACTTTTAGGGGACTCATTAGATGAGAACATTGAGCTGGAAGCTACTGACAGGCATTGACTGTGTAAACCTACAATGGCATATTTATAAAGCAGCTCAACATAGGATATATCTTTCAAAACATACAAATTAAAGTCATCCCACTGAAGGTAGCCTGGTGTAACTTTCACCTTAAATCTATACACAACATCTGTTAAATGGATTCAAGACTGCCACTACATTACATAAACTCTTGTACTTGTAAAGCTGTGGTGAATCACACAGCTGTATCCTACTATTCTCCTTCACATCACTGGGGGGAAAGAAAAAAAAAAAAAAATCACAGCAATTCACAAAATGCTGTCAGCTAACATAAGGACAACTCTTCCCCAAAGGAGCAAAGATTCCCAAAAATAACTTATCTTGAGACCTCTGGTTTAAGAGCAGAGAATTGCAACTGATGTTATTGAACAAGAGCAAAAACTGTGGTGTCCACACATCTCAGCATCGCCAAAACCCTGGGTGTTGTGTAGGATTCATTCAGGAGGTACATAATTACACTTTTCAGCAAGATGCAACCATTGCTGGTGGTAGCCAACAACATGGAATTACAAGTGGAATATGATAACCATTGTCAACTGCTTTGGACAAGGTTACAATTCCCTTACTTACAGGACAAAGTTCTCATCTTCCACATGACAAAAAAATCTCACACTGGAAAAAGCACATCTTGAGCCTTTTCACCAAGCACTTAGAAATGTCAAGCCAGAGCAATGGCAAGTGGCTTAGAACTGGGAAAAACTTATCAAATCCCTGGTTTGCAATTCCAGCAGAGCAAAACACAAAAAGAAGTGTTGGTAAATCATTCAAAGTAGGTGTTACTTAACCTAAAACCCACAGATTGTGACAGCTTTTCTCTCCCAAAACCATCAAATGACCTGGAGCACACATGACTATATTAAGATCTTGATAGCTATCACATGTAAATTAATGTTTCTGGCTACATTTCGTATATTGTGAAATATTTGCCTGTGTTTTTATTGTGCACAACAACAACAACTCCAACTGTGCCTCCTCTACATTCTTTTATAACCGTTTTATATGCTCAGTGGGGGAACAGAAAAAGAATTTAGTTAATCATTAAGCTTTTTCTTTCTAAAAGCAAGCCATGCTGACTGTCCCAATTAATCAATGTCTCTGGAAGTTGCAGAGGAAATTTAATGCACTGTTTCTGTTTCAGAATCCTTTATTCCAAGCACCAGCCTTCTGGTTTTCAAATGAAGAAATACACATACAGCCAGATATTTGCTATAATCAAAATAAAATTGATTTTGGGGTGGTGGTGAAAGTTATATTTCAGCCTACTAAAAGCAATTCCTTAATTCCAATACAACTTTTTGAAATGAAAACTAAAAAAACTATGAGTAAACTGAATTTCTTATCGGGAGACTGTCACCTAAATATAATTAAATATTTATGAGCCTCTGAATTTCACACAGTTTATTTCATACCATTCCCTCTGCAGGTGAAGCTGGAGCCTCAGAAAGGTGGACCTGTCACCACCAACCTGCTCTCAAGCATTCCAGAAGGATTTGCTGGTTGCTATTCCCAGTATAAACAGAAACCTGCATCTGCTATGGGATCTGCTACTGAAAACTGGCCAAATCCCAAATACAGGGGCATGCAGATCCCAATGTGGACTTCAACTGCCTATCCCAACTTAAGTCAGACAAAACAGCCACTTTTTGTCTTTATAAAACTATGCCACAACAGAAAGCCTCTAAATGAAAACTCAATTACTTTTAACTATATGAGCAGGGAAAAGTGTTTTTGCTTACAAATTATATTCTAGACTTTGACTTCTCCACCCAGGCTCCCACCAAACTGCTCCCCATTAAGCTTCCCTGCAGCCCAGTCACTTCACAGCAAAACTTATCCCTAGTTCTCTTCCTTGGAGTACTGTGCTGACACCATTGTCTCCTATTCCTTTTCACAGAGCTCCAGCCATGTAAAGTGCCTAATTATAGACTCCAGAACGTCTTGATTTCCTTATTTCCTTGGCAAGGGCCAAGCTTTCTGTTAGATGTTTAGTGTTTACCCCGAGTCACTTTCAATATAGATTTTAATTTACACAAGTAGAAGGTCCTTCTCATGTACTCAGGCCCTTATTTTCTGCTTGGTTATACCAATGTAAATTAAGAGCAATTTAACTAAACAGAGTTGTACTGAAGGAAAATTAGCATAACTCAAAGGAAAGCCAGTCCACTGTTTAGTAATAATTTCTTCCATATACTCTAGATTCTCATGCTTTAGAGAGCCAAAGCTGTAATAACAATCTTATATTTTCACAGGAAAAAAAGGAGCGTTTTCTTACTCACACAAAAGGGCTTTTTTTCTTGTTCTAAGAAAAGGGAATATAGCTGGGCTGCATTTATTTTTCTATTTGTATAGTGGTAGCCACAATTAATAATCATAATATTATGGTGTATTTTTAGAAGAGACTGTTTTGTACGTGTGAGACCTCATGGCATCAGAAAAGCACATTAAATTTTATGGCACTAAACTTCAGAATGAAAAACTATCTCCCTCCATCAGTTTTGGGCAGCTTTACTGTTGTGAATTGTATTTCCATGGGTGTTGTAAAAACAGATACATGTGGGATGATCAAGAAAGGACAAAGAGTATCTAGATGACAACAGCCCAAAACAGCCCTGATTTGGATGAAGGTCAGTTACACCATTAGGAGTATGACTTTGCCATCAGATTTTTAATATCTTAATTTCTATGAAAAACAACTGTGATATTTCAACTTAATGACTGCAAATTGAAAAAATACCTTCAAAATGAAATGTATTTGCCCTAGTGTGAAGTCTCATGTGCCATTTTTTCTCCCATGCTCACCAGGGAGAACATCTTGCAGATTTCCAGCTACACTACTACCATCATTTACAAGACAAGAATCTCAGGGCCCTCGAAAGAAATTGCCTCTAAGATCTTGCTTTAGATAGATGGAGGGAAGAAAAGGTCTTGCTTCTCCTCAGCCTTGCCCTGATGGATGGTGCTGCTCATGGGGGGAACAGCTCTGACAGACTTGGAACAGCCACCACGTCTGGTGGCAGTGATTTATTTCTGCAAGCAGCTTTAAAGTTCAGGCATGACATCTCCAGATAGCAGTGACCAGTTCATTTCTAGAACAATAAATAACAAATGCTAAGGACTGGGCTGGGCTTTGCCCAGATTAAGAGTGTGTGGGACTTGCTCTTCCTTAACACATTCCTGTCCTGCAGTGGCCTGGATTCCTCCTGGGCATCACCTGGGAGGACAGGGCATTATTTGTGCATGAGTGTCCACATGTTTGCACCTGATGTATAAGACAGACATGAGAGAAGGCAATAAATAAATGACTGTGGTGATAAATCACCTGGAGACAGGCAGGGGCCGTGTGAGAGCAGAGGCAGCCACGTGCTTCCAAGGCTTCCCAGCCCAGTTTTTAGGAGCTACTTCCAGCAGGGGATGGGGATTTTTCTATTAGCAGATAAGAACTGAAGGTTGGACAGCATGACATAAATCCCTGAAGATCCATTATTGTTCATTTGTTAGACCTAAAAGGAGGGCTTAGCTCCAGCCCTGGCGCCCTACCGAGGAGTATTGAATTTACAAACTCCTTCCCTACGCTGTAAAACCTATCAAAATAAACATATTGCACAATGCAGTCGTCTTCCTCCCCTCTCAGCCGTCCCTCACACACAAACTCAAAACAGCACTGAGGAGAAAGAAAGAAAAAAAACACCACAAACCCAACACAATAAGAGACACCTTTATCAGCCTCAGCCATCTGTGTTCCTCCAGCCTGATCCAAGCATTTTGGCAGGCATGTGTGCAGCCTGCTCCTACCCCATATCATCCTGCCCTGCTAGAAGAAGTCCCCTCCCTCTTCCTCCCCTCTCTGCTGGCAGTGTTCTGAGTCTGTTAATTCCAGGACTGAAATAACAAGGTATTGGTGTGCATATGTTGAATTAATCACCATCTCAACATAATCACTTAACCCCATTCTGAGGAACTGCAACCCCACTTGGTAGCTTAGCCCAAAAAACAAACAGATGTCAAAAAAACCCCACAACTTTCATTGCTGACCAAAGGACTTATCTGGAGTTTAGAAATGTATAGGTAAAAAAAAAAAAAAAACCAGGCTAATTCCTCAAAAGTTTGAAGCACATAAGTTAATGGCACTGCTAAAGAATGAAAACAGTGGTAAGAAAATCACCACCACCATAAATTACTTCCCAGACAATCTGACATGACCCTACCGGGGTTAAAACTCTGGATTTTCATTAATTTGTTCACTGAAATCATAAAGGTTCAAATTCTTTCCTCAAAGCAAGAAGACACAAAAACTTTATAAGGCAACTTTCAAATCATGCTCAAGAAAAAAAGTCTTTTAAATACATTCAGAAATGCAGGTCTCAAAAGAATAAGAGTACAATAAACTACTGGGTTCACCTTCTGTTTCTAAACAGCCTTGTAACAGCAACATATTTTCAATATTTCAGGAAGCATGACATTTTGATAGATTAAAAAGAAATGTTGTATTGAAAAGAATAAAGAATGAAAATGGGGAAAACACCAGGAACCCTGAATTGTAATAATATGGAAGAAAACCCCTATGGAAAAGTCAGGCTTTAAACACATATATTACAGATGTGCAGCTCTGGCATCTTATTTATTCCTCTGAACTATTTCAGGAGAATTCTCCTAATTTATCAAAAATGATCCAGAAAGGAGCTGACATGAAAAGCACTCAGCTCAGCTCTCTCTCCAGCTCTCCAAGGAACAATTTATCTCCTAGTACACTGTGAGGGAAACAGAATCACCAATTTCCCCATCCACAGTGCCCATGGCAAACACCCCTCCAGCTTAAAGCAGAGTTTTTTCTGTCTTAATATACATACATGCCCTGTGAGGTGAATTTGGTTTTTTTTCCTGTCCCCAGATGCTCCAAGATGCTGTACATCAAATTCTTATTTTGGAAGCCAATTAGCATGGCTCTGTGTAATTCAGCACTATCTAGTGTTGGATGCTGCTTAAATTAATCTGGTACAAGTAGGGTAGAAATTCTGTTCATAGCTCAGAAAGATGACTACACATCTGGGCAGGTGAAACATCATATACATGTTCTTTGAACTAACAGACTTCTCGTGGATTATATCGCAGCTACCAAAAATGAAATGTTTGCCTTAAAACCCAAAGAGGACTAGGTATGAAGCACTTGTTTAAAACCTTAATGTTGATCTCATTTATATTTTAAACAAGCATTAAAATTCAAACAATTTCCAAAGAAATCCTGGAGGAAAAAACTTTAAATGATTTTATAACCAAAACTAACACTCATTAGCATAACTCACTGGGTTGAAAGTTGTCTTCTGTTACTTTTTGCTTCAATAGTAGATGATAAACTTGCATCAGCAGCAGTATCAGAGCAGAGTTGTGACCCAGCCCAGAGCAGCTCCACAAGCAGAAAGCCCCAGGCAGGATGCAGACCCTGCTCCCAAAGGCAGGACATGCACATGGGTGATGCTGGCCCAGCTCTGCTCTCCAGGAGAGCACAGCAATGAGACATGATGCTCCATCTGGGGATGGAGACCTCCAAAAGCAGCTGCTGTCCTAGCCCAGCTCATAAATCCCCTCTTCATTCCCGTCAGAGACAGTCAAGCTCCATACTCTTAAGATGCCCCATAAAAGAGAGATCCAGCTAACAGCCTGGAAAGGAGTCAAAAGTAACTTGTAAAACACAAAGTCTCCAGCTCATCAGTTTTATCAGTGCCACTCATACAGAATTTAATAAGGAGTAGATGAGATGAGGGCTGGAGCACCTCTTCTGTCAAGACAGGCTGACAGAGCTGGGGTTGCTCAGCCTGGAGAAGAGTCCAGGGAGATTCTAGAGCACCTTCCAATGTCTGAAGGGGCTATGGGAGAGCTGGAGAGGAACTGTTCACAAGGGTCAATATATGGCACTGCACAAACCTATTCCCATTCGCTTCACCTAAAGATCTGTGAGAAAAACCCTGTCTTCGTGTTCCAGCTCTATCAGAGAATCCCAATCAGCTTCACAGGGCTCTTAGCAGCCATATTCCCTCACATGGCCACTGCCCAAACTTGGGAGCCCAGCCTTGGCCATGGGAGGACAGAGTGTAGCGGGTGAGAACGTGATGAAGCACAAGAAGATGGTCTCCTCCAAAAGGAGCCCCCAAAAGTTCTTTCCACCTGTCTGAGCCTCAGAGCTGCTGAATGCCCTCCTGTCTGCAGGTCTGGACGGCTGCATTAATTGCAGCAGAGCCCTTACACACTTATTTAAGATCAAGGTCCCTTATTAAGGCTGTGCCAACACAAGCCACAGCCTACCTACCATCAGCATGCATGTGTGATGGCTGCAGGACACGAAATGCTCAGGGAAACTCTTGTTTTCTTTACTTTTTGCATAGCTGTTGGCACATAAATTACCACTTCATAGCAGGCCCCCTGAAATTCTTCTGCATTAACTAACACAGCTCGATGTATTTTTACAGCATGATCATGGCTATCAGTTTCCATCTGTTCTACTGTCCTTTTGGAATGTTTTCGCTGTGAGGAAGTAAACAAAAATAGATCACTGTAAAAACAAACCTGCCTGACAGTCTAGACTGAGGGTCTAATTAAAAATAAGATTTATTAGAATAGAGAGAAACGCTGCAGCGAAACAAAGACACAGTTTCTCTAACATATCTGGTATTATTCTTGGCAAAGCAGAGTCAGGCTATAAATTCACTGAAACAAATCAGTGTGGCACCGATGCACCATTCTGATCTAGCATCACTTTTCCAAACTGGGAATGTGTGAGGATAACTCTTTGTTTCACTTCAATCTCAGTCACCATAAATTCCTTTTTTCATTGGAGCTCGAGTGTGCTAGGGCTTGTCTACACACAAGGTCTTGCACAGAGTAAGAAACCAAACTGAGTTAGCAGTAATGCTAGTCTAGACACAGTTAAAACAAACTGTGCCAGCAGAGCTATGTCATGCCAAGGACTTGCTTTGATATAAATTAGATGGACACCTTGCTCCTGGAGGGGGGGAAGTGGCAATTCAAACTTGGAAAGACTCAGAACATGGAAACTTCTGCCGGTCGAAAGGGAATGAGCATCCTTTGGGGTGCAGCCTCAGAGAAACTGCACAAGACAGCAGCACAGATCTCAGACAGCACCCCCAACACACCAGTAAAGATACAGGTGAGGGCAAGGAGGCTTTGGTGACCAACTTCTGAGCAAATGAGCAGCCACTGGCTGCTTCCCCTAACACATGGAAAGAACCCTGCGCTCCCCCAGCCCTGGGGGTATCACTTTACACAGAATAAGGACCCACTCACTAACATCAACAGGGCCCAAGAACCATTTGGAGATTTGTATGAAGAATTTAACACTTTGCAAAAATAAGCACATGAAAATTTTGCCCTGTTTTTTTGGCTATTATTTCTGGTGTTTGCACTAGAGACGCATGAAAAATAATATTTTCCATAATAAAGAATGTTGTTTTTAGAAGTCTAGTGATTTTTAACATAAAAATTACTAAGTGACCTCACATGCAAAAATGCCCAAAGGCTGCTCAAATAGCAAAGAAATGAGAAATTCTAGATATTAAGAACACGTAGCAAGGCGGAATCATTAAAGAAATTAGAGAGGATGAAAAAAGGGCCAACTTTGAACCAAAACACACAAATTGGTTTTGAATAGTTTTCCACATAAGGAACATTCATCTCCCACTCCAGTTCAAGGACAGCTTAGAGATCCTTTCTCAGATTGTGCAAATGACAGCAGTAACTTGAATAATTACACGTTTCTCAGAATCAGCAATATCAGCTTTAGGAAGAAAAAAAAACGTGTGTTTGGAGCTGGGACAAGGCAGCAGATTTGCATTGTTTACTCCAGCGTTTCATAAGCAGTTTCCTTTGTCAGGCAACAATTGATGTGCCATGTATCATTAAAGAATGAATTGATCTATAAATAGCATGAATACAAGGAGAACCCCATTGTTCTTATTTTTGCTGGTAAATACCAGACGTGCCAAGATAAGGCTTCTCTGAACTGAGTTTCAAATTCCCTTACTAAATGCAAAGCCTTCCATCAGCCAGCTTGGCTGGACAAGTGTCACCTTCAGTGTCTGGCCCCACCAGGCCACCCCTTTTCCTCTGTGCATGGCTGATGAGTGACAGCACATCCCTGAAGCAGTGCCCAGCCCAAGGGATGCAGGAGTGACACAGGACACAGCCTGGGCTGGCACAAAAAGCTCCTCATCACCTATTTACCATGCAATCCTGGGTTTATGGCCATGGCTGCACTTCCTACTGAGTCAAGGCAAAATGATTGTCTTTCCAGGAGGCCATTCATTCTGCCTTTCCTCATTAACCTCCAGATCTTTACTAAGCATTGTCTGAAATCCCCACATCTTGCCTGAACAAACCCTTCCCCAGCTGGAAAGTCCAAGATTCCCAACAGTGTCAATCATGAAGTACTCACAGGATGAAGCTACAAATGCACAAGTGCAGAAGAAAATCCAGTGTCATTTCTCCCTGTCTCCCTCTTTTGAGAGGATATTACAATTCCCAGGTAAAAAGCACTAACAGGACCACTGATCTGCCTCTCCAAGTATTTCCATTTTTAAATCAATAAACCTCTCACTGGAAGTTCATACACTTTGTTCATTTACACCCTTCCCCTCCCTTCCTTGGGAGCTACGAACCTATTTAAAGCATTTGAAAGATGCTGAACTGAAAGAGGAATTCACTTCCCAAGGTGTTACCCTCTCTCAGTTGGCACAGATGATACATACACCACTATATATGATATATATATAGGGACTACTGGTTCCCAGCAAGCCCACAGCTCCCTCTAAGGAAGCCACCCACTGAAGGGTTAAACATGCAAACTGGAGATCCTGTCTAATTCCTCTTAATCCCTGGTAACACAGCACAGAAGAGGAGGTATTGTCCCTGGGTTCCTATTATTGCTGCCAGACACAAACCAGGGTACAACACACAAATACATCCACCTAAAATATCCTGCAGCATGGTCCTTGCTTGGGGAGCCAAGACTGAGGGGAGCCATGGGGTGTGCAAGTGATGCCAGGAGAAATCAGTCATTCTATATTAAATACAAAATCATAAATATAAATATAAAATAAATATTTAAACCCTCAGCCCTGCCCAAAAGGTTGAAAGAGAATTTATCCTGGAAAGCCAAGAGAAAAGAGTTAAGCAATTGCTAAGGGGTTTTTCCTAGCAGAAACATTAAAAATGTATAGAATGGCAAACTGAAGAGACCCCTTTAGGATAGCTACATTATTCTTTTTTACATGAGATCAACAGTGAAGATTGTCCTAACCTAATGATTAATACAACAGGGGAAAAGCTAAGACTCATCACAAAACACATTCAGACAATGTCAAATTATCTGGTTTGTCACTGTAGATTACAAATGGGATAAAGATCCCAAATAAAATTAAAAAACAGCCTTTCAGATCCAACAACTACCATCCAAAATTACACCATCTAGCTGTAAAACACACTGGAAAAAGCACTTGCATCTTCTCTACAAATCTCAAATATTTGGTATTTGAAGAAAGCTTTTCCTCACCACTTGCACTTTCCTGATACACACCCCACCACCACTTTCCTCTCCTATAGTAACAACAAACACAGAAACATACACAAGGTAACAGCAAGTGCTAAAAAAAGCCACAATTTGTAAACAGACCTGGCTGTTTCCTAAACTTTGGCTGTTACTTTACTGAAAGTAACAGAAACCTTCAGTTTCAAGGCACGTCAGTCGCTTTGGGTTCAGCACAAAGGATTCCCCCAGTCCTGCCCTTGCACACTGTTCACAAAGCACCTACACACAGCCCTGGGAGCTGCGCAGTCAGTGGCTCTTTAGTCTGATCCCACAGGGAGAAACCCAGGCATGGATGAGAAATATTGAAAAGATACTTTTTTTCTTCAGCTAGGACACTAAGTGGATCTTTTCCATAGAGTTGATATTGTTTTAAAAGATAAATAAAATAAATTAGTGACAGAATTTATGGGGAAAAAAGAACAAAAAAACACACCACTTCCCAAGGACAAGGATTAATTCGAGTGGTTTCACGCAAGCCTGCTCTTCTTTTATACTGCCTGCTGGCCAGACAAAGCCGGGTCTCTGTTTGGAAGCTGTAAATGTCTCTATTTCACACCAGGTATCTGTCACCCCAGCCCATTGCTGGAGCCTGTGTCACACAAAAGAGCTATTAACTCCTTTACCCTCCCGGCTCTGCTGGCCAATCTCAGACAGCACTTTTAGCACTGGGCAGTTCCCCATGCTCAGAGGTTCCCCCACATGCAAATTAAGGTAATTTCTGCCATCAGGGCAGAGAGTGCAGCAGACAATGAAGAATAATCATGTAGACATTGTTAAAAATATCCTATTACCATTCTTCCCTTTTTCTTTAACCATACCGAGACAAAACCCAACACACTCTTCATAAAACAATAAAATACACAATATTAATGTTTCCTCCCAACCAAAAAAAAAAAAAAAAAAATCCAAACCAAAACCAACAAGCAAAATCAAATAGAAAAAAATATGTATAAATATGTTGAAAAAAAAAGCTGCATTGCTTATTCAGCACCCAGTCAGCTTGCACACAGAATGTCACTGAAGCAGTTCTTGTGTTGGACAGCACAAGCTTTCCAGACAAATCCCATCAGTTAAGAGGAAGACTGCATATGGTTATGTTTTTGCAAGTAGAAAGCTGATTATAATTTATAATACATTTATAAAGAAGCACAGTAAGCTAATTACATTTGGGAGAAGACACATTTTAGAGACTATAAAGATACAACCAGTAATAGGAAAGTCTAACTCCCAATTATGCCTCTCAAAGTTCTTTACAGAATAAAACATTTGCTTGTGATTTCAGAAGTGGTTTGCATTCAATGGTGAAAAAGTTGTTCAAGGTTTCAATGGTTGCTCTATTCCCTGCTCAGCAAACACTCATGTTAAATGCTTTTACACCATGTAAGAATATTGCAGCCATAGGGTTGGGTCTCCTGTGAGTCCTTCCCCAATCAAGAAACTCTTTGCTCAAACTCAGAGCTGAAGGGTCATGATCCAAATGCCCAGTGACCAAGGGCTGACCCTCAAAACAACTGTCCATCAAGACAAAATGTGGCATAACAGTAAGGAAAAAATTATAAAGGTGTAGCTTTTATAAATTGCTTCACAACATGGATATTCTCATAAAAGTAGCATGCATTATTTAAACCGGCAGCACTACTAAAACAGGTCACTTTCCAACATGCTGCTGTTGGACAAATCATGACCATCAGAAGCACACTGCATGCACACCAGGATGGGATCACATCCAAGATGGAACAGTGCTGAAATTCCCTGACAATCACTTCTGAGAGGATTTGTCACTGCCACTACAGGAGAGCAAGGTTACACACATACACAGATCAAAGCAAACTTAACCTGCTGAAGCAACAACAAAAGCAGCTATGAAGAGAAAAAAAATCCACAGCTGCCAAATAAGGATTGGAAATACCATTTTTGCTAAAATCAAGCAAAAAAACCCCAAACCTGCAAACCACCACAGTGTCAAAAGTAAGACTGAAATCCCAGGAGGAAGTATGGCTGGGGGATCTGTAGGGCTGTGCAGGACTGAGGGAGTATGTTCAGCCAGAGAGGGAAATGGTTGGACCACCACACTCTACCAGCATCCTCTGCTGGCTGACTCCCTCAGCAGTGCCAGCCCCAAATTCCCGGGAATGGCAAGTCAGAGGCTCCTGCTGAAGTGCAGAAGGCAGCTCCAGGAGATGCTGCAGCTTAAAGCCAACACAAGACTCCTTTTCACACCTGGCTTCTCAGTATTACTGCAGAAGACAGGAGGAACGGTGCGAATGATCAGCTCTGTGACTGCAGACAGAGCAAATAAAACACCTGGACTTCACAGGTGACTTTCCAAACCTGGTTTCCACCCTTTGCTTTTCAAGCTAGTCAGGCAGAAAACCCTTAAAGACCCTTCAGTCAAGGCAAATGGCTTTGTGCTAAGGGAAGTTTCCAACTAAAATGTTACCACCAAGAAGAGAAACACAACCATTTTCATACTCATCAGCGAGCTAGCTGAGAGAGGTAACCTAAACTGGAGGTGTGTGGGGAAGGACTTAGGCAGGGATGGCAAGAACTTCCATGACTGTTCAGAGCCAACCCCCAGCCCAAGAGAACAGCCAGCCCCAGCCCTGGAGCGCCAGCGGAGCGAGAAGACAAACAAAGAGGGAACACCGCCGTACCTCTGCTCGCTGGGTGCGGGGCAGAAGGGCCGACTTCTCGATGGCGTAGACATCCACCAGGTAGAGGCGGGCGCCCCGCTCCCTGTCCAGCACGGCGGCGGTCTGCAGCAGGCCCGAGCGGCGCCCGATGGTGAAGAGGCGGCCCAGGCCGCGCCGCTCGCCGCGCACCGCCACGATGTAATACTCCACCTGCGCCGCCGGGCCCCGCGGGCTCGCCGCCGCCAGGGAGATCACCTCGGTGCCGACGGGCTCGCCCTCCTTCAGCACGGTGACGTACTTGGGCTGGCTGAACACCGGCCCGTCCGCCCCCTGCAGAATTATGGTCAGCTCGGTGGTGGATCTCCTCCTCTCGGCGCCCAGGTCGGTGGCGGAAACGATGAGGTTGTAGATGAGCTGGGAAGGCACCAAGGCGGAGGCCACCCTCAGGTCGCCGCTGTAGCGATCCACGATGAAGGTTTCGGTGTCTCCGTTGACGATCTCGTACTCCACCTCCCCGTTGGCACCCTCGTCGGGATCGGCGGCCACGATGGTGGTCAGGACGGAGCCGATCAGCACCGAGGGGTCGGCCGCCAGCGCGTTCTGCGACACGAACACGGGCACGTTGTCGTTCTGATCCGTCACCAGCACGGTCACGTTCTTGAGGGCGAAGCGCCGGGACTCCACGGGGACGGCCTGGTCCGTGGCCTTGACCGTCAGCTCGAAGAGGTTGGCGAACTCCCGATCGATCTCGGCGTTGGTAAATATGGTGCCCCCGGCCTCGTCGATGCGGAAGTGGTTCCCCCTCGGTGTCTGCTGGATGATGGCGTACGCCAGCTGCCCGTTAATGTCCGCGTCCGGATCGTGAGCCGTCACGGAAAGCACCGAGGTGCCCACGGGAACGTTCTCAACGATGGACTTAAAGATGTCTCCCGGAGGAAAGTGAGGGGGGTTGTCATTGAAATCCCTCACGTGTATGACCACCGACATGGTGGAGGAGCGCGGGGGCCTGCCTTGGTCCTTCGCCGTTATGTTGAGCTTGTACAGGGACTGCGTCTCAAAGTCCAGTTTCTTGGCGAGAAAAATACTCCCGGTGTTGGGACTGATGCTGAAGGTCCCGTGATTGTTTGTCCCCGTAATGCTGTAGTGGAGGTCAGCGTTGTCACCCGAATCAGAATCGGTGGCAGTGACAGAGGACACAAGCTCGCCGACCCGCATATTTTCCAAGACATCCACTAACAAGGTTGATTTAGGGAAGGAAGGGCTGTTGTCATTTTCGTCCAAGACATCAATGCTCAACATGCAGGTCGAGCTCAGGGACACGGCTCCAGAGTCCACTGCTTGGATGACAAGGGAGTACGAGGCAGTAGCCTCATGATCCAGTCTGCCCACCAAGGTCACTTGGCCTGTGCTGCTGTCTATTGCAAACTGATTCTCCTCATTTCCCTTGATTACAGAGTAGTGAATCAACCCATTAACCCCTTCATCAACATCTGAGGCAGAAACCCTCAGCACCTGTGTCAGATTTGCTGCCAATTCTGATATAGTAGCTTGGTAAAGATCTTTCAAAAATTTTGGCGCGTTATCATTGATGTCCTTCATGTAGATCTGTACGGTTGCCTGATCCTTCAGAGGCTTTGGCAGCCCCTGATCTGTTGCTATTACCGTAAGACTAAATACTGCAGCTCCCCTCTGTCTCATGAGAGCTTCTCTGTCAAACTGGTGAGTGCTTCTGATTTCCCCAGTTACTGTGTTCAGCTCGAAATCAGGCTGCATATGCTCAAATGAATACCTGACCTCACCATTCGGCCCAAAGTCTTTATCTACAGCATTTATTTTACCCACGTAGGACCCGCCCCTCTGTTCCTCTTCAAAATAAAACACATAGTTGGTACTGTTGAACAGGGGCCTGTTATCATTTACATCCTCCAGAATCACAGTAACGTTCACAGTAGCATTGAGTGGTTCTACTGCTCTGTCAGAGGCAACAACCAGTAAAACATATCTTTCCTGAAGTTCACGGTCCAGTTCACTTTTTATATACAGCTGACCATCTGGGAATATGCCAAAGGCATCCCCAGCATTTCCTTCAATTATACTGTAAGCTATTTCGCCGTTCACTCCCGAGTCTTTGTCAGAAGCCTGTACCTTAAAGAACCTGGAATTCACGGGCTCTGACTCCAAAATAGTCACTTCATAGGAAAGCTGGTCAAACACAGGAGGGTTATCGTTCACATCATGGACAGAGACAGTCAGGATAAAGTTGGAGGACAACTGAGGCACCCCCATATCCGAGGCCAGGATTTCAACCTGGTAAGACCCAGCATTTATGTCAAGTGGCCCCGTTAGGCTTATAGCACCAGTTTGTTCATTGATTGAGAACAAGCCCTTTGGGTTTTGCTTAAGGCTGTAAAGGACCATGCCATTAACACCTTCATCAGGATCAAGAGCTTTGGCCTGGAATATGGTATGCCCAGCTTTCCAGTTCTCAACAACATTTACACTTTCCACTACATGAACGAAGTGTGGGGAGTTGTCATTTAAATCTTTGACAGTTATATTGACCACAGCATCGCCAGTTATCGCCCCACCCCTAGCAACCACCTTCAGCTGGTAAAATGCTTGCTCCTCCCTGTCAATAATGCTGGCTGTGGTGATCTGCCCTGTCACCCTGTTGATGGCAAACACGCCCCTCTGGTCACCTGTGGTGATGAGGTAACTGATGTTGGTGTTGAGGTCCATGGTGGAAGCAAAAACTGTACCCACGTGGTAACCCAGGGCAACGTTTTCAAAGACAACAAAACTGTACATGCCCTGGCTGAAAACAGGGGGGTTGTCCTGTGTGTCCAGGACAGTGATGGTGACAATGGCTTGGTTCTGCGACTGAAGATGGCCACCGTCAGTGGCCACGACCTGCAACTGGTAGGCAGTTTTCTCCTCCCTGTCAAGGGCTATTTTTGTAGTGATGACCCCTGTCTGCCCATGGACCTGAAACCTGGAGGTATCTCCAGCTGAGATGCTGTACTTGACCGTGCCATTGGGTCCCAGATCGGGGTCCGTGGCAGACACGGTGGTCACATAGGTCCCGGCTGGCTCATTCTCTTGGATATGGGCAAAATACTGGACGGGGTAAAACACAGGGCTATTGTCATTCACATCCAGGATGGTCACGTTAACTCGGGCCATCGAGGAGAGGGGAGGAGAGCCCAAATCAGTGGCCAGGACCTGCAAGGAGAAGTGAGACTGCTCCTCCCGGTCCAGCTGCGAGACGGTGCTGAGCCTGCCCGAGACCGGGTCCAAGCGAAACACGAGGCGAGGGGCGACAGAGGAGGGGCCAGCTGCTGCCAGCGCCGGCTCGGCCTCCTGCAGGGAGAAGCGGACAGTGCCGTTGTCCCCCAGGTCCCCATCAGTGGCGCTCAGAACAAGCAGCTCGGTCCCTGATGGCGAGTTTTCCGCCAGGGACACGCGGTAGCCCTCGGGCTGACCGAAGCGAGGCTTGTTGTCATTGACATCCAGGACGGTCACCACCAGCTGCGCGTAGGAGACCTTGGGCTGCACGCCCTGGTCGCGGGCGCTGATGTTGAGCACCACCTGAGAAGCAGTCTCCCGGTCCAGCCCGCTGGAGCTGGGGGAGCCTGCGGCATGGCCAGCCTCGGGGACAGCCGTGGTGACCAGCCCGCTGTGCTCGCTGATGCGGAACCAGCCCAGCTCGTTGCCCGAGACGATGCTGTACTTGAGGTTGGCGTTGAGCCCCGAGTCCCGGTCCGTGGCGCTCAGGCCCCGCACGTAGCTGCCCAGGGGCACGTCCTCGCTGATGTTCACCCCGTACACCGCCTGCCCGAACACGGGCGGGTGGTCGTTGATGTCGTTCACGAAGATCACCAGGCTGGCCACCGAGGAGCGGCTGACGGGAGCCGCCACCGCCCCGTCGGGGGAGAAGACGGAAGGCGGAGAGCCTGGGGGCGGCGGCGGGGCCCCGTAGTTATCCGCCACCGCCACGGTAAGGTTGTAAGCCGGGATGCGCTCCCGGTCCAGCGCGGCCGCCACCTTGATGAGGCTGAGGTTGGGCACCTTGCTGCTGTGCACCTCGAAGTGCCGCTGCTCGTTCCCCGCCAGGATGGACACGGAGATGTTCCCGTTGGCCGCGGGAGAGTCGGCATCGCTCACCGTCAGCAGGGCCACCACCGTGCCGGGGGCCGCGTTCTCGTCCACGGAGGCGAAGCGGGAGGTGGCGGGGAAGTAGCGGAACTTGACGCGGGGCTCGTTGTCGTTGACGTCGAGCAGGCGGATGAGAGCCTCGGCGCGGCCGCTCAGCGCCGGCACGCCGCGGTCCGTGGCCTGCACCGTCAGCGAGTACTGCTGCCGCGCCTCGTAGTCCAGGCGCTCCCGGATGCGGATCACCCCGCTCTCGGGGTCCACCTCGAAGGGCAGGCTGCCAGCCCCGTCCCCAGCGCCGCTGCCGTCGCCTCCCTCCAGGCGGTAGCGGATGTCGGCGTTGGTGCCCTCGTCGGCATCGGCGGCGGCCACCTGCAGAACGCTGGCCCCGACGGGCGCGTCCTCGGGCACCCGAGCCTGGTACAGCGCCCGGCTGAAGACGGGCGGGTTGTCATTGATGTCCTGCACGGTGACGTTCACCTGGAGGTAACCTCGCCGGCGGGGCTCGCCCTTGTCCTCCACCTGCACCAGCAGCTGGTAGGTGGGGGTGGCCTCCCGGTCCAGCCCTCCGCGGGAAACCAGGTGCAGGAACGCTCCCTCCCCGCTGGGGTTGAGGGTGATGTTGAGGCGGAACCGGCCCTCCTCGTTGCCGGCCACGATCCGGTAGGAGCCGTGGTCCACGCCGTTGGTGCCGCTGTCGGCGTCCGTGGCGGTGTCCAGGATGAGCTGGCGCCCGCTGCCCGTGTCCTCCTTGAAAGTCACCACGATGGAGGGGTCGGGGAAGACGGGCGCGTTGTCGTTGAGGTCGAGCACCAGGACGCGCACCTCGCTGGGGTAGGTGGGCTGGCTGGACAGCACCACCAGGTCCACCACGTCGCTGGCCAGGCTCTCGCGGTCGATGGTGGCGCGGGTGTGCAGCGCGCCCGAGGTGGCGTTGATGGCGAACAGCTCGTGGTGCTCGCTCAGGCGGTAGGTGAAGCCGGGCCGGGTGGCGATGGTGCCCACCCAGGTGCCGGCCGGCTGCTCCTCCAGCACCCGGAACACCTGGCGCGGCTCGGCGGCGGCGCTCCCCAGCGGCGGCAGCAGCGGCAGCAGCAGCGACAGCAGCAGCGGCGGCCCGCGGCCCGCGGCGACCCGCGGCCGGCCCATGGCGACCAGAGGGAGCAGCGCCCCGAGGGGGCGGCCCGGCAGCGCCGCTCGCCCCGCTCCCGCTCCTCCGCCGGCGCGGCGGACGCTGCTGTGCTGCGGACGCGGACGGCCGCGCACCCGGCACCCGCTCACGGGACGCTCCGGCTCTGCCTCAGCCGCTCCTCCCGCCGCCGCTCCGGGGCTGGGGGGCGGCCGGGGGCGCCGCGCCGCATCGCCGCTCAGCAGCCGCCGCTGCCGCCGCCGCCCGCCGCCCCGCCGGCATGGCCGAGCCGCTCCGCGATCCGCGCCCGCCCGGACCCAACTTTGCCCGGCGCTCATGGGTCCCGGCCCTCTTGACGCCCCGGCCGGCTCCCCCCACGGCCGCCCATTGGCCGCCGCTGCCGCCGCCCCGCCCCGGGCCCGCCCCGCACCGAGGGGCCGCCCCGGCGGCGGCGGGACGGGCGGGCGGCGCGGCGGGCAGGGGCGAGCCGGGAGCGGGGACTGTCCCGCCCGGAGCGGGGAGCGAGGCGAAACCGGGCGGGGCGGAGCGGGTCCGGCTGCCCCGAGCACCGGGGGATGGACGCCGCGGAGTTTGGAGGCAGTTCCGGAGGGGTCGGCGGGACCCGTTATCCCGGGAAGATGCGGCGCTGGTCCCGCGGGCGGCAGCGCCCTCTGCCGCCGCCCGGCGCGGCCCCGGCACCGCGAGCATCCCCGGGAGCCGCCGGTCCGGCGAGCCCGACCCGAACCCCTCCGTCCTCCATCCCCGACAGCCTGTGAAAAACCGAAAAAGCTCCTTTTCCCAGCGCTGGCAGTTTTAATTGTGCACGGGTTCATCTTTAAGTACAAGTAGGGGTCGTGAACACTAATCTGTACACAGCAATTAAAGTGACGAGGTAAATCTAGCAACTAAAGCGGCCAGGTAAATCCGCAGAGTTTATTTATCCCTGTGAGGGAGTTGGCGGACCTGGTAGTATGTTTTCCTGCATGGAAAAGTCGGGAAAGCGAGAAAAGAAGTGGAAAATAAAGTAGGAAAGTACAGAAGGATGAGGTTTCAAAGGCGGTTTGTTCCCCGCTAGTACCCTGGATATGATTAAAGAAAGGGAGATCAAATGAACATTAGCGGCAATCCTGACTGGAATCAGTAAGGAAGAAGAGGTGGTTCTGTTCCGAACTGTCACCTAACAGAGGGATGCCTCAGGCCAGTAATTCCTGCAGATCCCTGTTTCCATCCCTCTAGGGATGCATCCCCACACCCGCGGCCGCAGCAGGCTGGAAGCGCCTCTCCCTGCACGGCACACCGCTGCCCTCAGCCTGTTCAGTTTTTCATTTCTCAGCGCCTGCTACCGACCTGGAGAAGGGCTTTTGTGCCTCCAGGCGCTCTGCTTTTCCTAGAAAAGTTTTGCAGTAGGAGATAAGTCATCCACAAGCTATTCTTGGTGTAAACACCTCCTCCTCCTCCTCCTCTCCTGCGAGGAGGTGAATCAGTGGGACAGCCGAGAGCGGATCATCATTGCTGTCCTCTCTGGATCCGCAGCCCCGTACCAGTTCTTTGATATTTAACTCCACCTACAGGCGAGCATCGAGCCCTGCCTGCAGCCAGCAATCCGCTGGGTGCTCTCGAAAAGAGCTTGCTTTACTTCTAAAATATTAACAATTTCTTTTTTTTTTTTTAAATAAAAAGTGTATTTTTAAAGTACACTGTTCACCAAGAAATAAGATTATATAGGCTGGAGGGGAAGGATTACCGACAGAGGTTGACATCAGCCTTCACTAGAGCAGGGCTTTGAGCATTCACCACATCTTAATCACTGGAGTTCTTTCCTCACTACATGGGATTTGTCACCATCAAAATTTGATTTCCCAGTCCAAAACACAACACAGAGAAACATTCTGACCCTGAAGGGACTTTGCTTCTTTCCCTAATTAATAGAATGAATCACTAACCAACTATTTTTCGTGTGAGACAGGCACGATCTTGTTCTGACATTGTTCAAGCTCTTCTGTGCCCATAGTTTGTGCTTCCCTCTGGGTTCTTCTCTCAAATGTCAAAATAAGAAATGCTGCTGCAAAAGTATGGAAATTCAAATACACAAAAGCAACACATCAGCCTTTTAAACACTGTACATCATAGGTAAGCAAAATGGCTAAAATTCTGGGCAAGAAAGACAATCCCAAAAACAGGGGAATATCTAGTCAATAGGTTTAAAGCACCATTTTTATTGCTACTTTAGAAACTCAAAAATAATGTCTGTCAATATTAGATCCCAGAATTATCATATCTTCCCCTTGCATTATATTAAATGAAAGAGATACGTTGCAAAGTTTTGCTCCTCATGAGAGTGAATCAAACAAAATCTATTTGCCAGTTCACAGGCCATGTAATTTAATATTTGCAATTGTATCAATGATCTGATGTGGTAAATGTAAATATCTCAGAAATTCTTAAAAAACGTAATTTGCTTAAGCCTTTTGTACCTGTGGATGTAAAAATGTTGTTCTAGATGAGTAATTCACAAAAGAAAAAAGAACATCCTTTAAATACTTGAAGTGTTTCAATGTATCGAAATTCCATTTCGTAGGATTCAGGAAGATGCTTTTTAAAATTCAAATGTTTATAAAAAGCCTTACAAAACTTTACAGAAAATAATTACAAGCAATTAAAAAAATTCTCATTACAACTGTATTTTTAAATTTTTTTTACTGTGAGCTGTTTCAAATGTAGCCAAACTTAGAAGATGTTTTAAAACCAACTGTGTTTTTCAGAAGTTATTTTAATGGCTAATAAAAAGCCTATTGGAAATGAAGCAGCTCTGGATTAAGCAATACCTTTATTATAAAGTCTGTGCATGTCAGTGGAATTACTCTGGTGGTTCATCAGCATAAGTGTGAGTTGAGTTTTGACCCCTTTCAGATTAACACAAACACATTTAGGCAGAGTTAAGACTGTGCTAAGAAGCACTGCACTAGGAATGGAAATGAAGAATAGGTCATTTTTTGCACGTTTTGTCTTGCCTCCAGCTCTGTTGATAACACCTCCCAACACTTCATCAGGCTTTCACCTCCAGATATGGAAGCAGCAATCTAATCCCAGCACTGTCCAGCTCACACTCCACTGCACAGTCTTACTAAGGACCTCAGTGTCCATTGTCAACAGATCAACACATCTGGCTGTCACGTTTAATGTGCTTCCAACGCTGCTTTTGCCTGAAGTGGGCCATGATGCTGCTGAAATGTTGTGCTGGAAGGCACAGACAGTACAGAAGCAGAGGGCTGATGGATGAAGTGGAAAGCTTTGTAGGGAAGAAAAAAATGTCTAAGCAATTTTTTTTTCCTTGGGTAAGTCTAATGAAAATTGAATGCATACCTATTATCTCACACAGCCCTCGGAGGTCTCAGGGTTGCAATCGGATATCACAACAGGGAGGGAATTTCATTCTGCAGCCAGAACAGGAACTGGTTATGAATTCAGCAGATCTGGCAGGTAGGTTTCTGTGTTTTATATTTGATGAGCTGGAGGTAAGAGCACAAGAGCTCTGTCTGATGCACCGTTCTCCTGAGTGATGCAAGACTTGGCACTGGGCATTATTATTCCTTGAAGGCAGCTGGAATCCTGCCCACACTTGCATCATTACAGTTTACTCGATGATCTTAAAGGTCTTTTCCAACCTAAATGGTTCTCTGATCATCTACAGACCCCAACTTCATTGAAGTCTTCATTGATGTGAGGCATTTCTTTCTTAAGAGAGTGCAGCATGTGTTTGATGAATGAGCAAAGCTATTTTTCTTTGGTTCTCCTACTGAACTTTTTCTCTGTTGGTTCCTTTTACTGACTGCATTTGAATTTTTAACACCACTTTATATCTCAGTTAGGGACAGATAGAGTGAAAAACACCTTTGCTCCACCACTCTCTCCTTTGATGCTGCAGGAATAAAATATTACTGTAGCATTTTTCTCAGGATGCAGTTTAGCAGCCATTGAGGCAGAATGGTGCTGATTTAAATCAATAGGTTTGAACCCTACCTTTTCATTATTAGATAGATAATACACCATGAGTCCTGCTGTTATTATGAGAACTGTGATATCATTCAAGTTCCACTTGCTCTGACACTAAACAATTCAGATGGGGGTAGTCCTAATGTGCCACTGAGAATCAATCCTCCCAGACAGGGACAGCAGCATCTCACTTTTAGAGCCTGATTCAATTTTCAGTTCCCATCCCAGTCACACTAATGAAAGCTGCATTGGCCTTTTGATATTTATTACTTAATAGACTCGTCTGCTTGGAAAAAGTATATTAAAGTGTTTTTTCAGCCATGTTTTATAGCCTAGAAATACACTGGTCTGAACTCAGTAGTTTAATTTTTCAACACCTGCTCTGCAACACCATGTTTTATTTTTTCATTTAAGAGCTAGAGCACCCCACAGTGTTCTTAACTGTATATTGTGGCTGTGACTTTTTTTCTTTTTTTTTTTTAATTAAGATTTGGGATTTTTTTTTTTTTTAAATAGCTCATGCCCTGGCTGCTGGCAAAACCCTGCTGAAGTCAGCAGCTGCCACATTTTTAAAGGTTTTGAAAAATCCCCTCTACAATTCAAGTGTTAAATTCAGCATTATTCCACTCAAAGTCAGATTCCCATCAAATGAACAGATGAATCCCATCTCTCCTGAAAAAAAAAAAAGTAAAAAGTTCCAGTAAAAAAATCTCTACCACAAAAAAAGTGGAAATCCTGCTGTTCAAATCCAAAAAATGTACTGATCTCTGTTACTTAGGGATAACTTAAATGACCAGGAAAAAGAAAGAGAGTCTCAAAGCTAGTGGTTATTTTTGTTTCACTTTTTTTTAAGTCCTCTGATTTCTTTGCCACAAGATGCAAAAGCCTAAATTGCAACAAAGGTCTTGTATAATTCTCTTTTCTATTGTCACAGTAAAACTTCCACGGATCAAATAGGGAGTTTGTAAAGTAACTGGGAAATACTGAAGTATGTGGAATGCATACTTATTGTTATGGTTTGGAAAACCACAAACTGAAAGATTAAATTTGAAAAAAAAAATTTTAAAAAGCAAACTTTAATAGCATTTTGTCCATAATACGCTACTTAGTCATAAAAAAAATAAAAACTAAAAGTAGTGCTGTCACCTATTTTAGGTGGACAAACTTATTCAGATGGTTTTAAGGCTGAAACTGTAATTTCCTGGGAACCCACAAGATGGTAGAGTTCAGCTGAGGAGAGAAACTAGGCTGAATCTTTTGCCTGGACCATGAGCACATAGTTATTAACTAGTTAAAAGTGCTAATTTTGCTGTGTTCCAGAAACTCAAACAATTTCGACCTTTTTTATTCCATAATCTGTTTAAACATTTGGAGAGCTTTTCTTTTCTGGCTTAGTCTTTGTTTTCTATTTGAAGGAATGCACCCATTACTCCTTCAAGCATCTGTATTCCATACTCTTGATGGAGTTTAGTGATGGGATGCAATTATTGACAGTGAGACACTGGGAAAATAAACTATTTGTCTGGAATCCAGAAAATCTGAAACACATCATCGTGCAACTGTGAGGCTTCTGGGCACTTACTCAGCCTTCATTAAACAAAGCAACCTAAAATCTCTAAAACCTAAATCTCCTAAAGTCTCTAAATCAGAAATACCTCCTGTTATCCAGTAGAACAGCAAATCTACATATCTGGAAGTTAAATTTGTTCTTTGGAGCCCAGCAGCTTTACTGGCAGTCACCATGATGCTAAGTGGGGCTTTACTGACTCTCTTGTTGTGGTGCCAGTTGCTCAAGGAAGGGAAATAAAGCACCTATAACATCTCAAGTGCACTTTTTGAAGAAGTAAGGCCATGAATGTCCAAATCACTTGGCACTCAGAAGCATAAAATTTTGGTATGACCTTGGTTACAATGGCAGCTTATTTCAGCGTGGATAGATTAGAGGATAAAGCAAGAAAAGCTAGGGAAAAGTGTATTCAGAAAGGATTTCAGTAAGAGGCAGCATCTGTATAATATTCAGAAATGTGTACTCTCTACAGGGGAAAAAAAGCCCAACAAGCTCCCTCATGTTTTTTTAGAAATAATAAGAAAAATTAAGAAGCATTCAAGGGCAAACAGCACACAGGCTCTGCACTGAGTAGTGTGAGATGTAAGTAGGCCTTATACTACATAACCCTAAAATAAATTGTTATATTTCATGCTTGATAAAAAAATTAAAATCTTATATTTAAATCAGTCTCAGAATAACACAGAACAAGTTTATTATGTCTTTACTTTTAGTACCATATGGTGATTTTATTAGGAAGACTTTTTGCTATGCCAAGGAAAACCTTGGAGCCTTTAGGCTGTGCAGAAGGTGAAATACATCATGTTTGATGTTAATTAAACTTTTAGTCTTTCACTGATTAAGGAACTAAGGTAGAACTTTATTTTACAAAAATTACCAGTAATGTTAAAATTCCAACACATTGTCAAGGGACCCTAAGGATAAGTTATAGTCACTTTATCTCACTACTTAATATCATCCTGAAAAGTACTTTCATTACTCTAAGGTGAAATACAGCACAGTAAGTGCTGAATGGGAATTGTCAATGAAAGCTGGGACTCACATCAGGTGACAACAAATGAGGAATGATTAATTGTGGCTGGAGAAGCAGCTGTGATGCTCCATGCAGGGGAGGCTAAGTCCTGAGAAAAGGAATTTGAAAATACCAAAGTGACAGGTTAACCCAGAGATGGGCCAAATAAGAACTTTCTTTTGAAATTTATTCAAAATTCTCATCATGGTTAGAGGGTCAAATACAGCAAGAGTGAAACCCTCCCCTGAACAGAGAGCAAAGTCTCTCCCAAGCTCTTTGATGTCCCAGGTTTCAGGTTGTTAGAAAATCTAATAAAAAACCTCTTTGTTATGCATAATTTCACAGAGATGTTTATGTGTGTGTGTCTGTCTGGGAATGAAATAACAACAGGAACAGAGAAAGAAAAGGGAGAATGAGCCCAGGAGGTGTTTCTTTTACACCTCTTTAATATTTGAAATGGTCTTCGACTGGGAATCACTGAAATTTCTGTCATAATTTTCCTTAGGGAATGCCTCATCTGCAAACTGCAGTGTATGTTCTGCATTATTTCAGAATAGAATATAGAATAGAATAGAATAGAATAGAATAGAATAGAATAGAATAGAATAGAATAGAATAGAATAGAATAGAATAGAATAGAATAGAATAGAATAGAATAGAATAGAATAGAATAGAATAGAATAGAATAGAATAGAATAGAATAGAATGCTGAGCTGGAAGGGTCTATCAGGATCATTGGGGCCAAAATACTCTGTCTGGAAGTTTTTGCTGTAGTACACAATCACTTATATTAGCAAGGGGTAGGGGGATATTTATTTATTTTTATGTAAGCTTCATTTGAGGCTAAGCTGCTTCACTTTCTTGAGAAGTCATCTCCACATGGAGAAGACACTGTCCATCCCATTTGACCCACTCCAGGGCATGGCAGGAAAGAAGCACAGCAGGTTTCAGCCCCTTGATGGAAATAACCATCACCAATATAACAAGCAAACCAACATGACTAATTCCTTCACACATAATGCACTGAAGGCAGAGGGTCCCAGAGCAGGGAGAGCCCCTGCTTGGCCGTGGGGAGGCACTGCAGGTTTCTAAAACTGACTATTTCTGCCTTGGCAGGAGTGTTCTTTCACCTTGAGTGCATTTGTTCAATGAACTCTCACAATTACCTGTTCTATAAATCCTGTTATGAAGTTAATCCACTGTGCAGCTTTAACTAAACCATTATTAGCTCCTAAAATGCTTGTCTTTATAATCCAAGCCACATTTTGAAACAAATATTTAAAGGCACACTAAATATTAGGAAGCCTCGTATTTTCACACTGAAATAAACATTTCCATCACTCCAGTTTTGGTGCCTCTTGAAACCATCACGTTTATATCACAGTGTTATTGTGATATAAATGGTTTGAAGGTATATGTTTAAATAAGAAGCATAATCATGCTTTCAGAAAGGCACAGGGTTATCTGTGTGTTTATAACCAAACCTTCCTCCCTGCCTGGACTTCTGTTCTGCTGAGGGTGCCCCTGCCAGCCTGGAAACCTGAAAGTGTTGGTGGGCATTTTCCAGGGAAAAAAATAAACAAAAAAGTGATTTAATAAATGTAAGGACTTCTGTTTCTGTGGAATGATGTGTGCACTAAGAGGCATGAACAGCAATTAGCACTAAGAGCTGTTAATACACAGCCCTGGGTCAGAATAATTTCAACAGAAAGATTTATTTTTTTTTTTTTTAAGCAGAAAGTTCTTGTAAAAAGGTGTCTGCAATTGAATCTTTTTAATTATTCTTCCTTTTCCTGTCCTCTCTCACACTGAGATTTCAAACCACAAAGAGCAGGGACTGAACTCACTCCACATTTGATCCACCCATAGCACAGTGGCATCCCTCCTTTTTGGAAGTCCTTTTCTTAAGTACAATCCCTTAATCCAATCCAATTCTTCAGTACAATCAGGTTTAAAAAAACTCAAACTTTATTTAGTGAAAATACAAACTGTAATTAGTGCAAAATTATTCTGCCCCGTTTGCCCAACTCTAGCTAAACTACAGAAAAAAAAGAAGAAACCAGAATGCTGTGTAATGAGCTCTTGGGGTCATATCATTGTGAATCAAGTTTTATAAATCATTTCCTGTGAAATCTGAAGAATAAAACCCAAGGACTTATTCAACTTCTGATTCTGTTGTCTTAGATCTGGCTTCCTACCAAAAGAGGTTTACAACAAAGATGTTAGTGCTGTATTTCAGACCCAAGTGCCAATATCAGTATTTTTCAGAAAATAAAACTTCATTGTTAACCAAATTTATTTAAAAACAAATCAGCGGGGCCTCTTTGTAATTATGTATGTGCCTAGCTATTTGCAAAATCTTTTCTTTATCTGTAATCCTTCAGAGGATGTAGTAGAAAAGGGCCAGTTCCTCTGAGTTTCCCCCCTGCTCAGAGTCTAAAAGGGTTGAATTGTCTGCACAGATGTTGGTCTCAGCAGGGTACAGTAGCTCTCTGTTATTTTTTAAAAGGGGGAAGAAAAAAAGTTAAAGATTTCGCGAAAACTAATACTCTAAGTATTTTCTTGGAGCATCTATGCATATCCCCTTCTGGCTGTCTCTGGGCATATGAAAAGATGGGCTATATTTCCAAGCAGCTCTGGACACAAAGCCAGCTTTCAGTGCCCAGCCAGCCCCCGTGGTGCCCTGACCCCCAGCCAGCGTGCCCAGTCTGCCCTGGGCATGCTGCACACCTGGGGTGCCTTCCCTTCGTGCAGGTGCAGCTCCCTTCTCTAACAGGGGCTGATGGGCGTGATGCTTGCATGTCTGTCCCAGAGAAGTGTGGCTGCCCCATCCCTGGCAGTGCTCAAGGACAGGCTGGATGGGGCTCTGGGCAGCCTGGGATAGTGGAAGGTGATCATCCCCAAGGCTTCTGGAGCTAGGTGGTCTTTTAGGTCCCTTCCAAACCAAACTGCTCTATGACTCTGATAATTTTAGAGAGTGCAAATTGTGCTTTTAAGTATCTCAACCTGGAACAAAGTGAGAATGACCACCTCTCAAATGAGCACAAATGAAAACTGCTAATGAAATGATTCTCCAAATTTGTCCTACCTAACATATTTTTAATTCAATTTTCAACATTTTATAAACATAGTTTTGCTTTCATGCTTTCCCTCTAATTTAATAGACAAGAAGTCATCTACTATCATGTTTTGATAACACTCTTGTTAGTTCTACCACAGTTATCTGAACCTCATTTACCACAATCTCCTTGTTTTTCAAAATAATTGCATCCCCAGAAAGCTATTAATTGCATTTAAAAGCACTACCATTAGCCAAGGCCTTAATTATGCAAACATATTCAGTGTCCCCATGATGCCTGGATAACCAAGGTGGCACTGTCTAAACAGCAGCCCTCTGCTTAGGTCTTTCTGCCCTTGGCTGAATAATCTTCCCTGCACCTGTTGTGCACCACAAAAATAATGGGATGTCTTATGAAATAATAAAAAACCTCTGAATGATGACTCTGACTCCAGCTCACTCCCTGAAATAATATTCAGTTTTTTCCATCAGCGAAGGACATGATCCAAGGTATCGATCGATTATTAGCAGGCTTTTTAACAGCAGAATTCTGAAAGATGAAAGCCCTCCTTACCTAGTCTGTTTTCTTTCAAATGCCTGTTTATAGATCAATTATTTAAAAAAAAAGAAGAAAAAGAAAAAGGTTCTCCGGGTATATGGATCAATATCCAACAAATCATTGACAGAAGGGAATCCCCACAAGGCACAATTAAATTCTGCAGCAGGCAAATTCCATGCACACCGGCTTTCTGACCACTGTCTAATTAGGATATTCTGGAGGATATGCTGACTAAATGTACAAAAACAATAATTCATACCTGATTGCTAGAACAATAGCTACAACCCTGCATTAGGATTGTCCCATTGTCTTTGGATTACAGCAGGTTGCTGTAGAGCAAACTGAACTCCTTTTCCACGAGGAATTGTTGCCTTATTCCGCACGCGCTGCTTCGTCCCCAAATAAACTGGTGGCACAAACATGAAATGCTGCCAGTGGAGCTGGCATTTTGCTCTGGGGTGGTGGCTGCAGGTGGATTCCTGTGCATGAGGTGGACAAGGCACCCTGCCCTGATCAGGTGCCCATATTTTTGGGAATGCTGCTGGCGCTTACCCTGCCCTGCTCTCACGGGACCCCACGCTGCCTGGCTGCTCCTGCATCCCTTTGTTCCTGAACAAAGGAGCCTCAAGGTAAAACCAGCACCGATCCTTGCCCTGTTATCAGCATTGATTGCCAAATCAGTTCGTGCTGCTGAGCAAATGCTCTGTAAATTGCTTTCTCTGGGGTGCCTCTGTTTATCGTCCCCCTGCCATTCCCTCATTTCCTGGGGCGTTTGTAAAGGCTGTGCTCAGTACCCTCAATACATCTTGATTCCTTTCCGCTTCCCAGGCTGCTGCATTTCCTTGCTGATGCCACCCGATAAGCCTGCTCTTTTTAAGAGCCAGACATCAGTGATCACTGCACGCTCTGGACTGCGTGTTGGATCTGTGGAGCAGCACCCCGCTCATGTGCCCCGTCCTTCCTGGCTTCCCTGCAGTGCAGCCACTCTTTCATTCTCCTACAGAGCTCTCCTCTCTCTGTTTCTGCTAAGGACATCAGTGCAGTGCTTTCCCACTCAAGGTTAACCCCACTGAGCCAAATTTAATCCTGGATTCTGTTACCCTTTGGAATTCTGCACACAGAAATGAAACACCCTGTTACACTCACTGCTAGCTCAGTGTTGCCCAGCATTTCAGAGCAGAGCTTTGTCATCCTTTCTCCTGGAGCCTAAAATGATGTCTGAAAGCTTGGTGCATGTCCAGACAACACTTTGCTCATCACAGCCTGAAGAGCATCTCTCTATCCTTGTTCAGTGTGTACCTGGCAAAACTGAATTTCTTTCTATCCTCTAAAGAACATCATTTACCTTCCTATTACCAAATGTGAGAATCAGATGATGAGACAAAGGTCTCACTATTGTTTATACTGCCAGTGTTTTCTCCCTCCTTGGGCAAACCTGATTTTCCTAATTAACAAGATGTCATCAGTTCTGCATGGAAACATGGGAACCTGTGAAACATTTTATAGAATTGGCTGTTACACACTTAAGAATACCAAGTGCTTTTCAAGATAATAGTGTCTGCTACCAGAACCTGGAACACAAATTATACTTGGTAATAGATGAGGTAAGGATAAAATAAAATCAATGTCTGTACTGTGAACAAAGAGGACTCAGAGTGTTCCATTTTTAAAATTTAGTAGAATACCAGAGATTATTTGAGCATGAATTTCACTGGCATATTTACAATCACTTTTAAGGTGGAGGAAATCTGATCTTATGCAAATTCATTTGTTTCCAAGCATTTCCATGCATTCAGTTATTGTAAATTACTGAAAAAAAAAAAATAGATAAGCTTAATCCAGCCAGGAGCTTATCATAAAATGCTGTATATATTAATATGTGAAATATACATGCAAGAGTTTCAAAATATTAAAACATGCCTATGGAGATAAAATATTCATCTCACTTCTACTGGATCAAAGTCAACTTGGCTTGATTTGAATTATTGGAAAAATTCCCAGGATTTCACCTTGCAAGTGTGTCCACTAGGTTCTTGTAATGGCCAAAATATATTTGTAAGCCAATAAATCAGCTAGTATTAAATTTCCATGCTAATTAATCAGCAAGAAGGATGCTTTACCCTATTTCATGCAAACACTGGGCAAAATTCGCAGTTTTTTAGTTGATATGCCATAGGTAGAAATGAGATGTAGCCTGGAGTGTGTCTTGCTCCACCTCCTCAGCAGGGGCACTGAAGGACAGAACTATCTCTGGATAGGATCAAGCACTTGCAATCAGAGTTGCCCTGATCCTTTGAGCTGTCCATATCATCTGAAACCTTCAGTGATGTTTATTCTGTGATGATTTTCACACTGTCCATGATGAGTTAGTGAGAGATAATGATAAAATTAAGCCAGTTTTATCAGTCTTGCAGAGACTGATGCATTACATTTATTTATGGCCAGTGAAGAGAGGCAAAAGCCTGTCATTAAAGAGCACAGAATCATGGAACCATTAAAATTGGGAGAGACCCCTGCTATCTTTGAGTTCAGCCATTAGCCCAGCACCACTGAATCATGTCCCCAAGTGCCACAGCCACACTCCTTCTGAGCAATTCCAGGGATGGTGATTTCACCTCCTCCCTGGGCAGCCTGTTCCAATGCCTGACCACCCTTTCAGGGAGGAAATTGCTCCTATTATCTAATCTAAACCTCTCCTGTCACAACTGGAGGCCATTTGGGGAACCCTGAGCCTGGCAAAAGCCTCTTGTCAGTCTTCAGGGTGCATTCTGTGTGTCCACAGCAGCCATGGTGAAGGCACATTCTGGAGCTGGAAGAGGAAATGAAAGGGTTTGGCTGCTGCCAGAGCCATTTCAGCTGGGTGATGTCTCTCCTACAGCCAGAGACTGAGCAGCATGTGTTTACCCAGAGAGCTCTTCAATAATGTATGGCTGAGGAGCACATCACCCTTCTGTCAGCATGGCAGAGCAGCAGAGAGGGGCTGCTTTAACATCCAAATTGGCTCAGGAACCTCTGCTGCAAGGGCTTCCCAGTGTGGCATTGCTGTCACAGCAATCCTTCCATTTTCTACCCATTAACACTCCCCAAGAAGGAATAAAAGATGATAAAAGCTGAATTTTCAGAAAGAAAGGAGCACAATTTGTCTGCAGCAGTCCATAAAACTCCATAATAATAGAATGAAGCTGCAAGAATGGAAAAACAGATGTGTTTATTCCAGCCAAGCTGTAGCTGTCCCTGGCAAGGCAGGGACACAGTGTGTGCTCTGTCACTGCAGAGGAAACTGTCCACCCTGGTCAGCACAGGCAGTGCCTCTCACCAAGCAGGAACTGAAAAGCTCCACCTCAGTACAAACTTCTCTAAATAATGTATTCTGTGTCCCAGGGATCGGATCAAAAGTAAAGGATGCGATTGAAGGGTTTCCTCTCTCTTTTTGCTGTTTCTCAATGCAGAAACTGCCATTGAAAAAATCCCTCAGGGACAGAGAGGAAAGAAATGTCTAAATGTTATAATACCTGTTCTCCTTGACTTGTTTTTTTGGTCATAAAACCATAGCAGCATATAACTCACTTCTATCTCTCTGTTTGTCAAGTGTCAAGCATACTGGAGCTAAGGTGCAACTGGTGGCTAGAAAGGATTTTATTTTTTTTTCCCCAGCTAGATATTCATTAATTTATTCATTTATGACAAGGAAACATATGCATGCCTGCAAATTTTATAATTTTAAAACTGAAAATGCTGTTGGCTCCACAGAGGCAATGAACTGTGGATTCATTCTGCAATTTGAAGCTTGAAGAAGCCTCCCATGACTTCTTTCACTTCTGCCTTCTCATTTCTGGTCATAATGTGTGCCCATGTGTGCATGTTACAGAGTGAGGGATTCAGGGAGAGAGCATTTTCTTGATTGCAGGGCAGAGAAAGAAGGGGGAAAAGGAGTTAGAACAAATATGGACATAACACTGGATATTAGGCAAGTGCAGGATATGGCCCAAAGAATTTGGGTGTGGTCTCCCCTCTAGCACTTAATAATTATTGATAAAACTGAAGGATGTGAGATGTTTTGGCTTGGTTTATAAGTCTTTCAGACTCTGCTTTTAAGATTCAAAATAAAGAGCTCTGAGGTAGAGACTGACTATCTGTGTGTCTGTATATTGGAGGCACTTGTCTGTGCAACACTTTTTTTTAACTCAGTTGTAGGTTGATTTTTTTTTAATGGCTTTATTTTGTGCTTGTAAATTTTAAACAACTTGAGAGGTATAAGGGGATTAGGAGATTTCAAAGGAACATTTGCATTTAAACCTAAATCTAAACATTTCAAAGTGGAAGTGCACCACAGCATTCTGCACTACAGTCCTTGCTGAAAAATATTCCTACAGCTCTGCTCCCATGAGTGCTGATATTTGCCAAGATAGCCTGATCACACATCTACCAGAGGAGAGGAGAGACCTCAAAGGCAATCTCTGGCACTCCTATTAACACCTTCAGAAGCATAACCCTGTTCTACCTGAATCTCTCAACTCCTTTTGGAGCAGATGGATAACAGATTCCTGATTTGTTGATTGCCTTTTTTCCCTTGGACTGTAACAGTGAATTAAATAGATTTTTGTTTGCAGATGCCAATGACTCCTAAACAATGCCAGCATTGTGGAGGGCTGCCCTCCACACTGCAGTGGCTTTCCTTTGGAGGAAATTGAGGAAATGTCCATCCCCTAACGAGCACTCCTGGTTTCCCAGGAGCTGTAACCCGCAGGCTGAGGTTGGATTGTTATGACAGCACTGCTGTGTATTGATGTCAAGCTTGTAGGTCCCTTATCAGCTGTCTGCCCCAGTGCATGCAGCCCAGGACAAACATTGCTGGGGCAGCTCCATTTACAAGCAATCCCCACAGTGCTCAGAAATCCCAGATGCTGTAGGGGAGTATCCATGGACAGGGCTACAGTGTGGCCAAGTGAAACCCCAGCGCCCCTGTGGCTCCTCTTGCTGCAAGCCTTGTGCTAAAACCTGTGCTGAAACCTTCCATAAAACCTCCCCAGCTAAATCAACCCTCCTCTAGAAAGGTGAGTTTCCAGCTCTGAACTGCTGTTGGCAAAGGTGGTTCTTTGGGGTCTTTAAGGCTCCTGCCAACCCCAGAGCATCCTGTGATGCTGTGGCCAAGCCCCTCCACCAAGCCTTGCTGGGTGCCATCCTGTATCCAGCACACAGATACAGCTCTACAAATATGACTCTGTTGAATACCATGCTGAAAGTATATTTTTTTGCATTTCCCCAGAATGTTTTCTCATCAGTGAGAAAAACAGGTTAAAGCTCCCGGGCATTTTGTGAAATAATGTTGCAAAATTCTATTTGTTCGGTCCCCTTTTTTAAAAAAAATTACTTAAAGGGATTTAGAGTATAAATCCCTTTAAATATAACATAAAAGTACATTTCAAAATGAAAGTGACTTTGAAAGAGAATTTCAGAATCATCTGGAGCCATCTGAAGAAAAAAAAAGACTTGTAACATCTTGAAAAGAAGATATTTCTGTTTTCATTCTAAATATAGGACTGTTGTAGGTAATAGTTTCAAGTAGGAAAAAACCTTGACTCTGAATGACATCAAGGTATCCTCTGTTCCTGACAGAGGACTAAAATATTTATTCCTCACTGCCTTTAGGTGCATGAATTTACATACATCATATGCTGTACTAGGCTGGGTTTATAAGGCTG
The DNA here is from genome assembly GCF_029582105.1 of Oenanthe melanoleuca. Classification (NCBI taxonomy): domain Eukaryota; kingdom Metazoa; phylum Chordata; class Aves; order Passeriformes; family Muscicapidae; genus Oenanthe; species Oenanthe melanoleuca. Next base: position 5,321,099 of record NC_079337.1, on the reverse strand, counting down.
ATAAAAATGATGCATGAGGGTCACATTACATTTTGAAAAGGCTGCTTGTGGAAAAAAAAAACAACCAAGCACACAGAAGGAGAAGGAGACAAAAAGGAAGTCATTATCTGTGAATACAGGCCCAGATTTGGCAAACATGTACTGCTGCCTATACAGAACATGTGGCTTAATGGGGCTCATGTGGGCACTAGGCTGGCTTGGCAAGGAGCACTGCCAGAAGAGTGAAACTGGAGCAAAACAGGAGGCAGATATAAATCAACTTCAAAAGTGGAGTTGAAAGAAATACTGAAGAAAGAAGTGTTTGTTGTATGCAGAATTAAAGCCCAGCACTGGGGAAGTGGTGGCCTTTTATCGCTGGTACATGTCACTCTACACTCACGAGTGCTTCAGGGGGCTCCAAAAACCCCAAAATCGCAGGGAAAACTCAAACATTCCATCCCAAGCGAGGAACAAAAACGTGATGAATTAACTGAGTGTGCTACCAGTTATTCATCCACTTATTACACAGGTTTTCCTGATGATAGCTGTTGGGCTGGGATGTGCCAGCAGTACCTGAACATCCAGAGGGGATGGGAGTCCATTCCCACCCTCTGAGTGGCCTCAATGGGGACCATGAGGGAGCCCTGCAGTCAGTCAGTGGCTCTTTGGGAGCCCTGCAGCCAGTCAGTGGTTCTTTGGGAGCCCTGCAGCCAGTCAGTGGTTTTTGGGAGCCCTGCAGCCAGTCAGTGGTTTTTGGGAGCCCTGCAGTCAGTCAGTGGCTCTTTGGGAGCCCTGCAGCCAGTCAGTGGTTCTTTGGGAGCCCTGCAGTCAGTCAGTGGTTCTTTGGGAGCCCTGCAGTCAGTCAGTGGTTTTTGGGAGCCCTGCAGTCAGTCAGTGGTTTTTGGGAGCCCTGCAGTCAGTCAGTGGGTTTTGGGAGCCCTGCAGTCAGTCAGTGGCTCTTTGGGAGCCCTGCAGTCAGTCAGTGGGTTTTGGGAGCCCTGCAGTCAGTCAGTGGTTCTTTGGGAGCCCTGCAGTCAGTCAGTGGCTCTTTGGGAGCCCTGCAGCCAGTCAGTGGGTTTTGGGAGCCCTGCAGTCAGTCAGTGGTTTTTGGGAGCCCTGCAGTCAGTCAGTGGGTTTTGGGAGCCCTGCAGTCAGTCAGTGGCTCTTTGGGAGCCCTGCAGTCAGTCAGTGGTTTTTGGGAGCCCTGCAGTCAGTCAGTGGGTTTTGGGAGCCCTGCAGTCAGTCAGTGGCTCTTTGGGAGCCCTGCAGTCAGTCAGTGGTTTTTGGGAGCCCTGCAGTCAGTCAGTGGCTCTTTGGGAGCCCTGCAGCCAGTCAGTGGCTCTTTGGGAGCCCTGCAGTCAGTCAGTGGGTTTTGGGAGCCCTGCAGTCAGTCAGTGGCTCTTTGGGAGCCCTGCAGTCAGTCAGTGGCTCTTTGGGAGCCCTGCAGTCAGTCAGTGGCTCTTTGGGAGCCCTGCAGTCAGTCAGTGGGTTTTGGGAGCCCTGCAGTCAGTCAGTGGCTCTTTGGGAGCCCTGCAGTCAGTCAGTGGGTTTTGGGAGCTCTCTCAGCAGGACCCTGTGTTGAGTGCTTGCATCTGCTGCTGCGTGGGTGTGATCCGGCACACGCGGCGTTCCCGATGCCGCGGGCTGGGATGCTGTGCAGCCCTCCCTGACAACTCCTGGGCTGGGAACAATGGTGCTTGGGGTGTGCAGGGGCTGGCACGGGCATGGGGAGAGGCAGCCAGGAGGAGAGCAGCTGCAGCTCCTGCTGTCCAGCCCAATTCCAGCCTCTCTGCTCTGCTGGGTGGGCTCTGCTTGTGCTTCTCACCAAAATCATGTGAAGGACAGGCTGCTGTGCTCCATGTGCTGGCATTCCCTGCATCCCATGTTCTCCTGTTGGGGTGGCAGCAGAGGAGGTGATTTGTGAGCACAGGAGACTCCTGCAATGTTTTAGCACGGTGCCCTACTGCCTCTGCTTTGCTGGCTTTAACTGCATTTAAATGTAAATCAATCAGGCGTTTCTTTAAGATAGTCACAGCTGGCAGCTTTTTCTCTCTAGGCTTTTTCTGGCATTGAAAAGAAAGTGTCACTACCTGAGAACTAATAAGTGCCTGCAGTTCCCTCTTTCCAGGAGGAAGAGGACATGCTAAAGGGACACATCCCAGCAAAACCCTCTTGAAGGTCTCGTTCTCCTTCCAGACACACGACTCCAGTGGAAACTCCTGCCAAACATGAAGATTCAACTTCTCTTGTTCTTTCACATGATTTGTGTGTTTTGGCTGCTGTGAAAACCTTGGGAGCTGCAATCAAAGGTGTTGCACAATCTGTCTGTGCCTCCCTGCCTGCATGGAAGGGTGCAGGAAGGAACATGACCACCTGCCCCGTGGCTGCCTGGCAGGTGCAGACTTGTGGCATCACCTCCATCTCTCTTCTGTGGCTCAGGCTCCAGACTGAGGGCTCCTCCTCCTCCTCTGAGAGGTGTAACAGCTACCACAGGAGCTGGGGAAAGCAGCCTGTGTGGAAAGATGCTGATGACTCGTTTTTTGGGAGTGTTACCCAGCTAGCCTGCCTTTCACTGCCCTGAGCATCTCTGGAATTGGCTCCTCTGGCCATGCTTCCTTCCCAAAGGTCCCTCTGAGGCTGCTCTGGATGGACTCTGAGCTGGGGCATGGCTGAACCTGTACAAGGTACAGGAAACACAGCAAGCTCAGGCATAGATGGCAGAGAATAAATAAACAGGGAGGTGTGAAATCTGTCTCAGCCTGGAAAAAATCCCGAAGAGCAGACCTCATAAACGTGGTGGCAAACCCTCATTTACTCAGGTGTCACTTAACTGCCACCGTTTCACTCCTTCTTACACAAAATCCTTCTTCTTTCTTTCTCTCTCCTAGGCCCATGCAGCATATCAGCAGCTCTCAGCTGCAATTCCCTGGAGTTGGTGTGGGCTGGGGGGGCAGGTCTGGGGATGGAGGGAATTGAGCACCACTGATTCAATTAGCCTCCTGTGACTCATGGCTCACAGAAGTGCCAGCAATTGATGGGCTTGGGAAAGTACTTGCCTTTTTTATAATCAGGAAGGAGCAAATCCCAGGAAGTCCAGCAGAGCATATGAACATCAAAGAATCCAAGAGAGCCAGGCCAGCCAAATCCCAGTGCTGTGGAGGAGAGCCCAAGCTGCCTAGCAGGACACAGTGGAACCAGGAAAACCTCATGTTATTTTCAACATCTGCCTAATCCAGTCAGACAATAAATTATTTGTCACCTAGTTGCAGAGACATGATTTGAAGGTTGAGGTCTGTGAAGTTGCTGGCAGGCTTACAGCTTTCCAATTTGTGTTTATTTTTAAGGATGTGGCTTCTAACATTGAAGGAACATGTGAAAAACAAAAGCATCTGAATAAATACAGCTCTTATTTTTCTTATTTTAATACAACTGTTCTATTTTAGACAAAGCATCAATTATTTGTCTGTTGTCAGTGTAATGTTTATTTGAATTGCAGTAGATTTTATTATTTCCAGGCTAAGGATATTCTTTTCTTTGCCTATCAACAAACACCTCTCTAATTGGAACAAAAGCTAAGGGTCTTGTATTCATGCTGCAGCAGACAAGATAATGAAGAACTCATTATCAGAAATTATCATTTCTGTAGCTACAGCTATTCTCTCATAATTAGGTTCACCACTTTCTGCAGTTCCCTCAGAGAAGCAAAATCAACTCTTGTAAGCCTGAGAAAGAAGGAAGGGAAAAAAGTCACAGTAAGACTGATTTATAAAGATGAGTAGCATAGAAAAATAAATATTGCCATTGTATATTACATAGCCAGAAGTTTTGATGTGGTGGTGATGATGAATTTCTTTCTTCCTAAGTGTTTTAGCTGAGGTCAAAGGTAGGACAGAAGATATTAAGCAAACACAAAAAAAGTGAGCTCCCAAGCAGTTTGCCCCACTCTTTGGCTTCAGTGTGTACATCAGTAGGTTTAGAAGGTGACAGATGGAGAGAAGTCAAAATCTATGACTATAGTAATAGTCAAAGTAGTAAAGACTCCACCAGCAACAATTTCCCCAGCAGCACTGTCATTTCAGAGTGTTCATTTTCCCCAGGTACTCTGACAACTTGTTTTGAGATCATTAAGAGGTAAAGCTGAGGTTATCTGTGCTAATGAATGAATCTGAGAAAAAAGTAAATACAATAAACCCAACAGACTGGAACAGCAGAGCTGTCTCACTGAGAAAGAGGGCAGCAGCTGTGAAGGTAAAAAGTGTTCATTTCTTCTTGGTTTAAATTGATTTTTTTTCCTGTTAAGAAGTAGAATACAATCCTGTTTTTCTGTTTCCTCATAAAGATCCCAGAATAATTCTCCTGTGAAAAGGAGACCTGACAATCTGAGATAATTTCTGTTTCAAATAACTACAGTATGAAATAGATGAGCATAAAAAACAATGACAGTCACCCAGAATGGAGGTGAGAGCAATTCAGCTTAGTACTCTTCAATAGCACTGGTGTAAAAATGACACCCAGGGTGAGCCATGCAGATGCTTCCTCCTCATCTTCCCCTTCCATCAGATCCAGAAACATCCACCTGCATTCCTGCTTTTACAACTCCCCAATAGACACACTCTTGTTCCTGTTGCTGACAGACCCCACTTGTGGGTATTTTCATTTACATCAAGGCAAACACAGGTCAAATATCTGTCAAATATTAGCTTTAAATTTGATTTTTGCTGAGGCATTTGCATGTACTCAATTATTCTTGTGCACTTCCCAAAGATTAGCAGTACATCTTAGTGTCTGCATTTCTAGCTGTTGTGAGGACCAGGGTGTTTATGAATGGAAAGCATTAACAAAACAGGTTGGGCTGACCTCATGCAGAAGCCAGAATGGGCCCTTGCTGTCTCTGCTGCTTGATTTGTTGCACACCCAGTCACGAGCTGGACTCTGAGTCCTTGGATGACTCCAAACATTGGACAAACGTGGATAAATCAAATGTGACACGGGTGAACGAGACAGTGAGACAGCTAAGCTGCATGGAGGGAGGGAGGGAGGGATGGAAAGCTGTGGTGGGGATCACACTGAAGGGCACAGCAGGGATCAGCACACAGTGGGTTTTGCACCACGCGCTCTTCAGCCATACCACAGAGGGGACTCACAGCTTTGATGGGCTGCCAGCAGCTGAGTGGAACATTCCCTGCCCTGCAGACATGAGAGCTGGCACCCACATTGGTGCCATAGCAGGTCCTGGCTATAGCCTGCTGCTGCTCAACCCTACTGTTTGTTATGGGGGACAAACAGAAGCCAGCAGTGTAAATCGAGAGAGTGACGTAAGGACGAGGCGTGAGTGGGAGCAAATATTCTTCAAAAGGCTTTTAGACATTGCTAAATTTATTAACTCACTCCTTAAGTTTTCCTGCCAGAATAATATTTGGCTAAAAAGGATTGTCCTTTAAGTTACTGAATGAATGCAGCATGGCAATGTCAGTTGAAAAGGCTTTTGAAGAGCAGCCCACTACTTTTTTACTTTTTCAGCTGCCATGGGTTTCTTGTTTATTTTCTACTGCCAGGCTGCACTTGATCTGTTTGGTTTGGGCCATTCCACTTTTTGCCATAATAATTAGTATTGCTTGCTAACAAAACACATTATTAGGAGGAAATGGGATCCAAAGGATGATATGGAATTAGCAGCCTGGGGAAGAGCATCGTCTTCCTTGCAGAGACGATGGCAGAGCCTGATCACATCCCCTCTGTTGACCACTGTGCCCACATCTGATTTTTCTGCTTAACTTTCACAGAAGACACCTCAGAGAAAATGAGCAATGCCTGAAATGGGCTCCAGCTGGAGTTTTCTGAGTGTCTCTACTCTTAATGCAACCCTGAGAACATCCTTGTCCCAATTTTAGAGATGGACAGCAGAATCACGGCTCAGAAGTCACACAAAGACAGGACTAAAAGTCCTGAAGTACAAAGAATAGTAAATTAAATTACATGACTGCTTGGCCCAGAAGCTGTTAATTAAGACAAGGCTATGCAGGCTGTTTAGCAAATTTAGGTATGTGGGAAATAAATCAAATGGAACAAGATGATTAAGGCTGAAGGAGCTCAGCAATCCAGAAGAGTAGAGGAAATAATCAGTCCTGTACTGAAGCTATGTGCTCTTGAAGGGAAAAGGAAATAGCAAAAAGGCTCTTCTGGTGATCCTTAAAGAATGTTTTTAAGATTTCAATTAAATAAGCTAAAAAAGGAAACAAACAAAAAAAAAGCTACAAACAACAGAAAAAGCCATTGTAGCCTTAAAAAAATGAGGAAAGCCCATAGAATTGCTGGAATTCGAGTTAAAGTGCAGTGACAGAAGCCTTATATTCTCTAGAAACCACTAAAATTCTTTCAGTATGATCTAGGAAGGAGAAAATTTCCTTTTCAAGTGGAACAAAGATTCATTTCCTGAAGGAAGGAGACCTTATAACACGCAAGGAGAATTAGAGAGGCTTCAAGGAAGGGAAATCATGCATTTCTGCTTGTGATAACAAAGTTGAGCAGAATACTGAGTAGCAGCCAAAGCTTCTCATGAGGTTAAAACATTTTTGCAATGTCATTCTGTCTCAGAAGTAATTTGGAAGCAACACATTATTTGTACTGTTGTTCAATTTTTCAAAGTATTATTAAAATTGTGGAAAAAAAATGTCATGTGGTAGATATATATATATGAACAAAAGAATGAGATGGAAAGAAAGGCAAAATTTTAACTTGTGCCAAGTACTGCCAGCAAAAATAGAGGATCCTTGAGACTCTAATTATCCTTGTTCTTCTAAATTCTAAATCGTTTTGATACAGATGCAGAATGGTGAATGACTTGTGAAGCTACATTTAAAAAGAAAGTCAAACAAAATTAAACCAGCAGAGCCAGACAAACCTCAAGTCACCTGAAGGAGTGGTGGGGTTGCAAAAGTGAACCTGCCCAGGCTGGTGGCTGTAGGTCTCCTCCCTCCAGGCTGCTCCTCCAGCCCCTGTGTGGGCTGTAGTCAGTGGGAGCCTCACACCTGGCAGTGCACCATGGACTTCTGTGATTTCTTGATGGGAATTTATGATTGAAAACATGGATTTTTCAGCCTTTGCTCAGATGCCATCATCTCATTTTGGCTTCATGGAGAGCACTTGATAGCACAAATGTAATGCCTCAATTTGTTTCTTTTTTTATTTTTGTTCTTAAAAATAATACATAATTAGGTGGTGTCCCCACATTTTCCTCCCAATATCCTTTTGGACACATTTAACCCCTATTTTTCCATCCACTGACCAGTTCAATAGGAGTTCAATATAATAGGAGTTGGCAGATTTCTGACTGACATTTTCCAACTGCATTCAGTCTTCCACAGCAGGAGGAGTGTTGGCACTTTTGGAACAGGCAAAGGACAGCAGGTAAGGTGCAGGGACTGCCAGCAGAAGGGTTTCCTGCCAGACAGAGCAGACAACAGGAGGGAAATGGAGAGAATCATGCTTGCTAGCAATGATCCTTCTGTCTCCAACAGTGGATAAACTGGGCCAGTGTCTTCAGACCTTTACAGGGTCAGTGCCAGGGGTCAGCAGGGTGGCCAAGAGGTTGATCTCCTTCACCCTCACCCCACCCAGCACTGTGTTCCTCAGCATCTGCAACCAGTGAACAATTCAGGTCTGAAAAGCCTCTAACACCATCCAGCCCAGATGTTGTTTGCAGAGCCCAGGCAGAGAATCCAAGAGCCTGGAGCTCTCCCTATTTGCTACAGTGAGTATCCATGGATGGCATGGATTAGTTTTTATGCTCCTTGGGTATAATGCAGTGAGAGATTATTCACTTTGTAGATATCCTCTGGGGCTACAGGAAAATCTGTCACTTGTTCTAGGTTCACATGCTTGCAAGGTGACTGGCTTGCTTCCCTCCTGGAGATGCTGCTTCATCCAAGGTCACTGCAGCTCCCTCTGCCTACTTAACTATACCATTTTCACCCTCTTTTCAGAAAGGAGATGCTTCATTGTGGCTCTTTGGCTTCACAGGGAAATGACACTCCAATAATGGATGAGTCCCAAGATAAAAAGCATGGAGAGGTTTTATTTCTGACCATAAATTCAGGCAGATAGGCGAATCTCAACTCAGAAGAACATTTAGTATTTTTTCCATGGTTCTGGTAGAAGAATTCCTAGATGCAAAAAACCTACCTAGTAGCAATAGCTTTCTCTGTTATGACTTTCCTTAATGGAAAGCTGCAGCTTTTCTATTCTGTAAGGACCATTCTAACCTCTGCATATCTCTGTCTATTTATTTAGAGCTTAACTCTAAACAGAAGAGGAGCTGCAAATCAGGAACAAAACTCATATGATACTAACCCACACATACACAACTCAACTGAATGAAGGCAAATATTTAATTTGAAAAGATGCATTGGTGGATAGAAATTCCAACATGCTGCCTTTGCTGTCCAGAATTCAGGTTGGGTAGTGAGCACCAAAGTGTCTTCACTGACAGCCTTCCTGAAAAGTTTTGCGCTGTTAGAATGCTGTGATACTTTTTCCAGGTTTCTCCAGAGACCTAATGGCATATAAAGAACAAAGCCAGCAGGTAGCTGAAGTTTGTGTGGTGTTTTCTTCAGAAAGTATCTCTGCAAACAAAGGGAGTAAAATAAACAGGCAACTTCCAGGCAGTTGAGATTGCTTTGTGGAGCCTAAAAAAAGCTTGCTTGAGGGAAGCACCTTCTGCTGCAGACAAAAGAGTTAATTCATCAAAGCTATGGGAAGAACTCTCTGTCCCCCAAGGAAAAGATCTAATGACCCCTATAAAGAGAGCCATATTGTGATGCTGTAACCTGATTAGAGGGAAAGAGGGTCTTTGTGTCTTTCAGCCTCACAGGAAAACAAGGTGTTCTGCAATAAATAGGAAACCTTTTTTCTAAAGCTTTATGGTCTTCTGTGCTATGTCACAAAGTACCCCATATAGTGCTCACCTCAAAAATCCACAATTAAAGTGAAGTGATTCTGCTCTTTTCAGAAGTCAGGCTGGCTGGGAGAGCAGGGCTAGGAAGGAGAAAGCCAAGAGGCAAATGTGATACTTTCATTTCAGAATAATTGCTGTATGTTTGGGGCACAAGGAGATGGGAACAGAGCTTGCAGCAGGATGAGTGCCTTCAGGCCAGCCACAAAAAACCCTTTTGTGAGCACACAGGGGAGGGATGGCTGCTCTGAGTGACTGACATGGGTCCCTTTATGGAGGAGATGACTGAAAGTAAACACCCAACCAAGCAGAATAAGGGAGGAAATAAAGGAGGTGAGCTAGGCTTGCCATTCTTACAAACACAAAAATAGTCATAGAATGGTTTGGGTTGGAAAGAACCTTGAAGATCATTTACTTCCAACCCCTCTGCCCTGGGCAGGGACACCTTCACCAGACCAAGTTGCTCAGAACTCCATCCAAGCTGGCCTTGAACACTTCCAGGGACAGGGCAACCAAAATTTCTCTGTGCCAGGGCCTCACCACCCACCCAGTAAAGATTTTTCCCCTAATCTAATCTAAACCTACTCACTTTCAGAAGAGGCAAGGGCCATTCAGTGGACAGGGGGTTCTGTTTGCCACGTGTTAAGGAAAACACATGTTCACTTAGTGAATGGTGGAACTTACCCTGAGACACTTTGAGAAGTTTAGCATGATAAAAAACAGGGTTTTTTTAATCAAAAGAAAAATCAAAAAAGGAAAAAAAACCATCCCCTACCTATGAAAACAGGTACAGAAGGAAGCTGTTCATTTCAGAATGCATACCTAGGGAAAATACTGTCCTTTGGGAGAGCAGCTCAAGCAAGCAGCCTCTGTAATGCACAATTCTTAACTTCCTCCTCTAATGCAGTTCCTACCAGCCACTTCTAAAGAAAATTAGAGCTGATGGACTATTATGTTTAGCCTGTATGACTCCTGGGAGCCAATCTGTGTTATACTATCCGAGCTGCTTCACAATTACAGACAGCAGCAATGCTGTGCCTGGTCTTTAAATGGAGGAGGGTGAGATCTGTGAGAGACCTGGTCTGATTTCAGAAAGAGGTGGTATATTTGCCTGAAAAAACAGAACTCCCCATGTTCCCCCTTTTTCAATTGCTTTAAGGTTGTAAGGGAAGTTAAGAGGCTGTAAGGAAAGAGTTGTAAATCAAGGACATGGTTTGCAGGGACTTAGCAGCAGATCTGAGTTTCCCTGTGGATGCTTTCCTATGGGAGCATCTGAACACCAGTGCTGGGCTGAGCAGGTGGTTTGGGAGGTGGGGACACAAAGAGCAGGTGTTGGAGGGACCTCGATGGTCCTTGGAGGACACCTGGAGCTTGTGGGTGGAGTACTCAAAAAAACAACTTATCCCTGTGTTTTTCCTCCAAGCACTGCCCAAGGGTGGCACATGAAGCAGGATAAGCAGGGGAAGGTTCATGAGCACTGTGAGTCCCTGCTCCCTGCTGCCAGAACCCAGCTCTGTGCACAGAGGCAGGTCAGGGATGAGAAAGGCACAATTCCTCATGGAGGTTTCCATTTGGAAACTCACTCTGGGTCTGGCAGGAGAAGAATGTCCTTTAGGCCACTTAGGCTTTCCCCTAGAGATGAACAAAGCAGAAGTGCATTTCTGGCAGTAAAGTCGTTCAGAGGTTTGTCTGGTGGTGTGACAGGAGGACTCTGCCTGCATGTGCAGAGATGGATATTTTTCTACCTAGGTACCTGAGCTTGCAATCCACCTGTTTCCAGCTGGTGAGAGGGAAGTGGGAAGGATAAGGTTTGGGAGACAGGTAGGTTTGCTGGTTTTTGAGTTCTTGCAATGGTGTAATAGCTATGTGATTAAAGGGTTTGGCTGGAAGGAGGTGCCTGCCATGAATATTTGTCTCTGATAATCCTTTCCAACAGCCCCCACCAAGCCTCTGGATATGGCTACAAACACAAACACTAAAGTTATGCATTATCTGCTTACACTGCATGAGATTTCTCAAATCTTCCAGTGTGTTCATGCCCCTGTTATAAATAAATAACATTATTATTATTATATTATCCCTCCAAAGCATGCTGAGGGGAAGAAGATAGCAAGCAGTAAGGGAATTTGGGGTAATATCAGAAGGGAATAGCTTGAAGAAAATGAGGTCACTGAACAGTACCTAGTAAAATGGATGTTGATTGTTTTGTGAGTGTTCTCTGCAGATAATGAACAAAGAAATTTTAACACAAAGTTAATTACAGAAACCAGGACTGCACTCTAATGGCTAATTGCTGCCCGTGTAGGCTGACAAATGGCAAAGCCTCCCAGTTTCACTATTAATAAGCAGCATCCAAGATGCTGAACTATGATAGCAGCTCGAGAGTGGAGCACATGCAAGTACCTTATGACTTTGAGAAAGCCTCTCTGCACCCAGATTTAGCTGGGTAATTCTGCCCTTGTGCCTAGTCTACCCACTCACCCCCACGTCAACAGGCAGCTCATTAATCACATCTCCTGCTTTGTTTTCCTCTCATTTGATATCACAGCAGGGCATTTTTCTCAGCAAAATAATCTGAGTAAACAAGAATATTTCCTGGGCTGGAAAGCTCTGCCCTTGGAAGGAGCTTCTGTCAGGTGGAAAGGAAGCCCAAAAAAGGGGGGTGGGAATGCATGAGAATGGAACCTGCTGCTCCTGTGGCAGTGCCCTTGCCTGGGAGTGCAAAATGCTCACCATAAATACCCATAAATATTTATTCCAGATCTAAGGTAAGGATCATCTTGCTGAAATACATTGCTGGGCATGTGAATGTAAAACCAATAAAGCACTTACTCTCAAGGAAAGATAATGTTTGCCCTTCCAGGCTCTGCATCTCTTCTCAGCAGTCAGAGGGGCAGGAAGATCAGCTGCCCTTGCTGTTGTGCTGCCTTAAGAAATCCTTGATGATAGTACACATGTGTGAACCACAGCAAACAGCACAAATTGCTGCCAGTAGAAATCCCCCCAGCTGGTCCCCTGAAGGTCACTCCACATCCTTCAGGGCTGAGGCTGGAGTGTCAGCTGCTGGACACCTCTGGACACTGTCAGCAGGCAGAAAGGGCAGCTCCTATCAGCAGCAGCAATCCTAATCTCACAGCTGCATGTTGGATTAAATCATGAGAAAGGTTTCTCCCCCTGCTCAGGCAATGCAGGCATTGTATGTGGCCTTTAAAGCCAAGGGAGAATTTTTTTTAATTTTTTTTTTTCCTTCTGAGCAGCATTAGCTGCTTTAAATCTCATCTTCACTCTGGCTTGCAAAAACTTGATTTTGTTAAATAAGAGGGAAATGCTGGGCAATGAAAGGAGGAGAAAGAGAAAGACTGCACTAATAATTTCTGGGTAATTAAACTGGCATGGTGGAGAGCTGAAGCACAGGGCAGGTGAGGGATAATTCTAACTCTGAAGCATTACCAAAACCTATTTTCCACAGCAGCAGGAAGTCAATGATGTAAGTGGAATTTCCTACAGCCTAAGAAACAGGATAATGTAGGTTGGCATGTGAATATCTGGAATTGCCTCAACAGCAAACAAGGTCTTCTTAGGTTTAGCCATGGATTTATAAGTAGGATTCTCATCCTTGTTTTTAAATGTTTTTCCTGTTATAAGTAGAGCTATTATGTTATCTTGGAAGCAATAAAGATTTTATATCACATTTTGGTTTACAATAACCAGTAATGTTGCTATTTGATCTGGTTGGAATTCAGCATGTTGATTTTGTAAAGCTTTGTGTGAACTAAAAGACTGAAGCAGCAAGGCAAAAAGAAGCCACAGAATTTATAGTCATTAAGTGCAACACATTCTATGTCTCTCTTAGCATCTAAAAGTGGCCTGTCCAGCTTCCATCAGAGTAGTCTGACAGCCTGAATTTTTTACCCAGTATTTCCATCTTGCACTGTACACAGACATCTGAAAATATCAGAGTTTTGTATGGTGACTGAGGGCATTAAGCCCTGTGATATTCAGAATGGGTATCACAGCCCAAGTGTTTTATTCACAGGCTTTAGTACTATCAGGCATCTCTCCTTGGGAATGGCTATGACATATGGAGGCAAATTCATTTTGGAAGAAGCATTAAAACATTCAGAAAGGATGTTAAAAGCAGAAGGAGGGTGGGCTTTTTTAAAACACCACAATTTAAAACCTCTTCTCCAGCCACATTTAAAAAAAACAAACAAAAAAAAAGAAGTCACAAGCTTAATTGCCATGGCTCCATTTTGCACAGACTGCATTTATATATAACTGTTGTGATTGCTGCCTGGTGATGAATTAGGCTTTGCTAAAGCTCTGCTTCTTTCTCTTTTCTCATTTTTTTAAGCCTTGCAGCTGCCTCTGCAAGTTCTCCTCGTGCTGACCTGCCTTGCTCTGTGCCTGTGGCCCATCAGCCACAGAAACCCTGATGCTGGGTGAAGTCTCTGCAAAATGAAGCAAACAAATCCCCTGCTCCACAGTGGTTTTGTACCTTAAGGTTTTCATCACTAGAGCATTCTGGATTGCACCCCAGAGGAAGCTGTGACTTCCAAGGGCTGGAACTGAAATGGTCATTTGTGTTTAGAGAGAGAGAAACTCCCTCCAACTCCAAAACCATCCCCTGAGCCTCCAGTGCCAAGAAGAAAATGAGTTTTGTGAGATCTCTGCAGCACCTGGGAGGGGTGCAGCTGATTCCATCACAGAGAGGAGCTGCTGGAGGGCAGGGAGTGCACGGGACAGTGTGAGTCCAGCAGGAGACACTCCATCCAACTCAGCTCCAGGGAGCCCTGCAAACATCACCCAGTTTGGGCTTCATGCATCAGCAGGAAATAAGTGTGAAATCAGTGTTTACCTGGCTTGGACATTTCATGCCTTTTCAGTACTACAGCTGTTCTTTCAAATGGGGGGAAAAAAAAAATTGGCCTGTAAATGTCTCTGTTTCTCTTGCTGCCAATTTCCCTCTACCACAGCCAACAGGGATACCTGGCTGTTCCCCACATTTATATCTTAGAGATACCACCAACACAAGTTTTTAGACTCCTTATGCCAGTGACTTTTCCTCACCTATGTTTTTTTACCTGCATACACACAGTGGATTAGGATGCATTCCCAGAAAGAGCCATCAGATGCATCTTGCAAGACCATTGAGTGCATCAAGAACTTGCACAAAGCACCACTTATCTGAGCTCAGGAGCATGGTTTGAATATGCATACAAAAATAGCTTGAAAAAATGGTACAAGGACTAGGGTTTGAAGTTTCAGCTTGCTGTATAAAGGGTTAGCAAGAACACTTGGTTATATACCAAGTTGCATTTTGCAAATTATCCTTCTGGATGCTGTTCCCTGTTTCATTAAGGATCACTAGGGAGCACTGGCCACAGCCCACATTTACCATGCCTGACCTATCATAAGAATACAGTGCTGAGCATTTCAAAGACCTTACAGCTTCTAAGACTAATTATTGCAGAAATTTAACTCTCCCCAGTATAATTGTTCTCTCCTTTTAAGGAAGAAAACTTCCCTTTAGGATATCCTAGAATGACAGGAAATAAAGACAGGAGCCAACAGATCACCATTTTTCCTCTCCTCAGAAACACAGCACCTATACAGCATAATTCTCTTTAGCACCATGCTGGGGCATTGGAGTCCAGAAACAGAAGTTCCACCTCTTAAATCACCAAAGTCCCTCATTTTAGCACCTACTTAACTGTTCTTTGGAAGTTTCCCAAAGGCAGGCCAGCCCTGGAAGGCTCATTCCTACAAGATGTGGCAAGATGTCAGCCTGAGACAGGAGAGCTGTGACCCTGCCCGGGTGACACACACACTGCACCAAGGAGAGCAGGGGCCATTCTCTGAATGCCTTTCCTCTTGGTTCAGCCAGCTTTGAAACAAAAGCTGCGTTTTGACTGCAGATTCCTTCTCCACTCTGAATGCCACCTGAACTCCCAGGTTGTTCCCTGTGATGCTTTTTCACATAGGAAACACTGCACCAACTGATCTTAAAGTAAGGGAAGCCTTTAGGGGGCTTTTAAATCAAAGTGAGCAAAGAAACCAAAGTTCCAAGTGCAAGACAGGAAACCAGAAAGGGCAGTGTAAATGGAGAAGTTTGTGCTCAGAGCAGAGCAGCCTAGGAGGATTTTTTTTTTCCTGTGGGATAAAGTGCAGACGTGCCAGCAATGTCATCATAATGCAAAACAAAGCCCTGGGAGTTTATTGCACTGAAAACAAACAAACCAGCAAACACAATGTGCTTCATTTCACAATCTCTGGTATCCTCCCCCTCCAGGGATCAAATCCACATCTGGTGTAAGGCATAATTTGATTATCACAACTGAGCTCCACTAATTTATTGAAATTTTGCATCTGTCCTTTTATGCTCAGGAATGTTTTCAGGGTACATGCTACCCAGGATCTGGTGCACTCCTCACTGGCACCCAACAGGCTGTATCAGTTCAGAATAATGCAGAAATCAACAAAACCATTCTCTCTATCTTCCAGTGCTTGGCCTTTTTAAGAGACTTTCATAGCACAGCTCCTCTATTTGGGGTCTGGCAGGAAAACAGCTCTGGGCAGGTGTAAAGGAAGCTTGGACTGGGTCAGGAGAAGTATGGCCAAGAAAGGAAATGAGTTCAGTCTGGAAAAGAAATTAGGACAAGGACATAGGGATCAGTAGGCCCAGAAGTGGGGCTGAAGCTGAAAACAAATGGAAGGGGAAACCCAGAAAGGATGCAGCAGAGATGATGGGGGGGTGAAGAGGAAACACACATGTACAGGGAGTAATTAGGTGGCCCTGGTAATGAAAAGGAAACAAAAGGAATCCAAAACAACATGAGAAAGATGTAAAACTTTTTTTCTTCTTTTTTTTTTTTTTTTCTTTTTTTTTTTTTTTTTTTTTTCCTCTCAGGCATAAGCTGGAAGCTCTTTTTCCAAAGAAAAAGAATAAATTGCATCTGAGCCAGACTATGTGAATCTTCCTGTGCACATGAAATTTTTATAAAATTGTCCTCATTTGCTGCCTCTGGTCTGAGGCAGTTCATCTTTAGTGGCACAAATGTGAGAACCATTTAAATCACAGATCACTTAAATCACAGACTATTATGGGCTGGAAGGGACCCACCAGGATCATCCCTTAAGGGAATGGCCCATAGGGGACCAAACCCAAACCCCATGCCCCACCCAGCTGAGCTGAGCTCATCACACAGGATTTAAACTAATTTATTGTTAATAAGTACCTCTAAAACACCAGTGAGATGCTGCTCTCCTGAGTGAAGAACTGAAACACTGCTCCCCAAGCACCTAGGGAAAGGCTTGTTTTTAATTTGAAAACAAGCTTCTTCACTGGAGTATTCTTCATGCTGCAGAGTGGTGCATTAGACAGTGAAATACCTCCCTGCTAGAACCATTAGAATGTACTAAATGTGATCACCTCACAAGCTTTTGTTCATAAAAATGAGGAGGCACTGGGGGGAAAAAAAATGACAATTCAAGAAAGAAAAGATTAGAATTTAAATTCAATTCACAGTTTTACAAAGTGACTCTTATTTTCTCCAGAGCAAAGATTGTCTTGAGTTTCCAATTTCAGCTCAAAATGAGCTTCAAAATGAAGTTAAAAGTCATCCTCCTGCTTCTGATCAATTGCACCCTGGCTCTGATGGGAGACAGAGGTGTAGGAAAATCTAAAACTGGCAATTGCAAAATGCCCTCAAGGCAGGATCTGCTTTAGAGGCAGTTCCTGAAGCAAAATGCTCATTGCATTGAAACTTTGCTTTTATATATTTTATTTTTTTAATCCTTGTTATTGTTGCATTGTTAACAATCTGCATAGGGAAAAAGGGGGCTGAAAACCTAATCTGAGGTTGAAATGGAGAAAGTCATGTTTGAAGCTGTGCCTTACAGCAAGAAGTCATTTCAAATTCATGATTCTTACATGCCACCTTGTCCAGAAGGGGATGAAACAGGAAATGAGAATCTGAATGGAAATGAAGTAACACCATTTTTTGTGTCACAACCCAAGACAAAGGTTTATATTTTACTGAGATAATTCCCTTCCCCAATATCATTGTTCAGCCTCAAAATGAGAGCAGTTAGGGAAAAAAAAACCAACAAACAAACAAACAAACAAACTTCATCAACATAATACTACTGAGAGGATTGCCAGAATTATTTAATAAGGAAAAATATTCTATTTTCTCCTGTTCAGAATTAATAAACTCTTTCTGGGACAAGCAGTAAATAAACCCACCACAAAGCTGACTTCCAGCAAGGAAAATTTCAGCTTGTCATTTGTGTTTGGTATTTGTAGAAGAAATGAAAACCCCAAGCACAGAGGCACTTGGCAAGTGTGAGAAGAGCTGGTGCAGCCACCAGCCATCACTTTGTGCCCTGCCTGGAGCTGCCTCCCAGGACACAGTTTCTAATTACACCAGTGCACAGCCTCACTGGTTTAGAGGACACCAGGAGCTACTCCCATCTTTACACCTAGCAGATGGATGTTCATTTAATTTTAGTGATACTTGGATGCAGCTATTTCTTTGGGAGGAGTTCTGCAGCAATGGCTCCAGCTGGTTTCTGATGCAGGTTGTTTTATCCAAATATCTTCCTGATGATTACCTGCCTCAAAAGGTGCTGCTTTATCCAGGTATTTTCCCTGAACAAGGCTGCCATTATTCCCAGAGAGCACTCATAGGAAGTCTGCAGATGATTATCTTGTACACAGAAGTTTTTTTGACGTTTTATCAGATTAACTGGATATGTCTGCTTGAGGTTTGTTGTATTTTTTTTTCAAACAAGGGCTGTGAGACATAACCATAAACAGGGTAACCTGAGTACTGTGTGTCATATTCCACATTGAAACAACCTCCCTCAGCTCAGTCCAGTGACAAACTCTGATAAATAAACCCACCACACAGAGGTGTAAATAATAATTTTGTAGGTATCCAGCACCATCCTCCCTGAAGTAAGAGCAGTACCAGCAGCAAAGTCCCTGAGCAAGGGCTATGCTCAACCTCCTTTGTGCCAGTGAGCTGGCTGACCTGAGCACTGCACAGCACCTTTAGGAACAGCAGAAATACATAGCTAGGCATCCCATTTTTGCATTTTTGATGAGAGTAGAGGGTGCCCAGGGATCTCCTGCAAAGCTGATGAAGGCAGCAAGCTGGGAAGGGAGGCACAAGCAGAGAGCATCACCTGGAGAGAGCACCTGGGTAACCTGGCAGCACCAAGGTCTGAGCTGGCAGTGGCAGCAGCACTGACCCCAGCACAAGCCAGGCTTCTCCTGGGGATAACTGCAAGTTTCAAGAGAAAACTGCAGTCTCTTAAAAAGAGCTTGATGCCAACTATCTCAGAAATCAGAGCAGATTAAATCCTAGATGTGCTTAAGAAAGGAATTGCATCTTCTTCCTACATAAACATACAAAAGGCATAAATAGAAGGCTTGGATAGTGATGGTGCTTAGGCAGAAATGGAAAACAGTCTTTGGAAAAACCAGCCTTTTGGATGGAACCATATCCACAGATATTTCTGAGCCCAGGGACTGAGAAGCTGCCACAGCAGAGCTGACTGCAGGGGCTCACCCAGAGGTGGGCAGATGCTTTGGGGGAGGGATGTCAGACCAAAACCTGCATGCTAGCTGTCACACACAGCCCTAGCCAAGGGCAAGCCACCTTGCTGAAGCTGGCAGAGCCTCACACACACACAGGGGAGCACACCAGAGAGATGTCAGGGCTGAGCAAACCCCACACAGGGAGCCCACCAGGGTGGTGGGGCTGCAAGTGCAGCAGAGCAGAAAAGGTCCCACAGCAAGGCAGGCACCTGGCAGGGTTTGGAGGCTGCCTTTGGGGGCAAAGCCCTTTGTGTCAGTGCAGAGCAGCCAGCTGGGAAGGCTGGCTGGGCCAGGAGGTGACAGCTGTGGCAGCCAGGGCTGAAGGCACAAAGTGGCCTCAGGGCTGCCAAGGAGGGCTTTGTCTCTCTGCCTGGACACAGCACTGACATCAAGCCAATTATCAGAGGGGCTCTTTTGTCAGCTTTCCTGTGTGCTCTCAGGGCAAGAAGGGCGAGGAGAAAGGATCCAATTATTAAAACTGTGCCATTTTTCTGCAGCTTTACTCAGCACAGACCAAACGGGTTTGTGCTCGCTTCCCTTGTGTGGCTTCCCTTGCTGGAGAAAGCAATTGGAAATCATTAGTGGGAATATTAGCAGGAAAAGCTAATGGGTTTAGTCATTCATATGCATCAGTCACTGGCTATTTCACAAACTGCTACCTGGAGCAGTTCTTTATTTGATGCTGTCAGCCCCCTGGATTTGCACAAGATGGGGAGCAGCAGCTCCAAGAGCACCAGAGACTGCAGCTCTGCCCTCCTCCTGTCCCACTAAGCTCTGCCAGGGAGAGGACAGGGATAATCACATCCAGGGGGAGTGAGAGGCTCACTCTGGCCACACTGATGTCTTTCCCAAAGACACTTTGTCATTTCCAGAGCAATTCACCCATCAGGACAGAGCAGAGCAGCGAGCTCAAAGCCGGAGGAGTCTCCAGCAGCACTTGGACACCACTGGAGCAGCATCCTCCCTCCAAGGTTTGGGCACGTTGTCACAATTTGCTCTGCCAGCTCAGGTCATACAAGCATCCCTGGGCAGGAGAGCAAAGCCTGTGCTGGAGTCAATGCCAGGGATGCAATCCCAGAGTGGTTCCCTCCCCTTTCCTCACAGAGGGTTCTGAGAAGCAGCACCCTTGCTGGGCATGCAGATGCTCAGAGAAAGCCTGGGACAGCCCCAGAGTGCTGCAGCCTTTCCTAACATGCTTCCTGAAGGCCAGGATTAATCTAATCAGATGGGATAAAAGCCAGAAGGACTTCAAATGGTCCCTCTGTCACTGTTCAGCAGGGCTGGGGATGAGCATCTGTGGAGGCAGTTTGCTTGCTGTTGGTTTCACTTCAATCCTCTGGGAATTGCACCTGGATCTTACCTTCAGTGACACGTTCACATGAGAAGAAACAGCTTTGCCAGGAATAAAAAAAGACCAACATTTTTCCTGGATATATTTTTCAGGGAATTTAAAAGTTAATCCCAAGCAATTAACTCCTGAGAATTTAAATTCCCTTCTCTGACACACCATCCTATAAAGTGCCTGGTTCCTCCTGAAACCACAAATGGGTAATTTCTCCACAATGATAGTGACTGGTCTGCTTTCATGCATATTATTTAATCCATTGCTTTAAATCATGAGATTTAAAGTGCAATTTTTTTGCCATGAAATACAAAATCTATGATGCAGATGTAATTTTCTTTCTTTGTGTGATGCTTTAAAATGCCACTTGCATGTAAAGAAAATGTAATGTATTTTTCTCTACCTCACTAGAGACTTCCACTCCACCATGAATTGACTGCACAATTAAAATTAATTTAGAAGAGCCAAAAATTTTTTTTCAGCAAAACAAATGTATATGAGGCATGCTTTTCAAAGAGCACTTTTCCTGTTTCATCCTGTGTACTCTGAGCATAATCTGTATTCAAGATGTAGGATATTTTTCTGTGCCTCGGGATGCATTTGAAGTATTTTTAAAGTAATTATGCATTATTATGGGATAGGAAATGGCAGTTTCCTCTCTCAGAGCTGTCTGGAATTCAGGATTGAAACATTACAGTATCTTTAAGTCACTGCTAGCCTGATCTGAGAGATCATCCGTTTCCCCTCAGTAGTACAGGCTCAAACACTATCCCAACAATGTGCTTTTTATTTTCCAAACTCATCACCACCAGCACTTTTTCCTCCAAGTGATCTCCATTGATTTAGGAGGGCAGGTCAGTGCCTGCAGCAGCATCACTGCTGTGCTAAAGGCAAAATTCACCCAGTGATGCTCGAGCCACTGGAGGATGTGGCTGCTGCCTGCTGGGATTTTGGGGAGGGAGCAGCCAGCCCTTCTCACACTCTCTGTGTGTCCTAAGCTGGGCACAACTGCAGGTGTTACAGTCCCTGACAGGGGAGAGCATCCTTTTGGGACTGGGATCTGCATGGTCCCTGTGTGGCAGGGCAGACAGGAAGGCTCTCTGCTGCCTCAGCGTTTGAAATCCAGACTGTTATCCCAATTACATGCATTTTTAAAAGTCCATAGGCTTCTCACAGGCAATTTCATGGAGAGGGGAAATAAAAGGGGGAAAAAGCAGGCTAATAAAATACATTAATTGTGACTCTTTTACCAAGCATCACTAATTAATCCACTCAACAGCCCCATGGGACAGATCACTGTAACATCCCATGGGCAATTTGTCAGTGCATCTCTGCTTTTCTCCAGTTGTCTGCCCAATCCACAGAAACAATTGGACTTGAGATTGGACATCCTGCCTCTCCAAAGTGATTATTGATAATTCACCCACACCCACAGAATGATAATGACACAAGGGACTAAAGAGCTCCACTTCAGTAGCATCTCTATTCCTTCAAGTTCACAGCCCTAAAACACTCCCCTCATTACACTGAGGAGAGAAATGGCCTTGGAATTCTGTATTTGGAAGATATTTTCAGTTAAAAGCACTGGAAGGCAGAGGCCTTGTGGCATAAGAAATACAAGAACAAAATCAGACCTTAAAAATATCTTGTTCCATTAAGACAACCCTGACTTCACCAATATTTCTCTCATGATTAGGAGCTTGCAGGAGTGAGGTCAAAGTAAGCCTGAGCTGCAATTCAAACCCTGTGCTCACCAGGGTTCCTGCATCAAGCCCTCCCTGTGGATTCCAAGCCATGCAGGGCAGCAAAGAGAAGATTTGCAGCTCATTTAAACAGTTGCACCAAGCTTGGTAAGGCAGCCAGTGCTATTTTGACATGGATCAGCAAAGTGGGATTTTACCCAGTTCCTTCCATGCTGACTTTTCCTGGATTAAACTCCACATTATTTGGCAGACACTGATAACAGTGCCCAGCTAATTAACTCAAGCAAATGAGCTGCAGTTATCTTGATCCAGTATGATTAAAACAGCAGATATTTTAATGCAAGGTTCTGAAGACTAAGCAAGTTTTTAATTTACCATGTATTGATCCAAAACCAGTGTGCTCCCTCTGATCTGGGTGAGATGGAGGCCAGAGTGACACAGCATTGGGCTGCCTGTCAGACTGAGAGGAACCCAGTTTGCCTCTCCCAGGTTCAGGGCACCTGTCTCCAGCAGGAACTTGGTCTTGCAAAAACCATCACCTTATTGTGGTGCCTCTAGCTCAGCTCCCAGGAGATTTCAGCATTGAAATATCCTTATAATTCACATTTGGAGAGTTAGCTGGAAGCCCTGAGGATGCCAAAAGAGAGGCTGGGCTATTCATCAGCATCTCTGGCTACTGCTGTCTCCAGCAGATGCACAAGGAATGAATGAGCAGGAGACTGAGAGGGGAAGCCAGTGCACCTCAGCCTGGCTCTGGAGGAGGATCAGTGCTGGAGCTGAAAGCAGTTTGCATCCAAGTCTGACCTCCCAGCCTTTTGCTGCGCTGGCTACATCAAAGAAAGATGCCATATCTATGATGATTTACACAAATAATCAAATCCCTAAATTTACTGGGGGGTTTTTCTCCCTTTCATGTGCTGCCTTTGATGTTGCAGCCTCCCTGTGCAGGTGCAGTAACAGCCTTGGTCCAAGGACGGGTGTGAGTGTCCCAGCTCTGATCTGCCTTGCAGGGAGGCATGGCAGGAGGAATCATGGAAAATACTTTTGGACCTGCCCAAGAGGCCAGGTATTTACAGCTGTCTGCTCCCTGCTGCTCTTTGCAGCTCCATGGGGCACTTGAACAGCACAAGCTCCTGGCTGCAGTACAGCTCACAAGAATCTCCCTGGCCAGGTCTCTTCCCCTGACATCCACTTTTACTTTTCCCAATAATTTCCATTCCACCATTTGGCACTGTTGAATATATTACACATAAAACCAGTTTCTATATTTAAAAATATCACAACCAAGGAAAGCTTCTTTAGCTCAGAGAGCTATTGCCAGGCAAGTGCTGAACAATAGGAAGCAGCACAGCAGGCAGGGCCCTGGTTCAGACACCCCATTAAAGCACTAAGAGCTAAGTTATTAAGACATTTATATATATTTTATGTTAAATTTCTATCTGCCAGAAGTCCCCTGGGAGTTTGTCTTTGTTCTGGGGGTTTCAGGGACTAGCTGGATTATGTATTATTTATTAGGCATGCAAATCATGCATGATAATCTCAATGAGCTAAGCATAATTGTTCCAGACAAACAATACATTTGTTTAAAAACTGGTCTAATATAGCCATATTTCACCCTGAAGAAAGACATTAGGTTTTCTTATTCTTTATGTACAGTGGAAAGAAGGGTTCAGAACAGTCAGTTCAATGGTTTGGTGGGGGGCTTTTTAAATCATCTTAAGAATGAGATGTGACCTATGTTTAAGAATTGATAAAAGTGCAAATGTAGGTTTCTTGCAGCAAAAGAAACATCAATGGGCATTACTCATACTCCTAGTCCTAGGAGATGTTATTTATTCAATCAAATTAGGATCATTAAGGTGTAAGGAAATCATCACTTAGAAATATTTCTAAATGCATAAGCAACACCACATACAATTTATAAAAATAACCTACCAGGAGCTCACCCCCTGATGCCAGCACACTACTCTACAGGATGTAGGAAGCAATCAATAACTTTTACATTCCTTTTAACCATTTAGATTTGTCTACATATTTTGATTATTTTAAAAAAAGATGTTTACCTAGAATTTTCAGCACAACTGCATTTTTTACTTTTTCTGTACTCCAAAATTTGCTGGAAGTTGGCTAATGTTTCATTAAGTTCAATTCAAAACCTGTGCAAAAATAAAGCCTGCAAAAGATGCAGTCTCTGTAGCTTGGAGACTCAGTCACCTCAGACTGCTTTGGGGTTCCATTTCTGGATTTATCCATACTCCCCTGTGACATTAATAAATAATATATAGGGATACCTGATGCAGCATCAATTCTGCACCAGCTCCCAATGCTGGTTGGTTGTTTTCCCTTTCCTTTAAATTAATCCCCTTTGTTTATCATTTTACATAACACTCATGTAAAATATACTGTCTGAAGCCCTCTTCATTCTTGCTTTTCTTTTTCCTCAAAAAAGCTTTTATCTTTCTCAAAACTATTGAAACCAATTTAAAAAACAAACAAACAAACAAACCAAATATTGAAAACCAGCTGTCCTTGCCCTTTCCTTCCTGCTTTTAATTCTTCCCCTTGTTTAAGTGTGCAAGAGCATGAGGTGGCAAATCCAGTCCTAGATGTACTGAGATTTTCAGGAATTAGAGCTAAAGCAGACAGGTAGCTCATGCACAGTCCAGGAAAACACAAACTCACCACAATACACAAAAAGTTTTGCTCCCTATACCTCAGTCAGCAAAGCAGCAAAATTTTCCAATGGTTGTTGTTAAACAGAAAAAGCATGGGAGGGAAATTGCATGGAGCCATGCTGCAAAGCACCAGTTCAGCTTGCACCCCTGGTTCTACAGGATTCCCAGCTGCACAGCCCAGCCCTTAGAATCCAGGACAAAAACCCACCAGCAATACCAGAGATAACCCCATGCCTCCTCCAGAGCTCTAAATCAAGTCAGGCTGTCCCCTTCCTTCCCTGCATTTGCTGCCAGCACTGGCACAGCCCAGAACCTCCCCTGCAAGTTCATCCCCATTCCCTTTGCTCTGGCTGTGAGCTTGGAGAGAGCACACACGAGATAAAGCACATTGGGCTCAGCTTCTGCAAAGTCCTGGAAGCAATTCTGGAGGCATGGAAGTGTAACACTAGTGAGTTAGACAAGGCCAAGGGGAATGCTCTACTAATAACAAACATTGAGGGGACTGGAAAATAGGCAGAGCTTCAGTAGATTTTATTTGACTACACAATACAGAACTCATCATCAATATTCCCTGTGTAGCACTAGGAGTCACACTGCAGTGCAGATGGTTCACATATTTTAAATTGTAATTTAATTACACTTTTCATGATCATACTGTATTTGAACTCAGCAGAATTACTATCATGTTTCTGCAAATGTTTTATTGCAGAAATATGGCTTTAATGGCCAAATCCCTTCTCATAATTATCTTTTCTTTTTATACATCTTTTGCATCATTAGTAAAAGACAAATTAAGTACAGAATGCAGGCCTTGGAGATTTATATTTTCAACAAGGCTCTGTTGTACTTTTTTAATTCTCTTGGCTGGTTTACTAAGACTGTTTCATCATTAAATCAAGAGATCAGTAATCAGCAGCAAGACAACAAAGCAGCAGCACACCTTTCCTTGGTCAGTGAAATCCTGGATTTAATCTTTTCACATTTTAACTGCAACCTTAAAAAGCTATTACCCATTCTGAGAACAATTATGGTGGGTTGAGAGACACTGAAGGGGTCTGCACCTCCCTCACCTCTTCCCACACCTCTGAATGAAACCTTGGGGAGTTACATAAATTATCTCTCACCCTTCTTCTACCATCACTGTGCCTTTTATCTTCTTTCTGTTCCCTCACATGCAGCCACAGGAGGCATTTCTCAAGGACATAAACCAGCCTTCAGCCTGACTAAACACTCATTGCTATATCACATCAAGAAATATAAAATCCCTCTTCTTCCAGGACTACAACTCACTCCTACAGGAAAAAGTAGCTTACAAGAAGTAACTTCACATATTCCCTATTTCTACTTGCTTTCTAACTAAAGCAAAATAAAAATAAAAATAGGCTCACCTTCTCCCTTCCAACCAGTCCAACAAGCATCACCTGATAAAAAGCTCAAATATAAAATCTGCCTTTTAACTCTTTGTCCAAGGTTTATAATAAAATAAATTTATCCATCACAGCTCCCATGCTTTGCCTGCAGAACCCATGTCCTTCACCTGGGATGGTGGGTGGAGCCCAGGGGAGTTAAAACCCTTAAAAGGAGCATTCAGGGCAGAATAGGCTTTTGGCTTGGGTTTTCTGGTTGGTTTTCTGGGATTTTGGGAGGTGTGGTGTGGGTGGGTTTGTCTGGGGTGTTGGTGTTCAGTTTTTTTTCTTGTTAGTGGCTATGGAGGAACCTTTCACATAATGGGGCTGTACTAATTCTTAGCATTTGATAGTCTTTTTTCTGAGAAAATTAATCTCCTTTAGTTGCTTACACTTAATAATTTTCTGGGTGCTGAAAACAAGAACAACAAACAACAGCAGACAAAAACCAAAGCAGGGCTGCTGTAGAGGGCTCTACCTGGGCTTTGTGGCTGCAGGTCATGTCCCTGCAGAAAGGGCAGTGGGGACCTGGAGCATCCCTGGTACCTGCAGGCAGCTGGATCTGTGATTGGAGCATCCTTCACCTGAAATATGGGTTCCACTCCCTCCCTAAATTTTCTCTAGACTTCCAGGCTGAGGTAAAGAAGTAAGACACTGGGAGAAAGCTTGAAAACCTTCAGGAGAGTGCTCTCATCAAGAGAACACCCTAACAGCAACAGCAACCCCTTCATTTGCTCTATTCTCAGGACATCTGGAAAGGAAGCAAACAGGAAAATGATTTTGTGTGTTAGTATCTAGGTCCCAGCCCTCAGAGGGGATAATCTGCTCTTCCTAGGATTTTTCACTCACATTGGAAGAAATCATAACTAAATAAAACATCTGAAAGCCTTTGGAAGATGGTTTGGGAGCCTCATTTTCAGACTGATAAAGGAATATCCTGTCATAAGCTGTGGCTGTGCTTCTTCTGTTGCAACAGATATCTGAAAGCAGCACTTATTGTCTAGGTGCCAGTAAGCTCATTGACCTAACCTAAAACCTCTCCAGGATTTTAACTCAGGCCTCTGCTATTTACCCCTAAACCCTTGGTTCAGGTTTACTTTAAGAGAATATTTCTTATCAGAGGACATCAGGTTTTAAAGTTTTCCTGCATAAAACAGTCTTTTAAAAACAATTTTGCCCATAATTGTTATGTTGCTGGCTTAAAGGGAGGTGAAAACATAAAACACTGTGTCTAATTGGTTTGTTTTGGTTTGCCTTTCCTGTGCCCTCATTAATGCTGTTGGTTTAACACCACCTTCAGACAGGGGAGTCTCTCCTTTGCAGTATTGACTCCTCTGTCTCCACAGACTTGTTTTGTTCATTTCTGCTTTTCTGACTGTGCTTCCCACTGTTTACACTTTTGAAGCAGCTGATGACTCAGGTCTCAAGGAGTTAAAGCCCTGTTTCCTTTTTCCTGTAGCAGGGCACCCCAAAGGATTCCAGGACTACTGCATACGAGTGGCCATGGAGCTGGTATTTATTTGTGGCAGTCACACAGGAAATAGGAAACTGGAGGTTAAAAGTTAATTTGGGAGCCATGAAGGAGTTGGTTATACTTCTGGCTGTTCTGGTGTAGGAGACATACACTGAAACTCTGAACAGAATTACAGATCACCACAGAGAAAAATAAATACACCAGCAGAGCAACTGTGTTTGCCATTGAGGGGAAAACAATGGAACATTTATTGCACAAAAGGGCTGTGTGCATTGGAGATGTGTAAATACTTCTGCCATAATACTCTGCTCTTAATAGAATATAATATGCCATTATGCAGGTGGAACAATGGACATGTCCTGAAGATAAATGTGCTTGTCTTGGATGCTGAGTCACTTGGACTTCATTTCTGTGCCCACAGCACCCCTGAGGCGTGCCGTGCCTCCCTCCACACACACACTCTGGTTTGTCTGCCCCCATTTCTCCTGCTTGCCCATTGCTGAATGTTTCTGACTACACAATACTGTTTTCTGCTGCAAATTTCCATCCTCCCTGCTTGGAAGTCATGGAGAACTCTGCTGCCATCAAAGATTCTGTTGATTTAAATAATTCAGGAGTGTGAGTTTCTGGGGAGCTCTGGGACATGCTGGTTATGAATGGCATTGACTAAGACTATCTGAAATGACTTATTTTTAGAAACAATTCATGGAAAACCAGTATGCTAGAAAGCCATTCTTTATTTCCATCAGAAGATGGAAGCCCCCTTGCTGAAATAGCAGAGTTGTATCCAAAGGGCAGGGGGTGACCCTGTGCCCACTGATTCCAGCAGGACAGGGGATATATCCCAATTATTGGGGCTCATTGATGTGACTGCTTTCCCTCCCTGTTTGTTTTTTTTTCTATCAAAATGCCCACCTCACTGTCCTCCTGAGGCTAAGCCAAAAAACCCATCCAGTCTGGCATTCCTGAAACTTTTTGTTGTGGATTAAGATTTCTCCCAAGGAGCTGATCCTGTTTATCCCAACTGTTGGGCCATCTTAAGGTTGAAACACCGGGCAACAAAGCTGGTGAAGGGTCTGAAGCAGACACAGAACAGGCTGCCCAGTGAAGGGGTTCAGTCACCACCCCTGCAGACATTTAAAAGACACATAGGTGTGGCATTTAGGGACATGGTTTAGGGGTGGCCTTGGCAGTGGTGGGCTCAATGGTCTTTGAGGACCTTTCCAACTAAACGATTCTGTGATTTTATCTATAAGAATACTGGGAGTTTTGAGGGTGGGAGGATAGTAATCCACATGGGGAACCTTCACTGGCACAGTACAAATCCCTCCAGAAGGATTTCTCAGGCTGCTCCTGAAGCTTCCTCTCAGTTTCCAGAGTCCAGCACACAGCCCTGGCACTACACACACCATCAATTCCTGCACACCTCCCGTTTGGTTTGCACTTCTGCCTCACATCTTCATCTCATTTGAGACAAACTCTTCCACTTTCTCATGCAGCTGGCTTTTGCATTGCATGATTACTCAGTAGGAGTAAGGAGGGCAGAGGTAACCACCAGGCAAGCAGAGCTCTTGCTGAGCTGAAACTGAGCTCATGATCCCTTTTTTATTCTTTGTCATATCACATACATCTGTGGCCTCTCCCATTTTTATTTTTTCCTCTCCTGTTACATATTTATTTTGCTGCACTATCTGTCCTTTGGGGATAGCAGCTCAGAGATTTCTGTGGGTGGCACAGGAGCAAACCAGAGGAAGTAAACAAAACACAATCCAAATAAACAGCTCAAACACACACAGCACCAAGGGCTGCCTACAGACAGACAGCTGATGGCAGGCAGGCATTTCTGAGGGTTTTCAAACACTCAGAACCTATGAACTGTCTCTCCTGAGCAAACCCACTCAGCAAAGCCACTCAGAGCACCACGACTGGCTCTGTTAACCCCTTGTGTCCCTGTTCTGGCAGAGGGTGGATCTGATTCCAGCCTGCACACGTGTGTGTCTGGTTTACCAAGGCAGAAACAGTAAAGCCACCTGCTCTGTGCTCCTTGGGTGTTTCCTCTCTTGGCTGCCACCCACTGCATCCCTCATCCACCTGCTGCCTTTGATCTGTGCATCTGATGGTGGCTGGCAAAGCCAGCAGTGGATACAGAATAAAGCACATCCACAGGGAGGAAGAGGCACCACTTGAAGTGCAATGATTCTTTGCACTGCAGCACTGATGCTCTTTGTATGTTTTCTTTCCTTATCTGGTAAATATGCTGGGACACATTCCCCACCCCTTTCCCAATTTCCTGCTATCTTCCTGTGTTTCCCAAAGATGCAATGTCTTTTTTGCAAGGAGCTAGGGAGTGCTAATTGCTCTTCTCCACTGCTTGGGCTAATTAACTTTTGCTTAGTGTTTCACTGCTATGAAATGAAATTTCAAACGAAATTAAAAATAAAAACACAGATTGTGCAATAATAATTGTGCATAATCGTGGCCACAGTTTGACAGAGGAGTGCAATCACGAGTTGTGATATTCAGACATTTGCTTTGTAACAGAATATGGCTGCTCTAGATTTTATTTGGGGTTTTTGCAGCTGGGAGAAGGAAAGAATGCCACTTTCTCAGTCTAGGATTCTTTCTGGGCAGTGGATTATATATTCCACAACCCCAGTAAAGATCATCCAAGCCAAGACTAAAGAGCCCCAGTTGAGTTTTAAGGAGTTTCTGTGTATATAACATGCTTGGGTACCAATTTAACAGCACTTTCTTCCTTTCAGGCCTTTCTGAATTACTGTTTAGGGAACAAAAAAGTTAATAAATGAGAAATAAAACATAGGAAAAAATTGAAATTATCATACAGTCTTCTTAATTGAATTTCAAATGAATTATTTTCCCAGCTTGTATTCTAATACACAGTTCTGGTTTCTTGTTACTCATGAACCCTATTCAGGTATTCTAATATAATCTCTAATTTTTTTTCCATTTAAAAAAGTCTTCTGGAAACAAAAGAGCCATCACTTGGCACTCAATCATGTAACCAACAAAGAAAATTTCTTTGACAAGTAACATCTTATAAATTAAAATTTGTGACAGTAGATTTTTTGAATCAGTTACTCATTGGTGGAGCCACATTTTAATTAAGGAGAAATGATCAAAAAACGTGCTAGTGCACAAGCCAAGCCAATCTTCATCAAACACACAGGCTGTGTCCAATTCCTCTGGGATGTAACAGGTGTTTTAAATTCCCAGAGCAAGCATAACAGTGAGGTTGCCTTTACTGATTGCACATTTGTGTACAGCAGCACAGAGGTGTCTGAAAATCGCTCATCTCTCCCCAGAGGGCACTCCAAAATGTCATTTGCTACCCTCAGCTCATCAGTATTTCATTCCTGTTATCCCTGCAGCTCCAGCCAGGGCTCAGAGTGGCTGCAGCAGATCACTGAGCACTTTTTGGGTGTTATTTCATCCAAGGGTTACCCCAGAGCACTTCTCTTCCTGCCCCAGACATCAAGCTGTTCCCTCTTTACCCAGTGTGTGCTGGATTTCAGCCTCATTGTACTCTTGGTACTCTATTTCTAATGCACACTCTGCTGTGTGCATTACAGAATTCTCTTAATTTCATGCATGGATGGCTGTAGAAAGAAGAGATAAAGTTTCAAGTCTCTTTGTTTAACCCACACGAAATAATTAAAACACATTTTTCATCTTAGCACTCCCCTTAGGGCTTAACATATTGTGAGAAACACATCCTGATGTGGAATGAGCTTCAAGACAAATGGTCCTGGCTTTAGTGTGAAAGTCACCTCTGGAAAGAATGCATTTGTTTCCTTATTCATGCCACTCATTTCTTTTTGAATTCTGACACGTTAAGATAAAATTGTCACAAGAAAAGCACTGCTCTATAAATACAAAGCTGTACACTTTCATGCAGGTATAAAACCCCTTCAGGGCTGGTTTGCTTTAGGCTTTGGCAGCTGTTGAAGGCTCCCTTCATCCAGCTTGCTGGCAGAGCTGCAGCCCTCCAGGGCAAGGACAAATTCTCCTCCCCAGCTCATGCCCCTCTCCTGGCACACACCTGATGGTGAGCACAGAGCTCTGAGGGTCTCACCCAGCCCTCCCAGGAGTCACAGCCAGGCTGGGCTTGCCTGAGCTTGCCCAGGGAGCCACTTGAACGATTTGTCATTTCCCTGCTGCCTGGCATCCCTGCATTCCCCCACTGCTTATAAAGAAAGAGGCTATGGGGAAATAAAGCACAACTGGTAATCAGAAATCTCTTTAAAAAATGGGTAAAGGACACAGGCTGACTTTCTAGCACATAGCTGTACTATATCATCTATATCTATATCATCTATATCTATCTATATCTATATCTATCTATATCTATATCTATCTATATCTATATCTATATCTATATCTATATCTATATCTATATCTATATCTATCTATATCATCTATATCTATATCTATATCTATATCTATATCTATATCTATATCTATATCTATCTGTATCTATACATTTTCCATGGCTTATGATTTATTTTGTTAAGCATTATTTAGTGCAAGCCAAAGCATTGGCCCTGAGCCACTGAGAAACAAATACATGCTCCCCCAAGTTGGGAAAATCAAGGTATTTCCACCCAAAGTGCTACAGCTAGGACCACAAAGACCCACAGAAGAGAGGTTTTATTTGGGTTATGCTCTCACATCTCCAAGGAATATGGGCTCACAACAAGGTATTACTTGCTCCTACAGCATTGAAAGGGGCTGCCCTTCTCCAGCTCCCACAAAGCCTTCCAAGGCTCCTGTGCACTTATGAGCACAGAAAATCACCCTAATGAGAAAACTACTTAAACTTAATTGTCTCATTTAATAGGACTGTTTAAATTGCTAATCATTTTGTAAGTATTGCTTTCTGGGTTGTTTTTAGCGGGTAGTTTGCCCTTTTTGCTGTTGCTGGAGGAATTCAGTAATAATTAACTGGCCTAGTGTGTAATTATACCACTGAAAATAAGCTATGAGACATTTAATAAAAAGGGACTATTAACAGGATTGGGATTTATGACCTTCAAAATATGAAGCAAACACTTTATCCATGAGGTCACACAAGCTTTCACTGCTGTCTGAGAATTTATGGCCAGTAGATTAGCCACAGAAAGACTTTGCTCACTCTTTGGATCTACTGAGAACGCACTGAGAAAGTGATTAAAATAATATTAGAAGAAATAGAGTAGTGGAAAAATGCTTGAGAAATTCTCCTCCTCTTAAACATCTATAGCATGGCCTGTGGAGAGGAGACTTGATGTGGTAAGGCAGCAAATGTGATGGTAAGCACAAATTTTTGGGGTGTGAGGATTTCCCTGGAGCCCCAGCCCATGATGCCTTTTACTCAGCTAAAATAAATGGTGCTGGGATTTTAATCTGCAAACTCTGCTGATCTCTAAGTCCTCTCTGTACCAAATTTACAGTTTGAGATAAGAAAATTATCCAACAGCTTGGCTCTCAGACAGGCTGGTAATTTGTGCCATGTTTTTCTTTAGCTTTTAGGACATGATGTATTTTACTGAGTCTCTCACATAGAGCTGCAGCAGCTTTGCTGTATTTCCTGTGAGATCTCTGGCTGTGTGAAACACTGCACCACAGACAGAAGCATGACATTTTTAGAAGTTGCTGCTCCAGCAGCATCAGAGTAAGGAAAACGAGGCTGCTGTGGTTTCTGGTTCCCGGGAATTTGTGCAGTTTCCTCAGGAGTTATCAGCTGTGCTGGGCTTTGGAGAGTGGAGCAGAGACATCCTGTGCAAACCTCGCAGGGTCTGAGAGCAAGTGCCACACTTGCCTGTGAAATCACATACATCTCCCCCAAACTCACACTGACAGCTTCTGTCTCTTCAGGACTCTGAATATTTTGATATCTCATGCATTTGAAAAGAGACCATGTACTTACAGGCATGCAAGAAAAGAATCTTGCAGCAGATACCAAGGAGCTGATAGCCAAGCACTGGTTGAAAAAAAACATCCCAGCTCTTTCTGCTGGCCAGAGAGGTTGTGCAGCCCCAGGCTGGGGTCTGATACTTAGGTAGAAAATTCAGAAAGCAGAGGTGAAGTGGAATAAAGCAAAGGTGAAGTGGAACACACTGCAATTGGTCATAACCAATTTCTCAGGTTTGCTCCTGTCCTTCATCCCCTGTACCTAAGCACGTTAAAACTGAGAGTATTGAAATAAAAGAAAACTAATTTGGACCAGAGGAATGCTTGAATTATTTCTTCCCTATAAACCAAGCAGGGTCATTGAGACAAATAAAGTGGAGAGCCATGTCCCCTGATCTCTTTTGCACCATCAGAATGGGATGGTGTGGCTGGGAACTGCTGCAGTTTGGGCTGTCTGTACCTCACAGGCACATGGCTCTGGGGGCTGGGAGCATCATGACTTTTCAGGAAAAAATTTGGTTTGTGGGCTGGGATAGAGAATAAATATTCACTAGCTTTGATTAACAAGAACAGAGACCATGTAATCAGATATTTACAGTATACCTGAGTACTAACAGCTCTTAGTTGTTTGTACAGGAGAGAAAACAGATTTTGGGTGCAAACAGATTTGCAAGCTCTGATTTCTAAAACAAGCAAACCCACTTTTGAGCTGTAAGAGGGAGGAATGGACTGCGTTATCAAATACAGGTCCAGTTCAGGCAAGGTTGGTGACCTCAGTCAAATATTTATTAAAGGGGAAAGAAGTATTTGTAGTGACTTGTTTATTCTAGCTCTTGCTCACACTGATAGGATTTCCTCCTCAGCGTTATTGTGCCAAAACCTTCCCTGTGGCTAACTCTGTCTTTGGGAAATGTTTCCCTTCCAAATCTGACTTTTCCTGCTTTCTTTCACTAGGAAAACAAGCAGGCCATTTCAGCAGTGGGTTTTTGGCTTTCCCAAATCCCAGAGTGGGACAGATGGTGATGATGGTGATGATGGTGGTGATGGTGTTGATGGTGATGATGGTAGGACAGCCCAGAGCACAGGAATGACTTCTCCAGGCAAGGTGCAGCTCACCAGCCAGCCTGCAATCCCAGAGGATGGCTGGAAATTCAGTGTGGTAATGTTTGAACCATCATGCATGCTACAGATGCAACAGCTAAATACTTTTATCGGTCTCGTTTGTCTCCTGAGCTGTACTCTGGAACTAATTGCAAAATTACATCTAATTAAAAAAAAAGGCATATGTTAAAGCTTTATGACAGATATATTATTGCCTGTGTAATACAAAAAGGATGCAATAAAAATTGCTTTCAGGTCTGGCAACATTTTCTCCATGCAAGATTTGAAGTAATTTTTAATATACTTGTCACCAGTAAGATAACACTTAATGCTTTTGTAGTATATTCCCCCTGGATCTGGAAGTATTGTGCAAATGAGGGTATGTGCAATTATTTCTGCAATTATAAGGAGAGATTAAGAAGCAGACAACCTGCAAAACATGCCCAGTGTGATGATAGAATTTAGTGACAAGCTTGGTAGAGATAGTCACCTTTTCTGGCTTTTAAAAACTAAAAATGATCAGAGATTTGTGACAATTATGATAAAAAATGGAATCAAAAGTGTTTTTAAATGATTCTATCTACATAAATTAAGCATCATTTTCATTAAAAGAAATGGCCTTTGGAGAACAGAATTTCTCACACAC
This sequence comes from Oenanthe melanoleuca, assembly GCF_029582105.1. Taxonomy (NCBI): domain Eukaryota; kingdom Metazoa; phylum Chordata; class Aves; order Passeriformes; family Muscicapidae; genus Oenanthe; species Oenanthe melanoleuca. Next base: position 5,286,306 of record NC_079337.1, on the reverse strand, counting down.
CAGTGAATCCTGAGGAGAATTGCTCCTTTTTAAAAATTATTTTAAAATAACTTTTAAAGTTTTCCATGATTATTGTGTTTTCCTCATGTACTGTAATGCCATCATGGATCTCATCAGCCTCCTGTTCTTCCAAGTGCAGCACTCTCAGCACTGTCCTGGTGTGAGCTTTCTGTTTCCCCCGGCCAGTGTTCATCACAGAGCAAGGACAGGAAAAGTTCCCTGTTCAAGGAGGAGAATAATCCTGTTGGACTCTACAAAAACAGTTTATGTGCATCATGTTTTCACCATATTTCATATTGCAATTGTAATTTCTAGTTTAATAATTGAAAGGTTATAAGTTAATACAGGCTATCTTGTCTTTACTGGTTCCAAAAGTATTAAAATACATTTATAGCTAATCTTCATTTAAAATAAAGTTAGCATTTTCTTCTTCATGGGTTTCTTCATCCTAAGCAGAATTCAGAGGATAATTCATCAAAATTTTGTTTTTAAATACTGTTTTACTCTCTGCATATCACTAGCAATCCAATTTGTTTATTATTTATTTACTTTAATGGCATAAAAGCAGTTTGGTGAAAGGATGCCATGCATGACCTGTGTTCTATCAAGGGATTATTTAAACTAGATTACTGGTGGGCTGGAACACTGTAGGCTGCAGGAGCTACAAGATGGAGAGTTGAGGCTGTTAAATTTCCAGGACCCTCTTTCTGAGCTGAAGAACACTCTGAACAGGCCATCCCTTGTGATGAAAACTGAGCTTTTCACACACCACACTGTTTTTAAAACCCATATCAAAAACTATTTAATAACCCCAGCAGATATCATGCTCTGACATCAATTTCCCCACACTCCTTCATTCTGGCTTTCACACAAACCCCTGTGAAATCACCTGATGCATCAGAGGCAAGGTTTCTGCATGCCAGAGCATCCCAAATTATCCTCAAAGCAGAAATGCATGCCAGGTGTCCCTGAGGCTGCAGTCCCTCCCTGTGCTGCCCTGGGGTCCCCACCAGGCATCAGCACTCATCACTCCTGGGCTGGATTCATTTCTCCCACCCAGCTTCACCATCAACAGCTTTCAGAGAAAAAAAAAAAAAGTGAGAATTTGATAAAATTTAGGCTTGATGCTGGAATTTATTTTCATGATCTGTGAAGGATGCAAACCCTTTACAAGCAAGAACATAGTGGACAAAAGCATTTTAAATTTTGTAGCTTGGAGGTGCAGCTCTCAGTTTTAAGACAAAAAGAAGAGGAAATGAAGGTGGCCATTGAGTGCATGACACAGAGTGACCAACACTCAGGTGTGTCCAGTGCTGTGTTTGGAGCTGGGGTGCTGCTCTCAGCTGCTCCCCAGGGCTGAGCCCAGGCCAGGGCTGCTCCAGCCTCTTGGCAACATTTTCCACTTAATCCCACTGGCTTCAGCTGCAATCCTGAGGTATCATTCCCACTTCAGCATTGTTTACAGCTGAGAGGGACAGGAGGATTCTGGAGCTGATTTAATCTAAACACAGAGAGCTCAAGGCTGTCCAGACCTATAAAGGAAATAAATAAACTCCTTTGAAGATGGGAATTGTAACAAGAACGGTTTTGTTTGGTCTTTATTTAGCTTCAAGGAAATTAAATTCCTGTTGTAGGAGCTAGTTGTGCTGTGTTTGTTCTTAATTAACTAGACAAACTTTGCATGTGCAGTGCTAAAAAGAAAACCTTGGCACTACTCAGGCTGTGTTCCTTATGTAATTTGTTTTGATTTATTTCTCAGTAGCATTTGTAACAAAGAGCCAGAACAACTTTTCTAAAAAATTAATGAAAACAAAAAATGTCTGAAAATATAAATTATCATATGGTTATGTAAATATCCATGCAGCTATATAAAGGATATGAGAAGTGTGAAGTACAAGTATGTGAAAATCTGGTGTAAGACAGGGAGCAAGCTTAAGGATAGGCCTTTGAATTGAAGATGATGTATCCACGAGAATGGAAATACAGTTTTTTGTTTTCAGTGTTTAAAGGAAAAAAAGATAAAAGCCACCTTTCCCACGGTCAGCTAAACTAGTGCAGGGAATCACCAGCAACGTGGGATGATCGTTTTTCTGACCACTCCTCTAAAGCAATCCTGTCAGCTGAGCATCTTCCTCACTGGGCAGACATAAATAGCCAAAATAATGTCTGATCCTTTTGCATTTTAATTTTGGTTTTGCAGCCGCAGCGGTGGAGCGGCGCCGGTGATTTTCCCCTGCAAGGCAGGTGATCAAAGCAGCTGGGAATGGGAATTCCTGTGGCAGCCAAGGAATGGCCGTGCTGGAGACAGGAGGAATGCCAGAGTCACAGGTCAGGCTCCAACGGCTCCAGCAGCCCAGGGTGAGATTCCTGCGATTCCTCCTGGGATGGCTTTGCCTGATAAGAGGAGACGGAGTGGGCATGGCCAGGGACGTGCTAGGCAACCTTCTTAATCTTAAACCTTAAATAGAGGAGGCAGGGCCAGAAATCAATGGGGGCTAACCAGGGAAGGCAAGATATGGTCAAATCAGAGCATCAGAAACGCCACGCAGAGGGTCTGTGAAAAGCCTTGCTTTAGGTATAGGTAACAATAACAAAAATAAATAAATAAACAGCCCCAAACTGTGTTTTGTCTTGCAATCTTTAGTAATTGCATTACCAGCACAATAATTTCATTATGTAAACCCCATTGGTGCTAAAATATACATTATGTTGCAGCCTCTCTTGAATAATAATAACTGGCTGATCATTATTTATTTAAATCCTCTTTCCAGGCCATTTTCTTTTGAAGTAGCAAGCCTGAATTTCAAAACAGAGCATTAAACATTAAATTAGAGTCAGGTGGTCAGATCAAAATACAATACTGGGAACAGGTGCATCTCAAAATCCTAGTCCAAGGTGTTTTACACAAAATGTTGTTACAAATTAAGAAGGTAACAATCTACTTATGTAGGGCCGAGAAGAGCTTGTTAGCCTGGTTAATGTTTTACAAAACTAACCAATTTCTCACATGTCTAGTCAAAATGCTAGGCCAGTACAAAACATGTGGCCAGGGAGTAACACTGGCAAAACTTTGTGTTTTGGACTCCAAATGCCAAGAGATGTCCCTGGGAGATACGATTTACAGCTTTCAGTCTTTTAAAATATATATATATGTATATTTTACTTTCAGGAAATCTTATTTCATTTTTTATTAAAAAAAAAAAAAAAAAAAAAAGAAAAAAAAAAAAGATAATTCTTTGGGGATTTAATTTATAAATTATGGCTAAGAAAATATTCTGAAAACTTTGGAGTAACTGTATCCCCAGATCCCTGCACCAGGACAGATAAAGGAGTAAGTAAAATGAAAGGTGACATTGGATCTCGAGTTCCCAGTTTATCAGATAGCTGGATAGAGACAGATCTTATCAAAGCATTAGTCTCCAAAGAAAATAACTCTTCTTTCTAGTGTGGAACAGGCAGAGAGACTGAATTAAAAAGGACCTTCTCCATTTCACCACTTAAAATGATACCATAATTTGCAGTGGGTTTGAAGGTTAAAACAAAACAAAACAAAAAATTCCATTTAATATCTTATCACAAGAATGCCAATCCCCATGAGAATGCATTCTGACATTACCTTGGGAAAAATGGTCTGAGGCACACAGTGGTGCTTGGGATGGTTATTTTATAATAGGTGTTCTTCAGTAAATGATAAACATGTTTCTGATAGTAAAACTTATGTTTTGCTGAGAGATCTAGTATTCTCTTCTATGAAAAACCTGGTCTAGGGGAAGGTGTCCCTGCCCAAAAAAGGAGGGTCAGAACTATATGTTCTTTAAGGTCTCACCCATCCCAAACCATTTTGATACCTTGGAAAAAGTCTTCAGTACAACACTAAATAAAATCCTGAGTAATATTTTGGAATCTGAAGGAATCTCTGAGTGACATGTTGTACCTCCTGATGTGTGAAACCTGGGATGGTCCATGATGGGCAGCAGTCACTGTGCGTGGTCCTCCAGTATTGATGGAAACATGCTGGGAAACGGTGAGAGCATCCCTTACAAACCTGGAAGACAAGAAGGCTGTGAAGCTTTCATAAAACTGTGAAACTGAAGAACATTTATTCCTCTTGCCTATTTATGTATGTAGAACCACCCTTGAGTGGGAAATTGTGCTTCAGTACCAAACTTGTGCTGGCACAGACGAGCTGAGTATGGCACAGCGACTACTTTTATTGAGCCACTGGAATGTCCGTACTTCCCAGAAATGAAATTTCTAATGACAAGATGCAGCCACTTTGCCTTGTTTCTCCCTGTTGCCTTTGGGAAGAACAGTGCTCCCTGGCAGATGGCAATCCTTCAATAAACTTCAATAAAGCTGTTTAGAATTCGCGGCGAGTCGCACGTCGAGGTAGGTACTGTCAGCAGCTCAGAAGTGACAAACTTCACGCATGACTCCAACCCATTTGACAGCATTCAGTGGCACCAAAAGCAGCTGGGGGGGGAGAGAAAAGTGGACTTTGTTGTTCTTTATTTAAATACCTTCTTGGTAAAGTCTTGCTCATTAGAAATTGTTGGTTTTTCAGTGATTTGCAAGTTGACGCTTCAGTGGCGGCCAAAAAACCCGTAGACAAATCCAGTCAAGCAGCAGCAGAATTGCACTTTGAAGACCATTTTCTAACAGATTCTCTTGGGTTATGAACACTGCCAATGCCAGTGGAAACAAAGGCAGAGGGAAAAAACATGATTCAGAGCCCAGTGGTTACATGTCTCCCTGCTTATGTGGCCCTTGGATGTCCCTTTTATCTTTTACCAATGGGAGCATTGAGATGCAAAGTACGAGAAAAGAACAGGAAAAAAAAATGAATAAAAAAATCTGAAAAAAAAAAAAAAAAAAACAACCCTGTACAGCAAATAAATGGATCTAGTGGTAATTTTTACAGTGCTCTGAAAGGTTTTAGGAATGCAGGATTAATTTTATGATCAGTTGTGTGGAAAACTGATGGAACAGAAACAGAGCAGCTTCCCAAAACCAACAGGATTGTGGAAACACCCCCACCCCGAACACACCAAAAACTAAGGACAGCAACAAACAGAAGGAAATTAGGATTCAGTCCCAGAATGAAAACATCTAAATCTGAGAAGGGGAAAAGAAAATAATTGTTCAGAAGGTTTTGACACAGCCAGCTTGGGATGTAAATTTGGCAGCGAGTGTGTGGAGAATGACATGTGGAGAATGGGAATGACTCAGATGAAATCAAGCTAACTGCAGGGACAGCAAAAAGGAGACTAAGAGTCTGGCCACGTGCAGCCTTCAGGAAGGGAATACCTTTTGATAGCACAACCTTGCAGATATCAAAGGCAGGTTTTAATCTTTCAGTCCATGACTTGGTACAATTACAGAGTCATAGAATGACAGAATGGGTCGGGTTGGAAGGTGACCAACCCCAGGCAGGGACACCTTCTGCTAGGCCAGGTTGCTCAAAGCCCCATCCAAGCCAGCCTGGAATGTTTCTGGGAATGCAGCATCCCCTGCCTCTCTCAGGGCAACCTATGTCAGTGTCTCACCACCCTCATCCCAAAAATATTCTTCCTTTCTGCCTAAACCTGCCCTATTATTCCCTGTGCTGCCTTGAGTCCCCACGCAGTGTGCCTTGTCACTGTTATTTGTAAAGCTGAAGCAGAAAGTTCTCCATCCTTCCAGCCTTGCACACAGGGCTGGCTCAGCAGCTGCTCAGGCTGGGAAAGGGTGGGAAAACGTGACCCCTGAAGTGGCAGGTGAAATGATAACCCCAAATGCTAACACCCTGCTGCCAGCTCCTCTGCTGCTGCAATCACAGCCACCACCAGCCTGCTCAGCAAACCAAACCCCTGGCAGGGCAGCCTAAAGCCCCTGGGAGCCCTCTGGGAGCTCAGGGACTTGTGGCAGGAGATACAGGAGCAAAGCCAGGGATTTAAGTGGCATGGAGCAATGGAACATGGAAAACAAACAACAAAGAAAAGCCTTTGCAGCTCCTATCAGCAGCTTTCATCTTCTGCAACTGTTTGAGGAAATAGCTGGCTTCAAAACAAATTAGTAGGGGTTTAGATGGCTGCATTTCAATTAATGTCAGAGGAAATGGGAGGATGGGAGGAGTGGTCCCTTTCACTAGAATTTAAACAAAAAAAAAGAAAAAATTAAAATAAACTGGGAATTTGGTCTATTTTGAGGTTAACAAAGATGCAAATGAAATGTAAAGGTGGAGCCCATGAAGATTTGAAATGCTATCTACTGTGAAGTGGGCTTTACCTAGGGTTTTGTGCCAAGACACTGCTGGCAGATGAGGAAAAAAATTGGTCCCTGCCACAAAAATCTATGGTGGAAGGAGGGATGGGAGTGTTTGTGATACTCAGTTAAAAATAAAGATAACACAAATAAATAAACTGAAGCCAACGTACAGAAAGATATGAAAGTGAGCTGCTAGAGGAAAAAAGAAGATAATTAAATCACAGACATGGTGTTCATTTGTGCAGAGCAAAGGCCACATACCTCAAAAATGCAAATGATATTGCTTTAATTAGACAACTGAAATTAGGCACTGGAGGGGGAGCAGAGCTGCTTCTTGCAGATAAGTTTTGGATCAATTGATCAAGTGATGGAAGCATCGTGCTTTCATTTGCAGAGGGGATTGGGCATCAGACTGCAAACAAATGAAAGACAAATTCTCCTACAACTCATTTCCCTTGCTGGAGAATTCACAGCCAATGTGGCAGTGTTTTAGACTGCTGCCTCTTCAAACACCCCAGTTTTAACAACCACTGGGTATGTAATACTCAATACTCAAGTAATACTCACATGGTAACACTTTCATGCTTTTAGGAAGATTTTTTTCTTCTTTTGTCTTTTAACGTTTGTTGCTTTAAAACTTTTAGTGTAAATCTATTCAAATCTGAGAGGCAGGAGTGATAATAACTGGGTTCCACAGCAGAAGAAATGACATTGCTAAGAGACATGCCTCACAGAAAGAAACTTTTGGAGCCTGTGAGCACCAGCTGCCTCTTCACAGCTCTGCACAGAGTCACTGAATGGTTTGTATTGAAAGGAACCTTAAGGATCATCTAAGAGGCACTGGGTTGTTTGATTTCCCTTTAATTCCAAATCAAGAAAAAATGAAAGAAAAACTAAAAATCAACTTGCAGGCATTATTTGAAGCCTCATCACCCTTTTGCTTCTAGTTGTACTGTCAAGGGTAGCTGTAAAAGTAGCTGTTCCTGTTATATCTCAGCCATCAGACAGGAAACCTGAGAGGATGCTGTGTAGGACAAGGAGAGAGGATGGAAAGGATAAGACTAATGAACCAACTAAGGGGGGAAAAAAGCAGAGTAAAGCCAAACCAAGAAGGAAAAAAAAATGATGTGCAATAAACTGACTGTCCTGAAAATCACGTGCAATGAATTTTTTGTCAGTGTGCACTTGTCAGAGCAGTGGATGTAAGTGAATCTGCTGCAAGCTTTCACACAAGTGGAGCACACAAAGTGCAGCTTTCTCACATATAAATCTGTGTCCAATCACACAATTGCAATGCACTAGAAACACCATCTAATCACCTACACTAAATATTATATAAAGAGAATATTCCCTGAACTTTTGAAGCTGGAAAATAGTTGAGGAAAGGAGAGTTAGACTGGGAATAAAGTGTTTTCATTTTCACCTTGTATCTCTGGGCCTTTAAGAACAGCTCTTTGAACCATGTGGTTCTGCATAGCCTTTCTGGTCCTTGGATTTCACAGACTTACAGAATGGTTTGAGTTGAAGGGGCCTTAAAGATCATTTATTTCCAAGCCCCTGCCATGCACAGGGACACCCTCCACTAAACCAGGTTGGTCCCATTTCCCTGAGGGAGACTTTCTCCTGTTTTATTTTCTTCTCTTTTTCTCCCCAGCAACAAAGGCCTGGAGCCCTCAAAGGGACTTGAAGTGTGCCCTGTGTGATGAGACACCCCCCAAAATGGCTCAGCTCACTTCTTTCTAGGAGAATAATATCCCTGTGGATAAAGACACATGAGCTAAAAGGGTGAAATTCCACTGGGGTGGAAATTGACTGTAAGAGAGAAGCAGTGCCAGGAGATGCAAGCATGTTGTGTTTGCAGCCTAATTATGGTGCATTTCAAAGGACAATAAACACGTGGAGGTTCCCAGAGTCCTTGTGAACTTTGCACAGGCAGTGGGCTGAGCTGAACGTGTGTAAACACCTCCAAGCTGTGGAGAAGCTGCACATCCTGGTTTTTCTCTAGGAAACAAAACCCACAAAGGTTCCCAGGCAGCTCTGAATGCCCCCAGCAATCTCTGGTGACAGACCTGGCAATACCTTTGGGAAGGTAAGCACTGTTCCTGTTTACATGGAGAAATCAGGGCACACAGGGACACAAAGACTCCCTCTGTCTGGCAGAAATGTTGCCAGAAATGGGAATGTAAGGCAGTTCTGCCCATTCCAGAGCTCTGCCTTCCGATTCTGGTCTCTCTGTGTTAAGATCTGAGGTCAGGCATAACTTTATTGTGCCAACTTTTTTTTCCCTTCTTGGAGGAAGCTCAGATTATGGATTGGGGTCAGGAGCTTTAGTGCAGGTCTGATTTCTACCTGTGTGTGAAAGGCACTGCTGTGAAGCACTTCACAGTCCATGTACATGTTCTGTCCCTGGTATCAGTGCCCTCAGTGAGGGCTGAATGATCCAGCAGCACCTTGGCATCATTCCATGGCCACACAGCACAGCCACCTTCCTTCTGTCCCTACAGGCTGTGCCTGGAATGGGAATAAATCACCACAGAAGCACAGGTTGGTTTGAAAGAATGTTTAATATCATCCAGTTCTCATCCCTGGCCATGGGCAGGATCACCTTCCCCTATCCCAGGTTGCCCAGATCCCCATCCAGCCTGCCCTTGGACATTTCCATGGATGGGACACCCACATCTCTGGGAAACCCATTCCAGTGTGCCTCACCACCCCTACAGGAGAGAATTTCCTCCTGACATCTAATCCAAATCTATCATCCTTCAGCTTAAATGATTTGATGTGGGTTTCAAGCAGGATTTCCAAGGCAGAAGGAAAAAGCAGTGCCTTCAGAGAGACCTGCTGATGGAGGCTTTCAAACTCCAAATCTTGCCTTCCCCAAAGGAAGTGCTGCATGGGGCTCGATGATTTTGGCTTGCTCTGCTTTGGCTTGTAGGAGTCCCTGAAACAACATCATAGTTTTTTGTGGGAAAAGTGAAATTATTCAAAATAAAGAAGTAATTTTATGACATTTCTGAACCTTGCTCCAAGCCCTACTTACCAGCTGCCCACTTCAAACAGCACCTTGGCAGAATTAGGTCTTCCAGGAGTATCCCAGCCTTAATTTTCCCCCAGATTTCCTTTTTTGACACAGATTTTCCTTGCCCTGGCTGTCTGTAACTTGGACAGCAGTTTGTACCCATCCACCACCTTACAGTTCAGCTTTTACTGCTGATGTCTGCAAATTTCTGCCATTTCCTTGGAAAATCTTTGCTGTTCCACTTTCCAACCTCCTCCATCTCCAAGTAATAGTTGACAGCAAATGAAAGCAAATGGACTAATTTATCACAACCTGCAGAATTCTGTTGCTTGTTCACCAAGTATGGACAGTTTGCATGGGACAAATTCCAGATTGAATGTCTCAAGGAGTGAAGTGGGTGAGCTGAGAACACCTGGAATGTAAAACATACCATATTCCTGTAGGTGTAGGATAGAAGCTTCAGTAGCTCTAGGGAAAAAAAGTGCTTTGTTCTTTTCAGGGTAATGTGTGATTCTGGCTGGCATTTTCCTCCAGGTTTTTTACTAAGATCAGTGTTTGCAGTTCCATTTATGTGATATTTTCCAGGCCACTTTTTTATTCTGCCTCTCTGCACCAATTTTTTTCACCTGTTTACTTGAGCTTAGAAAAAACAAAAAAACCCCCTCAGCTCATACAGAATTCTGAAAAAGTCACCCAGGCCAAAGTGCTACTAAAAGCACCTGTGCTTTGTGGCTGTCTTGCTTAAGGTTATGCAGTTTCAGTCCTTAAATGCAGTGAGACAAGTGGAAAACAGCTTTTTTTCAGTGTGTGAGGTGCTCTTATCAAAGGCAGGGTTTGCCTGTCAGGTGCTTGGCACTTCTCAGCATTGGAGCTCTGCAGATATGGGCTCTGATTAAAAACTTCCTCTTGTTCTGATGCACTACCACTTATTAGCTAATATCACTGAGAAATATGGTATTTTCTTCTTCTTATAACCTTCTGACTCAAAGAAGAGAAGAGAAGAATCGATTTGCAGTCTCTCTCTGTCCCAGGGTAGCTGATGAGAAGAGGAAGGATCCAGCAGGAGGGGCACAGCAATGCCTTTGAGAGCTCAGGAGTACAAAACCAATGAAGTGTGCTGATGAGGGCTATCCAGAAAGTCAATCTCTCCCAGATCAATACCAAATCCAAGCAGGGATCACCACAGCACAGCAGAGAAAGCACCACAGGTGCTGCTTGAAAATTACCAGGGTTGTTGTTTCCTAGGAAATCTCCATTCCATTAAAATCAATTTACAGCCTGGTTTATCTGCTGGATGTGTGCACACTTCCCTTCCCTGCCAATACAATCAGTATCTCCTGGGATGTTGTTTCCTCAGCTGTAAAACCAAGGCTGCTCCAAACAGGGGAGTCAGGGTGGCAATCACACAGCACTGGAGGATAATCAGCAAGCAGGCTTTCTTCTGTGGGGCATGTAGTTACTGTTTGCTAGAAATCCTCTCCAGCATTCCACAGTATTTATTCAGACCTGGCTTCCTTTCCTCTCATCAATGATGTTTAAAGCAGAGCTTTAACCAGAAGCTTGAGCTTTATCTTGAACTGGAAAGATTTTATTTGGTTATAACTCAAGTCTCCTCATGAAACACAGACCAGTTGGGCTGGTTTTTGTTGGTTTTTAGATTTGTTTGGGTTTTTTTTGTTTTGTTTGTGTTTTTGCTTTCACATCAGGAGCAAAAGAGGCTTTGGAAAGGAGCAGAAACTGCTGTCAGTTTTCTCCTGTGGCAGCTCCTCAGTGGCCCAGCAATCCTGTATTTGCTTTAGTGTGGAGTCATTAGTGGGCTGTAAATCTCACTGATGAGCCAGCAGCCTTTCTGTGGGCAACTCACTTACCTTCAGAGTCCCATAAATTCCCAAAAATTAAGGCAGTCTCAAGGATGGTTGGGAAAATACCATTCACAACTGAGACTCCCAGCTGTAGGGATCTGCATGTACAAATTGAGAATTGGCTTATTAGATTTGCATCCTGCAATGAGCCAGGAAGGGCTGAAGGTGTTTTAAGAGATGGGAGCCAAGGGGGAATGTGGAGGGAGATGGGAGCCAGGAGATACCCTGAAATGAGCATGAGAGAAGGGGTGATGCAAGATAAAGGGACAGGAAACTGAGGGTGGGATAAGAAAGTTCTTAATACACAGAGGGCAAGGAGAAATGGGTTTATTGTGGATGAACAAATTAATGTACCCAGCAATGCTACTGCAAGGAAGGTTTCTTTTAGCCACTTGCAAAGCACCTAAGAATAGAAGATAATTATTATCTAAACCAAATATTTTGGGAGAGGATTCCAAGCCTTTATGAAGAAGCCAGGATGTCACCTGCCATGGCTGATTTCTGCCCTTTGGGTCACCTTGCACCCCTGTGAGCCCTTGCTCTGCTCCAGGGCACACCTCCAATTAGCCTGCCCTTCCCAGGCTCCATCACAATGGACTGCAGCTCTGCTTCCTCCCCTTTTCAAACACTTTTCCTCTGTCAAAAACATGGTCAGCATTCTGCTATATCAAGAGCACTGTGATGGAATAAAGAACAATTTTATTCCCAAGACACTCAAGCTGTTCACGTCTCATAACTGTAATTGCAGAAAAGTAGAAAAGAATGTTGATATCACTGCTTGTTTTATTTTTGTTGCTGCTGCTGTTGGGATTTTTTAAAATTAAGTTGGAGCATTTCTCCCTTACAAATACCTTGCACAGATTGTTTTCAGTATGTTTCTGACATGGTTGGTACAATTTGGGCTTGTTTTCTTACCACAGTCATATATTAAAGTCTAAACCAATACTATTTCCTTCATGTCCTTCTAGCATCGTTATGCAACAGTGTCATCCACAATTTTAATGATGACATCTCATTTCAGGAGGGCATGAGCTGAATCCCAATGAATAAATTCATGAAGTTTAACCTCTCCATGACCCCATTTCCACTGTGGTTTTTTTTTCCCATCCCACCCCAGCTCATTAGCTGTCCTGACAAAAGCAGCTGAGGTGGGATGTGAGTCTCATAGCTGTGCTTTAAACAAAAAAGAACAGTGGGAAGAAAGGTGGAGAGAGGCATCGTGCTAGGACTGGAAATAATCTGCTGTGTGTTTGTAAGAAGCTAATCTTTGCTCAGTATGACATGGTTCCTAGCCAGAGCAATGGATCTCAGACTGGGAACCACCCTGACATTATAATTATGTCCAACCCTAACTAATTTCTTTCTGATGTACTGTGAGGGGCACCCAGCTCGTTGAGATGCAGACTCTGTCCCAAGGACATCCCGTGGCTGTTGAAAAAATCCTGTCTCACACTCGATTTCAGCAGTGTTTTCACTGTCACCTGCCACCATCAACACCAGGTTTAGGTTCCCTTTTAAATAAATCAGCCCATTTTGTCACCCTCTCACTGCTCTGCCAGCAGCCTTGAATCAATTTAATGCAGTGCCAGTTTGGTGCCCAAGCTGCTGTTGACATTCGTCTCTGAGCATCTACTTTGTTTGTGCATTTACCCCTTAATAAGACTACTTAGAAACCAAAAAACACATTTCTGAGAGCATTTACCTCAAAACATCAGCCTATGAATCCAGAGAGTATAGTTTAACCTACACTTTGTGATACTCATTTCCATGTCCCAGCCTCATACAGCATCCAATCCACTCAGTGAAGGTTTTTTTTTCCTGTTTTTATGGCTTTTTACCATGTTGTTATCCATGTCTTCAGCATTCAAAACTGGCAGGTAGGAATTTCAGTGTGTGTAGGATTGGAATTTCCCCCCTTGATTTATTTTTCCTTTCTAACAGAGTGGCAGGGTCAACTTTAGGGATAATTGTTTAAACAACATGCCAAAAGCCTGTTTTATCTACAGTTTGTTAGTACACTTCAGTAAACAGAACTTCTGTGAAATTGCTTTGTATCTCAGGTATTAAATGTCTAATAACCTATCCCCATTTCAGTTTTCTGAAATACCTATAAACTACTTTTGCTGAATCAAATTGATTCCAACCAAAATTCCACTTACAACTTCCCATTTACAGTGAAAAGGAATGCAGCTGACTCCCAGAGCATCACCATTACTGGAAGTGTCTTCAGCTTTATTTAAATACCTCAGCCTGGGGACAAATAGCAGCAATTTTCTCCTGTTGTTCTACACCAGGAAAAAGATGTTAGAGAAGCATGAGGGCAGATAGGAGCCTGTTGATGTTAGCTGAATTTATAGTGAATTGTTGCTGGATGAAATCTGTTTAGAGCAAACATATCCTGTTTACTGCAGGATTTTATGGAAGCTCTCAAATTTGCATGCTGATTACATGAAATGTAGGAAGTCCCTCCCAGCTGTACAATGGGAAAAGAGGATTGTTAAGATGTGGAATCCTCTGGAGTGCTGTGACTTGCTCTGGGACGTGCAGCACGCCTGTTTTCAGCCCATGGCACAGGAATAAACCTGTCCAGCCTGTGCAAAGGTTTCATTATGCATGGGAAGCTTCCAAATGTGCATTTCATAGACACAGCATCACATAAAGATTGTTCTTGACTGGGATCTCTGGGCTGTTTGTCTTCAAGCCAGCACATCCTGAGTGTGATCAGTACACACAGCAGAGTGGTGGAGCACATTTATCTCCTGGTCACCCTGTGGTGAGCACTCCACTATTTCCTCCATGTGGATACCAGTGGCAAGGGATTCTCTGGAGGTGATGGTGTGAGGAGCAAATGGGTTTTTTTTTCCTATTCACTGACACAAAATGATGCAAGAGTGAGCCAGAGAGAACTGGTAAATGCAGCAATAAAGGGAATCCAACAGGAAAACAGAGCAGAAGGGAAGAGGGAGCAGAAAAGGTAGAGGGAAGGGGGAAATGATGTATGGGTGTGGAGGTGGCCAGCACACAGGAAGGATATGGGAGCAACAGTTAGCTCAGATGTTTAGCTCCTAAATACACTGTCCCTTCCTGAAAAGTTTGACATCAGGAGCAATGGCTAGGCTAAACAGCAGAATGCAACCCTCATGTAAAAAAAATGCAGCTGGGGGGCAGGGGGGAACCAGAAACAAAAAATGTGAGACACTAAAGAGCCTTTTAAAATTGCTCTACAAAGCAAAAATGTTCCTCTTCATACCTGTCTCTCCAGTAACCATTTACATTTATTCTGCCATTTACCAGCTCCTTGGGGACAATCTTTCCTTCTGTACTGATCCTGGAACTTCTGTCCACACTCTGTTGTCATTTCACTGGTGAAGTGCCTTTAATTGCACTGCTAAGAGTGAACACTGGTATATTTGGCTCCTGTGCCAGTGTCATGGGTGATGTCCCTCAGGTGCCAAGGAGCTTTACAGCTCATCTTCTAGAGGTGTCACTGTGTGAACTGTAAGCCAATGTCAGGCACGGGTGACTGATAAAACTCTTTCTGTAAAATCCAGATACCCAAATGTGTCCCCTTCCAAGTACCCAAAGAGGCAGAATACTGATAGAAAAATAGCAGATAATCATAAGACTCCTTGTGTTTGAGATTTAGAAGTGTTAAATGCTTTAAAGAGTGAGACCAAAGAAAGTAACAGCTCAGAAGTCCTGATGACCCCCACCAGCCAAAGCATTAAGTGGTGACTTAACAAAGCTGTGCTTTGACAAAGAGCTCAACCCAAACAGCAAGTCTAAATTTAGGCCCTGTGGAATGCTTTGCTGGTCCCCTTTTTTCTGTTCAATTGCCCTTTTTGCCCACAGAGGCTGAGAAGTCAGCTTGTTACCAGTCACTGTTGTGCTCTATTCCCCTGCTCGGTTCTCAGCTGCAAACAAGAGCCAACATTGAGCCCAGAGGAAGGAGATGCAATTCCCAGCCCTCTCCCTGGTGCCATCACAGCATCCAGCAGACTGGGGTTCAAAGGGATGTGAGAACAGAGCTCTCTCCCCAGGGATGCAGGTCAGTCTGAAGGGCTGCTGTACAAGCACAGGCACAATTTTCCCAGATAAATTACGGCTCACGGTGTCAGACACAGGCTCTAATTGAGTAAAATGTGCTGATCCTCTTGCTCAACAGGGCTTTGTTTTCAATTAGGACACAGCTCCCTTGGCCTTGAGTTTTTCAGGGATGATTTCTGGATGAGAAGGAGAAATGCTGGGGATGGAGAAGGCAAAGGGCAAAAGAAGCCCAAGGACACCCATTGATGCTGATCTCAGCTCTCAGCGTGGATGTGGCTGCACCACTGTCCCTCCCTGTTAAGAAATTACCAGATAATCTTAATTACAGCCTTGTGACAAACTGCTTCACAAACTGCTCAGTAAATCCAAGAACATTTAAATGCTTTATTTCAGCATTAGAAAGGACCATGATGACCACTGAAGATGCTCAGCTATGTAACACGGGCCATCTGCTTTCACCCCCTAATTTCTGCAAAAAAACCTTTTCCTTAAAAGCAGGTTTATCTATAAAAGTAAACATTAGGAAAGGAGAAACATTCATAGATATTTAGGCAATCTTCAAAAAATCAGGCTTTTTCTTGTTCCTTTTGCAATAGAGACCATACTTACTTTAAGCCATTTGTTGACCCTTGCCTGCTCTTTTTTCCTTTAAACCTGAGCTTTATATTTCTGTTGTCTCATTAGTTTTAGCCCTCTGCTCACATTAGGAGATTTTAGTTACTTTTTACTATTAGCAGTCAGCTGTATAATGTAATATGCACAATTCTAGATATTATGGAAACTGGGAAATGAATTTGCAGCTGCTTGCAGCATATAGCACATGCCATCAGCAGCAGCAGCAGCCTGGGCTGATGAGACTTGGTGAATAATGTCTCTTCTCTGACTTGCCTTAATAATGATCATAAAAAGAAAAGACACACAATTTTTCATGGGCACTGAATGACACATACATCCTACACCAATCCAGAATGAAATGGCATTCCACTATTGCAAGCAATCTTCTGTATCTCTGTCATTTTTTGAATGTTCCAAAACCAACAAATGACAGGAGAACATTGCAAAGGTATCATATTAAATTACCAATGCAGCAGTGTGGCCTGATTGAAAAAGACAGTTATTGTTAGAATTAAGGGTTTCATTTCTTCTTAAGCACAAAAACTCAAACCCACAGCAGGGATCCAGATATTGGGCTCTCACAGTGTGTGCTGCTGCTTCTGCATGTGGGATTTGTACCCAGAGCATCCAAAAAAAATCACAACAGGAATGACAGTGTGTGAAATAAGACTTGGAAACATATTGATTCAACTCACTGATGACAATGGTTGACTGTAGCAGCTTTATTCCTGATTGAAATAACATTATACTAGATAAATAGCTGTGGAATGGGAAATAGTTTTTGGGCATAGACTCATTCACCAGTATATGGATAATATAAAAATTAATAGTATGGAACTTGTTACTTAGTAAAACATTAAGATCTTTAGAACATAAAAAATTATGAGGAAAATTTACATTTCTTCCCTCTGAAAACTCACATTTTGTGTCTTGCTACTTTTCTGACAAGTCTGCCTAGCTCCAAGGGAACTGGATGCTAAAAGCTCAGTTTCAACCTGGAAAGGTGAACAAATAAAGTCTGGCATGAACCATGCAAATTTTCCCCCTTTGTAAAAATGTAATTATTTGTGCCCCATCAGAGAGGACAAGAGAGACTTGGAGTGGCAGGGAGGGATAGGACAGGGGGGAATGGCTTCAAACTGAGGGCAGGTTTAGATGAGATATTAAGAAGAAAATCTTGACTCTGGGGGTGCTGAGGCCCTGGCACAAGGAGCCCAGAGAAGCTGTGGCTGCCCCATCCCTGCAAGAGCTCAGGGCCAGGCTGGATGGGGCTCTGAGCAGCCTGGGATACTGGCAGGTGTCCCTAACCATGGCAGGGGATGGCAATGAGATGATCTTCAAGGTCCCTTCCCAAACCATTCCATGACATGGTGTTTCCCTCTTTGGAAACACCAGTAAGGCAGAGATGTTTGTGCACTAAACTGGTCAAAGCCAAGCTGGAGGTGACAATATGAGCAAGGGAACTTGCAGGCTGCCTCATACTTTGGGATGTGTTTGTGCTTCTTTGGGGAGAGCTGTGACCTGGTCAACACCTTTGAAATAAGAAGACTGCTGGGGGAAACTTCTGTTTTTTGGGAGCATTTTCTTGTTTGGAGTGGGCAAACTGGAGCTTGGAGAGGGGGGGATGAATTATGCAATGACAGGGTTTTGCTGCAGGAAGAAGTGAATTGTAAATACTCTTCCATGTATATTTTCTGTGATGTTTCCTTTTTGGTGTGGCAATAGGGAGATGATTTTAACCTTGAATTTTTATTTTAGGACATAAACATTTAATGACAGAGAAATATTATCTCCATAATTTATGCTTTTGGGAAATGGTACACAATTCTGTGAATATTAAACAAGAGTTTATATATAGCATTTAGGGGAAGATATACACAGAATGTTGAGCCAAAATTGTGTCAAAAATATTCCAGTGAACATATGTCACACATTTATGCATTTGTAGGATATTTTATACTGACAGGTCAGCAGCTGCTTTACTTTGTTCCAGGGATCTCTGCCCAAGTGCTTTGTTTCAATCCTAATTTAGTGGCACTGAAAATTTGTCCTGGTAATAAAATTCTCTAATTCAGATTGATTTCTTAGAAAAGGAGGGAATAAAGTAAAGGAAATTCTCTACAGCTACATTATATTAATTCTTTTTGTTGGGAAAGAAGAGTCAGTGAAACCAAAAATTAGAAGTGTATGTAAGAATTTGTAACTGTGTACCTATTATAACTCAGTTTGGTGGTGAATAAACAACTTTAGATTTATTTTCTCATAAACAAACTTTGTAAAGTTAAAACCATTTCACCTGAAATATAAAAATACAGCATGGACCAATCCAGATGAGGATATTTTAATATGGTGACAAGTTCTAGCCTTAAAATCCTTTAGTTTCATATTTTAGGTGCTGCTAAGGACTGTTTTCACCTGCTGTGTGACCCTTTCTGTACCTACAATGCATTAAAAACATTCTAGCATAGCTGGGTTTACACAGCCGTGCTGCCAAAACCTCCTGATTGTATTTGTAGCTGAGTTATCCCATCTACACTCTTCCCACAGCAGCCTGCAGTGGAAGTGGGACTGAATTAAAATGATACATGTGCACAGTGACAGTGTGGCTCCATCTAGGCTGGGCTCTTCAGCTGGTGTAAATCACAGGCACAGCTTTGCCTGCCCATAATGCACACAGATTTGAAGGCAGAGGTTTGTACTGGCTTAAGTGGGGTCACTATTGATTCACTATTCATCACAAACAGGGGCTCATCATCAAATGCATTTCCTGTGGATCTTTGCAGTGAGCAGCCAGGGCACAGCCAGAAATTTGGGCTGTGTGATGCTCAGCTGAGCACTACAGCCATGGCAAAGCCAGTTTCCAGGTGGCCCAAAGGCTGACAGAGCAGTGGGTAATGAAGAGGTGGTGTCTGTCCCTCTGGTGAGATCTGGACTGCTGCACAAAGCAGCTGCAGATGGTAGATTTTGGGGGCAGACAGTAGGTTTTTGGGTGCAGACAGTAGGTTTTTGGGGGCAGACAGTAGTTTTTGGGTGCAGACAGAATGGGGTTTGCAAGGAGGATACAGCAGTGTGTTCTCTCCTGCTCTGGAAGATGTTCCCTTGCTTTTCCTCCAGCCAGACTCTGCATCTCAAAATACCCAGTGACATTGTCAACCCCCCCTTCTCCAAAGCTTGGGTAGACATATGGCTCATGCTTGTCATTTGCACAAGTTAGGCTGGCTCCTTCCCAGTAAGTCAAATTTATCCCCAGTGCATTACTTCTGTTTATAATGATCCTTTCCCTGGTTTTCACCTCATTCCTGTGAACAGTTCTGACATTTTAAAAGGGAAGGAATTTTGTTTTCCACGTTATGTTCTTTTCACTCCATCCCTTCTCATTATCTCTTGCACAAAATGCAGAGCTCTAGTTCCTCTCCATGACAGGGATACTGGACCCAGATGATCTTTCAGGTCCCTCCCAACCCAAACTATTCTGTGATTCTTTGATTCTCTTCTGGCTAAAGTTTTGGAATAAAGTTTTTGATACCACTGCTTATCCTATGCTCAGATCCTCTTCCCTAGCTGCCCATAGAAGATCCCAGATTCTCTGCTGTGACCTTCACAGTGACACAAAGGGCATTTTGGGTGAGACCTTCTTGCTGAGCTCTCTCCTTCCTGATGGACCTCCTCTCCATGGAAAGCCTGGAAAGGGAGGGCAGTGGCATAGAGGAGAGGAGGGATCAGAGATTTTCACTCAGGGAAAGTCTTCTCTGGTGATCAGTGAACACTGGGGAGATGAGACAAGCTGGGAAGAATAACCCAAAACTCTTTAGAAATGCCCATTGACAGAGGTAAGGGGCTTTACTTTCTGTGTCCCTTCTGTTTTAATGTGATTTCAGGCAGATTTACTCAAACAGAAACACTCTGGACCTCTGTGCTGCTCCCTGCTTCCCAACTGGGGTGTTCTCACTGGAATGGAGACCACATGCCATCATCCTAAAAGCCAGGAAGGAATAAATCAGGATGATGATGGCAATGTTTGCACACACCAGGACAAGTTGATTTAATGCTATCTTGTTTCCTTCTAACTTGCATTTTATCCCAAGCTTGTTTAGTGTGAAGAGAATACGAAACTGTTCAGAATCATCCAAAATGGAAATCGTGACAGATGGCAATAAAAAAAAAAATCTCTATAATGGGTCCCATTTTGTTTTATACTCTTAGGGCAAGGTTATTGCCACAGTTATGGTCTCAAGCTCTGTTTTATTTTTATAGCTATGATAGTAGTTAACGTTGCCTTTGCCTAGCCAGCTGCCTCTAGTGAATAAAACCTCTCTAACAGCTTTGTGTGGCCAACTGGGGGGGCAAACAGTGGGAACTGCTCCACAGGGCTGGTTTAAAATCCTAAAGGGAAATAAACAGGAGCTCCCACAATACCAGGGAAAAGCACCTGCAGAAAAAGTGGCAGAGAGAAGGGAACTAGGTGTGAAAAAGCAGGTTGAGCCAATGGATTTGTGCCTCAGCCCTGGAGGGGCAGTGGGGCTGGGGGGAGCAGCACCACAATGTCTCTGTCACAAAAGTCTGTGGAAAAAAACGATTTTGAAGCTTTATCAGAACATTTACTCATTGGATAAAACTATTATTTTTGATTGAAAAGCAGCTTTGGTGCATTTATAGCAATATCAATGCTGTTTATACATTCAGACTGAACAATTTATCCTAGATTTGATTATCTGTCTTGTTTTTCAGTAACATTGTGAGTTTTTCCATTAAATGTAGATATAATATATGGATCAGAATAAATTACACATTCTTAAATATTTTTAATTTAGGTTAAACTATCCAGTGTTATATTTGCAAATATTTTCTGTGCATTTATTTCTTAGCCCAGATTTTAATTTCTTGTCAGCAGCTCCTAATCACCAAACTGTGAGCAGAACTATCTTTCTGAGACAGGTAGTGACCCCATAAACCAACAAAATGTTTTTAAGAACACACTAATGTTCAGACATTTAATAGCTATAGTGGCAATTGCTTTGTTTTCCTGTAGCTGTGGGAAATTCAATCAAATTTCAGCACGTTGCCTCTAAAAACTTCAGCTGTTTCCATTTGCAGTTTAATAAAATGCTTAGTACCTGTCTGATACAAGCCACGTGTGATTATATGGAAAATAAAACACTAGAAGTAATGAAATAGCTTGGTTTGAGTGCAAATCTCCACATCCAGAAGATGGGAAAGCAGAACTATCATTCCAGCTATATCACCTTTTATACTACCTCAGAATAAATGAACATATGGTGAATAAGGATGTGACTCCTCACCTACCTCCAGCACTAAAAACACTAAAAAATAAACATTGAATCCAAGTCAGCTACCTGGGCTCTCTGTCACCAGTGTCCCAGCTTGCTCTGGGGTCATGGCCAGAGGCAAACACCTTGGATATTTCATTTATGGGCATATTTTAGACACACTGCTGGCATTTAGAGGCATCTGCCTCTTTCACCTGATTACAAATAAGTCTCACAGAGGTTTCTGTAGCTGCACATCTGAATTTTGGGTGGCTGAAGATGGTTTTCAGACATATGTGGGCACAGACCCCTGAACTGCACACCACTTTGGTAGCTGCTTTCAGAGTAGGTCATCCATAGACATGACTGGTTCTAATACACCCACAAATACTCACCCAACCCTGAAAAGTCTGCAGAAAATGGGTTTGATTTCCATGTGCTGCTGCACATGGTTCATTCACTCCCATTTCTCTCCTGTTGGGAAGTGTAAGAGTCTGAAACAACTCAGATATTTTCATGGAACAGCACATTTCTGTCACCCATTAGCACTTCAGCTGTCATATCTTGTCACAAAAATCTGTACTCATGCTACTACATGTAGCATATGTTGCACAGCTCTGAGTAACCACATTTCAATAATATATTTACTGTGGGAACCAAAGGAAATCCTCTTTCAGATCTGAGATTAATCACAAAATCCCCAATCTGAAGTGTTACACAAGCATGATGCAAGTGGGGTATATTTGCTGGAGAATCTAAGTTTAATTTATGAGATTCAAGTATAATCTTTTAGTTGATTTGGTATTCAAAACACAACCAAGATTATCCCAAGTGTGTCTGAATAGTATAATGTCTGGAATTTAAAGCATGAGCAAGGAATACCTTAAATTGGAGAGATTTTTGTTAACTACACCTGAAGTAAGTTCGTTATTTAAGGGGTTTTTTTCTGATAAATTCAGGTAGCTGAAATTATTTAAATTATTTAAAGTCCTGTATGTCTGCTTCTATCTCTTGAAGTACTTTATGGCTGAACAGTGATATTATGTGACATCAAATTAAGGAATTCAGAGATGAAGAGGATCACCCTGTATTTCAAGGTTTCCACACACAATATCACAGAATCAGAGCATTCCTCTGCATGATCCAACAGGGAGATTTTATTTTAAATTGCTACATTGAAATGCTAAAAATGTGACCACTTGATCTTTGTCTTGTGGTCTAGCACTGTATTATAAAAGAGACACT
Organism: Oenanthe melanoleuca; assembly: GCF_029582105.1. Lineage (NCBI taxonomy): Eukaryota > Metazoa > Chordata > Aves > Passeriformes > Muscicapidae > Oenanthe > Oenanthe melanoleuca. The sequence continues at coordinate 5,264,005 of NC_079337.1, read as the reverse complement.
CAAAAAAGGAAAAAGAAAAGGAAAAAGGGAAGTTTCAGGGAAGTTTCAGGGAAGTTTCAGGGAAGGGAAGTTTCAGGGAAGTTTCAGGGAAGTTTCAGGGAAGGGAAGTTTCAGGGAAGGGAAGTTTCAGGGAAGGGAAGGGAAGTTTCAGGGAAGGGAAGGGAAGGGAAGTTTCAGGGAAGGGAAGTTTCAGGGAAGGGAAGTTTCAGGGAAGGGAAGGGAAGGGAAGTTTCAGGGAAGGGAAGTTTCAGGGAAGGGAAGTTTCAGGGAAGGGAAGTTTCAGGGAAGGGAAGTTTCAGGGAAGGGAAGTTTCAGGGAAGTTTCAGGGAAGTTTCAGGGAAGTTTCAGGGAAGTTTCAGGGAAGGGAAGGGAAGTTTCAGGGAAGGGAAGGGAAGGGAAGGGAAGGGAAGGGAAGGGAAGGGAAGGGAAGGGAAGGGAAGGGAAGGGAAGGGAAGGGAAGGGAAGGGAAGGGAAGGGAAGGGAAGGGAAGGGAAGGGAAGGGAAGGGAAAGGGAAGGGAAGGGAAGGGAAGGGAAGGGAAGGGAAGGGAAGGGAAGTTTCGGGAAGGGAAGGGAAGTTTCGGGAAGGGAAGGGAAGGGAAGGGAAGGGAAGGGAAGGGAAGGGAAGGGAAGGGAAGGGAAGGGAAGGGAAGGGAAGGGAAGGGAAGGGAAGGGAAGGGAAGGGAAGGGAAGGGAAGGGAAGGGAAGGGAAGGGAAGGGAAGGGAAGGGAAGGGAAGGGAAGGGAAGGGAAGGGAAGGGAAGGGAAGGGAAGGGAAGGGAAGGGAAGGGAAGGGAAGGGAAGTTTCGGGAAGGGAAGTTTCGGGAAGGGAAGTTTCGGGAAGGGAAGTTTCGGGAAGGGAAGGGAAGGGAAGGGAAGGGAAGGGAAGGGAAGGGAAGGGAAGGGAAGGGAAGGGAAGGGAAGGGAAGGGAAGGGAAGGGAAGGGAAGGGAAGGGAAGGGAAGGGAAGGGAAGGGAAGTTTCAGGGAAGGGAAGGGAAGGGAAGTTTCGGGAAGGGAAGGGAAGGGAAGGGAAGGGAAGGGAAGGGAAGGGAAGGGAAGGGAAGGGAAGTTTCGGGAAGGGAAGGGAAGTTTCGGGAAGGGAAGTTTCGGGAAGGGAAGGGAAGTTTCGGGAAGGGAAGGGAAGGGAAGTTTCGGGAAGGGAAGGGAAGGGAAGGGAAGTTTCGGGAAGGGAAGGGAAGGGAAGGGAAGGGAAGGGAAGGGAAGGGAAGGGAAGGGAAGGGAAGGGAAGGGAAGGGAAGGGAAGGGAAGGGAAGGGAAGGGAAGGGAAGGGAAGGGAAGGGAAGGGAAGGGAAGGGAAGGGAAGGGAAGGGAAGGGAAGGGAAGGGAAGGGAAGGGAAGGGAAGGGATGGGATTTTGGTTTCCCAGCAGTCATGAATTAGAGAGAAGATGGATTTGAAAGAAGCTCTGGCTTTGGGAATGTGATGGGATACACAGGTCTGACCAAGCCCAGGCTGCTCAGTTATCCTGCTGCTGCCACTTCTCTGCCTCTCACCAAACAAACCTCGAGAACCAGGAGGAACTGGAAGGGGAGACATCAAAACCCACAGGCTCAACACCCAGGTCTGAGGGCTGCTCCTGTGGCTCTTGTCTTCCCCTGAACCCTTCCCCCTCGGCTGGGCTGTGCAAAGCAAACACCAGTGACATTGGGCAGGCACTCCAGCAGCAGAGCACTGCAGCTGCAGATATTTAGCAGACAATTTGTATTCCTAGGCATCAGCTGAAAAGAAGGGCTGCTCAGTGCCATTCAAACAAAACCATGTAGCAGATTTCATGTCTCTAAAGCTGATGTGCTTTTATGCCTCTCCTGGAGTTATTTCCCTCAGCAGTGTGCTTCCTGAAATTAAAAATTATTATATTTTCCATCTTTTGATTTATTTTTTTCAGGCACTTGTTTATTTTCAATGTCATGGGTACCACATTAACAGACTGCTTCTTCCCATTGCCTTGATTGTTTAAATCCAGCACAATGGAAAGAGCATTTCATATTCCAGGCAGGGCAGCAGCAGCAAGCACAGCAGGTAACACTGAAGAATTCTGTGCATTTAGTCAGATTTGCTGATTAGCAGTGAGGTAGTTAAAGCCAAACTACAGCTCTAGCATTTTTCAGAAGCTGAGCTGGATTTAGACTTGCTGCAAACACTAGCAATTGTATCTTGTTTAGAGAGTTTTTGGACAAAAATGTGCTGCTGTTGAAAAAGTGGCCATTCCTAAGGAGCTAGAAAATTTCTTTCAGCAAGACTGGAAGTGCAATTTCTAGCTGGCTTGGGAGCTGGGCTGAGCTCTGTGTGCCTCTCCAAACATACCCTTTAAACTCTGCTGGTTCAGCCCCCAGTGGGTGAGATAACCAGGTTAATTAGCCAGGAGAGGCAGGGGAGGGGCTGGCTGTGCTGAGCACAGTGTTCCCACTGTCAGAGCTGGCAGTGGGTTTTACACACAGGTCTTTGAAGGTGGGTTTTGCCTGTGCAGGTTGCCAAAGGGCACAGATACAAAACCCCACACTCACAGATCCGTGCAGGGCAGTAATGTTGCACTGGGTTCAGTATCTTGTCCTGTCAAAGACTTAGTGGCCTTTAAGTGAAGGGAAAGGGGTGATTCTGTCACCCAAAGTGGTGTCTTGTACCATCACCAGCATTAAAATATCATGAAATTCTGGGAGCTGTTAGAAAATGCCATTAAAGGAATGATTTCTTCTTTTTTTTACTCAAAGTGTTGTAAACACTAGCACAAACTCTGATGTGCAAAACAAGATGTGCCTACTCAAAAATCCTTCACTGAATGGTTGATATCTGTCTAACAAAAGGGAAGGAAAAACAAAAGATGTGAAACTTCTATTTCTGAATATGATTTTTGCATCCAGCAAGGAAATGTTGTGAATTAGCAGCCAAAACAGCTCTGGAAGAACACACCTGCAACAAGTGGCTGTCTGCCTGCTGGCAAGCCAGTGTTCCAAACATTCCAAAGGCTGACTGCAGTCAGGGGACTCCTTATCTGGAGGATGAGCATGGGAAAGGAAGAAACTTTATTCACTGAGTGCATTACTTGCCATGAGTTATTTTCTCAGGTCTGTTTCTGACACAGAAATCAATTCTCCTGTATAGAAATTTCCACCAGAGCAATACATGACACACTCAGATTTAGCCCAGAAAGAGAATACACTTGGTTGCAAGCAGTAATGAACCACTTTGTTAATTAGCTGGCCTGAGCTGCTTGAGCTTTGAGCACCAGATTTTGTTTCCAGTGCTCCTCTGGCAGGGATGGATAAAAAGGCAGGTTTTGGATAGAAAAGTGTGCTTACACAGGAGGAACTTTGATGCACTATCTCTATTTGTTGGCCCTTGCTGCCCATTAAAACAAATGTCCCATTTCTCTGTGCCTCCACATCAATTGTGAGCAACTTATTTCTCCTCTACCACCTTCCTTAAGAGATTAAATGATCTTTTTCTCCATCTGCTGAGGACAAGAATACTTTATGAACCTTAAAGAATCTCTGCTGCTCGAGCAGCTATTGCCCTGGTGGGCCCTACCCATTTCAGCCTCTCTGAGGGCACCAATGCAGCGTGACCTTCCTGACTTTCTGCTCCATCTCCTCTGCAATCTTTTGGCTGTGACCATTCAGAGAGCAATATGTATTTTTTTCCCAAACTTTGGGACAATGTTGATCACCTCCTTCACTTCCTTCTACCAGAAATGCATCAGTGTGGGTAAGCATCCTGCTGGCTGCTGCTGCTGCTATGAAGGGCGAAGTCTCCTGCTGAATTATTGTGATTTTTTTGGTACAAAAAGCAGAGAACACACAACTACCAATGGTTTCAGAGGAGGTTTTCAGAGGAAAACCTGTGTATTTTCCAGGCATTCAACCAGGTTGTTCTCACCCACCCTTAACCAGGGTATTTTCATGCCAGGCTCTGCCTCTGATGGGCAATGATGCTGAGCAGGGCCAATTCCCATCACCATTTAATCAGAGCTGCTTACTCCCCTAAGCAGGCACTTCATTCAGGGAAGAGCTGTTGCTCTGATTTACACAGCAACTGGAAGCTGATATTAATTTCCAGCAGCTTTCTCGTGTGCCTCCAAGTTTCAAAGTGATGAAATATTTGCATATGTATTAGGGAGGATACAGCAATGGCTCTTTTATGAGTACATCCTTGCATTTTATTGCATATTGCAGGTGATCATTTTGAAAGGAAAAAATGAGTTTGCTGCCACTTTTCTTATGATATCTCCCAGAATACATTACAGATCCTAATTGACAGCATTATATCAAAATGCCCACAGACTTGGGTTGTTTTATGGGCCCATAAAACCAAATCATTATTCTCTGCTGGTGAATTTAAGAAAATTTTATTTGTGTCTGATAAACTGGTTTACAGCTACATCTTGGAAAGGCAAACAAAGGACTGACAGTGCTCAGAGGAAAGAAAATTTATTAGAAAATGAAGATATTACTTGGATTCTGCATGATAATTTTTCTCTTTCTTTTATTTCCCCAAGTTTGATGAATGCCTGTAGAAGTTAAGGAATTTTAGAAACATCATTAGCATAAAGAAAAGAGCAGAATTGCTCACTCTTTAGTTTTTGAATTTTCCATTGGACCATGCAGCAGCAGAATTTATACTGAAAACTAAAGGAGCTATTTTTAACAACTAAGATTCTTTATGGACTGCATACATAATTCTAAAATATGAGATTTCATCTGGTACAGTCCTAAATTTGACTCAGAGGGTCAGGGGTGTTGTGGTGAATTCTTGTGTTTTGGTAATTTATTTTCCATTGCTTGCCAAAATAAACCTTCTAAAAAGTTAAAATAGAAAATGCTATAGAGATATAAGTCCCCCTTCCACCTCAAGCTGGCTCCTAAAAGCTTTTTTTCCCTGCATAGTTTCCTTTTCCTCAGCACACCATGGTAATGGAATTTTGCCTGTGCCCTGCTAACAACAAACACATTTAAACAGGACAGATCGCTGCAGTTTAGCAAAGCTCTGTCTGTGCTCCAAATCCATACATGCCAATTTTGCACAGCAAAGAGTCTGCACTTTTTCCAGCTGTTGAGAGCACTTAAACCCATTGGTCTGAGGAAATGCTTTGGTTGTTATTTGATTTATCCTTGCAATTTTGCGAGTACATTGAATTTTCAAATTTAGCATGCATGCCCAGAAATACTCTCAAAACTACACGTTAATATATTTAATGCAATGGTCCAAACCTCTCTCAGCCCTTTAAAATTAATACTGGAGAAGGAACATAAATCACTAACAAATGTTTTAGGAGAATCAACCTTAACAAGTCAGATTTTGTGCTGGAACTGGAAGGCCAGTAACAAAGAAAATAACAGAGCAGGCCCCTTTTCCACCACATCACCAGACATTGCTCTCTAGTTGCAGCTTGCATTTTCTATTACAGCAGCAGGCTGAAGCAAAATATGGAGAAGTCCTCTTCTTCTGCATCCCATGAGCCTGAGTCATGCCATCCCTTCCTTCTCCTGGGAATTTCACATTACATAACACACTGAGGATGCACACAGATCATGTTGGGAAAGGCTGCATGTGCTGAAATGGGTGGAAAACACCACACTGCTGAGACTTCTGCTAAACACTTGTGTCTCATGTTTCAGCTATTTCCCACAAAAATAACACTCCTTTCTTTCCTCCCCTGGAGAGGGAAATTTATTTCTGAGAAAATATTTCTTACTAATTCTCATCAAATGTTTGCCTGGACTAAATATTTGTAAGAATCTGTACTCCTCTCCAAAAAGGAGCTCCTGTGTAACAGTAAATAAAAAAAAAGTCACTTTATCTGGATTAAGCTCTGGGCTGGCTCCTTTGAAATCTCAGAAAACTTGCATCATCGTGCCAGGATTTAAAAAAACAGAAGGCTGAAGTTTAGACCTATTTTCACTTGTACTAATGAATCTATTCATATCAACTATTATTACTATTTCTTCCTGAGTGGAAATTGCTGCATTTCTATTCAAAGCCAACTGAAAACTAGGATTAGATTAAAAGCTGGAATTGTCCTAGTCAAAATGAGCTTATAAATGAAATATTTCATCTGTCTTGAAAATGAAGAGAAATCTAATACTGACACTGAACTCGTTAAACCCAGTCCTTGTGTTACCAGGAAAGTCCACACAAGTTATTTAAAAAATACTTGATTTTACAAAGAAAGCTAAATGAGGTTATTTTTATTCACAGCATGTTCATCAAATTTAATGGTATTCCACAATTTTTAATGGCATTGTTAATTATATTGAAATGCCTCACAGGTTTTCTGCTGCTACATAAAATGTTGTATATGAATATATACTGTGGATATTTCAGTCTCATATCCTAGCCCACAAGTTTTATGCTGGTTATTGTTGCTGGTATAAAAGCCCTGAAATGTTCTATAAGTCACTTCTTATAAGAAGCTGCTGGATACAAAGCAGCTAGAAAATAATAGCTTGGGTTTGGCAGGTCTTAAATTTAACAAATAAGTCCTTAAACTAGTCAGGGACTCAGGGAATACCGTATTTCTCTCTCTCTGTTTTCAAAGGAGAACTTGGGTCAGTCAGGAGTCCTTTCTAATCCTTCCAAGGAAGAATAATTAATAGTTCAAGGGCATAAAAACATTCAGTTGTTTGCAGTTGCTTGCTGCTGGGGCAGCTTTAGTTTCTGTCAGCATTTCTGTTAGCTATTCTTTAAGCTGCAGGCTTGTAATTTTGAATAACACTCTCTCTGGCCTGAAACTCAGGGATATATGTATATTAATCAGGGAACTCCAGATATTTGTCTGCTTCTTTGCCACAGAGTGAGAGTTATGACCCCTTAGTTCCACTAAAGAAAAAGCTGGCTATCTTAAGGGAAAAATGTATGTACAGCTCCAGAGAAAGCAGAAAACGATTTGCAAAAAGAGAACAACGAGAGACCTCATGAAAATCTATAAAGCATCAGATTTATTTCTTGAGGCCAAAACAATTGGCAGCCTTTTTTTGTTCTTTCCCTTCCAAGGAGGAGAGAGAGAGGAAAAACTGCTCTCAGTGATCAGAAACCTGGTGTCTTGTGAACTTGGGATTTATTTCCTCCCTACATTGAAGTTCAGTGGTTTGGGGAGCTTCAGGCAGTGGGGTGACCTCAGAAGAAGTTGCCTGACAGAAGCAGTGTGACCCACCGAAAGGAACTGGGAGAGGGCATAGATGAGTCAGTAAGGAGGAATTATTTCCTCCCTGTGAGGGTGGTGAGGCCCTGGCCCAGGCTGGCTGCCCCAACCCTGGAAGTGTCCGTGTTGGATGGAACTTGGAGCAATCTGGTTTGTTGGGAAGTGTCTCTGCCCGTGGCAGAGGCTTGGAATGAAGTCATCTTTAAGGTCCCTCCCTAGGCTCTTCTATGGCTCTGTTGTACTTATTCTCTCTACATTATAGTACAGCAACCAAGAAAAAAGATATTTCAGAACAGCCCAGAAAAGAAGCACAAATTATTACTGTAATAGTTTTGTAGTCATTCTCTGTAAAACATTTCTACCACCTCTGTTAAATGCCATTTATCATTTCACTTTCATATCTCAGACATACAGGTAGATCAAAGAATCCTTCTGAACACAGGGTGACAGCAGTTTGTCTTTAATTAATAAAACAGTGAAATGAACACTCAGATATTCAACTTTTTCTAACTTTCATGCAGCTCATCTACAGGACATATGTTTTATTGCTGCTAAAAACTATTCTGGATCCTCATCGATCATATCTGAGTGTGGCTACAGATTCCAGTTGTCTTTAATATATCTCAGGTCTATCACTCCCAGTGTTATTTCTTTCTGGATATATGAACCTGCCACCTCTTTTTTTTTTTTTTTTTTTTTTTTCTTATTGAAAAAAAAAAGCTTTATGATAAATGAAGTCTCCCAAACCAGCACACTATAATGGTGAGAAATGATTGGATGCAATTCCCATGACAGACCAGAAGTAGTTTGAGAGAAGGTCCAGATGGAGAGTGTTTTTGAAAAAGGAAAGATGAATTACTGTTAAGGCACATAGGACAGCCAAAGAGTAGGGCAAGAACAGAAAGAGACACATATACAGCCTATAAAGGGGAAAAAAAAAAAAAAAAAAAAAAAAAAAAGAATTCTTACCTTAATACAACTGCCCCATACTAATCTTGTTTGCAAAAAAACTTTGGGTAATTAAAATTCCCTTTAGATAATTAAAATCCCACTTTTCTAGCATGTGAAGAAAAGCAAAGCTGTCCCTGTTTTTGCCTGGTACCCTGTCAGCCCTACCTTTTCCTATGTTTGCTCCCTGTAGCATGTCCAGTGCCTGTCACTGAAAGCACTGTCATTTCTATGGGAGATGCAGTGTACCATGACTAAGGTTATAAACTGCTGAGCAAACAGAAAAGGCATAAAGTGGATAAGAGGTTGGGAAAAAAAGAGAGAACCTGCTGTTAAATAATCCTTCGAGCACTGTTCTGAACAACTTGACAAGATTAATAAGCTTTTCTCATAATAATCCCTTATAAAATGGGATGTGTATGAACTGGGAACATCCATTTGTCCAGTCTCAAGCAAAGGACAGAGGCAGGTGATTAGAAGGAACTGATTTTGGATTTGCTGGCTTAGAAATATGTGGGTCTGTTAATTTCCTACCTTGGAAAAGAACCCCATGGGGACAAACACTTAGATACACAGATTCCCACAGACCCTGTCTTTGTAGCTCTTTCTGCCATTGTTTTGTGTGTTCCTAAAAGAGTTTACCAGGACCTGAAAATATTCAGCAAAGATTGACTTTAAGTTTCATTCTCAATGTCTCTCTCTTTTTTTTCTTTGAAGAGATAGATTTGAAGATGCATTTCTAGGAGATCAACTCGTTCTACAATTCAGATCTAAATTATGTTTTCCAAGATGCCAGGTGAAAGCACTTGTACTTCCAGCCACCCACTGATTAGCAAGAGCATCCCTGAAGTGGAATATTGCACCCTGCAAGAATGCAGGGCTCAGGCACTCAAATCTTACTGGAAGCATGGAGGAACCATTGCCTCCCTGAATTTTAGGGCAATGTCATTTCTGTCATGGACAGTTTTCTGTCGGGAAATTGAAACCATTGTAGCTGCTCAAGGACAAACAGCTTATCCTGATTTTATTTTACCCCCACTCCCCCTTGAAGCAGGGGTCCCTCTGAGCCCTCACATGGAGAATTAAGCCCTAAGATCTCAGCTTACAGACGGCTGCTGTGATCGACAGAAACAGAAACCCTGCTCTAAAATGCCAGCACAGGAAGCCACTGTGCTGCTCTCCCAGTCACCTACAGAGCTGCAAAGCCATAAATCTGCTAACAGGCCCAGCACAGACCCCGCTTTCCTAGAGTGTAACACATGAGGGGCAAGCACACACATCTCTCCTTTCACCACCTGGAACCCTGATAGCTGCTCTGCTTATAAAGCCCCTGTGTCGTGGTGGATTTGAAGCTGCAACAAGTGCTGAGGGCTCACTGTGGAAATACTTATCTGCTCATGACCTTATACCTTTCAACGTTACAGCAAGCAGGAATGACAGCATTTGAAAAATTTCAAACCTGCTATTTGATAGCTGAAGAATGTGTCCTGTAATGGCCCGAGGATTTGGGGGAGACTTGAGAAGCACAACTCCTTTTCCCTACCCCACAAAAAAAGTAGAGGTAGAGGCTGAGAAGGCTGACAAGCTGTAGGCTGGTGCCTTTGGTCCATTTTCACTGAAAGCCAGAGCTTGTCTTGCATTGCTGCTAACAGCAGCTTTAATTGGAAATGTGTTTGGAGGGTTCCAAGTGACAGAAGCTGTTGGTGCTCAGCAGCTTCCAGGTCACAGAAACAGCTATTTTTAAGTATGTTTAGGATTGCTGTTAGGCATGTGATTATCTTCTGAAGTTTACAGATTTTCAGTCCTTGACACCTAATTCTTTGCAGCTTGTCTGCTGGTGCTGTGTGAAACCAGCTCTTGAAGTGTGCCTGCTCTGCCAGGCACTTCTGGGACATGTGCATGGCCACTCTGATCCTTGGTGGACACTCTCCATCTTCTCTGCTGAACTAGTAGAGTATTTTGTTCAGATATGGAAGTGCTGAACCCTGAAAAATAAGAATCCAGACCCTTATTTTGAGTTCTTGGATAAACCCAAGTCTGATAAATGTGAGTAATTAATTCTGTAGAGAATCACAGAATGGTTTGGGTTGGAAGGAACCTTAAGACCATCTTGTTTCAACTCCCTGCCATGGGCAGAAACAGTTTCCACAGGAGCAGATTGCTCAAAGCCCCATCCAGCCTGGCCTTGAACTGTTCCAAAAGCAGCTTGATTTGTGCAGTGCAGCAAACTAGGTCTGCATCTTATTTATTTCTCTCTATTTTCCTAGTTTTCCTCTTATTATTTTGGTTGCCCTGTAATAGAGCTTGTAGCTTCTTTCTCTACTTGTATTTTGATACAAACAGCATGAGTGTTACCCCTATAAAATATTTTGTCTTGCATTAAATCAAGCTCAGGAAGGAAGAAAAATCAATTTTAACTTCACCTGGGCACAGAGATATCAAAACCATTACAGTGAGAGCACAAGGTAATTTTCATTGGGGCAGTGAATAACTTCACTCCCCGCTGAGCAGCAGAATGATGCTATTTCTGAAGCTCTCACATTCTAGCCCTTGTTTTGATTTTCTTTGGAAGGAACCTGCAGCAGTCAGCTCCCACTCAGGCCTTGCTTCTTCCAGAAGATGGACCCCTTCTGTTCCTGCTGATTGCACATGTTTGCTGGAGCTGAACAGGAGGATGAGTGAGGGGAAGCCTTGCTCCACCATACTGCTCTTCCTGGAGAGGATCCACCTCACATGGACACAGGATGGTGAAATGTCCCAGTTTATTGAGCTGGGGATTGATTCAAATGCACTTCCAGGCCCTGACATGCCCTGAGGTGTGAGTTATCCTGACAGGAGTCAAGGTCAAGCACGGGCTGCCACGTGCCAGCAAAACAGATGTTTAATCAAAGCCATATAAAATATTTACAGGGAAGCTGCAGCTGCTGGTGAAGTGCAGCACATGACACGTCATCTGATGTGAATGGTTTAAGGAAAATCCTGAGATGTGGCCTGGCAATGGCTTTAAATAAATAATCTGTCATGAATCTAGTTTTTCTCCTTCTTAAAGCCAGGTTGGATGCAATCTGTCTAAATTAAGGTTCACTTTGCCAGGCTGCTCAGTGCTTCTGCCACAAACAGGAATGATGATAGCTCCCATAAAGCCTCTGTAGGTCCACATTTCACAGCTCATCTGAAGCTGCAGGCATTACACTTCTGGCAGTTTCCAGCAAAGCACAACAGGATGGCACTGGTTTCCAGTTCTGGCTTTTAATGCTGCATGTGCTGAAGTCAATAACCACTCTTATTTTCTGACATGGAGTGTAACGATAAAGATGTGGGAGGAAATGTAACTTGGACTTCTTGCAAAGAAAGCAGACGGCTTGTGATTTCCTCTCTTGACTCTGAGAACTATTTATTACCTGCTTATTAAAAATTCCTCTTCCAGTGTAAACTGGAAAAACCTTCACGGTATCCTCTTGCTTTTTCTCTGAAGGTCTCAAGCCAGAAGCTTGCTCAGAATTTCACACCAGCAGATTGCTCTTTCAGCTCTGTGCTGGCAACAGCTGGGGATCCACAGCCATGCAGAGCCTGCCCTGCTCCTTCCAAGGAACAGAATGTCTGCAAAGGATGTTCAGCATTTTGCTCGGTTGAACCCCTTTTTTAACACCAGTAGTGCTCACATTACTGCCTGCCCAGCTGGCACAGTGATTCATGCACGGACAAATTACCAAGATAATAAAATTGACACTTGGAAATAATTACTCTTTAATTTAGGAGGGAATTAAAAACGCAGGCACAATCCTTTGCAAGTAGTTTTACTTGCAGAGTAGCTGATTAAGCACAGTCCTTCTCATTTAATCTGACTGTTCACAGGGAGAAACAGTGACCTTGCTGGAGCTGAGGGCAGAAATCCCACTGATTTTTGTTGAGCTGGGAATCTTACTTTCCACATATAAGTGCAGGTGCAGGTATTTGCAGACTTAGACTCTTGAGTTGGGTTTTTGATGCATTTATATTGCATTTTTTCCCCCAGGAGCCTTATAAGCAAGGCAAAACCCATTTTCACAGCCAAGTCTTTATTGTTTGTGTAGGATTAACTTCTAGTTAACAGGGAATATGTTTAAAGTGACTTTCTTTTGAAAACTGACAAATAAGGAAATTTTTTTGCTTGAAAAGCCAAACAAATTTTTAAATGGGTTTTTTTAATCAATACCCAGGATTTTGAAAAAACCCCGAATGGGCTTGAAATCCCAGACTTTTCTATTTTACTTTGAATTCAAGTAGAGTTTGTTCTTCCTTGCCCATGGCAGGGAGGGTGAAACTGAATGGTCTTTAAGGTCCCTTACAACACAAATGAACCTGCAGTTCATTTCAAAGGCTATTTGTATGAGGGAACCTTCACCTTTTCAATGCAGAGTGACATAATCATCGTATATGAGCTGATACAAACAGTTCTCTATTTTGCTGTCTACTGTCACCACAGATTACAAAAAATTAGAAACATTGTTTTACATCAAATAGAATATTCTTGCCCCTGGGCATCATTTGAAACGGTAAGAGCAAGATAGCACAAGAATAAAAAAAAGGTTCTTATTAAAGAGGTGCAGAAATTTAATTTCTATTGAAATATCTATTCCTCTTGAGGGTCTGGCACTGAGTTTGAGCTGGTGGCAGCAGAGATCTGCAGGTCAGTTTTACTGAGGTACAAAACCTGAGTAAAAGTAGCCTGGGTTAGTACCTGGGCAAGGTCAGGTCAAGGTGCCTCTGTCTCAGATTGAGATGAAAAGAAAAGCCACATATTAACAAGGTGGATTTTACCAGGATATACTCTGCTAGCCCAGGTACCCTCCATGGAAGCATCTTAATTTTCTTCAGGGAAATGAATGTGAAATGTAACTCTAAGAAGCCATGGCATGATTAAATCTGATCATTTTTGGCTTTGGATGCCAATCAACACACTTTTTCTTCAGAGGATTCCCCAGAGATGTTTTTGCATCAGATTTGCCAAGCATTGGAATGGGCAGCCCAGGGAGGTAGTGAACTCACCATCCCTGGAAGTTTCCAAGAAATGACTGGACACGGCATTTAATGCCCTGGTTTAGTTGGCAAAGGTTGGATTTGAGGGTCTTGGAGGTCTTTTTGAGGCATAACAACTCCATGATTCTGTGCTTGTGGACAGAAATCCACACTTTCATTAAGATTTCATGATCATACAGCCTTACAGCAGTTTGACATTTAGCAAACATTAATTTCACTAAATCAATCTGTTTATCTATCAAGTCTGCCAGCCTTCCCAGAGCAAATGGTTTCCTCTTTAGTCTTGGAGAATTATAAATGGACAGCAGAAAGTGAGCGAGCGGGACGAGGGGCACAGGAAGGAGAGCACAAATAACACCTGGTGTCATCTTGCACTTTCCTGGGCAAAAGGAAATATTTGCACTGTGTAGCCCACACCTATTTAATTAAAGTTCAAAGCTGGGAAAGTATGCCTTGCTTTTACATACCTCCATAGGGAGAGCCAAAAGAGAGACAAAATGTCCCAAAATGTGGGAGACAGGCAAAAGCCAGCAAAGTCACCACTGACACAGCCAAACTCAGCCAAAACAAAATGAAATGGTGCCCAGTGTCCCAGGAAATAGGGCTCACCCACAGCAAACGATCTCTTAGCTGAGGTTATGCACTTCAGAATTTAAAAGGATGTTGGATGGATTCTCACTTTCTCTTCAATTGAGTGAAACACTCTTCCAGGAAAAGCAAAATGAAACCAAAGCTAGGCTGCACTTTACAGGCCAAAATAATCAACTTGTTCACTAATGAAGAGCCTAGATCCTCTTCCAGGAAAGGAAGATTGGAAAAGGGAGAAAAAAATCTCAGCAAATGATAAAAGGGAAGAAAATGGTGGTGCCCATTTCAGATATGGATCCAAAAAATGATCAATGCAGTTTTGAACAAGTTTTAGCTTGCAAGAGTAGATTGCATGGATTTCCAAGAAGATTTGAATTTAATCAGGTTTCTCTTATATCCTGTTTCTGCATTTCCTCAGTGGTAATGAAGCATGCTGAACACCAGGCACCAGAAGAACAGCAGGGTGTAAAAGCAAAAATTCATTGCATTAAGACAATATAATCATACATTTTAAAAGATTACATGAATTCAAGTCCTGGGCAAAAATCCATTGTATTTTGAACTTCTCACCCTTCCTAGGAGAAACTAAATGAAAATTGCATGAAACCTTGAACTGCTATGCTTTCTGTTTATTTTGTACTCTCTTCTTTTCACACTGTTCTGACCTTTTTACTGCTAGTCTCCTCACAAAAAACAATAGCACTATCCAGACTCTTAACAGTCTTCAGAGAACACAGGTAGTGTTTCCTTTTATTTTTTATTTTTTTTTTGGCAAGTTGTCAGCTACGAGCAAGAGAATAATTTTTATCCATGTTTGAATTAACATATTTTCAAGGTGATATAAAGTGCCTTTGTAGACCCCTCAGAAATAAGAAAATGTCTTAGGTGGTCTGGGATATATTATAGTATTTTTCTCTCCAATAATATAATATAATAAGAATATAATTATTTTCTTTGTCAGTGCAGATAGGTGTATAATAAAGCTTTATTAGCTCAAAGCCAGAGCTGAAGGAATAATAAATAAATTAAACCCATCAATATAGCAATCTACAGCTCATTTGGCTGCTTTGCATGTATTTTAATGTATTCTTGTTTGAGCTGTGATGTGAATGATGCCTTGTTTGCATGACTTGTTACAGAACATTTATATTCTTCTACATGCTATTGTTTGCACCTGAATGTGGCATTTGCAAGGAAATGTGCAGTTGTTAGCAAAAAATGACAAAGCCCTATCTCCTAGAGGATGAGAAGCTCCAGTTAGTTAAACCTGGGCATCATGACCTCAGCTCTCACAGCTGGGAAGACAAGGTGATGAAGCCAGAGGCTCCCTGAGCGTGAAGGCATGTAAATGCAAATTCCTTTGTGTGAATGTGAAAAGGGACTTTTAATAGAAAATCTTCCACTTGCATTTATTGAAGGGCTAGGAAATTTATTTCAACTCCCCTCCCCACCTTCACACTACAAAAGCTTATTTCTTGTGACAAAAAAATAAATGTGGAATGCACTCTTCTCCCATTAACTACGGAAGTGAGAAGAGAAATCCTTCCTTAACTTGCTTCTCTGCCTAGAAAAACTCCTCCTAAAAGCTTTAAAAGTATTGAATTTGGACCAATTTTCAGCTGGTTTATACAGAAGCCTTAAAGTGAATTTTGCTTTTATATGGGTATAAATGCCTGAGGAGAAGTAAGAGGGTTCAGTGAGAAAAGAACTCAGGGGTAGGGGGATCTTTCACAAGCCAGCAATCCACAGCTGTAGTGGTAATGAATAAGATTTTTTAAAAAAACATTGGGTTTCAGCCAAAGCTGTGGGCTTGATTCAGGAGCTGGATGGTGAAATTCCCAGGTGTATTTCTGCTGCACATCTGTTCTGGCCTGAAGCACCTGTTGGGCCCAAAATGGGTAGCACAATCTGAGTTCCTGTCAAGGTAATTTAGCTTTTGCTGACTTCATCCTCTCCATTCTTCCCCACCTGCACTCTCCCACCTTCAGCTGCACCTCCACACTGGATATTTTGTGTTCCATCAGGTGGCTGTGCACTGAGCACAGCCTGTATGTTGATCTGCTAAAATCCACTCCTCTCCTAAGGCCTGGCTTCAGGCTGGGTTTGTGAGCTGATCCCATCTGCCACATCATCATGCACTGAGACAAGGCTGGGGATGGACAGATGTACAGCCAGGGCTGGAGAGGAGAGTGGCAGAGCCTCTTCCAGCAGCAGCAACCTCCAATTTCTTGAGCTCTGAAGCTGCCTTTAGGGCTCCCTTCCCTGCTGTCTGGATTGCTTTTCATGAGTACTCTGCCCTAGGTGAGGGGTTTTAGAATCATGGAACCATTTAGGTTGGAAAAGACCTCCAAGATCACCAAGCCCAGCACTGCCAAGTCCACCACTAAGCCAAGTCCCCAAGTGTCTTTTAAATCACTCCAGGGACAGTGACTCCATCCCTTCTCTGGGCAGCCTATTCCAATGCCAGCTGAGAATAATTTTTCCCTGATATCCAATCTAAATCTAATCCATGTGTCAGTGCATCCACCACTGGATGGCTATTGATGGATGCTGGCTGTGGTGGTAAGCATCATTCCCAGTTGTATTTTCTTTTCCTTGTTTAAGTGGCATGACAACAATGTAGGTTTACTATAAAAATATTACAGACTGTACAGACACTTTTTGCATGTGCATTAAATTTCTTGACCTGCCTTGAAATGTTTCAGGCCTATAGTGTTTTAAAGTGAAATTGTGGGAGCCCAGGGAGCCTGGCCTGAGCTGGAGGGGTTGTTAAAGGAACAAAGGCAGGCTGGAGTGGGTAGATCATTACCAAATAGCCCAGCTACAGGCTCCTGCTTCCCTAATGAGCCTGACAGCATGCAGTGCCACCTCTCTCTTCTTATGTAAAGCTAATCCCCTGCCCTCTCTGACAGCCAGTATTTACATTTGCAAATGAGTCCATCTTCCCACACCCCTGCCTTCCTCTTCAGAGGGAGCAGAGGGACACAGGACCGGGAGCACAGACACGAATACCTGTGTGGGATGTCTGAGCTGATCCCAAATGGAAAGTTAGGCTAACAGCTAACCCTGGGGACAGTGCTGCTTTTCTTCCACCATCTTCCACCTTGCCACCACATTGTTTCAGGGGCTGAAAGGCAGGGACACTGCTGCTCATCCCCTCAGCTGCCATGGCCAGCTTTAGCACCCAATGTGAGCCAAAAGCTGATCTTTTCCAAGGAAACACACCACAGTGCCCTGAGGGGTGTGCTCTGCCTGTGGCAAGAAGGGGATACAGGCCTCACCGACAGGCCTCACCCTCCTGTGCCATTGCAATCAGGCACTTGTGCAATGGGATTTTGTGTCACCTAATGACAAAAGGTGGGAACGAACACGTGGGCTCTGTTGCTGGCTTTGTTCCCGTGGAAGAGCAGGGACAGGGAGGCCAGGCCGGCCCTGGCTGCAGGCCGCGCTCTCCGCCATGGTGAGCCCCCAGAGCGGCTCTGCTCCTGCCCAAGCCTGCTGTTCCTGCAGCTAAGGTGATCCTCCACGCCCCACACAAATGCAGGATGGCTGGCAGCCCTGCAGCCGGGGCTGGAGGAAGTGTTTGTTTTCCTTTCTGTCACCAGGCAGCGGGGAGCCCGTCGCCTTTGTTCTGCGGTCGTACTGCCGGGGATGGCAAATATTGACATACATGGAGCTGCTTTTCATCCTCACGTGCTTCTTGTTACCTCTCACAGCTGTGTGGCTTGGCTTTTCTCTTGTCTTCCAACATCTTTCTTTTTCCTTTGTGGCTTTTTTTTTGTTGTTTTTTTTTTTTTTTTTTTTTTTGTTTTTTTTTGTTTGTCCACCCTCCTTGAATGTTTCCCAGCGCTGGTGATACCGTCCCAGATTGCACATTACAGCCCCATAACCTCTGGCATGGCTTGTCCAAATGACCTGGGAGCTTCAGCTCCTGCCCAGTGCCACGGGGACATTTATTGACATGGATGACAGGGAATCTCCTGGAAAAATCGCACTTCCCTTCTGGTCCTTTTGTAGTTGTCATTTCAGCTCGAGATTCAGAATTGTTGGCAGGTGCTGCACACTTCATCCTGTTTCTGCTCACAGAAACAAAATTTCCAGGGTTGTCATGCATAAAAAAGAAAGGAGGGACACAGAGAAACAAGCATCTTGCCCAAATTACCTTTTCTTCTCTCCACCTTTGTTGTTTCAGTTAATTTTCTGTCATGCATTTTAGTGCCAATTATTACCTATTACGGTCATAGAAAATACTTTTTTCTATTACTGATCAGATCCTAAATTCAGGATATTGTCATACTCAATGCCTGAGGTAGAGGTATCTTCCAGGAAGAAAAATAGGTATGTTAGAAGATTCTGGGAATTACCACACAAAACCTGCAATACAAAAAAGAAAAAGGAAATGCAGGCAGAGACAAAAAAAATCATCCTGGTACCATGACAACAATTTTGTACAACTGATGTGTGTTTTCCCTTAATCACTGTGGAAAAACAGGAAATTATAATTTACTGCTGAAATAAATATTTGCAGTACTCTCAACATACCACATACAATAGGATCCACTTAAACATTTGACATTCTACGAAGGAGACAGTCAATCTTTTGAGTAAAAAATGCATTCACAAATAAAGGGCTGAGAGAAAAGCCACGTAATCTTTGGGGTAATTGCTCAGTCTTTTGAGCAACCTGTGTGTTTGAGAGGATCTGCTAAGTCCTGTGGCAACAACATGGCTCCATAGTTCATACTGTTGATAATGCCAGAGGTAATTCCAGTTCCATGTGTCACTTGTCACCTGTTTCTGCTCCATAATTTAGCTTTCCTAACGTTGTGCATGGACAAACATCCCTTGCACGGGCACATTCTTTTCTCAGTATTTCTGAAGCATCTCAGTGATTGTGATGCCTTTTCAGGAAAAAAAAAAGCCATTTTGGAAATGATTGCCTTTGCAACAGTCCCCTCAAGTCTGCTGTGAACAAAAGGAAGAGCATTCTGCTGCTGTGTGGAGTGGTTTAGCTGCTCAGCCTATTCCTGTATGAATATCCAATTACCCCTTTGAGCTCCTGTAGTGGTGAGGGAGGGGAAGGGGGGAGGTACTCCCATCATGTTGTAGTTATGATTCTTCCACTGTCCTTTCCCCTTCTTCTGAAAATTATGCAGACTGGAAGGGAGTCATCACCGAGCTGATCATGATAGCATGTATTCTTTAGCAAACATGCTCTGAACAGTTGGGATGAATAACAAAGGCTTGCCTCATAGGTGGCTCTGTGATTAGCCATTGACCTCGCCTGTGGTTTCTGTCCCACCTGGCTGATTGGAGCATCTGAAGAAGGAGCAGAGAGCTCTGATTATAAATTACAATTTCTGATCAGAGCCGTTGGGCCGATAATAAGTCATCGTGCAATCCGTGGAACATTCAGGTTTCACAAACCCCTCGTGATTAGAGTCCTCACAGAGAGATGGCAACGTGCCTGAATCACTCAAAATTTTAATTTGTGAACGTAATCGTAAATCAAGGTTCTCTTCATAGGAGGGCCTTGCCCTTTTCCCTGCTTGTTCAGATGCAATTTTGTTCAGTGAGAAGCAAGGCCAAGCACTGGGTTTGGGACAGATCTAAAAGGAGGGGATGTTGCTCTTCATGGGCTCAGTATCAAAGCTGTTTATCCAAAGGTCAACATCCTCCCTCTGCAAACAGCACCCAGGGTCAGCTCTCTGATGTCAAAACATGGTCCAACGTTATCCATTTCAAGCAGTTCTTTGAAGGCTGGGTGTTTACAGGCCTGACCAAATTCTGGCACAGCATCTCTGGCTGCCACCACTCAAAATTTGGCATGTCTAGGACAAGAGGTAAATCTCTGTGTGCCAGGGGGAAAGCAAAGCTATTTTACATCCTAAAAGTCTTCTGGAACCTGCTGTGGTTTATGTAACCCTCCTTCAGAGCAGGACATTTCAATAAACAGCAATCCCCACGCTCAGAAAGGTGGTTTCCAACAGACCTCCACTGTAGCTCAATTTGGCTTAAAAACCCAGACTAATTATTGACAGTGCCCTCATCCTCTCATGTGATGATTTATTTCCTCAGCAGAATGAACTCTCCCATAAAAAAAGGAAGTATTGATACAGGACAATAAAGTTTGATTTGCATCATGATTGCTCCTTCCCCAAACCACTGGCAGAGAAATTAAATTTTGCCCTTGTCACCAGCTTGGTTTTTGTTGGAAGGGGCCTTAAAAGATCATCTCATTGCAACCTCCCTGCAATGGGCAGGGACATCTTCTGTCAAACCAGAATGCTGAAGGCCCCATCCAACCTCACCTTGCCTTCACTTTTCCTTATTTTAAAAAAGAAAATTAAAAGGTGAAAAACAGAAAAGAATGATGATTTGGTGAAAGAGGGATGGAGGTGTATACAGCATAAAATGCTCTACCAAATCCATGCTTAATGCCCTGGTTTTTTTTAACAGCATTATAGCACTGAATTATTTATCAAACAGATTAACAGTATGTACATGTATATTTAATGTAGAAATTATCATCCATTTGCAGAAGGGTTTTAAATTAACACATGGGAGAGGCTCTTTCCTTGGGTGTTTGCCCTCCTTTATAGCAGCTGTTCTTCCTCAGCCTGTCCTATTTTTGAAAACATTTCTCCAGGTTTTGACACTGTTGAGCCAGGTGCATTACCGGTTAGCCAGAATTGGCCTGATCCCACTACCTAAAAGTCTTCTGGAGGGAAAATCCACTTGCTGTATAAACCAAACTGTTGCTGAGCCACCCTCCCAAGCAATCCAGCTTTTCCAGGTTTTCCAGCACCAACACCTCTTCAGCTAAACTCAGTGCACCCTTGGGGTCTGGCACTCTTCAGCCATTTCCCTGAAGTATGACTGCAAACATTTTAAAAATGTTGAGCTGGAGTTCAGAGTTCCTAAAATGAGGGTCTTTTTGGTGTATTTTTTGCAGTTTGAGAAAGATCAGGCCTTTGCAAGTTTAATTTCCTCATTTCCCAAAGCTGAAAAGTGTGTGTTCTCTCATGCCCACAACCTACAGCTTGGTTTCAGAACCTGCCTTCCTCATCCACTCAGCATAAATGCTATGGTATTCCTGTTAGGTAGTGGAACAAGCATTTCTTCCCAAAGACTTGCTTTGAGTTATTCTGGGCAGCTCTCAAGAGAGGGGAAATATAATAACAAAAGGTTTAACTACAGTTTGCAGCGCTGTAGTCAGGGAAAGAATCACAGTGTTGCAAGTAAATATTTATAGCAGAACGCTTGCTGGAAAGCTCTGTACAGTAAATAATTACCATATTGCTTCAGTCAGGACTTCTCTGATGCAAGCCAGGCAGAGCCCACTCCTGCCACTTCAGGGTGGGAAGAAGACATCTCACAGATCCCAGCTGTGTGCTCCAGAGATGCAGCTCCAGCATCCTGGGGACACCTGCCCCATCCCTGACATCACCAGCAATGCCTCTGTTAGAGGGAGACACTACCTCTGGTGTTAATCAGGACATCCCCCTGCTTCATTCTCTGTTCTCTTGGAGGACAGATCTCTTTTAATTCTTCAGATATCCAAAACAATCTACTTATCTCAGCCTGCAAAACTTTCATCTGAGGATCAAAAATATCCTGGTGCATTAGGAATAATGAATTTACCCTGTAGGATAATGCATTTTAATCCTTTAGTGAGCCAGCTCTCCTCCCAGTTTTAAACCAGGGAGGCCTCTCAGCAATCTAAAAGACTTGAAAGACTTGATTCTCTCCTGTATTAATGCACACACATATTATAGCTAATTGTTTAGTCTCTCTTTAATCTATTTAAATGCATAATACAGACTTCAAACATATTATTCTATTTCCATTTCAAATTGCATATGAGTCATTAAGCAGAGAGATTTGTTCATTGCTAGTATTTTAAATGTTGATAGGAGGGCTAGATTCTACCACAGTGTTAGGTGGAGATAATTACCTTTTCACCTGAGTGCTGGTGGTAGATGCCTCGCACAAGGAAAATGCTCATGTTGGGTGTTCTGCTTTCATTCCTCCCCTTCTTTTCTCCTTTACCTCATATTAGAGAGACTGAACTTGTTAAACCTGGGTGTTTGCACTTGACACTTGAATTTATTATTCCTGTAAAAATGCTTCAGGTTTTATGAAACTCATGAAGTACAGACCTGAGGCAGCTCTTAGGTAAAGATTTAAATGACAAGGAGAGAAAAACAAGCATTAAATGGTGTCAAAATCTTATGTAATTATAGCAAACTCACAGGATTTTTTCCTAATAAACTCCCAGTATAGACAAGGCAATTCAAATTGGTTGACAGCTCAGGACTGGTGGATGGAGCAAGTGATAGATGGACTCCAGAGCAATTAAAAGCTTTCCTCAAACGGGACAGCTTTCATTTTTAAGAGGTTTGAGAAGTTATAGGTTGCCTCTGGTTGTGTTTATTTGTATCTACAATTCACATCAGCAGGGTGAAACACAATGTCCAGAGGAGGCAGGACAAATAACACACCATATTTCAACCATCAGCTGTCCCAAGGGCATTTACCTCATTAATGAGGATGATGGCTTCAATTTTTCTCTTGAGAGTCTTTGAAAGGAGGTGATTGATACAGTTGCATAACAGTGACATATAACTTCTGTGATTCAAGCAATAAACTCTGACTCACCTCTTAAAAGCTCTCGGGACTATGGTGAAGTTGGTGAGAATTCTCTGGGTTGTCCTGTGAAACAGTGCCCTTAGATTAAGTGGAAAAAATAGGGAAAAAAGAGAAAATACTGAATGAGACCCTTGTGAGACCCTTGTGCCCATGGTCTCACACAGCAGCATGGGGTATCCCCACAAGGCATTGTCAGGAGAGAGCCAGATGACACCTCAGAGACCAGAAAGCAAAAAAAGAAAAATAGATATCCCTCTTGATTTTTTTTTTTTTTTCTTCATATAACTGGATTTTTTTAAAAAAACATTTTATTTTGTCTCTTTCATACAGCCAGTGATTTGCCATTACAGTCAGGGCAAGCTCTGTGTATCATCAGGAGATCTGGACAACATCTTTTATACAGATGGAGCAGTCAGATGTTACTTGAGCAGTCAAAGTTGCCACGGATGGTTGTTTTTATTGGTAACTAATGGGAGATTAGTTGCATGGAAAAAAGTATTATGGAGGAACAAGGCCATGCTATTTATAGGGTGAATCTGCTGAAACAGTTCTTTCTGTGATAAAAACTCTTTGAGAAAGTTGGCTGAATCTACAACAGCATCTCTTTTGGAAGATGGAGCGTTTGGTCAATTCTGCATGTAGGCACAGTAAAGTATCACTGGAGATCACACATCATCAGTGCTGTGATGCAGCTTGGTCTGTAAAATGCATCTCATGGATCTTCTAGGCAACAGCTGATTTGGTATTAGACTGAAGGATAAAACAGTCATTTTATACATAGTATAAATATACACATATATATAGTGTATACATACACATACATATATATATATGTATGAGTATATATACACTAGAATTTCTTTATAATGAAATAATGAATTATTTAGCAGAAGGAAGAGAATATGTGCAAAACAATCCTTGAGCTTTGGAATCAGCTCTATGCTGGCTTCAACACAGCCTCCCATTCAATAAATTTCAAAGATCATCAGGAGTTACGTCCACAGATTAGTTTTGGTTATAAAATCTCTGTGTTCTGCTGTCTTGCCATGTGCCAGATTTTCTGCTGCAAGTGTTTCACCTCCTAATGGAGTGTGAGGAAGAAAAGCTGAGCACAAGCAGTGTTGATTCAATGAATTTGCAGCCTGCTTAAAGAACTCGGCTCTGCCCTAACAGGATTTTCTAGGAAACAAAAGAAGAAAGGAAAATGGGTTCTCTGACAGAATAGAAATCCTCTGGTTTTGCTGGTGCCAAACTTATCTCAGTGCCACATGACGAGATGTCCCAGCAACACATAAGTAAGCCCTGAGATCAGATTGGTTCCACATTCATGAAAAAAACCCATCAAGAGTCATTAAATCCCTGCAATGACCTCCAAATGAAAAGATTTTGTGTGGGTGTGAGTGGAGAAAAATCCTGTAACTAGTTTTATCTTGGCAATGCTAAGCTTGTTGGAAATGTCTTTTAAATAGAAACACTGGGCAAAAGCAGTTCCTGAGACATCTGGAGTGGGGAGCGTCCAGGGTTGGGCTTAGACACATCCTTCCCTCTGCAGGGGTGGGGAAGCCACTGGACCCCAAACCACGTCCCTGCCCATCTCCTAATGGCACCAGGGAGCCTGTGAGAGGGCAGGGACCTGGCAGAACCAGATTTCCCAGCTTCTTCTGCCTTCTCTCAAGTCAGGGAATGAGCAGGGTGAGGTCAGGAGGTGAGGGTGCATCTCCACATCCACCTCCTCCAGCAGCCCTGAAGATGCCAAGCACTTATCCCATTCCTCCCTCTTGGCAAGAACACACCCATGATTACTAATGGGCTGACATTTTAGTTTTGAGACATGCCTGGGAGAAAACAGAGGGAAAAACATTCAGGATCACACTCTACAGGTCATCTCTGTGTTTGGCTTGATGCAAGACCTGTGAAATGTCAGCCTTAGAGTCAGAAATGAAATTACAATTCTGGGTTACCTGTACATGGTATTTTGACCAGAAAAACTCAGCAACTCTTCCCCTGAGTCAACTCCCAGGACAGCCCACTGGATTTCCTTTTTCAAGAAATAATGCTATTTTGAAGCAGGAAGCACAACAAAACCATGAGCATGCTGGATATGAAATATTTTATTGCATAAATATTGTGTATAATATGTCATTGCTTGATGGGAGCAAGGACATATGGCTGGACAAAAACTCTTTGTTGGAATGACTTTTTGTGGGGGGTTGTTTTTTGTTTTTCTGGTGGGGTTGTTGGGGTTTTGTTGGTTTTCTGGGGTTTTTAGGGGTTACATCTGGATAACAGCAATTAGATACCTGAGCTGCAGCATCCCTGTCTCCAGAGAGGGATCTTGTTATCCAGCATTGGTGGCAGCAGAAAGCAACATTTCAAAGGGGAAAGCACATTACAGCTGAGTAATGAACAACTCAGTGCAGTGTTTGCAATAGTAATAAACATTGGTTTAGTATTTATTCTGCCAAAATCTATGTTAAATCCATGGCAACAGCATTAGTTTTTTCTTGGGCAACCCAGTTTTGGGCTGTAAGTGTGCATTAAATCCTTGCTGGAAGAGAAACAAGTAATCTGAGCCTCAGCATGATCTCTGCTAGCTTAGCCCTCTCTCTTATTACAGCTGTTCACCCAGACTAGTGCTTTGAATGTAGATGAACTTGGGAAAACTACTGAAGGCAGCAGAGAAAGGTAGAGGTGTCAGACATCCTGACAGATCTCCGAGCAGGGAGCGCCGGCTCTTCCCCTTCCTGCGGGGTTTCCTTGCATCCCAGCCTCTCTGAAAGCAAATTTCCAGAGAAAACACTTACCATTTTCTTTTATTTGAATCAGCATCCCTTTGTCTTCATGGGTGATAATTGCTCCTGACTTTCACTAAGTGAAAACCAGCGAGCCAAATCCACTGCTGGCATTGGCAGCGGGAGCATGGCTGGGAATGGGGAGGGATGTGACAGGGACACTTTCTGGGCTTTCCTCCCGTGCCCAACACCTCCACAGCACTGCACAGGGCTACTGGGACACAATTACTTCCCCTTTTAAATGGGAAGGCTCAGACATGATGTTTTCTTGTCGTTTTTATTAATTATGATTTATTCTTACAAGGGCTGTTTTAAGCTGTCAGCACAGGAGGATTGGTGGCAGAGCTCTTCAGTCCTTTCTCCAGGGACATGATGGTATTAATAATATCATCATTTTCTATTTTTTCTTCAATCTATTATAAAATCCATGAAGCATAAGAAGAAGCCTTTGAAGCACCTTCTCCTCTCTCTTCTCTCTGACAGGAGCTGGTAGCAGTTGCTGAGGGAAGGGGCTAATTACACACTCTGAGATAGACAACTGCTCTATAAGGCAATTATTTGCAGGAATTTTTTTGTATTTTATTTTTTTTATTGTATTTTAAAAATGAGGGGTTTAAATAGTGAATGCAATACATAATTACCAAGGCGAATTCTGAAATGCTGAAGGCAAAATGACACACTGCATCTCAGTGGGATAAATCTGCTAAGATTTCAGAGCTTATTTATTTATCCATTCATTTATTTATTATTAATTATTTATTTGAAGCTGTTCTCATTTTCCCTGCTTGTTTTTATTTCTGTCTAAGAATTGCAGCCTTTTTTCATCTTGACTGGTGAAGGTTTAATAGGCTGGCTCATACCTGAAGCATTCTTGAAATTTGCTATAAAATTTTAGCTTTTACTCCCTTTCTCATCCATCCTTGTTGTTTTGGGTTTTTTAGATGATTTGTAATTTTTTTAAAATATGGCATTTTACATCTATAAAGAGACGTATTTTGTATATTCATCCCTTAGAGAGCTTAGAAGAAAACACATTTCCAAACTTCAGCTTCATTTTGCAGGGCCTATTTTTATTTTATGAATTGAGAAATACTTGTGCAGTTCCTCTGCATCTAAGACAACTAATATAAGATGAAAATATGCCCTCCATAAACCAGAAGGTAATTTTAATAGCCCTGTTGTTGTTCTTCAAAGGATATATATCAAAATAAATCTAATCATTTGAACTATTAATAAAGAAAATACCTGTTTTGTTCCAAAGGAAAGCTGGCTTTTCTTTGGTTCTGCTGCTTTCTGTGGAAAATAACCTCCAGGAAAAGCAGAGCTTTTCCTAAACTGTGGATCTCCTGTTCATAAATAAGCAGAATTACATCACTGAAAGGACTGATTAATAGGACATCACAAAAGTGGAACTACATTATAGTAACATTATAATTCTGCATTACTGCTGATACCCTGAAATGTTGCACATTTCCAAAGTACACAGTGCACTAGAGGCACTGAGCTTCCTGAAGAGTCCACAACCAAATAAATGTGTTCCAGCCCAATGTACAGCCCTCATAAATCAGCTCATTATTTCTGAGGCATCACTATATATAATTGAAATTGGTGTCGTGTTTATAACCCCTGCTCACAGAGCATGTGTGTGGAAATGGGCTAAAAACTGCTGAATAGATATTTCAACCTTAGGTGACCTTCATTTAATCATCTTTTATATGACACAGAAGAAAATAACAGTGTTAAAGAAGAAATTAATGTAATTTGAGGGAGTTATCTCCAGCAGTCTCATAAGGTCATTTATGAACTCCAGTAATCATGGTGAATGCCCTTCCCGTGTGTGCTGATTGAGAGGTCAAAACTGGGACATTTTTACTTGGTTTTAGAGCTTCACAGTGATTTGCTGAGTGATTTTTTATAATTTTTTAAGAAAAAAGTACTTCACTAGAGTGTGGCTTAGCAAAATATGAGAAATGGAAATTTATGTCAGGAGCACAGGAAAGGACCAAGCATCTCTATTACACCGACTGGGAGATTTTGGATGCAGCCCCACATCCAGAAAGTGAGGAGAGGATGGAAATGCAGCACCTTGTCTCAGACCAGCTCCCAATTCATCCAGGAGACAAAGAAAGGCCTGGAGATGAAAGTCCAAACCACTGTCACCCTGTCACAGCAGGAGGAAGCTGTCAGACAACACCTAAGTGTTGGATAGCCCATACTGAGCCCAAAGCCTTTTGAAATGGGCAGACTTTGATGTGGCAGCACAGGACCTGCTCTCCATCACCACAGGGGCATCCCCAGGGGCAGGGGATCCCCTGGCAGCTCCATCCAGAGGCACAGGGAAGGGTGGATGGATGGATGGATGGATGGATGGATGGATGGATGGATGGATGGATGGAGCAGCTCCCACCTTGACCTCACACTCACAATATTTTGCCTTTCCCTGGCAGAGGGAGGGCAGAGGAAAACATGGGATGGGAAGAGCTACATCAGCCTCAGGAGGGGAAGAGCCAAGCTTTAACTCAGCCACTCCTGCTAGTTCCTGTGCCTCCTGAAGCTCTGTACTTAACACTCCTGGTGTTTAACTTTCCCAGTGGGGAAAAGGCTGCGAGCCTTTCCAAGGTAAATAAACCACAGTCTCCTTGTGCTGTGGGTGCATGTCTCACCCAAAGCTTGTGGCTTCCTCCTCCACAGCTTTTTTCTGATACTTGGCTTTTCCTTCTGCTCAAACCACAGAAATCCCCCACAGCCATCTCCTTACCTCCCATCTCAGCTGCTGTAACTTCCTGGAAACTCTGCAAAATGCCCAATTCCCACTGAGGTCCCTCCCCACAACACCCAACAGCGCTCACTCCTCCCCACCCTTCTGGGTGCTTGCCTCTTCCAGAGTCTCAGGGAACACTGCCACCCACTTCCAAGGTTCCCATTCTTGGCACTCTTGCACTCCAGGGAGACCCTCATGTCCCCTGCCTGTGAGCTGATGTGATCACTTCAGCCCCACCAGCATCTCCTCTGATCCATCAGCCAAAAGATCCCACACACTTCCCACAGCTCCATCCCTGCTCTCCTCTGCTGCCTTTACAGTCACTTCATGTCCCCATGGTCTCACTTATAACAATAAACCCAGCTCTGGGATGAGCTTAAAAATAATTAGATCCTTTATATTCAGCAAAATAATTAATTTCTAGACTTTTAAAGCAAAAATTATGCCTTGTCTGTGGGGTGACCAGACCTTGTCCTGAATGCTCCAGTCTCAGTGCTCCAAGCACAGGGAGAGGGAGGCAGACAAGGAACATGACATATTCTGTGTCTCACTGCAGGGAAAGGTCTTTATACCCTGGGGTCCAGGTGATGATGGCAAGCAAACACCTTCCTGAACTCCCAAGCTTGGACATGTTAACACAAATTACTTATAAACCAGGCTACCTTTCTAAAAAGAGAGAAGCTGTTGGGTGTCTCTGCCAGGATTATCACTTTAAATTGAGAGACAGAAAATTTCCAATATTCTTCTTAGGTAATTTGTTTAACAAATATTTTGCTTTTTGCATCATTTAATAATTCCTATGCCAAGGCTGCTGCAGAAATTTCAGTTTGAGAGGATGAAAATTGTTGGCTCCTCTTGCCAGACTTAGTCAGAGTCTCTCACTGGCTCCAAGCTGTAACTGTGAGTTATGCCACAGTTACAACTATTTCTGCTGAGTGTGCAACACAGGCCACTGCCCAGTATCATGTACATATCTGCAATTTTTTTGTCTCCAGTGAAAAAAACAGAAAAAATACAGATCACCTGAAACCCATGGTTGAAATTCCAGCTACAGGAGGTGGAGCTAAAAATTTCCTCCCATATTTCCACAATAAGAAGGTATTTTCCATGCTGGCAAAACTATGATTTTTCACATCTTGTATTTAAACCCTCAAATAAGGACCTGCAAGTATATTCATACAACCATATACACTAAACTCTAGCTACCTTACTTCATGTGAATTGCTACTCAGATATTTTATGTCAGCCTGCACTGCAGTTTGCCAAACCCCTCGCAGTTCATAATATTTTACCTCTGTCAAACAAGGGAGAAAACCTGTAAGTATTTAAGTGCAGATTAGATGCAGCTTTGTAGAAGCTGATAAATGGACTTGGCCAGGACAGCTGTGAGCCATGGAAAGTCGAGTGGCTGCTCCAGCAATGAGCACATGCAGAGAAAACGTGGAGCAGGATCCAGGTCCATGAAATCCTGCTGGTTTCACAGGCAGACACCTCCTCTCTACCTGCTGGAGATGGTCTGCTTTGGAAATGTGCACACATGAGCAGGAATTTCCACAGCAGCAGCTCATTCCCCCTGTGAGTCACAACAATCTTGCAGGTTCCCTGGAAGTGCTCAGGGCCAGGTTTGGTGAGGTTTTGAACAATGCTGTCTAGTGGAAAGGGCAGAGAGGCTGTAACTAGAGAATCCCAAACCATTCTGTGGTTCAGACCTTTCTTTCTCCAAGGGTTTTCCTTGTACATCAGTCACTGCCTCCATTTCTTGCAAAAATCAACACCACTGAAATCCCAATTAACACAGAAATTTAGAAGAACTCTGTCCCATTCTGATTTCCTTCACCTCAACCTCAAGCCAAGGGGGACCTAAAAAGTCATGGTTGCATTCTGGTCAGGAAAAGCCACCCTAAAAATTCAGCACCACACCTATGGCATAATGACAGAGCAGGACAATGCAAAGAACCCTGAGAACTCTTTTTTTAACCTTTGACTCGTGGCAATGGAGGGGAGGGCATTAAAGACTCCCTATAAAGAGACCTCAAAGGGGAGAATATGCTAATCTCAGTGAAATAGCAAATTACACCCAAATGTCAGGAGGACGATGCCGTGGTCCTTCTGGAAGTTTTCCTGCAAGAGTGCTCAGAGGGAATCAGAGTTAATCCATGGGAGCTGGGTTTTCCAGCAGCAGCCTGGGAGCTGAGGCAGGTGAGCAGTTAGCAGGGTGACCAGCCTCTAATAAGCTCTAATAAGCTAATAAGGAGAAAGCTCATTTCATCCACCATTAAATATCCATTAAGGGCTTTAATTCTTGCCAGCTCCCTTGCACAAAGCAGAGTCAGTGGAGAGTTGTGTTTATCAAGCTCCACTATCCATTTTGTCCAAAACAGCTTCATACCATAAAGGGGAAGAGAAAAGCCAGGGATCCAATAGATGAATGCTGAGAAAAATATCCCAACTGGTTTCCCTACCAATAACTTAAATGTTAATGGGAGTAGGTTTCTATTCAGGTTCCTTCGTCTCTTTAAGTCCAAAGGTCTCCTTGTTCTCTCCAAAATACTTCCCAGGTTTGTTTTAAAAAGCATGAATGACTGAGTTTTTGATGCTCCCCATGAAATGCAGCACTCACTGACTTCCTCAGGGTGTTCCTAAGTGTAGATAGTGGTAGAAAAATCATAAAGAATGATGGGTTGAAGCCCTCAGGTAGAAATTAAATAGTGATTGCACCTTTATGTTTTCTGAAAAAAACCCCAAAACCTAATATTTTCTTCTGTAAAACAGAATTAGGAACTAAAAATTTCCACCCTGTGAGTTTTTAAAAGCCCCTTACCTGCAATGTAAAAGAACTCTGTCAAACCCAGGGAGGAATGGCTGGGTCTGTGCAGGGATGGAGTGGGAAGGAGACATCCACCTTCCAGTCAAGAAGCAGTTTTCTCCATTTTGTTATAGAGTTCTGTGTCTCGTTTTTCAGAGAGACAGAAACCTTCTCACACTTGTGTATGATCTGTCCCTAGGCTGTTTGTTTCTGGATATGCAGTCCTATTCCTAAATAAGCAGGTTTAAGGAAGTTGTGATTAACATCAGATAATTCTGGGATCTTATGGAAAATGAAACCTCCCAGACATTTCAGTTTTGTCTCCTGCTGATTTTGGAAAACATTCTTTACTCAAAATTAGATCCTGTATCTTTAATTAATATTTTCTGCCTTTACATCAAACCCAACTAATAGAGTTTCTGAAAACATTTGAAAATATTGGTTCTGCTACACATTTTTCTTCTTTTGATAAAAAAGCATGAGAAACAAATCATCTACAATAGCTTTCATTTAACTACTGCCTCTACATATCAGAATAGTTCACTGCTTCCAGCAGTTACCAGTTTAACAAACTATTTTTTTCCCCTAGGGGAGAAAGTCTTGCCAACCTCAACTAAATATTTGGACTTACAGGTTGTTAAGAGTGCTGTATCAGATTTATTTTTATAGCTCTAGAAGAGATCATGGCTACTTCTCAGAGCAAACTCAGCATTAGAGCCCCGGCTCTGGAGTGTCTGGAATGCAAAGCATGGAAGTTGGAAAGAAAACAGTTTTCCATGGTGGATGAGAAATCCTACAGACCACTACACTATTCCTGAGAGTGTGGTAGGGATGTCTACCACATGGAATAATTCCTTTTGTGACAGAGCTGGTCAAAATTTGTCTAATTTCACTTTTTTTTAAACAAATAGACAAACAAACCCAACAAAACAAGCAACTCAAAATATTCTGAATCATGATAAAAAAACAACCTGAAAACATAGGATCTTCCCAAATTCCACCATATCAGTATTGTGGTCCCCCATGGACATCCAGTGATTTTTTTATAGTGCAAAAAATTATGCTTCTGAATACAGGCACTAAGATGAAAATACTACTTAGCTTTTCATGCACTTAGCTTTTTCATTAAACCTTTGGAATTTTCAGGGAAAAAAAAAAAATGCACTTTTCCCAAAACACTTCAAAAAGAGACAAAAAGGTGAGGAGAGCTCTTTTTCTTGCTTTTAAAAAGCATTATGCAGGAACCTAAACTGATTTCAGATTAAAAGAAGAAAGCAAAAAAAAGAAAAGGTTATTTTTCAAGGTCTCTGCATTGATTAGCTTTGGAGAAGGGGCCCTAGCAAAGGTGTGCAAAAGGAAACAGGAGAGAACAAGAGAAGAACATGAAACATGTTTTGTCTGTTTGCCTGCTTCTCACTGTTCCCAAGCCTTTGGGTTGTGCTGATTCCATGGGAGCAGAGGATGCTCAGCTCCCAGAGGAAAGGCTCTGTAATTACCACCACTGCTGTGATCAGGGTATTGATCTGCACTGAGCAGCATATGGGAGTGCTTCTTTATCCCCAGGATGGAGGCTTGGGGAGTTTATCTTCCTGGGAGAGTGCCTCCTTTTGTTTTTCCTGCAAGCCATTAAGAGTATTGACAAACTGCTGAGATTTTATCAGAAAGGGCTGGTTTATGTCTTTTTGTTTTGCTTCTTAATATTAAATATATCAGGGATACATTGATTTTTATTTATCAGGGGAATAATTCTTCTAACGAAAAAACTATAATCAAGCAATCAATTCCAATTACCTTATTAAAAAATAAAAAAAAAACCCTAAAATTTATTAGCATGAGAATGCTGAATAATCTAGTTTTTGCAGCCTTTTGGCTACTTTTTAATATTTAACACAGTCTCCTTCCAAGACAGGTCTAATGCTTGCTATAAAATTAAACTGCAAGGGCTAAATTCTCCTTTCATTGACATGCCAACCCCAACAGATATAAGAACAGGCTGTGTTGTTCCCTTCTTAGGCACATGGGTCTGAATCCTACAACCAGTGTTGCTCCTTTATATTCTGCATGCATTTGCTTTTTGCTCCTGGCAGATAAGCTGAGCGCTATTAATATGAATTTCCTCACATAAATATGTTAATATGCTATGGCTAAATGCAGATAAGTAAAGAGTTGGAATGAAAAAAAAAAGTCCTTTCCCTTATCCAGATTTTCAGCCATGCTCTGATTTTTTTGCTGTCTCTTTCCCAAGCACTTTAAGATTTCAACTTTCCAAAAAAGACAAAAAATGACACCTGAAGAAAAGCCAAAAAAGAAGAGAAAATGAGGAAGAAAAGCCCCACCTGCAGCAGAACTGGTGCCAACATCATCTGTGCAGTGCAGCCATCACAGACTTCCTTTCTGGAGCAGGATTGAGCCCAGGTGTGATTACTCCACTGGGTGCTGTCTGCATTTAAGAGAGTCTTTCTCCTTCAAAACCCCATTTTTCAGCAGTGTCACTCCACTATTGCTCTTCTGTGAGTTTCATGCTGTGGGTTTTTCTCATGCATTAAGTTATTTTATTATTGCATTTGTAGTTGCATACATGATTACCGAGGAAAAATCAAGGAGAAATCGATACAGTTCTAAATTCCTAAAGGAAACAAAACCAACCAACCAACCAAAAAAAAAAAAAAAAAAAAAAAAAAAAAAAAAAAAAAAAAAGTGAGGTCTATTTTACTTTTTTTTTCAGGGAAATATGCTCATTTTACATTTTGGATGTAAATTCCCTTAATCTATCTCCATTTCCTAGAAAATGTCAGATGTACCTATATAGAGAATCATACACTTTAACATTCTAATAGGCAACCTTAGAATCAGTTAATTAGATTGCATGCAACTCAGTAATGAGGTCACAGAAACTAATTTGATGACCTTTGTTATAAATAGCTATTAATTAATGTATAATTAATCTTCACATTCATAGGAGACATCGCATGTGACTTGTGCATGAAAACAAAATGAGAAAACATCATATTCATGGTCTATATGATTGCTGATTAAATGGTTATCACATTCAAATGGCTCCCAAATTATCATGCAGATAAGCAATGGAGGTAATCAGATAACAACGATTTGCTCAGCGTTGGGGTTTGTTCAGTGCATGATGACAAGCTAAATCATTAAGCAGCTGTCGGAACATGAGGCAGACTCACCAACACTTCCTAAAATAACACCCCAGGATCCTGCTTCTGATAAAGCTTGGGTTTCATAAAGGAGAAAAGGAGGAATAACCATGGGCAAGGACAATAGTAGGATTATCAGAGATGATGTGCAATGTGTTTTTCCCCTCCACGTCTTTGGCTTCATTTCACAATTAATTTATCTGCAAAACCTTTCTCCCAGCTTTGGTGGCAATACTGAAAAGAGATGGATTGCCCTGTACTCATCTCCATGGCCTCAATCCCTCCTCCCTGGGCACAGTGGGAAGAACAAATATTAGCAGAGCTTAATGGCCAGGTCAGTGGCAAGCTCTGAAAGTGTGGATTTAAAATGTGGGATGGGTTCAGCAAAATGACTTTAAACGTGTTACATCTTGTCCAACGTTATTAATGAAGGAAATGACCTACTTTCTTGCTCCACAGATGAGGGGA
Source organism: Oenanthe melanoleuca (assembly GCF_029582105.1). Taxonomy (NCBI): domain Eukaryota; kingdom Metazoa; phylum Chordata; class Aves; order Passeriformes; family Muscicapidae; genus Oenanthe; species Oenanthe melanoleuca. The sequence continues at coordinate 5,229,660 of NC_079337.1, read as the reverse complement.
TAACTCACTGATGAGCAATAATACATTAGGACTTAACATGGGGAGCTACCAACCTAAATTCTGGGGGTCTGTTGGTGCTCCTGTGTAAGGATTACCTTAGCAAATTCTGTCCTAAAAAATCCACCCATGGAGTATGGCTGCACTGTCAAGTCTTTCATTTCCAGTGCCTCTGGCTTAAGCTCCAGAAAAAATCATTCCCAGATCACCATAATTAGTAATTAGTTCTGCATGGTCATAAGAAATTATTTTTAAAAGTTCTAAGTATCAAGACTTGATCATTTCTAGGAAATGGTTATAAAAATAGAGCATTATTGTTTCCAAATGATTCCCAGATCAAAACTGTTCAATTTTCCAGTTTGAAGCTCCAATCTGCAATCATTTTTAAGCAGCAGTTTTCTCCTTGTCAATAGCTGTATTGAAATCGTGTTCTGAGCCCAGAAAATGAAACCAAGTCCCCTCAGCATCACAAACTCTCAGGCTGGGACTCAGGTCGTTCCCTGTCTCACATTACACCAATTACAGAGCTGGGCTTTCATTAGCACTAGGGCTAATTAAAAGACATGGGATCCAAACTGTTCTGACAGAACGTTGGCTACTTGACAAAATTAATATTTTTGTGAGAATGCTTTCCAGAGGGAAAGTCAACTGCTTTGTGCAAAAGAAATGCTCCCCTTCCATTTTCCCTCCCACCATTTTTTGGACACACACAGGCACACACCCAAATAACTTGGAGGCAGAGGTGCCATCACACATTTCTTGTCCCATTTGCATTGAAATCCCTGGGCCACCTCCCATTTTTTGCATTGAAATATCTACCAAATGAGAGGGGAGATGAGGATGCTTCACAGGAAACAACATCCAGGCAGAAATCCAGGGATTAAAAATGAAATAAATTAAGAATTAGCAGACTCCTGTTCTTCATTTCCCATAAAATACTGACACAGCTTTCTGAGTCTATTTTTGAGATAACTGAATGCATTTGGGTTTCTGAGAAGTTAAATATTTCTTTTTTTTAATGCCCCTCTGTTTGTGATTAGATATCTTGCAATATTTTACTGTAATTGGCAAATCAGATGAAAAAGAACTTACTGAAGCATAACTATTGCCTTGGAAAGTAGAAATTGCTTTTAAATAGAGCTGGGTCCTCTGATCTCCTACAGAAAAAACTGAAAACAGAGTAAAAATTTAAAATACTGAGTTTGCAGTTAAGATTAACATTTTACAATGTCCCTCCAACTTATGTTAAAAAAATCCTTTAATGTTTATTGCAATATACAATTATAATTTTCCTTTAGATTTGAATAGAGATAACAATGAGATCAATCAATCCAGATCTATTGATATTCTACTGCCAAGACAAGTAAAATACATATATTTGAAGAGAGACATTAAACTTGGATGTGGGCTAGGATTTTCTCTCTTTGAGCTTCCTGGATGAAAGGCACTGCATGGTTAATAAGTGTTGGGGCTGTGATGTACTCTTAATATTCCTGGATGAGCAGGCTTCTGTTTGGAAAGTCCATAGGTGTTTTTAGTAAGAGGGAATCCAAAAGTTGCCACTAAGGTAGTATTGCCCACAGATTGTTACAGCTGGCATGTTAAACTCAGCCTATGGTTTATTTCAGAGCTGCCTGTAGAGCAGGTGGATAGAAAAGGGCAATGATGGAAAATCCTGGCTGGTTCCCCTCTCCTTGGTAACAGCCTGAGTGTGAAGATTATGGGAATGAGAGGAAAAGTGGAGGATTCTGCCAGTAATTCTCTAATTTACACAGTGAGTCTCGGGTCCAATGTCTCACGGTGCAGACTCAGCTCTCACTCATCCCTTACCTGCTCTTTATTTATTCAGCTCCCTAAGTTAATTTTCTTATTAATGTGAAAAGATACAATTTAGAAAGTGTAATTTAATCTGTATCTGTCCCTCTTCTCAGTCCCCAGTGCTGGAGAGAGAAACAAAGGCCTGCCTGAATGCACTGTTGATTCTGTATTAAATAACCTGTTGTATGACCCTAGTGCTAAAACTTTGCTTTTCTGCTGTAGCATATTAATGATTAATGACCAAGTGGCACTCTGGAGGATAGCACCAGCTCAGGTTGCCACAGCCAGCACACAAACAGAGGGACACATGAATACAAACTATTACAATAAAGCAGTTACAATGACCTGCAGCCACCCTGAAGGATGAGAAGGACGAGAGAGGGGAGAGGACAATTTTCCTTTGGTAGATGGATACAAGGAAGACAGCCACATGTTGTCAATAATTCCCTAAGGAATTATTGATGATGTTTTCCTGAAAGCAGTGCCCTCTGGTACCCTGCTGCAGTGACCAGGCACCCAAAGGTTGCAGGGTAAGTGGCATTTTGGGATAATGCTCTGAACCACCATCAGATTGGAGATAAGCCTGGTTTGCTCCAGGCTGCCATTGTTGAAGCTAAATTCTGCCATGAAAAATTAACCCCTCAAAATGCAAACTGCTATTGCAAGATTACTGAATTTTGGAAATGGGAAAGCATGGATGCTCAGCCAGGCTTGGCATTGATACTTCTCCAAGCAAGAAACAAAAAAAACCAAAAAAAAAACAAAAAAAACAAAAAAAAAACAAAAAAAAAAAAAAAAAAAAAAAAACAAAAAAAAAAAAAAAAAAAACACCCAAACCAGAAACCAAATGTTCACTAAAGTGTTGGCATAAAGCAGATGCAGAACCACTTAAAAAACCTTCCTATATGTTGATTTCATGGTCTGGATAGCCTTCTTTCATTCTGACTCTCTTCCAGAAGGAGTCCCAAGCCTGCATTTTTCCCCTTCCACATTGTGGTGTCTGGGATGCAGCCAGGGGATGCCAGAGCTGGACAATCAAGGCAGCAGAGTCTGAGGATGCTACATACATAAAGCATACCAGAATTCAGCTTTTTTTCTAACACAGGTATCTCCTTCCTTAAAAGGAGAAAAAAAAAAAGTAAATATCACCAAATAATGCAGATACAAACAGAAAAAAAAGCTCATCTGCTGTTCTCCCACAGTTTCTGTACTCAGCTTTCTTGAAAGTGTCTCCATAGTGTGGCATTTTTCACTGTTAGATATGTTGGTGTTACCATTTAATTCATTACCCAAGGGCCTGTAGTGTAAAATACAATTTTCCTACTTGGATTCCAACCATACCTGCCATGCATAATAAAAGCCACACATTCATTTTGCAAAAATAAATTGAATTCCTTTCGGGGGCACGCTTTTATAGATGGCTGGATCCGCAGTGCTTCTGATTAGACTAGAATGAAAAAGGAAAAGGGAAGAAGAAAGGGGGGGAATATTTGTCCCAGTGGATATTTGCTGACAGTGTCACAAGTGTTCTGGGAAGGAGGGAGGGCTGCCTGCTTGCTGAAATGGAGCGTTAGTTGTTAGCTGTGTGTAGTGCAGAGTGAAGTGTGAGACAATCACTGTGCTGTTACAGACCAGGCAGAAATGTACACAGAGATATGTTCTGGCTTGTTAACGTGCTCCAAAGCAGCTCTGTGCAGCTTTCCAGGATTCCCCCTCTTTGCTGGCTGATTCCAAGAGCTGCCCCAGCCTGGTGGGCTGGGGAAGAACAAAGCCACGAGCCCAGCGCTGCAGCCCCTCTCTGAGCATCACCCATCCTGGCCCTGCCACCAATGCTGGCAGGAATGGCTCAGTGTGACCTGCCAGATGGGGTGCTCATCCTGGAAAAAACTGCTCAGGGGTCCTGGCTGGCAGCCTCACCTCAAGCTCCTCCAGGTGGGTTTGACAGCACGAGTACCAGTTCCTCACAGGCGCTGTCGCTGCCTAGTGAGTTATTAATGTGCAGCAGTGATCAATGGTCAGTGGTTTGACTGGATGCTCTTAGAGGTCTTTTCCAACCCTAATGACTCCATGACTGTATCATTTATTATACCACCATTTGTTTGTTTTGCCCTGAAAGTGGCACTCTGCACTGCTGTTGTGACAGGCACACGGAGGAACCACGCAGTTCTGTGCTTAATTTCCATGGAATTAAATGGGATCTGTGGTTGCCCAGCACCTCAGAGGGGCAGGCACTTATTGCCAAGCAATGAATGGAGCACTGAGAAGCACTGAGAGCAGGAAAGCTAGCTATGATGCCACCCAGAAGATTAAGAAGCTGTCATGCTTGCTCACAGTAAATCATTAGCCAACATGTTTTATGAAATCATAACAACACACACTGCTCCCTGCAGTCTGTGCTTGATTCTACATGAATGTAGCACAAGTCTGTAAGAGGGAACAGAAATGAGAAGTGAGGGATGGGTCCTTGGCCTGCCCAGTAGAGCAGCTTGAGAGCACAGAAAATCAGCAGCCTCCACATGCATGACCTGAGGCCAAGAGAAATCCCATATGCATCTCCAGTCTCTGCTGAAGGCTGCCATTCCCTCTCCCAGGACTAAATGGGAACCTCTCTGGAGTCAAGCAGAGCATGATCTGCATTCCTGGTTTTCAGGTATGTCCCAAAATCATCTGACTGCAGAAAGGCTTTCCCACTGCACAGGCTCCAGCAAAGGGCTGGCAGTCCTTATCATACCTGCTGGTTTTTCACATCACTGGGCTGGTGCAGGCACAACATATCAGCAAATGTTCATTTTGAGCTCACTCACTAGTCCTCCTTCAGGTTCTGATACTGTGTGGGGCTCACTGTGTCTGTCTAACTCCAGTCAAACTAGAACTAGAATGGCACATAAGGAACACCAATTTGCAGAAGTGTGTGATTCAGCAAGAGAAACAACTCCCAGGACTCCTACTGGCTTATCAAGTGATTTTGAGATTATAGTGGCACAGTTAATTTTGGATACCAAGCTCCTGATAGCTGAATAAATAGCTCAGTAAATAAGCACAGAATCTCATCATTCTGATCTGCAGTTGAGCTCAGCATGTGAATTAAGATCTGAGTTCTCATCCATCCTCTAGGGAAGCAAAACATTTGTGCAAAACACATTCACATATTCCAATAAGATTGTCCCAAAGTGGTTCAGCCAGAATCCAGGCTTTTGGGTGCACTTACACCTTGTGCCCATGAATAAAAGTTTAACACAAACCTGATGAGATAATTGGCTTCTCTTAAAAAACCAACAATAACAAAGAAACTTGGCAATGGTCAACTTTTTCTCTTGCCCTCTGTTCCTGATTAACTTTGCTGGAACACCTACAGGACCATGTGTGCATTTTGCAGCAGACCCAGCAGTGTTAAAGGAAGTTTTGCATGTGCAATAAAGAAAGCAGCAATAGACCTCACAGGCTTGATCCTCCTTCCCAGGCACTTCTGAGTGTGATCTGACACTGGTGGGATTTCACAGGAGCATGGACACCCCCTCAGGGGGATGACCACAGCCCATCTGGGGAGAAAGAGTTTAGGCTCACATGAGGTTTATCTCCATTTCCCTCTCTCTTCCTTCAAGGGAAGGTGCCACAAAGCAGAGGGAGCAGAGGGAACACTTCCCACCAACTCCTGCAGTCTCCTTTCCCAGCCTTTCTCTACCTTGCCCCATCAGCCTGTCATTAAAACACACATGTATAATGGGAGAACATTTAGTTACGTTTGCTGGCACTTGAATTAACAGAGTCCCTTCACCAACACCAAGTCAGACAACATTTCCAGGGTGATACACTGGAAATCTTGTGAGAACACAGGCAGAAGCACTAATTGTGTGTGTATCATTAACTCCAAGCTGATAAAACATTAGCTGCTTAGCTCCTGCCAAATGCACCAGGCACCTCTTCCAACAGTGCCTCACTGTTTGAATGTTAGAAAGTGAGAGGACTTTAGCTTTGCTTACATCACTTCAGAATTTTTCTTGTCATTACATGACTTAAAATGAAGGAATCCTTTCAAACAAATTGCAACATTTCAGAAGTTGGGTTATTTTTTATCTTCTGAAATTATTAGAATTCACCACTTTTTTTCTTTTTTTTTTTTTTTTCTCAGCTCTGTGCCATAGCACCATTTCACCCTTGACTGTGCTTCTGCTGCTGGTTTGATCATAGTATAACACAAATTATTACATGCATATTTATATATGTATTGCAAATATACTGTGCATGTAGATAGAACTGTGACTGGATAAATGCATTTTCCCTGTGCACCTAAGCAATCCTCTTCTGAATACACAAATCCCTTGGCTTCAGATTTAAAGAAATTAAATTCCACCCAGTGGACATTGTAGGCACCTTGTTCCCTTTTGGATGCTCACACTTGATTGTTTGTATGTTGAATTTCACTGAAAATATTTTTAATTTTTAATTTCCCGAAGTTAAGCTTGTGTTTGGATTCAGTAAGAGCTGGTGAGCAATCCTACTTGCCCCACAGATGAGTAACATACACAATTCAATTCAAGCATGTAATTAATAGTCACTGCTTAAGGGCTGTATTTAATTTGATTTATAGCACATAACCTTATTTTTTCAGCCCCACTTGTATTTAGCCCTATCAGTAACTCTTTCCTCATCTGTCTTTCATTTGCTGCATACAAGAGTGTTCTGATTTTTGGGCCAAGTTGGTTATCCCATGCCACCCCTGACCTGCTCTGCTGTGGCTCCCCCTGGCATGATGGATATGCCCCAAACTTCTTACATGGCGTGAAAAATACCCATTAGCTGCAAAGAAATAGATCAAGTTAGAGTGAAAAAACAAAAATAAGTAACTGGGAGTGGACTCCTGAGTCAGATTTTCCCCTTCCCTTCTCCAGCCAGCATCAAATGCTGGACTTCTGCCAGCTGCTTGCTCCTCCAAACCCAAGAAAAATGAGTCTTATGCTCTAAAAGCCTTGCTGCAGAATGCACCTGCCCTGCTAGCAAGTGGCTGGGCAAGCCTTGGAGGGCCTCTAATTGTCGTGGATAGATCAGTGAGGCCCTTGGAAGGCCACATCAGCCCCATTTAATGGCTTTGCTGCACGCTGGGTGCCTTTAGCACGGCACTGCCTGCAAGGTGCTCTCGTGCCGGCGGCTGCCTGGGACAGCAGCAGCTGATTTAAAGGGTGGAGGGAATAAAAACTCCAACAAAGGCCCATTACTGCTTCCAAGGAAAGCAAAATCAAACGAATGGAGAGCTAGAAACAATTGCCCTGGCGATCAGCATCCTGATTAAGGAAATGGAGCAGAGAGACCCAGAGATGCATCATGAGTGTTGAGGATCAGCTCCCCACATGCTGCTCCATTACCTCATCAGTGCCAGGCAGTCCAGATGCCTGCTCAGGATAACCCTGACAAGCCATTATTCCTGTGGAGAAGAGTCCCACTCCACCTAGGCAGCATTTCTGGAAAGATGTCTCAAAGTCCAACATAAAGCCTCGCCTTGCCAAGTCTGCCCAGGCAATGTGCATGACTTCTGGTAAAACCAGGACACCTGGGAGCTCTTTCCTGAGGCCACATCCACCACATTTCAAGAGAAATGAGGCCAAGCAGTTTCCCCAAGAAGGGTGTCAATGCATACCCATTGGCCAGGCCCATTGGGATGGTGTTAGCTCACCAGGAATGCATTTAATGCTTCTACACCGCAGTTTTTTTGTCCTAATTCTATTTTCTGATATGTAGGCAAACATTAGAGCAGCTTTTTAAATGTATATATATTAGGAATTATATATAATATTATAATTATATTTATATTGTATATAACAAATTATATAAAATGCAGTCCACATTAAGTGACCAATTACAGTACTTTTCTCCCCTTTTTAGCCATTAACTTGTTGTCACATGACTTCTTCCTCCTTTTTAAGTACTTGTCTCAAAACATTATTTTAATTGAAAAGTTGCTGGTGTTGCTGGTCTAGTATTGGCATAGAAGAGTTGGTACAGTGGGCTCTATTTTCATTTTCTCCAGAGCTCTCCTGAGTTCCTGTGCATATTATTCATCCCAGAGTTACACTGATGAAGAAGTGACTTTTGTATATAACTACATAATATGCTTGCTTTTTTTCTTCCAGGATGGTGAAGAGCCAAAACACATAAAATAATATTAGCATTGATCAGCATTAATTTTGCCAGCAGTTACATTTTCCAAATTCTGTTCTCCACCTTATAATAACATTCTCAAATTATAAGGCACAAGACTCAAATTGCTACTTACACTGACATCAAAATGTAGCAATTACTCTTGTTATAAGGAAATAAGTGTGTGGGAAAAAGAAGCAGGTTTGTGTCTTTTCTAGGCCTGTTTCCATACAAATCAGTCTTTCCACTATCAGAAAAGTTTCTTCACAAAAGAAAGAAAAGAGAGTTCGGTCCCTTCATGATAAAATTGACCCAAACACCACAACTGCGTGTCCCAGGCTTACTTCTGTATGAACAATGATTTTCTCTGGAAAATGGTCATGCATGAGGCATGATTAAAAAAATATATTAAAAACAGTCAGAGCAATAGAATGATTTTGAACTATTATTTTATGCTGTGTTTCACCTAATTGCATTGGCAATTTTTCCATCCCATTTTAGCATTACCACTTTGCAGAGTTAACATCTTAAAGGATTATTCTCTTCCTTTATGTGATTCTTGAAAAATCCACTTCATCCTTAAAATATTCATTTTAGCAGTGAATGGTACTGCTGATTATCACTTAATTGAATGGAATTATTATACACTAAAATTATTACCTAGTTATTAAACTTATTTATTTTAGTTCATAGCTCATGGACACTATAAACCTTACTGGGGTTATAAACAAAATATAATAATATAATATAAAAGGCTTGTCTGGAACACCACTCCATAGGCAGAGCTCTGTTGGTTGCATGTGATAATCAGGGGGTTTCTTCTTCACAGAAAATGTTTTCCTTGGTGCCAGCTCATCGCAGGGCTCCATCTGTGAGCTCACATTAGACCACAGGAGTGGGCACGAAGGGAAAAAAGTGATGGGCTATTTTCATAGTGTGTCCCCCCAGCTCTTCCCCTCTGCATTTCTCTGCAGGTTCATGTTCCCACTGCCTCCAGAGCCTTCTCATGAATTGTCTCTTATTTTCAGTTTATTTACCCAAAGATGCCTTTACATTCCCACAGGCCTGAACTGCATCCACTGCAATCTCTGTTAGTTGTTACACAGCCCTAGAAAATCCATGGAAGACTCTTTAGCATGGCAAGAAGCAGATGAAAAATGACTGTGTGAGAGAGGGGGGGAAAGGTCAAAGTGCTGAACATTACCCTGAAAAAACATTGTTTTGTTAATAAATATGTCATTTGCCAAGGGTGGCAGACCCTGGAATATCCATGCTGTGGGAAATGTTTCTGCTGTCAAAAGCACTATGATGCTTTGCCATGTGGACAAAAAATAGCCACCCAAGGATCATCTCAGGGCCAAATCCTTTCCCACTAAGTCAATAACAAATGAGAGCTTTTAAGGATATTTTTTCAGGTTGAGAGCAGCTCTTGGATGGACATGCAGGAATTCTGGTCACATTGTTATCCGTGTATTCAGAGAAGAATGCCTGTCTTATGGGAGAGTTATTTAAAGCAGGAGATAAAGTGCTGCAGGAAGAGTTCCCTTGCAGTGAAAGGACATCACGACACAGCAGATGGACATCATCCATTCCTGCTGGAGTGGCACCAGTACCACAAATAGGTTTGCAGCATCACAGGGAGAAAGAGATGACAGCAGAGTGCTGATTACCCAGCAGACATTTCCTTTATAATAGAAACAATAGTCCCAAAAAAATCATTGCACTACAGTGATTATTCAATGTGATGCTGACTGAAAATAAAAATGGATTTTTCATTATAAACCCAGTTCTACATTCCCAGTTGTCACAGCCAAAGCCCAAAGCCCTTGAGGATTCGTAGTTACCAAGATTAAAAGAAGCTGTTCACTGTGTGCTAGCACCTATGCAAAGTCTCTCCTTACACAGTGGGAATTCTTTCCAAACTGCCAAGGAAATGCCAAAAAGCCAAAACTAACGGGGCTCCATAAATACTAACATAATAAAGGGAGCTGTAAATTGGCAGATTTATCTCCCAAGTCACAACTATTACAAAATCAGTGCTTTGGGAAATTCTGTGTTTTAAAAAAGGCCCATCTCATCACCAATGCAGAGAAGGATGCATTTTCCATTTCCACTGCTCCATCCAGCAAATGCTGATATCCTATTGTCAGGGATGAGGGAAATGCAGGACTCTGGGCTATGATGTGGCACAGCAACCTTGAACATACGAAATGGGGTCATGGTGAGAGCAACACCAACATCTCAGCTTTGTAGTTTTCCTCCCACCCCTGCTGAGGCACCAGAGGCAAGACCAGCCCTAGCTGGTGGCTTCAAAAAACAAGCAGTAATTGCTGTGCGTGAGAATGGTTGCTCAACTCCTTTAATATGCACAGACAGTCCAAGCAGGCTTGGAAAGAGATTGGAAAATATAGCCTTTAGACTTGTGGGGAGATTCAGTGAGTTTTGACAGCATGGAGAGATAATACAGACAGCCCAGAGGCCTGACTGATGGCCAGCATTAAATGAATGCCATGTTGTCTGTCTGCTCTGCACCTGGGAACCGGTCTGGCCTGATCCCAGGTGACTCAGAGCCAGGGAGAACAGAGGAATCCCCCCAGGTCTCAGGCTGGGACGCTCCTTGGCCATCTGTGGCCAGCTCTGCAGGGCTGAGGCTGCCTGGATGGCAGCAGGGCCAAGCCCTGGGCCACCCCATGCCAGTCTGACCACACAGCCCCAGGCAAAGCAAGGAGAACGTGGGCTCCCCCTCATCTCCACCCCATCCTTTCCCCATAGGTTGATTTTGATTTCCCATAAGGCTGGAAAGGAGCAGGCAGTGTTTAGATGGGGAAATGCAGCACTGCTTCTGTAATAGCATGCAGGGCACAAACAACCTCTTCTATGCTTTTCTGTGAAAAAATGATAATATTATTTCTTCCCATTAAAATTTTCAGCTGAGTGTTTCAATATTTTTTAGCAATTCTCCTGAAAAGAAGTTTTTCTGAGTGCTCTCTGCAAAGCTGTGTATGTGGCCCCTGTTAAGAAAACAGAGAAGTGGCACTGACACCCCATCACATGTCCTTCCTCCTTTCACCATGAACAAGGGGCCAACAAGTACAAGGTGTTCTTTTCTCCTCTATGCAGAGATGCCACTGAAGCAGGACATATCCAAAATTAATGTTAGGTCCAAAACTTACAAAAAAGAGGGAGCTTGTGATGGCAGCTAGATTTTCTGAAGAATAAAAATGCCTCCTGGGGATGCTGCACCAGCCACCCCCACAGCATGAGACAGATTCCTTCACTTGTCCTGAGCTGGAAATGTCCCACCCAGGCTTCCACCAACCCTCAACCCCTGCAGTACTGAGCACTTAGGAGTGAATATCAGCTACTCTTACCCCATTTGCTTTTGTTATCAGGATCTCTGGACCAGCCAGAAAAAGTCAGGGCATCTTGTGCTGGTCTTAGGCAGATCTTCTGCCACAGAAATGACATTTTAAGGGCCTTTAAGGGCTGGTTGTGTATAAGAATTCATATTTCATAAAGAAAAATCTCAGGAAATATCCTCCTTTTTCTGAAGTGTTGAATTAGGTGCATTATAACTGGAGAATTCACCAGACCTACAGCTTCCATGTGAGTGAGCAGCACTACAGAGGCCAAAATGGCTCCTCTGCTCTCCAGCAGGAAGAAAAGTTTGTAAAAGCCCTTTTTTCTCTGCTGCTGAACCACCCACCCATGGGTTTTATTTCCCTCCCAAAGCCAGTAACCATATAATTCCTCACAGCCTGCTCCCACATTCCAGAAACAATGGTCCAGGACCAAATGATGGAGCAGCGATTCAGCCCCAGCAGCGAGTGACTGCACCTGGGCTGGGGCTCTGCCCTGTCCTGCCACAGAGACACTGACCTGGCCTTCAGGAGCTCAGCTGGCTTCTCCCAGCCCTTTGCCACTGAATGTTGCACAGGGAAGAAGGGAAGGGTTAAAAGGATGTGCAGATGTGGCTCTTGGGGACATGGCTGGGTGCTGGGCTTGGCAGTGCTGGGTTAATGACTGGAATCAAGGATCTTAGGGGTCTTCTCCAGCTTAAAGGATTCCATGGTTCTTAGCTTTGGTGGCAAGGAGAGCCCATGGGGTTTGGAGTAAAAGCACTCAATCCATGAAGGAGGCAAACCCTGACCACAGCAATTCCACACCAAGCACACCAAGGCTCCAAGAGCTGAAGAGCCACCATTAATGCCATTTTAAAGCATTTTTAATGGCACTAAAATGCACTGACTCAAAAATAGAGCTTCTATCCACAGATAAAACCAGCAGAACACAGGCACTTGTTTAAAGTATGGGATTGCTTTTATAAGCTAAGGAGGAAATATCCTAATTAGCTGTGTGGGACTTAGGGCAGCAACAATTCAGGATGAATGGGGTTACAGGTGATGTTGCAGAGGATAGAGGCAGGAGATGATGTTCTTAGAGCAGTCTGCTGCCAGAGCTTTAAATCTGGAGCAGTTGAAGGGAAATTATGGCAAATGAGGGGAAAACTGATGAAAAATGTTGCTGTATAAGACCGGCTTGGAGACCAAAAAAAGGCAAAATTTCACAATTAAAAACAAAAAAAAGAGCAACACTGAATGAGATGCTTGTACCCACATGCTGTGAATAAACACACAAAAACATATAGGCACTGTTTGTTACATACACTGCTTTCTTAGGGAAAACTCCTTGGAGAACCATCTGTTGCCTGAGCTCTGATGGTGACTGGGCTGAGATCTCATCAGTGGCAATAAATCCACCCTCAAGCACATCCAGTGCTGTCACTGAGCAGAGCATTGTGCTGACTAATGGCCCTCAGGTTAGCAGCCAGCTCCAAGTGGACAGGTAGTTTGTATTCTGCATCAGGTCTGGCTAGAAAAACAGTTTTCAAGCACGCATCTGCCATACAACAAAGATAATTCAACACCTTTTGTTCTGAAATATTCCAGAGAATTTTGCAGATTTTATAAACTCTGTTACTCTGGAGCAAACCCACAAGATTTTGGTAAAATTAAGCACATCTGCAGCATGTACACATACTCTGCAGCTTTTGTGCTTTTCACTGCAGAGTAAAGTGAGGGTTTTGCACATAATTTCTTTAAGGGAATTCCTAAGCATGCCATAAATCTTTCTCATAAACATGTTTCTCATAAGCATGTGGACAAAGTCCACAGCTAATCGATATACATGCCAACATCCATGCTAAATTTTTCTGAGAAATATGTATATATGAGGTTTTATTAGCAAAATATTACAGGAGCAACTCAGCCCAGGTACTTGAGGAATTTACTAAGATCACATAAAATGTATTTTTTTCCTTCTAACACACAAGACCTGACCTGTAGCCAGTTATGTCCATAGTATTTTTTGTCCCCCAGCACAGAAGTTGTACAAGACATTGACTTCAGCAGTAAAACTGGCTCAAGATCCTTTTCTCCCTCTGAATTTATTCCAAGCCATTCATCCAAGCTTTTCATTTTTCTAGAAATAACATATTTCAGTGCTGGCTGGGCAGTAAGTGAATAATAAAATATAACTCTAATATGCTGGTAACAAAGGTTGAAGCTGTTGTCAAATTTCACCACCTAACAATAGTCAGTTTTACAGAAGTGCAATAAATAATAAGTGCTGTTTTACTGGATATGTTTTATTCTTAACACTAGCAGAGTAATTTATTTTTTAACATAAACCAGAATTTAATTGAAACCATATTCCAGCTTATACTTGTCACACAGGTTAATGTGGTTTTCCCCTGCTTCCAAACTTAAAATTTTCAAAATGTTTCCTACTATTTTGGTATCTACACTCTCACATTCACTTGCAGGGGTTTGCTACTTTCTGTGCTCCTAAATGATAGATATTTCTTTTTTTCACCAAACCTTTATGCACTACTTTGTACACTTCAGATAAAAATCAATGTTTTGCATCCTCCTGTTTTTTGGTTTTTTTTTCTCTGTCCTTAAGTAATGTGAATCAGCAACCTCTATTCCTGGGTCAGGCCACTTTGAAACTGCAGTTCAAAAGCTCCTGTTCTCCTTAAATGCCTTTTTGTCCTTTTTAAATGACTCTCAAATTTTAAACTTTTTTTTTTTTTTTTCTTTCTGCAGAAAGGAGAAACCTGAACTTCCTCATTTAACTCTGCCAAAAGTGCTTCCAACAAGGATAGATAACCTCTGTGGCAGTGATGTTTGATGATCTCCCATGACCAATTTCCCTTGTGAGAAGGCTGGACCCAAGACCCAGCTGACCCAAGGGCAGCTCATCACCAAGGATAAGGTGGGGCTGGGTGGGCTCTGGGCAGCCTGCTCTAGTGGAAGGTGTCCATGCCCATGGCAGAGTGTAGGAACAAACTGGTTTTTAGGATTTCTTCCAACCCAAACCTTCCTATGATTCTGGTACCCCCACCTTTGTTTCCTGCTCTGCTCTGTCCAGGATTGATGTGACACACCCCCACCAATCTTCAGAGAAAGGAGAAATCATTTTTGCACTGAATCAAGCAAACACCCTGCTGCAAAGGCCACGTTTGCCAGCTGACCTGGCTCCCCTCTATTCCCTTTATGCCAATCCTTTTCCAGTGGTCAGACACCAGTTCTGGCTTTACACAGCCAGCTTGCCCCTGAGCAGGAGAATCCCTGCAGGCCCCCACCAGGGAGGGATTTCTGTGCCCTGTTCACACAGCCAGCAGCAGGGACATCAGCAGCCAGCCCACAGCCTTGATTGAAAGCTGGGACCTGCTGGCTAAGGCCACAGCAATTACAGTTTTAATTAACCTCTGCACTTTCTGCAAGCAGCAGGTAACTTATTTCACTTATTGACAGAACTAACCAGCTCTCACTCCCATCATGAGCCCCAACAACCCCCTTCCCACCACCTGATTTAGAGGCAGGGCACAGAAGGAGGGTAGGAAATGGGCACCTTAATCAATGCAGCTCCTGCTTTACATGCTGACAACTTCCAGACTGATCCCCTTTCTTTACTGAAGACTGTGTGTTAAAAATCCTTCATCATCTCTCAAATCCATGCCACTTCATGCACTTTCAGCCATCAAAATACAAAAGGGCATCAGAGACATTTTGTGGGCACCCAGTGTAGCCCACACTAAAATAAATTAGAATTTTCCACTCAGTTCTAATGGAGGTTGGATCAGACCTCCCAGAGTATAAAAAATGGCAATTTTCATGCTCAGATGGTTCCAAAATAGAAGATTTGCTTCAGCTTTGGAAAACGACATAGCCATAGACTGGAAATATAAAATTATTTTGTAGATAGTCAGATATGGGACTCTGACAGTTGAATAAAAGTCCTCTTCAAATTTGAATTTCAATTTCAGTGAAAACAGCTAAATAAGCCACTAAGGTAATATCTGCTGGTGCATTTCAGGGAAAATAGCTTTTTCAGGGGGTCATAGTTAATAAAAAAAATATCAAAATACCAAAGCAGGTAACACTAATAACTAAATCCTATTATTGCTCTTTTCTGTCATGATCTGGACTGATTTTTGTCTTCCCTCTGAATGCATCTCAATATTTCTGCCCTGATGGTGGCAAATCAGAGTTGTACCCTGGAGAGAGACAGATCTGGCTGTCCATTCCCCCAGGAAAGGAGAGCTGCCAGGGATCACACATTATCCTGTGAGGACAAGATGGGGAGCACAGCTGGGAAAGGGACTCCAGTTCTGGGCTGGGCTTTCCTGCCAAGGGGGATGCAGGAGAGGCTGGGAACTCCAGAGCTGGTGCCCAGCACACCAGGAGCTTTTTTGGGTCATCCTAGGGCTAGCCAGCTATTCCTTCTTAGCCCTGGCTCACTTTCACAAATATTTAATATTATACTGTCTGAGGGGCTCTTGCCAACAGGAGCACTGGGAGCCAGCTGCACTCCAGCAAGGCTTGGAAGTAGCTGTGACCTAGGGAAGGATTGGGGGACAGCATGAGGAGAACATCAAGAGTTCCACTGCAAGGCTGATTAGAGTTCCCTAACAAAAGCAAAAGTTCCCTAATCATTCTCCAAGGTTAAGAGGTTCAGGCTGTATTCCCATGTGCCCTGACCTCCTCTGGTTAGCATGCTGCTGGTATTCCACTTCTGAAATATGAATAAGCTATTCATTATCATCACAGCCATTATTCTTCTGCAAGCCACCACAAAGGGAAAAAAAAAGTTGCTTCTTTTCACAGGAGACAAGGTCAATCTAGTCTATCAGTGGCCTAAGCCTGAATAATGTATAAACTGTTTTTCACAGGAGGCTGTCACAGCTGAGCAGGAGATAAGCAATGCATATCCATAAGGATGGACAGGCAGCAAAGATAATCTACCATTTGCAAATATTTTTACTGTGAGGTATTTGCTACATCTGCTGCAGCATCATCTAAATGAGTGGGCCTTTGCAGATAGAAACTCAGTTCTGTTATCTTTTTACCACAATCCCCTCTTTAATAAGGTGGGAGCTGTGCAGTTCATACCTGACGGTGAAGATAGGGGAAGGGGGATTTCAGAGCAGGAAATATTTATTTATTATGGTTATTCTTGTGGTTGGTATCAGCAATATCTGCATCCAGTGCCCAGGTGTAGCCAGGTGAAGCTTGTAGGGAGAGGTAAAAACTTTCATTAGGCCAGCTAAAATAGCTTAAAAAAAAAAAAAAAAACAAACAACAAACAAGCAGAAGAACTTCTAGACACAGAAGTTTAGAAAAAAAAGCACAATTTTGTTGGTGTTTCTCCTTGGTCCTGAGGAATGGTTAGAGTGCCAAAAAAGCTTCCCTGGTTTTTGCAGCTGCATCACTTCCCTCAAAACACTCTCCCACCTCTCCTTTCAAGCTGCCTCAATATACCCACAGGGTATCATGACCCAACAGCATTACTGTTAATTACATTAACTCATCTCACATAATGAGAATTAATGAGAGTTCTGCCACTGTGAAAACAGTCAAGAGGGCAGCACAGCACTAAAGGCATTCTTAGCATTCTTCTACTTGTTTGATGCTATTTCTATCACTTTTATTAAGTGAGCTGTGGGACACACAGATGGAGCACACACACA
This sequence comes from Oenanthe melanoleuca, assembly GCF_029582105.1. NCBI lineage: Eukaryota > Metazoa > Chordata > Aves > Passeriformes > Muscicapidae > Oenanthe > Oenanthe melanoleuca. The sequence goes on along the minus strand of NC_079337.1, from coordinate 5,212,679 downwards.
CACAGATATCACTTTTCTCTGCCTCTGGTGATGAAGGTACAGCTTCATGCAGTAATGTGGAGTACAAGGATTGCACTTTTAAGGGGCTCATTTTCTTCCTGTTTTCTCTGTTTCTCTGCCTAAAACCCTCATACAAACTTAACCTTTTTTGATTTTGACAGACATACATTGCCATAAAGCCCCACTCCATTACAAATGGAAATCAAGGACGAGGGTGAGTTGACTGAATTACTCTGAATTACTTCATTCCTCAGTGATTAGCAGTGAGTGTAATTCCAAAGCCTGGTGCCAGCAGAGCTGCTGGTGTCCTGATCTCTGCAGTTTGGGATGATGAGTTTGAGGTCAGCAGAAGGCAAAATCCTCCTGATTTTGTAACTGTAAGCCCACTTGAAGGCTTTGTTTAAATCTTCCCTGAAATTCCACTGCTATCCATATCCTTATCCCACAGCTTACACTGGGTCTAAGTGCTACCCTAAAACCATTAGGAGTGATTCCACAGGCGCTTGTGCAAATGATGAAAAATTGTAATTACTGCCCGTGTGGACGGTGAGAATAAATCACATTTCTCCTTTGAGTGCTTTAGGTTGGATTTGCTAGCTCTCCATTTAACAACTCTCTGATGATAAGGCTGCTCAGTCTCTAGGAGAGAGCAGGCTGTGGGATGTGAGTGAAAACAGGAGCAGCCTGTGTGCACAGTCTCATCCATTTCGGGTTATTCCTGCACTAATAGTGAAGCTGCTGGGGAAAAAAAACTAAAGGAAGCAAAGTGATTATGGAATATCTGTGGTGGAAGAGACAGGGCAACCAGTGGGAGATTGATGTGGTCAAAAATAGGGTAGAACCAGTTCTTTAAGGCTTGCCTAGGAAATTGCTCAAAAGGGATTCTGCCTTCTGCAGTGCCAATAGCTGAGATTACAAAGTCCTGACTTACCTTAAGGGAGGAAATGAAGCAGCAAAATCAAGGGATTTAACCTTGACATAGGTTATATGAAGTAAAATATTATTTTATATATACCCATATATTACGTGCATCACTTTTCATGCTGATACATGTCTTATTTATTGTATTAGCAGAAGCTTAAGACAATAACTTAATCTGATTTTTTGAAGTTGAGTAAAACAATTTCCTTTTTTCAGGCCCACTGGAAACAATGAAAAAAATATTTTCATTCAGCTGAAATATATTTTAAAAAAAGATTTTTAATTTAGTCCATAGAAGGACAAGGCCTTCAGGCAGTTTTTATAAGGGTGTGCATAAGAACATTTATGGGAAACATGTTTGATTATATCATCAGCCATGTCTACATGGGCTGCAATGGATAAACCAAGAGTTATCTTGGGTTCTTCCATGGTCTGGGTGTTCAAACATCCTAATCAAGAAACTTGCTAGATGCCCTTGTGCTCCTGTAATCCTGAAGGTCACTTCCACAGAAACAAACGTCCTCAGCTGGAGGAGAGCAGAGCTGGGTGGTGAGTGTGAACAGAGCCAGAAGCCAGTCAGACACTGCAGTTTTACTGCAGGACTTGGAAACAGTTATTTTCTACTTTTCACTGGAAAAAAATGCACCTTTTTTCCCTTATTATCTCTGCCTGTTTGGATAATTATATTCTAAATGAAAAAGAGGATTAGTGCTTTGATCAGCTGTCATTTTATCCCTACCTACAGCATCTCAAGCACTGTTTCTCCTAAATCTCACAGGATTTTTCAGTGGCTTGAAGTGACTCAATAAATTCTTGAGGAGGCACCAGGCTGTGCAGGAGGTTTCAATACACTGATTTTTATTTATTATACACTTGGATGGTTTCTGAACAGACAGAAAGCCATGCATGGTTACATAAGAACTGAAGCACACGATAAGGAGAGCAGATGTTTCTGTGACCAGGGCTCAGAGCCCTAATTGCCAGCTGGCAAGGTTTTTTCCTTAATCTGTTGGAGATATCGACTTGCCAGGCTGAAATGTAGAGCTCCTCTGAACCCTGGGAATATTGGGTGTGTAGCTCATCACTTCCTGGGGAGTGAAGTGCTAATTATGAATGGCATTCCTCATTATCCGTGAAACACGGCTGGTTTAAATGCTCACTAATCTGAGACCCCAGGGATGACAATATCCAGGTTTTCCTCCTCTGCTGCTACCTGGAGATAGATCCCAGAGGTTACATCACCTGGATATTAGAGGCAGCAGCACTATTCCTTTTCTGGTCAGGAAAGGGCTGGAAATGCTGTGGCAGGTCCTTGGTTGACCTGACACTGCTGTACAAACCAGATTTATATTTGCCAGCATCCCCAGCAGTTTGCTAGGGATGCAAAAATGGCATTGCTGCTTTGGGTATAAATTACTCAGGGTTTCAATGTAATAGAAACTTGAGAATGGCATCTGTACACAACTTGACCACAGAAAACTCTGCTGAAAAAGCTTAAATGCATATTAGCCTGACCAGGACAAAGAAAATATTATCCAGCAGCCAGCAGCTGAGATAGGAGCAGAAATGGCGAGAGCCACTGCTGAGGGTAAAATCCTGCACAAAACAACTAAGGCTTTTAGTGCAGGATTAGCAAGCCAGCTTCTTCCCAGCATCTATTATAAATACATGGCTGGGTGTTTGTTGCTACAAATTATGTGCTTAGAGACACTGGGCAGCAGTCTGTAATCTGGAACAAAACACAATGTGGAAAAGGGCATGCAAAAATGCTGTAGGTAGCTGCATGCCAATTTATAGATGTTTATAAGCCTGAAAAATTGCAGCTCGATGCATCATGCTATACACAGGTGTACTGGAATAATTTACTCTCCAAAAAACAACTGAAACCCAGTCATGCCATTCCCCCTCCTCCCATATTTATATAATAACAAAATATTAGTAAAGAATTCACAAAAGCTAATTGAAGACACCCTGTACATCTTCAGGGAAGGTGGCCAACAGCAATTTCAATCAATTTTGCAGAAACAGACATTTTCATGTCCAGCAGAGAAATTTCTGTACAAAGAGAACACCAAAGCAGACCAGGTATCTATCAGGACTGCAGGCTGCCCTAAGTCAGGCAGAGAAGTGCCTTGGGCACTCACCTGATCAGCAGAGAAATAAGGGGATTTTATGGGGTGAGTCTCTTTTGCTTAGAGAATTCCAGGCAGGGCTGGAACCCAGTGAGCTGTCAAAAACTGTGTTTTTGTAAAAAGCCAGTGTAAAACCCACACTCACTTCCTTGCCCTTCCAGCCCTGATGCTTTCCCATGACCACCTTGCTGGTCAGGCTGGGGCTGACTCTGTTACACCTGTGGAATATTGAACCATTTCAGCAAAGCTCCAGCCAGGCTCAGGGAGGGAAGGCAAGTGACTGGCAATTAGAGCACTGCTCTGGTGTGGCAGGAAGGAGATGGCTGCTCCCAGCCCAGGGAATGTCTAAGAATAGTTTATAAAGCAGAGCATTGATCCCAGCTTGGGCTGCCACAGTCGATGATCCAGATGTGAGAGCTCATCATCCAATAGATACAACGTTCTTATTTCTAAAATGGAACAAGCTCAGCTTTATTTGGTATCAGTCTCCCTGTCCTCCTGCACAGCTGCTTCTGTAGGAGGTAAGTGAACAGCTAGGCATGGCATCCTGTGAAAACACATGGGAATCCATCCCCCACCTGCACACAAGGCTTCACAAAGCTCAGCCCTTCTCTGGAGGATATTCATCATACTTAACTGGGGGAGGCAAATTTTATTATTTCTGTCAGTTTTTCTGCAGAAACCAGGATGTTATTTAAAGAGCAGTCTGGGTTTGTAATCCTCAGGAAATGGCCAGTTAGGCATTTATGGATGATCATCCAGGCATGCCATATTACTACATGAAGTAGCCTGGCTATCACTTGTACCTCATAACACTCCACCCTTTCTTTGCTATACCTTTTAGCCCAAGGAGAAAGAAATGTCTATTGATTGAAAAAAAACTTAGCTGATGCTCTAGCATGAAATTCAACAGCCTGTACAAACATTTCATTGATCTGAAAACTCATCTTGCAGCATTTTTTATTTTATCACTTGGTGCTATGATTCTTGTTTCACTGCATGTGTGTTTCCTTCCCAAATGCTGTGCTCTTTATTTCTATACAGCTTATGCTATTCAACTAATACAGGAAAGGGAATAACAATTAAAATTTACAGAAAGAAGTCATAGAAATGGATTGGTCCTAACAGAGAAATCCTGACAGTCCCAATAACTCTCAGGTTTCCTGCAGGGTACACTGCAGGAAAAGTAAAACGCTCAATGGAGGGGAATAAAGGAGTTTGTCTTGGCACTGCACAGCTCCATGAGTCACCTTTTGGGAGAAAAGGAAGAGAGACTTTAGTGCATTTAACAGGGCAAGTGACTGATGTGGTACTCTGTACAGAAACGAGTTTGGGACATTAAAATAGCATTTCCTTTCATTTCCTTCACCTTCTGCTCCTGTGAAGCCTTGTCACAGCAGCCAGTGATTTTCTTCATTTCAAGGAACATATGATTCCAATCTCTGAGTGTGTTTATGGGATGCTTTCATTTTTGGAGCATCTTTCTGAGAGTAGTAGCTCTTCTCTGGACTGAATCTGAACTCTGGTCCCTCTGTGACTTTTCATGGAATGACTGTAGTGTCAAACTAAATGCTTTCATGTTGTGTTTGCAGTGTAAATATTGAAAAAATCCCCAAAAACCAGCAAACAACCCAAACCCTACAGTCAGAATGTTCCCAACCCCATTTGCTGAAGAAACACAAACACAAAAAGGGCACAGGAAGCTGCAGATTAAAGAAAATACCTGTATTCATCTATCTGCTGCATGCTGTCATGCTTGATTATTGGGCAGGAAATATGGTGGAGGGGTGGTATTAATTTTCCTAATTTCACATTTTGTTTTATTTTACTTCCAAAAGCATCCTGTGAAGAAATGAGAGTGGCAGGAGGAGAGCTTGAAAGTCAGTAAGCCAAGTCCCCTTTTGATTAATGCAGGGATTTACCTTAAGATACAGGAAGGCAAATTTGAAGTCCACCTTCCCAATCAGGCAGAGCATGGGTGGGAGCTGCCTGGAGTGGGGTGACAGGTGCAATCCCATGGGATTGCTTAGCAGGTTTTCTTCCCACTCTGCTGGTGATTTCTCTGTCTCTTCCACTGCTATCAAAGCCCTGTGATGTGTACTTCAGCAGAGCCCTACAGGATTAAGGGAAAAGGGAAAAGGCTCTTCACACCAGCAGGGAATGGGATTACAGGGAGAGGTTGCTGTGAATAGATTCCATCAAGGATGTGGGCAGGGAAGAGAAATGCATGAGCTATGGGAGCCTCTGCAAACTCAGGAACAACAAAAACATAAAGATCTGTTCAGGATTGTCAAGTGAGATTCTCAAGTTTTGGTACACATAAGGCAGTGGTGAATATCCTGACCCTTCATTTCTCTGGCTACATCCCCTCTGACACTAATGGGACTGTGATTTCATTCCTAGACTTTACAGTGAGAGGGAAGCAACAGAAAGGATGACTGTTCCCCATCTGCAGGCACTCATCTCTTTATAATAACTTCATTCATCTCTCTGCAGAGGTCATCTGGTTTGTGCATTTCTTAATATTCCCAGGATTTGGGGGAGGAAGGGACTGAGGGGGAAAGGATTCCATAGGAGAATTTATATTCCATAAAGAGCAAGCCTTGTGAGAAGCTGTTGGGAGATTCTGACCTTTCTTGCTGTAACATCTTTAGTTCAAAGCCTGTGCTAGATTTAGATGGTGCTGCTCCCACAGCCCAAGCCTGTCCAATTTGCTCTGTTTCAGCTAAAATTAGCATTGATTATATCTTCCCTGAGTTACCATATAATGTGCATGTTACTGTTCATGTTTTACAACACTTTAGCAAAATAAAATCGGTGTTTGCAGTAGGTTAAGAAGCTGTTCTTTCCAGCCTGAATGGCTCGATGGGTGACTGCTCCCTGATTGTTAACTTGCTCTTGAAAATAATTGCATAATCCCCATGTTATTTCACTGCTACTGACACACCAGGCCATAGATTTTCCTGTTGCCTTCTGCCAGGGCCATGTCACTGGGGTGACCTCAATCCCATTAAGAGCCCATGCTGAGGTGTGCTGCAAACACTGCTGGAGTCCCTCCGTGGAGCCAGAGTCTGTCACTGTGTCACCTGGCAGGGCTCACTCCTGTGGGACTCTGCTGCCCTTTTACTGGGAAGCACAAGCTCCAGCAGCATGTCTGGAGACATGGCCATGCCTGCAGCCCCTGGGCATGGCCAGAGCCCAGCCCATGGACCTGGGAGCTGGGCTGGCAGTGGTGGTGATGCTGCTGACCGCTGTCATGGGCCATTCCCACTAGAGGCAATTTGCAATTTGAAGAAGCCCTGGGGGTGCTCTAAACAGCTCCTGCAGTTCTGGGGGATGAGGAAAGCACAAAAAAGGTGGTTTGGAGCCATATGTTTCTCATCTGTCCCCCAGCACTCCAGGCACATGCTCCCCAAGCCACAAGCCAGGCTTTTACACAGAAAACAGCCTGGCCAGGCATGGGAACAAAACGTGCATTTGAACTCAGCACATGCTGAGTACAGTGTCCCAATCCCCTCCAGCCAGATCTCCTGACAGCACAGCAGAGCATGCAGAAGCCACGGGATCCCTCGTGGGCCCAGGGAAACACAGTGGTGCAAAACAAACTTTTATTAATATTGGGGGCCAAGCACCGAGCAGAAGGAAAGTGAGTGTTAAAGCAGTTTGTGTTTATTCAGTTTAGCACAAAGGCAGAGCAGCACCAGGCATGGCTAAAGCTACACTTTTCAAGGGGACCAGGCTCCTATTAAAGGCTCCAACTAGCTAGAAGTTAAATGCATGAAAACCAAATTTTTTGGCATGAACTGATGAAAAGCAGCTCTTAAATCCCTTGCTGGTACAGAGCAGGTCCATATCCCAGCATGCCTGCTCTCCTCTCTGCTCCTTTATAAAAACAGCTGACAAAGATGCTGCTGCCTGCTTGCACTTTGCATTATTTCTGTAATTATTGGAGTTATTAAATTCTGTGGGCGAATGGTTAGCAGCAGCACCGAGTTTTTCCTCATCAACTTGGGCTGTCATTTAAAGCTTTCAAAATTAACAGCCTCATTTTCTCCAGTTGAAGCAACAAACAAAAACCCCAGGGCAGAGGAACACTTCCCCTGATAAAAACAGTCTGCACACACAAATATTAAAAGCATGTTTCCACACCTTTTGTTCGAGATTAAAGCTTCACATTAAGTTTATAACCCCACCTGCAAAATTCTCAACCTATCTTTAATGCTAGATTTGGGAAAAAAGGGAAGAGGGGAAGGGAAAAGGTTAATAATAATAGCTTGAATGGATTTATTTCCTTTGTAGATTTGCAACACACACAATGACCAATACAGTGGAGTCCCCCAAATATCCAGGGATGTTGATCTGCCATTGCATTTTTTTATATTATGCATTTCATGGTGGGTATGATATTTGATGTTGACACAAATAGTCCAAGAGGAATCAAGAATGCAAACTCCTCAGGTACTTTCCAGCTGTTTCACTCTCATTCTTTTTTAAATGGGCACACTTTTCTTTATTTTTGTCAAATGTTCTCCTCCTATAGAGCTCTCAAGCCTCATGTATAGTTTACTGACATTATTTCTGTAATACTCTAAATGATTGAACCTTGTTCTTTGGGGGGGAAAAAAAAATCACAAAAGGTGAAAGCTGCTTGCTAAGCATCTGCTATCCTGAATTTGGTCAATAAACACTCCCAGGACATAGACACAATGTTCCTGTGTCTCAAAATGCATGCAGATCAATATCACAGCCTGACAAAATGCAAATAAAAATTGACTTCATGACTTTATTTTGACTTAGATTTGACTCAGATTTGGCTTGTTATGCACTTACCACTAGGAAGCAATGGAAACTATGATGACATGTGTCACCCAGCACTCACCATCCTGAAAATTCACAAATATATGCTAAGCTGATGTCAAGCTTTGACCAAGTTTCAGCTGAACCAAGGCCAGTTAATGGGTTTGAGTGGAAGCCATGCACAACTCAGTGGTTTAGACTGACTTTGGAGGGTCTCCAAAAACACAGCAACATCTAGACCAGTAATAATTCAAGCAGAGCCAATGGAGTTCCACCCTTGGAGGTGGAGCACGGAGAACAAACCCCAGGGCAATAAATGCCTGCAGGCTGAGAGGAGGAAGGAGACACCACCCTCTCTGCTGGCAGCTGCTGCTCCCATCTCTCACTTCAGTCACCTCCACCTCCCCAGCAGGAGCCTCTGGAAAGGTTCTGGGAGGTGCCAGGGTAAGAGCTGCTCTTACAGAAATGATGGTGCCATCCCCACATTTCCTGAGGAAAAAAAATATCTCCTGGCCCCTTCCAGAGCACTCTGTGCTTTTTGCCTGTCTCCTGGAAGGCAGAGGGATGACTGCAAAGCAGCTTTTACCTCCAGCTCACAGTAACTAAACATTTGGTAGCTCTCTGACAGCCTGTGTCAAACAAGTTATCAGCCTGCATAAATCTTTTGCATGGAAAACAGCCACTTTTGGGAAATTAGTGTCAAAAAGTGCACCTTTGATGACAAGCACTTTCCAGGGAAATACACTGTTTTTGGGGAATAATAACATTTGAGTGTATCTAGAGGTACAATCTCTCAATATACAGCACACAAATATAAGCACATTGAGACAACATTAATATTGGAGGAACAATTTTAACACAGAATCTGAAAGTACAAACCATTGCTTTGAGCAATTTTCTCTGAGCCTAGTAAAGACTGAAAAAAAAAAAAATACTCTGACACAACACTGGAAAGGAACACAACAAACTTTATACAGACCAACTTTTTAAAATCATGATGGAGAACTTTCTGAGTTTCAAGTTTTGAATCTAAGTAGAATTCAGAGTTCCTCACTTAATTCCATTTCATTTTAGTCCAAGGTCTATCCATTTTGTGGTATCAGGACTTAAGTCTTTGAAGAACAGAAATACCCATGCAGGGTTTTGGAGGGTTTTCCCTCTGAATTTGAAAATGTCCTGAAAAAGTAAATCTAAAAGGTATCAATTATCCTACCTATTTTTCTTTCCCCTTTCTCCTTTATTTTGAGGAGAAAAGACCTTAAAGATGACAACTTTATTACTGACTCAAATTGGAATTCTCCTGACTTTTTCTATCTTCAGATTTTCCTTGACCACTTTGATTTTTCACTTGCACATTCCCTGTGAAAATAAACCCAGGGCTGGCACCCAGGAGTACATGGGTAGCAATTGGGCTCAGGCTGCTGTGCAGTGCAGAAATCTGAGCTGCAGTTAATCATCTGAGAAACATTACAGGATCAAACAATTCCAAACTGCTATAGGTGTCAAATATAAATGTCCATGTCTGCATTTGGCACAATGTAATTGCACTCCAGGAATTTATCTTTTGCTGTGTTTTGATTGTTTAATGTTATTCTAAGCTAAAACTTTTCCCACCTCTCATACCAATCCAGCTTTTCATTTTTTATTGGGTGCTATCTGAACAACTGTCTAGGGGAAAAAATTTGAAAGATGATGGGTTTTTTTTTTCAGAGTCTTGAGAGCCAGAGATTTTTTTTTTTTTTTTTCATTTTTGGAAGTATTCATTGAATTTATTAGCTATGAAAATTCTGAGCTAGATACAGAAGGAAATAAATCCTTCCTTCCCTCCCTGGAACATGTGGGCTTCCAGCAGCAAGGGTGAAGGCTGTGCTCCCTCTGCCCCATGCAAATGTTTGTTGGTGTTTCCTGGGCAGTACACAAGAGGCTGGGGCCAGAACAATCTCCCCAATTCCCACAGGGAAATGCAGGCAGAGCCCTCAGATGCTGTTTCTCCTGAGAAAATGACTGAGGCTTTGCTCAAGTTCAACAAACTGTGCTCTAAGATTACATCTCTACCTGGTGTTTATCCTCCAGAACTTTTCCATAACATCCTCCAAAAGGGCACCTCCCATGTGAGCAACAGAAAGGAAGGGAGAAGCATGGACTGGTAACAGCAGGGGGGAAAAGAAGACAAGTCAGCTTTTCACAGATTTCCAGCCTGACCTGTTTGCTGTATTGGATTTCCCTCCTCTGCTGTGGGTTGTTAATAATCCAGCCTGTGTTTAAAGGCAGCAGGATCCCCATGGAAGCAGATCAGAGTTACAGGTGCTGTGTGGCTCCACACAGCCTGGGAGCTTGGAGGAGAAGAAAAAGGAGAGGAGAAAAATGAGCTAAATGCTTTCAGGTACCTATGGAGAAGAATAGTATCAATAGAGACTCCTTTCCTCAGGGAATGAAATGCTGGAGCAGGAAGAAATGAGGAGTGACTTCAGTCAGCTGTTTCATGGCCAGAGCACTGGATGTGAGCTGAGCACAGGGCTTGGCACCCTTGAGGCACCCTTTGCACAGGGCTGTGTGACAGCAGCCTGCTGCACCCTGCTCCTTGTTATTCCTGATGAGATAGTCCCAGAGAGGAGAGAGGGGCAAAGGAGAGCTTCCACAGCAGGCAGAACCACCCCAGCTCGTTCTCCTGGAGCTCAGGGGAAGAACCAGAGCCTGCTTTGGCAGGATCCCCTGGTTTATGGAGGGGACTGGAGATGTCCTTCCCAGAATGTGGGGCAGGGCTCCTCAGAACATTTAAGAATATTTAAGCAGAAGAAACAGCTCGGGCTATGGGGAAGGGAAAAGTGTATTGTGGACTTGGAAGTGATGGTTTAGCAACTGAAAGTCTTTTCCAACCTAAACAATTCTGTGATTCCAAGAGAGGACTGGACTTGCAACAAGAGGCAGCAGTCCCTGGGAAGGACTGAAGGATGGTTCCTACACTTTCCTCTCAGTGACCTGAACACTTCCTGCTGTAACTGGGTCAGGTAAGATCTATGGGATAACTCAGGGAAAGCAGGGATCAGGGATGGACTTTGGCCCTGAAACCTCGGGTGCCATTAGCCCATGAGGAGCAGTACTGAGAAAAACAACCTATACCTAAGCTACATTATCAGGAAATTCAAAGTCAAAAGCTGTTGTGTCTTTGCAATGGATTAATGGACCAAACACCAAGAGAAAATCTCAGTGATAAATCTCTGCTGCAACAGCAGCTGGAGTTAGTTTGCTATAAAAAATACCATAAAAGCAGTATATCTCCAAGTGTTTAGGCAATAGGTAGTGCAGACCAAAGTATAAATATGTCTCAAAAGATCTAAATGCAGGAAATAGAGGGAAAAGGATTTGCTATTGGAGCCACACCTTCTAAATATAGTTCAGCATGCAGAAGAGAGCTTAAACATCTGCCAGACTCTAAATTTAGGAGAGTGCCAGGGCATGTCCATGCCTGTACATCCTGCATATGTGCAGTGTGATGGGATAAGGAGTGCATGGCCAAAGAGGAGCTTGCAGTGAGCTCTGCAGAGCTGAACTTATCCTGAGGCAGAGCCATGCCCTGCTCCTCTGCAGCTTCTTACCCACATAGATATTTCTTCAACCCAAAATCCTTCCTGGAGGGTCTCCAAAGTAAAACTGAGTGCTGTGTGTAAATACCCTACTGACCTGGCTGGGTATTAATGGCTTCTTACATCCCTGTAAGCACATTCATCTAGCTGCAGTGAATTCAAAGCTGCACCAGAGGCTCAGCAACCAGGGGCAAGGTTACAGAAATATTAGCACTCCAACTCATCCACAGGGGAGAGCATGAAGGCTCAGGGAGCCTCTGACAGGAATTGTCTCATTAAACAAGCTTTTAAAATTTCATTCTGCACTTTTTATTATTATTATTATTATTATTATTTTAGTTTGGATGTGCTTTGAGTACAGGTGGAAAAAAGCCACAACTAAATTGTTTCATACTACATAGAGCACCACATGTGCCACTCAAGATGAAAAGGCAATCCTGTTTAACCAGAATTCTTCCATCATTCTCATCCTAGGCAACTAAAGCATTGAAATTATTTCCTTGCCATACATTCACACTGCTGGGTTAGCCTCTCCTAGCCCTTTGTCTGGGATGAGGAGATGGATCTGACAAATAATGGTCCTGTTCCAAAAAAACGTACCAGTGTGAGCATTGCTGGGTTGTCCTGATCCTCTGCAGGTTTAGATGAGAAAAGCCCCCCAGAGCTCAGCACATCACATGGAAATGCCATCACTATGCAATGCACAGTTTGTAAAGTGACAGCCAGGCTGCAGCAATAGCCCACAGCATCCTGGTCAAGAGCAGGTTTTAAATCCTCTGTGAGCAGAGCTGCTGCCCATGAAAGCAGGGTGTGATCACCTCATGGCTTCACAGGGCAGGTGCTGTTTTTAGCTGGCTTCTCCTTCATTCCTCCTGCTGTTCTGCTGCTCTGCATCCCCCAGGTGCCTTTGAGGCTGCAGTGTGTTGGTGACAGCCATTTGCTGGGGCTGGCTTTAGCCTGCTGAGCTCCAGCAGACACTGACAGAAAGTGGGAAAGGAGGGCTCACAACCAATTCTGCCATAAAGCACAGAAGGGGTGCTAGGAGGGAAAAGAGCCCTTCAAATGGAACACCACATCCAGAGTGATGTGAGTGCAATGTGGGTGAGGAGGAAGGCAGGCTGCTGTGGTAGCAACACCTATTGTCCTGAGAAGAGGCAGGAAGGTGCTGTAGCAGTGAGGCAGAACATTCCAGAGGGATCAGGAATGTTCTTTTCCCTGCACAACCAAGGAGCCAGACTAGGAGTAATCTCCTCCATCCATGCACAGGAGATCCAGACTGAAGGAGTGATGCTAACTATGGCCAAAAATAAAGTATTTAAGCATAAGCTTTGCAGTTAAAGTGCTCACTTGTCATCTGCTCTTGTAAAGGGGGCTCATCAGACACAAGTGCATTTTTTAAGAAATGTACAAAAGTGAAACCTTCAAAGACTTTTGATATCATCTCTTTGCTGTAAATCACCTCTTATGAAAATGAGCTACTAATTACATTTGCTTTCCTAACAGCAACTTTACTCTGCAACATGATAAACATTTTGCCAATTTTGCATAACCCATCTCTTGGTAAATATGCTGCTTTTTTGAACAGAGCTTTTGGGAAAATTGGGGATGAGAACACCTCTCCCAGCCCCATGGTCCCATCCCTCAGCATCAATATCTCAGGATGCAGAGACAGGAGCAGGCTGTGAGCTGGCTTAGCACTTTATTGCCCTTCCAACTATAGCTGGGCTGCCTTAAATTATGTCAAAAAACACCAGTTCCCAGAGACAAAAATATGACCAAGACTTATGGGGCTACACAGAAGCTCCATCAACGTCCTCTGCCTCTGCACCTTTCCATAGAGAAGGGATTAGGATGGATGCAGAGGCTGGCTCAAAGCCTCCCTGGATTCATCCCCTGGCAGGGGTCTCAGCTGGCCCTGGCAGAGCTCCTGCAGGCTCTTGGCGCTGCTGAGGTGTGCAGAGCAGGTTCATGTGCTGCAGGTGGGGCTGGGAACGAGCTCACACAGACCTGGACTTTCCTGTGGGTAGGAGGAACCTTCATTTTCGTGACTCTGCAGCTGCTTGGGGTTTATTTGTGTGCAGTAACAAGGGCTCTTGTGGAGTTCAAGGCACAGGAATTTATAGCAGCGCATTAAAACGTCGATGTTCAAGCACTCAGAGCAGAGCTGCCCTTGCTGAAGGGCTCCCAGCTCTGTAATACACAAATGGCCCAAATGCTGCTTCCTCTGTGCCCCCACCCCCCCAGCTATTCCATGGAGATGGAGGAAACTGGGCAGAATGCAAGAAAGGCTTGGAGTGCCTTAGCTCTGTTCCTAGATGCTCTGTGGCTTTACTACATGTATTCATTGTTAACTTTCAGCATCAGCTTATTATAGAGAAAGTGGATGTCTTGAGGGCTAAATTTGGAACTGCTGAAGCAAGAAAATTCTAAAATTGCAATTGCAGCCTACTGAAACATTGGATTTGCTCTCTAATTAAAATTTCTCATGTAAACTGGAGCTACTTCAGCATGCAGAGCATTTTCCCTCTCTCTGCTTAATGTTTATACATTCAGCCTCTGCAGAAGATTAATAAAGTTTTCTTTTAGGAGACCACCCCATTTTAATTGCAGCATGGTCTTTTTCAGCTGTAGTCTGTGTCGCCAGAACAGTTTGGGTGTTTCCATCTCCAAGTGACATAAATTTTCTGCAGTGCATGGGATTAGGAAGTTTATATATATTAAGGAGTTTATATATATTAAGGAGTCTATATATATTAAGGAATTTAGTTATGTATGTGGCTGTGCATTATATGAATTTATATATATTTGCATTTATAGCTATATGCACACATACATATGTATGCAATGTTCACATTATTTATAACTAATGTGAAGACCACACCTGGGCAACAGAGAAACTTTTTTTTTCTTTTTTCTTTTTTTTTTTTCTGTCCAGAAGGAGGTTTGTACCTGCTGTGAATTCACTTGTTGTGTGCAGCTGGATCTTCTTCTGCAACCAAAAAAAAAAAAAAAAAAAAAAGAAGACACGCTTCTCTGATAGTGATGCCCCAATTATGATTCACATCTATTTATGTTTGATCTTGTCTTCTGTCACTGTGCCAGACTTTAGCTTGTCCTTCCCCCTCCCATTTCAGGCTGCCCCAGAGCTGATTCTTGCCTTTACAGATGGCAGTGTGAGTCTGTGTGAGGCAGCACGAGAGCAGGCAGAATTAAAGGGCTTAATGAACTGCCCGTGCCACTGAGGGCTCCAGGAGATCAATTAAAACATTCCTGCTGCAGAAAAATTACAGGAAGGGTGTCTTAAGTGAGGAGAGGAAACATCTGAGGGGGATATGTGATCCAGGCTTTGGTCTGGAGGAGGAAATGAAGTGCCCAAGCAGTTTTGCAGACACCCCCAGCTGTGGGTTAGGGATGCTCACCAAGGCCATCCGCCATCGGCTGAAGCAGCAGAACACAGTCCTTTCTCAATATATCATCTTCCTACGGTAATGCACAGCCACAAAAAATGAAATATGATGAGGTTTTAGAAATAAGAACTGCAGAAGGACTCCAAGGGCACTGTGCAGTTTAGAGCAGTGGATCCTCTGGCTGTTATTTAGGCTAGAGCAGCAGAAAGCTGGTGAGCTGCACCGGTCCTGTCACAATACAGCTCTGTCCATACTTGATACACGTCCTCCTGCCCAAAAATTCCTGGATGGGGGCATTCTGTAGCTAGGCTTGCAACACTGATTTCAGCACTTCAATCCTCTGTGCAGAAGCACATCATGGAATCATGGAATGGTTTGGGTGGGAGGGGACCTCAAAGCCCATCTCATTCCATCCCCTGCTGTGAAATTTTGTGTTGGCTCCCAACCCATGACAGGGGTGATGACTGATTCGGATCCTGATCCCAGTCTGGACAGGAGCACAAGCATTTCTGGCACATCCCATGTTCAGTCTGAGATCTAGAATTGCTTGTGCAGATAGTCTGGGACATCATCCACTGCCCAGATTTCCTAACAAAGCAAAGGAGACGTGCTCTGCTTAAGCCAGCCTCAATTTACTAAAGCTTATTCTGAGCTTGTAAGTACAAAATTGCCCTTTTACCAGAGGGAAGAGGGTGAAAAACACCAGCATGATTGTTTTCATAAATAATGAAAGCAAAATCTCCACCATGCACTCAGCAGTGAACTGTTTTTATCTGAAAGAGAGGAAGATTTGGTTGGTGGATTCATCGCTGCAGGAGACCTATGCAGCCTGTCAGAGACACAAATAAAAATGCAGCCAGAGCACACAGGAGGCAAGGCAGAGGAAACAGAGAAAGCAGAACCAGTTATTTTTAACTGCCATTAATATTACAAGTGGGACTGTGACAAAGGGAGCAGCTTCAGAATTCAGAGTAGTGTTCTCTTTAATGCCAGTAAAATAGTATCTAATGAGAGATGTCATATCAGGAATAACACAAAATGAAGGCAAGGACAGATATCTTATTAAGAAAACCACAGCACCAATTATATAAAAAAAATATTATTGTGAGACTATGAATAAAATCTTGATTTAATACAAATAACATTCCTGTACTTCACGTTTCAGTCTCTTAGTTCTACAAGAGAATAAACATTTCCAAGAAGAGGAGGTGGTTTACTGAAAAAGACAAGCCATTGAGCATTTATTTCCCAGCTCCCAAAACAGACTCATTTACTTCATTCTGCTGATTGGGATGACAACTTGCAGTATCAAAGATGCTTTACAAAATGTTTGCAAAGAACAAAAAGAGAACACGATTCCCATCATCTTCGAGCTCTGATAAAGAGGCTGCTCAAAAATTCAGATGCTAATTTGAATAAGTGGCATCAAAACCACCTGCATATGTTTACTTTCTGTGTGTGTGTGGAGAGATGAAAAACACAGCTAGGATCATGTCATCTGAACATAATTTCAAAGCCCCAGATGTCCCTGGAAAATGCCACCAACTGGAGTCTGGCAAGCATTTCTCCCAGAGAAGTGAGCACATAAATGGTGTCCCCTTCCCTGCTTTGTGTGCCTTCTATCATGCAATTTAACAACTTCTTGCTGAAAGGACTAAGACACAGCAGAATCCAAAATTCACTGGTGATGTAAGCATTTCCCAAAAATTTCCACTAGAAGCTGTGTATTCCTCTGAGTTCAATCAAAATTGATCAATCAACCTATTCATCCATCCTTCTATCTGTCATAAAACAGCTTTTGACAACAGATGCATCTGCTATTCCTTTCTTTCCAGCTACTGTTCCTGAGAGATTATCCTCCCAATGGGCTTTTCTTCCCAAACACTTGTGATAATAAATTTAATTAATATCACTAGACTACAGGAAAAAGGCAGTATCCTATCTGATAATCACAATTACATAACTCAAGTATTAGCCAGGCTGTAAAGGAGCAAATATTCACAGTAGATTTGTTCACAAACCATCTATTGGTGAAAAGATCACGATAGTCAACTGTGAATATTAATTTACAGGCTATCTGTGAACACAGGGACAAGACTAATTAAAGATGCTTATCTCCTGAATTACTTGCTCATCTCTGGTAATTCCTGTTCTTACAGTCAAAAAAAAAAACCAGTTGTACAGACAACTTCCTAATTTCAGGCCACTGCACTGTAAAAATTGCCAACCAGTTTTGTACAGCATGAAAACCACAAAGCTTTATAAATTGAATAAATAAATAAATTATATAAACACAGCACTTTTAGAATAACAGGAAAACAAATGCTCCTGGATGAAGTAGTCCCTCCCCTAGGCTCTCATTTCTCAGGTGAATTAGCATTTATTAGCATGAGCATTTGTGGTGGCCACTCAGTTGGGTCAGGAAACTGATCTGGGTTAAAACAAACCTTGACAAGGAAAACAAAGTTTCAGCATGGATTTTAAGGATTAGCTCCACTTCTCCCGGGTGAGGCACTTCAGTCTCTTGAAGAGCACCAGACTATCTACTTGAAAGGAAGAAAATTTACATTTTTGATTCTGAAATAAAAGGAAACTACTTAAATCTCTTGCAGAGAAGAGTTATTGTTTTTCATCAAATAAATCAGTAAGGACAGAGCACTAATTCCTAAGTAACAAACCATTCCTATGTAGTATCAGTTTCTGTGAATTTCTCCATATAGACAGACTTAAGGGTGACTTGTCTTTTCTGATTTTTTTTTTCTCATGTGGGATCTAGATTTAATATGCTATGGAATATAAATAGCAATGAGGTCATAAAAGATGCAGAGAAGGAAACAAAAGGAGAGGATTCAGAGTGATGAAAAAGTTGGCAATTTCAAAATGACACAGAGTTGGGCTTGACAGAAGCAGCCCCTAAAAAGAAGAAATCCCATGACAGCCCCAGTAGTTTGTAGTCAAAAATTCCTGTCAGAGAAGGCAGTTGATGAAAATGGAGCTCAGCACAAGCAAAAGCCATTGCAGAGAATAATTTAAGGCAATGTGAGGCAGAACAGAACTTTTAGCTTGTGGACTCTGTGCCCCAGCACTGCAGGGTTGTGCCTGTTCTTCTCTTTTTTTTCTCTTTGTACATTTTAAGCCTCCCCAAGGTACGATCCCTTCTGGGCATTTCTCTTGCAAGTCTTTCTATGACCAACTGAAGTCTCCCAATAGAAAATGCTCGTTTCTTCACAGTCAAATTTGGAAAAAACCATTTTGTTGGCCATAAATACATTCTATTTCATTATCTGGAGTATTCCACTCCCCACATTTTGCATGGCCTATATGCAGCTATGAAGATGTTCCTTAGAGACATTGCTACAACATATATTCACTTTCTGCATTTGATTTTTTAAATCAAGTGAAGGAAGATCTTATTTTATTATTTAACATGTGACTGAACTAGTTTTCCTACAAATGGCATGCCAGTGTGTTTTCTAACCCAGCACTCAAACTGGCTAAAAAAGGAGATGCAGCAGCACCATTCACCTCCTCTGGCTTTCCATGACCAACAACAGGCAATATATGGGGAGTATTTTGAGTTTTGCACACAGTTCCCAACTCCCTTTCCCTTATGCCCAGGTAAAACTCCCATTCACATCATCCTGCTCAGAACAGGCTGCAGGTTTCATTCCAAGGGTAAGGCACTGAAATGAACACACCCATTTTTCTCTTCCACATGGAATATGAAGACATGTGGGATACCAACTCCTCAGTGTTATCCCAAGCCATAAATTATAAGAACTTGGCAAGGAGGGAGTTAGGAGGGGTTTGTTGGGGTTCTTTATGTTTGTATGTTTGCTGTAGGGCTTTTTTTTTTTTTTTTTTTTTGGTGGTTTATAATTTATTTTTTTTATTTTGGAAAACAATCTCTGTGTGGGAAATATGGTGACTGGTGACTTGAGGAATACTTTTTTAACCCAGCTAATGTAAAAACAAACTTCATTCTGCATCAAATCAAAAAATAATTAATTTAACTCTGCTACGATATTTACATGTATTGGAAAGATATGTTACAGCATGAAATGCTATAAAATATTTCTCACATCTCCTCTAAATTAATTTCTTAAATTTAATTTTCTTCTATTAAGCAAAATAGGAACTCATGACTCACTTTTTTGATACCTTCCTCTGGTTTATATTTCTCCCCCTCTCCAAATGTAATTAATATTAATATTTTAAATTGCTTCTAACATAGAAGACCCCTGTGTCTTTAATCATGCTCATTTCTGGATCTGTTTAAATTCTTCTCTTTTCTTTTTTCATCCACAGGACATGACTGTAATTTTAATGCTGTCTGCAAATTTGTGTGCCACTGCTTCATCACATGTAATGACATTCTGCTATCATTTGGCTTTGCTGTCTGCTCTGATGCATCCAGAAAAGGTATCTCTGTGCATCCACAATCACATAATAAATTTTTAAAAAATCCACTTTGAAATGGAAAATGTTGATCAAGAATATTTCCAGAGAGGAAAGAAAGGGCAGGCACCACCCTGAAGATGCCTGCTCAGGGCTGAAGGAATTGCTCAGCCTGTACAAATTTTTATAAAGCCATCTAGGTCAGGTTTTACCAGCCTGGCCCCAGCTGTTTTACCACCAGTAAAAGTTTTATTTTGACTTCCACAAAGACCATCTGCACCAGCCCACTGAGAGAGCCCTGGCCCTCCTCCCCTCTGGTCTTTAAAGCAGCTGCTGATGAAACAGCCTTACACAAATTGTTTTGCTGAGGAACCAGCTGCTTTGTGAGCATCAGGGATGGCTGGGAGCATCAGGCTGGGTGACATCCCACCCAACAACTGCTCTGACCAACTCCAACCTGGTCTTACAGTCAAGGGCATTGTTTAACTTCTAAAACATGAAAAGACAAACTCCCAGAAATATTTTTCCTAATTTCTTAGAAAGTTTGGACTTAGAGAGTTTGGACTGCTGGAAAATATGCTTTTCATTACCTTTATCTTTCTGAGAAACTAATGAAACTATGGAGGCTTCAAATTTCACCAGATGCCAGCCAAAAGTATGGTTTCCATGTCCAGCTGAAAAAATGAAGTTATACAGTGAGTGCAGCTCAAGGCAAACTCTTTTAAAACTAATTTGTATGGGAAGAAACTGCAGCAGTGACTGTACAATTACCATTGTTCAATTAACAGCACAGCAATTAAGAGCACCATTGATTCACCACCAATAAAAAAAAATGATATGGTTTTCTGTGATTCCAACAGAATGAGCAATTTTTATTGGTGTGGGAACACTTGCCTTGTTTTCAGCTAATTATTTTCTGTCTTGAGATTCTCCCATCAGTCTCTTTTTGGCACTCCATTTCAGGCCATTACCATGTCTGTAGCAAAAACAGGCTGCCAAAAGTGGCAATTGGGAAAAAACAACAACAACAAAAAAAATCCCTTTTAGATAAAATGACTCAGCAAATTCTGCTCTTTTGAGTATTAAAAATCCTCATTTTTCAGAAACCCACTACCACACAATAACTTTAAACTACCTGACAGGAATGTTTTACAAGCTTGGTGTTTGGGAACAGCCCAGAGAATGACATTTTGTGTGACAGGGCTAAATATTTTTGCCTGTGAACATGGAAATTTTGTCTTATATGTCATCTAAATGTTGATGTGAGCACCAAAAATAACATTTATTGCCAAAACCAGCAGTTTCCTGTTGGACATCCACACCTTGGCTTTCCATGTGGAGGTGGTTGCCTTTACCACGTGCCAAGTTTCACAGTCACTTAACAACAGAGGGTTAGGATATAAAGTAGACAATACAGAATCCATCCAGTATTTATATATACATATATTCTATATTTGATGGGAAACAGTCAGCATGGCAAAGTTTCATTTATTCAGACCAGTAACACATTTAAGCAAAGGGGAAGTCCTACTAAAGTGATGAGTGAGACACAGTTCACTGCCTGGCTCAGGAAGTAAAAGTCAGATTATTCTGGGAGCTTGCTCAAGATCTGGGAATATATAAGAGCTGGGAATCAGCCACATCTTCACCTGCTCCCCAGGGTCACTCAGGCCTGCCTTGTGCTCCCTGGGATTCACACTGCTCACAGATCTCCTGCAAAGCACAAAACCCTCCAGACACAGCAGCAACGTGCCAAGGGTGCTGTGCAAAGGCTGCTGCTGTACAAAACCATCCAGCTATTTAACAACTCCCTGAAAAGCATCACAGTCACCTGCATTGTGCAGCCTGTCTGCCATTTGATGGATTACATGCTGCAATGAAATATAGACTTGTCCGTGTAATTTTATAACTTGAACAATGATTATGATATTCAGTGCATTTCCAATTATCTTCCATTATGTTTCATGTGCTGTACAGATTTCAATTGGCATTTGCAAGGCAGCCAGAAAATTACAGCAATTATTGAAAATTATTGTGATATAAAAGCAATGCTTCCCCATCCTCCTATCAATTTTCTTTGTATTGGTATATAAAACAGGCTGCTGCTTCAGCACCAAGGAAGACAAACTATATTTTGCTTTCTTAACTATACAGAGAGAATGAATTCTACCCTAGATTTAGGGTTCTCATAGCAGATATACAGTCAATATTAATTCTGATTTTTTTTAGTGTTACAATTTTTATTATATAGTAATTAACTTGACTTAGGTTAGAATTAAATCTATAGTTATATAGATATTTGAGCAATCACACACATACTTCCATGAGTGTAACAGTCAATTCTTTATTCTTTTTTAACAACATAATCTATTTTTAATTTCACTCCTGCTGCTTTCATTCATATTGAGGAGATTTTAACAAAAACGTCTTTGACCAACCTTTTTTTTATTACTTAATTTATCTTAATGGCAAGGACCTGTCCTATAAACTCATCTACCCATGGTTATTTTTACATTCATGAGTAGTTTCTTCAGACCCTATGGGTATGCTCATGTACACCAAGCTAAACATTCATGAATTTATAAGAACAAGGTCCTATTTTTGCCTGGGCTTTCTTAAATACAGAGCACTGAGACTTCATTGTGTCCCTTTAAGGGGAGAAACAATTCCAAAGTGTTTGAAAAAGAGGATTACTGTTTTTCATAGCATATATAAACAACAGTAATAATTTTTGTCGTGTGTGCTTGACTATAAAGCAAAATTTGTAATGCAAATGTCTATGCTATAGCATAACAAACTTGTACTTTCTGTGTTCCTCTGAGTTTAATTGAATCTGACATTGGAAATGGCAGGAATTTTAATTACTTAAAATAATATCTGTATTATGACCTAACATGCTGGTTAAAGAGGATGCTGTTTGATTATAATTCAGTTCTACACATTTCTTTTTTCTTTTTTTTTTTTAATGCTTAGAAAAGAAATGCATCCAATGTCTTTGTTGTGACAAGAAGATATTTCATGCTAGTTGCTGGAAAAACAAACCAGAAACCAATATAAGTAGGAAAACTGTGTTAAAATCAAACCAGATTTCAAAGAAGAAATAATTCCTGTTTGAAACCTTACTTTGGCTCCATGTTACATCCACTCCCCCTAAAAGGTCCATAAAAAAGCTCTCTGATGTGGAATGCTGGCTGTGCTATGTCACAATAACACAAAGTCAGGGCTTCAAATTAAGCAGGACTTGCTTATTTACCTTTTCCTCCTATTGTGGTTTTCTCTCTGAACTCCCTTCCTTTTTTCTTTCCTTCTTGAGTTTTGACTGTTAAAAAAAAAAAAAAAAAAAGAACCAAGACCACCAAGAACACAAACACAGCACATCTTATCCATGAAGTTAATTTGAAAAATTAATCTCTGTTGTTTGAAGCTCCTCTGTTGTTTGTTTAATGTCAGTAAACTCTGCTCAGTGTCCTTACCTGGAAACAAGGATGCTGTGGCAGCAGCAAGCAATGCCATGAGCTGGAGGATGCCTGGAAGCTACAAGCAAGTCATGTCTAACACTACTGAACATTTCAACCTCCACTGATTCCAGCTGACTGTTTTGACACTGGTTGAATTGCTGGGCTTCCTCTCACACACATTTCAAGGTTTCTGGAGATTTACTTTCCCTTTATCCTCCACTTCTCCCCAGTTAAGCATGGTTAGAATTATATCCTGCACAGCACAGTGCCAGCTGTTGCTTGCCACAGCGACTGCTGACCAGTGTCAAAGCAATTTGTACAAAAAACAAAATTCACTTTCTCACTGCTTCTGAAAAATGGTGGGCCAACAAGTCCCAGGAAGACAAAGCCCACAGAGCAACAAATTTAATCACTCCCTTCTCTTTCCTTCATCACTCCTCACCATGCAAAAAACCACCCCCAAACTCATGTACTGGTGCAGTTCAAAATGGTTCTTTTTCCAGGAGTCCAGTGGTGACCAAAAAGCAGCAGAGCAGTGAGGCTCTGCTCTGAGACACCACTCCAAGCAGTGGCTTGTGCTCACAGCATCTTTCCTCTGGTGGATCACCTCCAAACTCCCCTTCTCAGTGCTTGTATTCAACATCTTGATGGAGCTGGTGCAGCGCCCTCGCCTGCTGCCCCTCTCATTTCTCATATAACTTTACAGCTCCCAAGGATTACTTGGCTAGGGAGGAGTTAAAGGACAATTGCAATGCCTGATGGTGATTACTGTGTCCAGGCAGATGAGCATATGTTGCAGAGCTGCATAGTATTATGATTTAAAAATAGACATATATTTATGCCAGCTTTAGTTGCCATGGGTAAGTCTAAACTGTGTTGTTTTTTTTTTTTCCCTGAACAGTGCTCTGAGTTATGTGAACTCAAGAGCCCTGAAAAGGCAGAATCCAGCCCTGCTGCACTCAGGTGTTTGGTTTTTAACTGAGAAGTTCTGCTGACAGAAATGCACAGTGTGGCACAGGCAGCAGCAGCAGGGTGACAAAGGCTGAGCTGCCAGAGCCCTGCATCTGTCACCCACAAAGGGAACCATCCACACTTCTGTATGTCCACATAGGCTACCATGGCAACACTGAGCTTTTATTTTTCCTCAGGTTTATTATGTAGGAGCCAAGGAGCATGTTCAGACACTGCATGCATTCATAACCCACAGCAATGCCTGTGGACTGCACTCTCCAAGGCACCTCTGATGCATTGGTCAACTACTAACAACTGCAGCAACAAAAGGCAAACACCCCTCACAACAACAGCACACATCCATCACCCAGCTCAGCAAAAATCTAATATTTTCTTAAATATTAATAATTCTTATGTCAAATAATTATTATTTGATTTAATTCTTTTAAATAAATTTAATAATAATTAAATAGAATCCCTGGTTTCGTTTTTGCAAGGTGAATTCAAGGGACAAGCTCCTCTTGCCAGGACCTTTTCATACTTCCTTGTTTCCTCTCCAGTGGCAGCAACAGAGCAATCCTGAGGAGATGTGAAATGTGGAACACTCTCACTTTACTTCACAGAGTTCTGACCTTGCTCCCTGTGCCTTGGTTTTACAGCTCCAGTGCAAAAGTCATAAACAGATTTTTGTCAGCTTCCTCCTGCAGAGCTCCCCAGTCCAATGGATACTGGGGAGCCACTTGATTAAATCAAACCACTTGATTAAACAGAAATGATTAAATACTCCAGAAAGACTCTTTTTCTACAAGCACATCCATCCTTTTATGACTCATGTCTTTTCACATCACTTTAAGCACCATTTAATTTTAAAACTGAAAACTTTATAGGCAGCTCCAGGGCATCATAGACAAGACAAACAGAAAGCAATGATGCCCTGAGATTCTGTTTGCTCTTACCAGGAGAATTATGGAGAACTAACCCCTAAAAACACAAGCACAACCTATTTAAAGCATTTGGGCACTCTGGAATTAGAGGGGAAAAGAATTAAGTTGACTCTGATTTCCTGCAGTGAGCTGTTTTATGGCAGGCAGGAAGGCTCATCCATGGTTAAGGAACTGGCTGCACACTTAGAGGATGAAAGTTCAGCTCAGATGAGCACTGCAAGGGAGTTTGTGTTCCCACAAGGAAATTACTCAGGGCAGAGCTGTCCCAAGAAAGAATTTCAGCTTCCTCAAGAGGAGCTTGTTCAATCAGACACAATTTAATGGGTGTTGCTTTTCTGGGAAACACAGGGAATCAGCATCCCCCAAAATAATGTCCCTTTGTCTCCAGTTAGGGCAGTGCAGATTTCCCTCTCAAATTCCTTCATGTTTGCTCAAAATTGTGGCCAATCTTCCTGGGGTTCAATTGCTTCTCTATATTGAGAGAAATCTCTGATTATTTTCCCAAATTTTTTATCTTTCTTTCATTTTTATTTTTTGCCCACTTTGCTGCAACTCCCATTTAACAAGCATGCATGCAATGTCACCAAAGCATCCCAGTATCAAAACATCCATTTTGCTTCTCTTTTTTAGCACTTTACTCTGAAAAATGCTGTGCACCTGCACCCAGTGTGGGCATGGGATAGGTGGCATAAGGAACAGAACAGGAGCACCTTGGATTTTTCTTGCTGTGACAGGAAGAAACAAGCTCTGTGGTCACTCAGGAAGAAGAGTCTGGCATTTCAGGAGAGTGTCTTATAATTACCCAGCTCAAGCTTTAGCAGAAATAAAGCCATTTGCTTGGGGGTTCTAATTGAGAAGAGGTAAGGACAGCAGATCTCCCTGCCCATTCCAATTTGCAATCCATGATCCAGTCTCTTGGACTCTGGTAAAATACTCTGTCTAAACACTCCACAAGCTTCACTGCACAGCACCAAAGCCCCAAAGCTCTTCCTCTCCTAACTTTTGATTTCTGGTCTGAAATGCAGGGCTTGAGAGCAGCTTTGTTTAAATTAAATATCTGAGTGCAGAGAGCACCTAAATTCAGCCTTGAACTGACCTTGCTGCATGAACTGCAGTATTTTTGACACCAAAGCCTCAGGCTGCAGCCTGGTCTCCATTGTGTGCTGCATTCCATCTTTCCAAATGCATCCCCTGAATGAATCCCATTCAATATTCTCAGCCAAAACCAGAATTTCCAGCTCAAGTGCAGATGCTTGGCCAAAAATTCCTTCTCAAGGCACCATTGCAATGGTTACTTGGGAGTCAATCCCTTGTCCCAAAAGGAATAGAGCTATGAAACAACCTGCAGGATAAATAATCTGTGGGATAATCAAGGCCAGGGTTGGATGGGGGGTTGAGCAAGCTGGTCTAGTGGAAGGTTTTCCCCATGGCAGGAGGACTGGAACAAGATGGTCTTCAAGGTCCTTTCCAATCCAGGCCATTCCATGATTTTATGATCCTGTGTTAAACTGGGAGCACTGGGAGCTGTGTGGATGTGTGAAATTCAGCCCTGGAAACACGAGAAAAATGTGACTTTAATCACCACATGATCATACCATGCATGCCTGCAGACATCTGCTTGACCACATCTAGCTGCTTCCTGTGAAAGCAGGGTGGAATGAAAACTTGCCAGCCTCAGGAAATGTTAACATTTCAATGTTTCACTTGTCCTGAAGAACAAGGCAGCTGAAACAATGATCTCTCTTCTTCCTTTTAGCACTGAGGGCACCCAAAGTGAATATCCAGTTTCTATCTGGCAGTGTTTTTGAGAATGAAATGGTAGCTTGATAAAAATAATGGAAATTTCAAATGGGAACATCGTTTTCCACTAAGGAAAAAAAATCCATTCACCCAGGAATTGCTTTTAATGCTTGAACTGCCTTGCCCAGTGTGTGTCTTTATCAGAGAAGCACAGAATGTTGTGGGTTGGAAGGGACCTCAAAGATCATTTATTTCCACCCCCTGCCATGGGCAGGGACACCTTTCTCTACCCCAGCTTGCTCAGAGCCCCATCCAGCCCTGAACACCCCAGGGATGGGGCACCCACAGATCCTCTTCAGGCACACTTCTGCAGCCTTGGATGATTTTTCCATGTTCTCCATACTATTCTTGTCTAGCTTTTCTTTATTTTTAAACACACACTGCCAGCATCTAGATTCTTCACAGGCTTGCCCTCTGAATATTCCCTTTGCAGGTTCTTCTGGGCTCCTGGTATCACTCAGAGTCCTCTGGGAGCTTCAAAACCCACCCTGGGCTGCACAGAGAGCCACAAACCCCCAGTCCTTGTGGGGTGGGTGTCATCAGGAGCTCAGAGAGGGGATGGCACTGCTCTCCTCAGGCATCCCACAGCCTGCCAGGAAGCAGGAGGAGAAAAGAGATTAAAAAACAGCTTCAGCTCTTTGAAACTGTGTCGTGAATGCAAGAAACCTTAGGGGGAAAAGATCAACTGTGTGACTTTAGTGAATGGGGGAAAAAATCTTGTTTTGTTCCCAATGTGGCAAACAATGCACAGGACACAGTTGTGTTTGCATTGTTATCTCATAACCACTCTCTGTTTAAAAAAAAAGTGTCTCTAAACAGAAAGACTTTCTCAAACTGAGCATCTAGCACTACTAAAATGAGGCAAGATATGTGCTGTCTGACAGAGGCTTTTTGTCCTTTTCTTCCTCAAGAATAAAAGCTTCCTCCCAGAAACATGCAAAGCTAAAATTTTCATTTCCACTTCAGGGATAAAAAAACCTCACATTATCTCTCAGAGAAAAAAAAAAAAACACCTCACTATTACAGAAATGGAGATGTAAAAATGCATAAAATATGTTTCTCCACTTATTTTCTCTTTTTCTTTGCATATGTGCCTGTTCATAGATCCGATAATGAATATTCCTAAAAATTAGATTTTAATAATGCACATATTATCAGATTGTAGAATAAAGCCTAGTTTAACAGCCTGGCACATGCTGGAGTAAAAAAAAAATTCAAACTGCAAGGTTTCCAAAAGCCTTCCAAGAACTACTGACACAGTGGCACCTTGCCAGGCTGATTTATAGACAAGGCTCATTTTTATTTTCCCAAGCTGTCTCCTGCTATCACTCTGAATACCCAGATGTCACACATTTATGAGTCCTGAAGGAGTTCAGAAATAAAAATGGTGAGCTGCTTGCAAAGATATGTGATCTCTCATTAGCAACAACCTCAGGTTTGGAGGACTTGTGGATAGGGGATGTTTAAAACAATAATTCAGAGGTCAGCAAAAGCATAGTGTGGGTAACCCTGACATCTGCACGTTTGAAAATCTGGTCAAAATGTTACTTATAAGCAGAATATGAAGTTGTCTGGTATTGAAGTGCAAGTGAGTTAAATCAGTGATATTTGCAAGGAAAAAGTCAGCTCAGTTTTTATCACAAGATTCAAACTGGAAAAACCAGGTAATTCATAAAACAAAAGCTGGTTGACACTACAGGCACAGGCTTACCAAAAAATCTGGTCCTAGAGCATTTGCCACATCAAAGTCAGAACATTCTGATGGCTCAGAAGCACAGTAAGAAATTGAGTAGTGGTTTAGGTTTATTTTTTACAAGTAGCACGAGGGTCTGTGTTAGATTAAATGCTTAATGTATTTCCCAACCATCTGAAAGGAAGGTGAGCAGCAGAGTAAGGCTGCTCACTGATGATGGAAAGTTTTGACATGAGAAGTGACAAAGTTCAGTGCCAGAGGGAAGTGTTTACTTGCCGAGGTCCAAAAGCCTCAGTTTGAGAAAAGGACCTGCTAATAACCCTGCAGCTGTGCTTAATGATGCAGAAGCATCCCTTTCTTCCCATACACAGCCATACCCATCCAAAAGTGAATTCATTTAACAAGTGGATCAGATGACACAGCACACAGGGAAAAATAGCATCAGGATTCAGAGTACAGCTTCAGATACAAGAGAATACTCATTAGGTCAGTTTAGAGAAGATATTGCAGATTAAATATGAAAGATGCTGAGAGAAGGGTAATAAGAATGGTCAATGGGATGGAAAAACCTCTCATTTTAAATGACTTTAAAATATTGGGACTGTTCCCCCCAGGAAGTTTTACAACACTGGATACAATGATAGAAATATTTGAAGTGAGGAGTCATAAGTAAAGAAGCATATGAGAAACTTCTACTTTTTTTCTTTTTTTTTCTGTGATTATTCAAAGTTATGACAATTTATGAAAATGGAAAGCAGAGAATTCAGATTTCATAAAACAAAATACATTGGAAAGTTGAATCTGGCAGGATGGATTCATAGGGACACAAGTTAAACAAATATTGGAAAATTTGATCGCAGAGTTATTTTGTTGGTTTGTTTTTTAAACAGCATTGTTAAAAAATGCAAGTACTTCAAAGTTTATGGCCATCTCCAAACAGCAGAATGACTGAGACAAGAGCCTCCCAGACACTCATGATCCCTCTGAGATGTTTCTCCACATTCTCAAGGATCTGGCTGCAGTCTGATGTGCTGATTCTGCATGGCAGCCTCTCTGCTCCTAAATTATCTATTGCCATTAGTGAATGA
Source organism: Oenanthe melanoleuca (assembly GCF_029582105.1). Classification (NCBI taxonomy): domain Eukaryota; kingdom Metazoa; phylum Chordata; class Aves; order Passeriformes; family Muscicapidae; genus Oenanthe; species Oenanthe melanoleuca. The sequence continues at coordinate 5,183,506 of NC_079337.1, read as the reverse complement.
AAACAAACAAACAAACAAAAAACCTCTTCCAAGACACTAAGTGTCAAATTTAAGTTAAATTACTAAAATAAGATTACATCAGCTTCATTCAAGTGATCTGGTGAGGCATCTTCTAATATATTCAAGCAGTCCCTTAACCTTGATAAAGATGGTTTTTTAAAATGTACAATATATATTTGTTTGTTGGCTCTGCCAGGTAAGAATAGGATTGGAAACATGCAATAAATATTTATGGCAGGCACCCAGAAATGCATAGCAGAATTGATAGGGAGAGCAGGAAATACTGCTCATCTGGCTCTTTTTCTGTATGAATGCTGGTTCTATATTTAGCTCTGTTAGGAATTTTAAGGCTGGGATGAGTGATCTCATCAAATCTCTGGTTTCCTGATTGCTCTCTGGATCATGGTCATAAAGGATCAATGGATGCCAAGGTATAGATGGAGGTACAGAGTGCTAATGTAACATGAGGAGCAGGGCTCTTCTGCAATTCAGGCCAGGAACAGTCTAACATAATAAAAATAATATATGCAATGCAGGGGTATTATAGAACAAAGCCTGTGCTTGGCAGTATTTTTGAACCTATTTTTCTGTTAACATATTTAAATATCTGTCAGCCTGAGCTCTTATATACAGTGTCCCAAGGCATTAATCCCCTCAATAAAATGCTACACTTTCCCACAGAAGCCAGCAACATAAAAATAAAAGGGAACCTGTGCTCATATTTCACAATAAAAGTGATCCTAAAGAATTGCTGAGTGCAACTCTTTAAACTGTGTAAGTCTGCTGGCTAACCCCCTCTTTGGAGATAAGAGCTGGACTGAGGATATCCCATGAAAACAAGAGGTGGAGAGAGCTGAAAACATGACTAGAAGAGTTCATACATGATTTTTTAGTCTAAAAGCTTTTTAGACTTTTGGCTATTGCAAGTTCCCATGTCTCACTGCCACCAGTAGATCCACCATAGTAAAATCTGTCCCTGGCTTGTCACAAGAAAGGGTTTGAGGGTTCCATGAGCAATTCTGAATGTGCAAAAAATTTGCATGAGCTGAGGATGGCGTGGCTGTGCCTACAGTGGCACTGTGGCAAACTCCTGGTGTGGCAGGAGAGGCCAAGAAGGAGGTGCAATGCTCAGTTGAGGGTCAATAGTTTTACCCTTGGAAGCTTTTTCCCCAAGGAACTCTTGTTTTTCCCCTCTCTTTCTGACCATCACCCTGCTGTGTGGCTTAGCCACTTCCAGGCTCCATCAGAAATCCCTCCTGGCACTCAGGGAGTTATCTCAGACTGCAGGGAGCAGAGGGAGGACTGGTGCTGTGCACAGATTTGTCAGCTGGGTCTGCTCCTGTTCAGCTCCAAGAGCAATGAAGGCATCCTGACACCTCTGCCTGGCTCCTGACCCCTTGGGATGCTGTGACAAGGCACAGAAAGGTACAAATGATCACAAATTGCTCATTTCTGAGCTGGGTGAGTTTGTCAATACCCTGTATGAGATGCTATAAGGCACAGCAGATTTGTTGCCCTTAATCCTATCATGCCAAGCAATCACATTCTGCTAGAGACACTCAGAGGCCCAGCAAAATGTATAAAAATGGAACAGGACTATATGACCTGAACAAGACAAAAAACCACATTTGAGTCATCATTTTTATTAGATGACAGATCCCTTGGCAGTTTTCCTTCAAATAAGTCACTCTTAAGCTCCCTGAGAGAATGCTTGTTTAAAGTAGCCTGTCTGCTCTTCCCATCTCTTTTATGGATGGAGCAGGGAACACCAGGAGTTTCCTTGTGACCAGTGCATTTACTGCATGTGCAATATGTGCAGGTCATGCACAGTGTATGGCAAAGCATTTTCCTGTAGAATTCAGCAATGTGAAATTGCTTTTCAAGTTTCTTGCTTCCAAGTGCCTCTGGTAGAGATTCATGTGTTATTTTCCCAAGATTATTTCTGGGTACAGATAATGATGCTATAAGAATTTGAGAGCTGTCATTTCTGCTTAAATCTCCCTGCTGAAAAGGATTATTGCCTATTGGTATCTAGGCAGCTTTTGTCAGTATAATTCAGCTGACCAGGGACTGGATATTCTAATTCTGCAAATTGTCACAGTCCCTGGACAAGTCACCCTCACTTTACACAGGGTGTTCATAGCTAGGAATGCTTGGGTTTAACAAATTTTTTCCTTCCTCTTTTTTTTTTTTTTTTTTTTTTTCCCTACACAGGACCCCTGCACAAGCAACCATTACCCCGAAATTTCAGGGAGTAATTTCACAGGTATTCTCACAGCCAGACCCATTGTGACCAAGGAGACAAAGTGATCTCCAAAGCTATCATGAGCAGCTGCTAGCTATTAAAAAAAAAAAAAAGAAAAAAAGAAAAAGGTGAGATTTCTCTTGCCACTCTCCTTCTCTCAGGAGAAATGGCAGCTCCTTCCCAGTCTGTAGATTTAAGTAACAAGTCTCTAAGCTGCAGATTTGTTTGCCCCACACGGCTACCCTGCTGTGCAGTGAAGCATGGTCAAATGCAACAGCCAAATCATGATGGGTCCATAAGGACTGGTCTCCAAGATATATTCAGACAGATATTTGCTGTGAAAATTTGTTACGTTTGAAAAATCAACATATATTCATTGATTAGACTTGTCTTTTTATAACATCAGAATGACCAAAGCTACTGACATTTTTTTGCAGCCCACTATTTTTCCCTTTAAACATACCAAGGCACTCATATTTCTCCACCAAGTAGAAATGGCATAATTCCCCAAATGGGGAAAAATTCCACACAGTTATTGCTAGAATTTCTCATATAAAAATGAAATTATGTTTCCAAGTGCCTGGGGATTGAACACAATTTTCCAGAGTCATTCAGACAATCCCACTCTCCTCTCAAGCCCAGCTTTGAAATCAGCCACACAACACCATACCACAGTATCCTGCTCTAATTATTCTCCATTTTTCAGAAGGTGTGAAACAAACCTACAACCCTTCCATTGCTCTCACACTCCTAATTCCAGCTGCAGCTCGTTACCACAAACACAATTAGGCGAGGTGCAGCAGGTCAGGAGCTGGGCTGGGAATTGCTGGTGGTGCTCCCACTCACATCAGGGATGTTTTGGGGAATCCACCCCACCCAGGGATGGATGGCAGCAGCTCCCACAGCAGCCTATGCTTGTTAACTGAGGAAATGCCCCAAATCTCATTTTCCATCAAGCAGGCAGCTTTAGCAAGTTTGAAGTAAGCTAGCTGCTCTCTGGAATACAGACATGGACATGCCTGATGGAAATTCTGCACTCTTCAATTAGCTTTAACTCATGAGTCACCTGCATGCAGTGTGTGTGCATTTCTGGCCATGCTCTGCCAAAAGGGAGCTCAGGGAGCTGCTCTGGTTCTCTGCACCCACACTCTGCAGTGCTCCTGCTCATCCCAGTGGCACTGCTGGCTCAGTGAGCCTTTCACACCTAGATTCCCTTCCAGATCACTCCAGCTCATGTCAGAATCCACCTGGCCTTCCCTTGCATTTTCACTCTGAACTGAACTCAAAGGTGCCTTCAACCACACATATTCCAAATTTTCCACTTGAGGACTCATATTTCATGAGCAATATCTACCTTTGATCAGTACATGAGAGTGAGTAGAACAGAGAACCTTAGATGCAAATTAATTCAAGCCAGTTTTAACCAATTTAATAGACATTTTCTTTTTTAATACTAAAACCAAGTTTACTGATGGGCAGGCCAAGGCATGGCTGCATAAATTCAGACTTTGACATGGAAAATCCTGCTTTTCTCACAGATGACACCTGTCCTAATGTGATGTCTGAACATCTTTACACCACGGTGCAAGTCTGGATTCAGGTCTGGAGATAAACATTGCAGGCAGAGAGCAAAATTGCAAGTACAACATATCATTTTAGGAGTGAGAGGTGCTCCTCAGGCCACCTTGTCCCTCTGGGAAGGTTAATTAGGCTCATAGTCATTACACTTCACCCAGTTATTTCTTGTCATAGTAAAGCAACCTAAAATCCTGGGATTTCTGAATGGATACCATGTGTTCAGAAGTCATTAAATGCTGTAGCTGATGACACTGCTGTAACTTCTGCTTGAAGATTCCTGTTAAGATTTTATAATTATCTATTGATAACTGTTTCAAATATTTTTCTAGGAATTAGCCCTACCACCACTAAATTGTCCTCTGATCTGTTCTCTGAGAATTTTGCATTCCTAAATTATTGTATGGAAATGTAAGTACTGCAATTACACAAGCAAATGGAAATCTCTTAGCATTGTACTCATTATTACCATCATCATTATTGTTATTTTATTTAAAACTCTTTTGTTTCTGCATAAAGCTATGATTCTAATGTTGATCAATGAATATCCAAATGATGCTTCGCTATATTTATTCAGAATTGCAACTTTCACCATAAAACATTGTTTCTGATTCCCAGCTGGATTGATAGCATTTCCTCCAGACTTCTCATACACAGAAGTTCAAGTTATGCTGAGCTTTTTAATTATCCAAATCATCTGAGTATACTTAAGAAAAATGAGATGGGGAGTGGACCTCTAATGGAAAATGCTGCCAGTGTGAAGACATTGTTTCCAAATTGCATTTCTCATCACAATATTTTTGCATAAGCTCAGCTGAAAATAACCTTGCTTATCCAAACGTGAACAGACAAATTAGCCACGAGAAAACATATTTTTATACAGAATATCATTATCTGGGCCAAGCTGAGTCCAGCTGAGATGTGTCAGCCTCTCCTGAGCGTGGCAGGAACCTGCAGAAGATCACCCTGCATTCCATAAAGACATCATGCTGCTAGGAAATTGCTTTGAAATATGTTCTGAGAGGCAGAGAAATTGGATAAAACAAAAAGAGAGAGAGGGAAATGAGAACTTCTGAAGGGAAGTGCAGAGGAATAGCTGAGATTCCACCAGCCCCCAGAGAGGTGACCCATCAGATGGCACCAGGTCCTGACTCACATCTCACTCTCCGAAACAGAAAGCCAGGCAGGAAAGGGCTCCTGAGGGTTTCCTTCCCATGCAAAGGTAATTGTCTGCCCTCAGTGAAATGGACACTTCTCTTTACACAGGACTTCAAACAGCTTTAGACATGGCCTGCTTGGCTGAGGGACTTGCCTTTCAAGGGGATGAAGATACAGGGCAACAAATATCATTCTCAAAGACAGACTGTAAGAATGAAATGCCTGTGAAACAGGATATCTGGCTATCTATCAAAAATATGAATCCCTCTAAGTAAAGGCTCTTTTATTTTTATTTTATTTTTTAATGTAAAAGGCATATTGGAAGCAGAGACCAAACTCCAGTTTTTTTCTCCTCCAGATGTGTTTGTGCCTTCAGCCTTTGTTCCCCCATCTTCTGCCCCACTATTTTCTTCTGCCTCCAAGCCAAAGAATAAGGAATGTTCCTCACCTCACACTCTAAGCTGCATCTCAGTGACCATGGCAGTTTATAAAGCATAAAATAATGTATTTAATGCAGAATGTCCAGGAAAATGAAAATAGATTTGCTTCAGAATGCAGAAGCAATGAGCTCCTCTAACAGAAAAGTTTTCCCTGTATTATAAATACAGCAAAGCATCCTCAGAGGACCTTGAGATGAAATGAATGGTCCCAGGGATCCTCAAGAATTTTGAGAACACTGAAAAACTTGAAAGATTTCACACTGCAGAGCCAACAAAGGGACAAAGCTGTCCCATTTTGCTCTCTTGCATCTGCCCACAAATACCCCTTACCAGGTTTAAGGGGGATGGAAGATCAATGATGGGATTATCTGTAATATAATACTGGATTCAGTAACTCACACTGCCTTTTCCAGCTGCAGGCTATGTCATCCTCTGAAGCCAGGGAGGAAACTGGGCTATGGAAATAAATTAACCTAAAAAAGAATATGCCTTCCTCTAGCAAGTAAGAAAATTATAAGATGAAACTGCCAACTTTCCACATTAAAGTATCCCTTAAGATTTAATGACATATCATGAGTTAATTTTTAAGGCCTGTATTTTTTTTTTTTTTCTGTGGGAAGTTTATCTGAAAACAAAACACTAATAAATGTGGTGGGAAGTTCCTGAACTTCCAGAGCTGCAGCAGGAAATATTTGACCTCAAGGGCCCTCTAACTGTGATGTTTTCATCAGGGAGAAATATCACTAAGCAGTGTCTACAGTAAAACTGTCTTACAACAGCAGTGTGGAATTTTAAACAAAATATGTCAGGAGTAATTAAAATCAGAAGAATGATCAAGTGTCTGCTAGCATTGCTACATAAACAGCCTCTACCAAAACAAGAAGCAAGAACCCCCAAAGATTAGAGAGACAACAAGCATCTTGTTTATGAAAACACACAAGTTTAGAGGCTTTGTGTGAATACATCCATCATTTATTCCACTTAAATTTAAGCTGCTCATATTTGCCATTCTTTTGGTGTCTTTCATGAAGTTTAATTACAATACAGTAAACAGAGATTGGGATCATTTCTGTTGTGCAATAAAATCCAATTCCTGACAGTTCTAAGAGGGATACTTAGACCTGGGGCAAGTTTGAAAGGGAATTTCCTCACACATTTTGCCAAAAGCAAGGAGTGCCTCCACTCAAGCCATGGCAGCATGAAGAAGCTTTCAAAAGACTGGTGATAAATAAACTGATAACAATAAATAATCTCTTCCATTTTGAGCTGCCCTACACCTCTCAAGAACACCTTTGCTGTGGGTCAAGCCACTTTTCTGGAAGAGAGAAAATTCCAGAATAATTTGGAAGAGGCATAAAAAGAATGCATGGGACTGTCTTGGAGAAACTGCCTGTCTGGCACAGAAGAAGGCTGGGAACACCAAATCCAGGTTACAGGTGTAGTTTGTGTTTTGCTCTCCTTCCTGTGGCTCCCACACACTTGGGGCTGATGAGCAGTGTTAGAATTTGGTTTGTTTCTTTGGACTGCCTCCTGGACAGGCCAGAGCAGACACACAGGACTGAGAAAAAAAACCACAGCACTTGGAAAAACAAGTTGAAATTGGCTGGGGAACTGGTGGTACTTCTGGTTTGGATCCACCTGATATTCCATAAATCCAGGCAAACTCCAGGTCCTTTCCCATTGTGATACTGAGAGGCCTTTCAGAATCAGAGGGGCAAAGCATCTGAAGCACCCAGGATTTCTGTAATTTCTTCTATTTGTATGTTTACACTCAGCTTGCAAGGCTTCACAGGGTAAGGATTCCAGGATGGTTGAAGATATGATAAAATTAAATGTTATGCAGGCAGCAGAGGAGTCCTACATGCTGGCTGTGTAAGTTGCTGTCCCTGGATGGTTTTAATATGGCTTTGCTTATGTCATACACAATTTCAGCTCTAAGACTACTGTTACAGCTTATTTTCTGATGGTTCTATGAGGATCTCATGTCTGACTTCCTAAATCAGGGCAGGTCTTTAAAAAACACCTTTTAAACAAGCTCCTATCAGAACAAAGTTTCCCTGGTGTTCAAGGTGATAAATCCTATTTTTCCACATGGAACCTTACAAGTCTTCTAAAGGAATAACCATTTGCCATTTGTTTCTTTGGAAAAAATTCCATTTTTTTACTGGCATGAGGAAGAGCCTTCTGGAATCCATACATGGCTTGAACTCTGAAGCTCCTTGTAGTGACTCTTTGGAATGAGGAGTGTGCTGAAGCCAAATTCAAACCACATAAAGACTAATGTTGACTAGTACATGATCAAATTATTGTTGATAGCATTACTTTTCTCACTCCAAAGCTTCAAAGGAAATGCTATGGCTTTGTTGATTATTTTTGAAGGCAAGACTGACTAATGAGAAAATTAATCACAGCATAGGAAATCTTGGGTTTTTTGTGTTCTACAGGACAAAAGCCTCTTCAGATGTTTTTTCTTTCCAAGGTCATGTTAAAGGCTTTACTTTGTATGAAAGGGAAAAACAGCAACACAAGTTGTGCAGTCTGCAGTGCTTGAATTAAATTAAGATTCCACTGGAGATCTTCCCATCTCCTGTCATGGAAAACATGCAACTTTAAGATCTTTTTCATTCTGTGTGTGTTTTGTTTTCCTTTGACTTGTGTTTGCTAATGGAGAACATCTCATTGCTGTAAATTGCTTCATGAAGTAATGATCTACGGATGTCATGAACTAGTGAATCAAACCAAGAATTATTTAAAACCTTATGTAGGTAGAAGGCTTTGCTAGGTCTCCTAGAAAACAAGCAGGATTCAGAGGTGAAATTCCTAGGATTCAGAGGTGAATGTCACCATGTGCTCATCTGAATAAACCATAAGACATGATAAAAGAATTTGAGAAGAGAATACCTAGATTGTGGGTGCAGATGGTGGATTAGTACAAAGACAAAAGCATGCAGAAAGTGTGTGGCAAATACTGGTTTCTTTCAAGATGTTCCTAACACAAAACACTGTCAATGGGACATCATCAGGAACACTTTCTGAAAAGGAGCCACGGAGATTTAGGCGTTAAAATATTTTGTGGTTTTGAAAGCACGAGCATTAAAGCTGGAACTCATAAAATTTTGGGAAGTTATTTCTGTAAATAGAGGCTGAACTCTTTCATGCAGAGGAGCTGATTCAGTGCTGTACAGGAGTAAGAGAGGGTGTGTTTGTGATCAAAAAGAGCTTTAGAGGCCTGGGTGCTGTGCTGCACACTCCCTGCTGCCCAGTGCTCAGTATTTCTTGGGGTTTTACACTTGAGTGAAAGCCCCATTTAACCCTCCTGATGTTTTCAGAGTTATGGATCTGCTGCAGAGCAGACAGGAGGGTGCCTGTGGGAGGACAGCCTGGGGGAGCTGGAGATGCTCAGCTCCAAAGAGGGCTTTGGAAGCTGCCCCACTGCTGGCTGTGAGTGGTGACAGGGGGTGACCGGTGATGGTTTGTCACCAAAACTGGATTTTCTAGTAGTGGAATGCCAGAACTGTGCACTCCTGCCATAACACTTCAGCCATGGCCTGGCTTGTCCCCTGTTCTCCAGGAGGTCAAACAGTGGACACCAATTTTATTTGCTTTCTAGTACACCCATGCCTGTGGTAAGAGACTTTATTCCAAGAGATGGCAAAGCTAAATGAGAAAATACGTAATTAGTGTCTCCCTCTTTGCTTGTGTGACTCTAGGAAGAAAAAGCTGCCAAAAGGACTAGAAAGTGCTGAGGTTTGAAACAGGGCTTTAATTCTTCTGTAAATGAGCTTCCACTCTTTGGAGCACCTTCCAGGAGGACTGCAGCCTGAGATCAATGCCTTCAGCTGGCTGCAGTGCTGCTGAAATCCTGCAGCCCATATCACCTCGTTCCTCACATGTTGGGAAGAATTGGGCAATTTGCCTTTGCCACCAGTCCTTACCCTGGAAGATCTTCCTTCCTGCCTGATGTGCCAGCATAGGGAATGCTGCTTCCCACTGGAATCTGAGGAAAGCAAATCAAAGGGACCTGGAAGTGCAGAGAGTGCACAGGCTGGTGACTTCTGTAGGTGCAGAAATGGAGCAGCTGATAAGACAAATAAAACTTTTGAAAAAATGCTGTGACAATTCTTCATGAGGGTTTTAGGGATTTTTTTTTTTTTTTTTTTTTTTTTTTTGAGGTACATGAGCAATTTTCTTTTTAATCAAAAGGTGGTAATTTCAGGGAGGAATACTCCTTGTCTCCTGAAGACAGTAACTTTGCTAAGAGCAAATATTTGCTCAAAAAGAGCCTAATCATTGATATATCAGCTGAGCAGTTTTGAAAATGGAAGAGCACAAAGTATCTACTGGGACTCCCAGAAGCACCACAGCAAGCAGGTAATTAAGAAGTAAAGGAAATTTTGCCAGTTGTACTTTAGATTCAGTCATACCATTTAAATTCTATTTAATGTTTAAAAAATGTTAGATAACATGAAATACCCAATTCTTTTGAAATAAGTCAGTAATATTAATATACCTGCATGTGGTTTACATGATGTACAGGATACAACTTCTATCAGTTAACCCTTCCAACCCTGCTAGGGATTATTTGAAAATGGATTGAGAATGTGATTTGTCAGGCAGTTTCTCAACAGGATGCAAAAATGTAAACTATTTAGCTCTTTCTGGAGCATTTTAGCTTTTTTTTTTGCATTTTTTTTTTTTTGGGGGGGAGGATTTTGGGATTGTTTTTTGGCTCCCTTGTACTGTTGTTTAAAAAGAATCATTAAAGTATCTTCATTGCTTTTTATGTGCTCCTCCAGATTACCACAACACAGCTTGAAACTGGGGCTCTTAATTCATTATAAGCAAAATTTCAACTTGTAAAATAAGAACTTCTTTAAAATTCTATGTTTAGAAATATGAACATTTTGTTGGACAAATTATCTGACCAAAAGTGAGAAGTATATTGTAATAGATATCTAATTTGATCCTTTCACGTGAGCCATTCAGACTGAAATTTTGCTATATTAATTATTATTATATACGTGTCAGTGAAAAAGCCAAACTGATTAATTTTTGTTTTCTTGTGACTCTTCAAATTCTCATATTTAATATCCTTTTTCTCCATTTACTCTAAATTTGAGGTAGGGATAAGGCCTCATTCTTACAACTGCCTATAAAATACTTATTCCACTTTAATGGAACCACCTGTAGAATATAATACAATTTATTGCCAGAAAGGTTATTAAAAATCAAACTTTAAGTGCCTTAGTCATGTTCAAGACTTGCCTTTGTAGAGAGAGAAGAAAATCCATTCTCTTGGGGGTTTTTTGAATCCCAAAACATTTTTCCTGAATTACTTTTCCAGTGGGCCTTCTAGTATGCCACAGGAAGTTACAAAAGCACTCCAGTACTGAAAATACCTAATTCCTAAATCATATATCAGTGTGCAATATTATTTAATTTCTTATGTGTTCATAGGTATTCTCAGAGATACTTTTGAAAAATGAAACTTTATCTTGTTGCAGGGACAGACAGGACAAATGGAAAGAAGGAAGGGAATTTTCCATTCATTCTCTGGGGATTCCTTTCATTCTGGAAAAGGGATTTGTACCATACAATAGCATTAAATCACCTGTCCCTGCAAGTTAACTCATAAAACCTAGCCTGTTAAAAATGAAGGTTGTAGACATTAAAATAAATGGAAAGAAAAGGCTTTAAAGTTGTTCAGTTAAATGTAACAAAATTGCTGTAAAATACTCTTTTGTCCCATGTTACCTGAGGGTAAAGACAGAAAAGTGTAATTGTTTCTATGAATTCCTACTCACTTAGGGCTTTTCCTTAGGAAGAAAGGAGTTTTTCCTTGGCAGAAATTATTCTTTACCCATCCTTTACACCTTAAAAACTGCTGGGTATGACCCCACCAGTAAAGCCTGGCTTATGGCAGCTGACATATTTAAAATGATTCAGCAAGCTCATCTCACCCTTGCATTTCACATAATATCATTAAGTGACACACTTATTAGAATTAAAGTTTGGCAACTATTTGAAAAAAAAATAAAACCTGCCATGGCTAATGATGGGTTTAGAAATCTCACAGTTCTAAGAGAGGCTTAATTCACATGCTGCATTATAGCAAGGGGATTCAGTTCCTCTGGAGGAGAAAAGTAATCAAAAGATTTAAGTATGGTCTTCAAATCTTGGAAAGGTCAAGATCTAAGGATATTTATCTTAGGAACCCCTGATAAGGCAGTAAGTCACATTAGCACATTATTATCTTGCATTTTCATTTTCAAATGGAGAAAATGAAGCAATTCCTGAACTAATATTCTTTTAAATATTTCTATTTAATATTAGCTTTTTAATATTTCTATTTCTTTTTAACTATTTCTATCTATGTTTGATTTGTGGTCTTTTCCCTCAGTAAAAAGACTTTAGCATGTCCTAGAAGTAGCTGACCAGTTTCCCAAAGAATTTTCCACTGTTAATTGAGTTGTAGAACACATTGTTGGAAAGTGTGGAGCCTTCCAAACTGAGATCTATGTCCAGTCAAATAATTCCTTCTTTCCAAAACTAAATATCCACATCAACACTGAGCAGCCAGCCAGAAGAATGAGCCAACAAAGAAATTGTGAGCAAATATTGCCATTCCACTATCCCATGTCAGATGGTACACAGGAAACTTTAAATATAGAAGATGCCTTCTTACCTACAGATAAAAATGTAATTCTCCTTTTTTTTTGGACACAGCTACTTGCATGGGATGGGACCCATGCCAGTGAGAAACAAAAGGTCCATTTTGCTACAGATTAATTTATTAAGAATGTGTCTAAGCACTTTACATGCTTAGAGTACTCCATGCTCACAAATGACCATAAATTTGTGCAGAGCTGGGAAGTTTTTAAATGTTCACATTCTTGTAACCTTTCCTGATTGAAATATGGGTGTGGATAAATAACAGTTTTATCCCTCTGACTCTGTTTAAACCCCATCAAGAGTTGGACCAATGTTTTAACTGTGGTTAAGTGTGCAAGATGACCAGGAGAATCAATCTCTCTTTGCCTGGGAAGAAAACTGTTCTGAGTTGCTCAAAGTGATGTCTCCAGTTCTACCTGCATCAGATTATCAGTCTGTTTTCTCTCCAATACCTCACTCCAAACCTGGGGCAAAAATAAACTCTAAGCCTTACACATCAAGATTTCTTTTACACTTGCCTTGGGTGCCATGAAGTAATTTTAATTTTTTGTTGTTGCCTTTGGGTTCAGCATAAGGAGAAGCAGTCCCACTCGGCATCTGTCAAAGCATTTTCCTCTGAGAGATCTGCAGGGCTGTTACCCAAAATTCTCTTCACACATTTGCACAGCTCTGCACTTGTCCTTCCCTCCTAGAAATAATGATTGATTTAGAGGGCCAGCTCTGTGCTCTCTGTTTAATTAAAGCCCACACTGCCCTCCTTTTTGCTGTACTGTCTTCCACATCCCAGAACTCCTTACAGAGCCTATAGTTGGTGTTGTAATTAAATTCTTCCATTCTGGGACCTTGTTTTTCACTCCTAACCACTGGGCTTTCACCTTTAGAGCAAAGTTTGCTATTCCACTCATGTCCTGGAATATAGATTTCACATTTCCCTATAAAGGCTTCCTAACTTTTCTCCCCTGACAATTTTCTGACTCTGAAGAGCCTCAATACCTCACTAGCCTTGGTACACTGCTCTTGCCTGGACATGTGTGAGACACACTTGTGTTTTTATGCCTCATCTTTCCAGATATTTCTGTGCTTGGGGTCTCTGTAACTCCTCAAAATGCTTCTCTAGACCCTCAAGAGCAGTCACAGCATTTCCAGTCCCATGTTTCTAGCAGAAGTCCTGGTTTATAATGCTGCACTGCTGTCCTGCCTTGTGCAGGGCATTCCCACAGCATTTTCCACAGGTAAATGCATTTACCAGCATCCATTTAGCAAAGGTGTGTTGGTGCTCCCTGAGTGCTGCTTCAGAAACATTTCTCAGTTTCACAGTGCTGATGTGGGTATGTGAAGGAGCACTCATTCTTCTCCAAAATTTGCTGGTCAGTAATCTTTTTTTTCTTTACCAAGCAGTTTATAAAGTTTGCCTATTTGTGTTATAAATAGACCATGACAAAACAAATTTAATATTAAGCAATGCTTTAAAGAGCTCTATATTTCAATGAAGACTTACAGTGGGTTTTCCACATGAATATATTTATTATGCATAAATCTGAATGGTTGCATCCACTGAAGACCTAAAGGAATCAATTCAGCTTTAAGGATCAAATTTTTAATAGGTGTCTAAGTATTCCATGATATTTCCATGAATTACTCAGGTTCTCAGAGGCAGAGAGACATCTGTGGGGTAGATAAGCATGTGCTAAATGTCTGTATTTACATGCCTTCCTCTGGCACAGAGGTACATCTAAAATACATCAGTGGGAGTTTGAGATTTAGGTGAAGGTTACTTCAGGCTAATGCTGCCATTCTTCAAAGCCACCTCCATAGAAAGGTCTGAAAAAAGTAATTTAATGTGAAACCTTTATTTAAAAATAACATTTATGGAACTTACATATTATCAGGCCCCCTCACTGAGCAAAATACGTGTAGCTTAATCCATTTTTCATCCACTTTTATCTTTGTCCTCTGTAATCTGGTTCATTTCTTCAGGGTGGAGAAAAATACAGGGAGTCAGTCTGCTTCACCTTCTCCTCTAAATACAGAACCTGTTTAATGCAGCAAAAAGAGGAAAGCCAATAATGGATGTAAATATTGACATATTTCAAATGCATCAGAAATCCTTCCTCTCAAAATATCCCATAATTTTGAAAAACTAACTCTAAAAAATTATACTGTGTGGAAGACAATTTGGACTTTCCTCCCTTGACTTGCTAAATGGGACCTTTCCTACATGCAATGAGCACTGTTCAAATAATCTGAAAACACAATTTGATTAAAATAAAAAATTGGTTTCATTTCACTAATTTAAACTAAATATTTGACATACCAAAAGCTTAAATAGGAGAATGCAGATTAAAATTGGCACAGATGCTATTAGTAATAGAATATAAATTTGCAAATCACTGACAATGAGGATCATGCTTGATTATTAACTCAGCAGGATTTAGTCCAAAATTGAACAACATTATTTGATGTGTGTGCTCAACACACTGACAACTCCAAGGTGTCATTTGAACACACTGAATTGTCATAATGTTTTTTTAAAGGAAATGCTGTTTATAATTCTATTTTTTTAAGGCTGGCAGTAGAATCTTCAGTAACTCTTTCAGTTTTTCTATATTAATGATGACTGTTTCTCAACACTAATGACTAAATCATTTTTTTTTCTTCCTGGATAAAGTAATCCGAAAATACCTGGCAACTGTGAAGAATGATATGACTGAGATTCCACCTTCCCTGGGATTGTGACAGTAATTAATACTTATGAAGCCATTAGGATTAAATGGAAATGTCACACTGATGCTTTTATAAATGAAGTAGGTTTTCCTAGAGGTGACAATGTGCCTTGCTTACAAACCAGAGCGATGACAGCCACTACATATTTTTGTGGCAACTGGTGTGGTCCAAATTTTCTATGCTCCCAGGAACAGCAGCAACATGTGTTGGAGTCATCTGGTCTATAATCAGAACATGACTGTAATTATAGACACACTCTCTGCTCTGACTCTGTGCTCTCCCTGCAGCAGCTGGGCCAGCTCCCAATCCATGCTGTTCAAAACAGGGAATGAGCTTTTACTGGGGCTCAGTCCCATTCTGGAGCTGGAAACACTCCCCATTCAGCCACAAGCTACAGAGAAGTCTGGGTTTCTAAACCACTTGTGTTGTGTTTTCCTAACTCTGCTTGTGCTCATCGTCCCTGCTCCCTTCCAAAGGCTGTGCATAAAAGCAGGCATTGGATTCAGAGCATTTAGGAATCTGATTTCCTGAGTTGATTGTAACTCTAAGAGAGTTAATAATGTTCTTCAAAAAGCCAAATTCCCAACTGACTATCAGACATTTATAGTGAGATAACATTGAAGCTGTCAGTCAGCAGCCAGTGATGCTGTATTTATTAAAAATGAACACTGTTTTTGCACTCCTCTGCTTGGCTTAAAGTGGTGGCTGCTTTAGTTTTGTTTTGTTTTAACTGCACAGCTTCTACTAATCTACTTCTCATTAACAGCACCAAGGCAAATCCTTTCTTTCTGCTTTGGCTGGCAGTTTCAGAGCTGTCTGTACACTTAGTGCAAACAAATTTTGCCTTACTAATACCACCCGCCCACCTCCCGCACATCTGATTAATCCTCCTAATCCACGGCGTTCAAGAAACACCTATTGCTGTGGCATAATTAAACTTCCAGATTAAACACCATTTGATTTCACTGGCAGGGAATTACTGGGTGGATCTCCAGGAAGGTTTGGAAGCAAGCTCCTGAACGAGCTGCTCGGGGATTTGGGGCTGACCCTCTGCTGGGAAGGCAAAACACTAAAAACATAACCAGCTCAGGTGTATGGCTTGGACAGGGAGAAAATGCAAGTGTGGAACAGGTGAAAAAATATACTGATGGGAGGATGGAGCCTTGCTGGGACCACTGCTGCAATCCCCACCATCCTTGTGTACTCTCACATCTGACTTTGGTTTATGTCAATAGGATTATCAAGCTGTTGATACACATGAATGCTATTACCTCCAGTAATAAGATGCTGAATTAGTAGTAAAATACTTAATCCTCTTCCACTGAATTTAATGCTGTGAATACAGTGTAAGAGAAAACACAGACAAGTCTAAAATTCCTTGGAAACAGACATTTAGATATTGACTTTCCTTAAAGGCATCTACTTGACTTTCAGGGATTTCTGAGATCTGGAACACTTGTCAAAGGAGGGAAATGATTGTTTTCCTATTATGGCAATGGTATTAATGAGTGCCTTAATGTGGATAGTTAATATAGAGGCTTCATATAGAGCCATAATTTATCATTCCTAATTAGAAAATCATTGAGTTTATTTCCTATTTTTCTGACAACACCTGGCAGAACTTCTGATAAACCTGGCATGAATCAGTTTGGTTTGATTTACTGTAAGAGTAATAGTGATTAGTGGTGAAAGGGGAAGAGAATAAATAGCTGCTAAAAACTGCAGAAAAACACAGCAGATATGATCGTGGAGTCCCAGGCACCAAATGGATTCTTACCCCTTGAGAAACACAGATTAAGCTGAAAACAGTTGCAAAAGTATTTTTAAATTATGTTTTCAGCAATGAGACAGAAAAGCTGTTGATGTCATGGATACACCCTGATTTCTAGTGCATGTCTATCTGCTGTACAGGCAGCTTCCTCAGTTATTTTCAGACCCCTTTCAATCCTCTCCTTTATAGTAAGATTGTCTTTGCCATGGTGACTAATGACTTTTTCCTGCGTTTGTCAAGGTTGATTCTTGTGCTTCCCTTCTGTCTCACTTCACCGAGCCTCTAGTGAGACACTAAAGGCTCCTTCTCACACTGGGAATTACTCCCCAGGCCTTGGATAATATGTGACACAGCTTCAAGCATTTCCACCACTGACTGTGTCACCTGAAGGGAAACTTAACCTGCACCAGCAAACACAAAAATCCCTTTAGTCCCTGCACTTCCCCAGCAATTCACACCTGACTCCCACCCAGATAATTTAATCTGTGGAGGCTTCAGAACTCCATTTATCATCTCTGCTCTTCTCATTTACAAGACAGCTAAAGTTATCTCCACCTCCTTCTGCCTAGGTTCCATTACCCCCTTAATCCATTTAAATCCTTCCATTATTTTTTTTCCTCTGCTAAATCCTCAGCTTCAAGGTCCTATGTGCCACCTCTCAACGTTTCCAAGTATATTCAGCACTAAAGTACTGGAGTGGCTTTTGCCAAGACTGAGTACAGCCCTGCTGACAATTTATCTTTGGCTTTTTTTCTGCTGCTCATGACTATGCAGCAAAATGGACTTTGGGTTTTTTTTCCAATCTTCTTGCAGGTTCAGGATCTCACCTATAAGGAAGTGAGCAATGATTGGACTCAGTGATCTTAAAAGTCTTTTCCAACCTATATGAATAAATCTGTGAATGGTCTAGTTGGTAAGTTTGTTTAGCATTTCAACAATAGACTAGTCTTTGTTTGTTTTCTCCAAAAGAACTGTACAATGACATTCATATTTTTTACTCTTTTAACCCCAATTGCATTTTAGATCTTTTTTTATGAGACTTGTTTCCAAGAGAAAGCTAAAATAAGATGTGTGTTGCTCTACATCAAAATATCCTTTAATAATTTTGGGCAATGTACTCCACAAAACAATCCCATAAACTCTCTGCAGCCTCAGCCAGGCCTTTACCTCCTCTCCCAGGTTCTATTTCAATTGCCTGCGTCATAAGAACATTAACAGGATTTTATGAAGATGACACACAGCCAGTACCCAAACCCTTTGATCTTGTGTCCTAGATTTTGACTTCAGTTTGGATTCCTACAGTGTGCTAATGCCATACAGAAAAGGCAGAGAAGGGTGCTGGGCAATGCAGGTTAAGTGTTTGGAGATCAGGGAATGGTGGGCAGGAAAATACTCAGGAATGCACCATCACACTCAGTGTGATGAGGAGCTCTTTACAGCACTCCTCATGTTTGTTTTCCAGGTTCCCTGACACTGACTGGGCCAAATCAAATGCTACTGAAATCCAAACCCCTTTGGAAAAGTCTGCACCTCTCAGTTCAGGATTTTTTGCCAATTACCAAAAAATAGGAAACTTGTGGAAGTTGTTGCTGTTATTGGTATTGCTACTACTATTTTGGGTTGCAGCAGCTTATGACATTTCATAGGAACAGCCAACAAATATCCAAGCTTAGTATCTGCCCTGAATCAATTTTATGTACTTTCTGAATCTCTCCTGAGTTACCTTTACCTTCTGAAGCCTCAGTAAATCACATGGCTTATGTGTTTGGTGAGTGCAGAAGTAACTGGCTTTCCTATTAAGACACACCAAATTCAATTCTACTCCATAAACCCCTATTTTTTTCATGTAAGAAAGTAGCAAGTGGAAAAGTTAGTTGCTTTGATGCAAGTATGTGTCTAAAGTTTGGAGTTATTTTGCTGTGTTGCATAAGGAAACATAATTTGATCCTTTCCCTTTCATTCCCTTTAAAAGGAATTTTTTTTGATTCCTAAAATCCATTAGAATAAACAGTCTGGATGATGAAAAACAGAGCGAGTTTCTTATTTAGGGGAAGGGAATGAAATTCTGCTTATCAAATGACACTAATGACCAAACTAAATTCACTTCCACACAAAATGCACATGCTGTTTTTCAATCAACATTAATTTGTCTTTCTCATTCTATTTTCAAAGTCTAATGGGACATTTCTAAGGACATATTTTAGCTGCCTCTTCCAGATTCAGAAGATCTGCAATTAATCTAAGCAAACTTATCCAAAATATGCTCTAAAAATTCTTCATCTCACTATGTCTCATCTGTGTTTAGAAATGTGTTAGAAGAGGACTAATCAAGTGGTTTCATAGATGCAGTGAAACAGATTAAAAAATCTTTTCTATTTACCCCTGTTGATTACAATTTGTCATGAATAATTTTATTTTCTGAGTGTCTACAAGAGTTTAGTGGCCTCAGCCTGGGAAAAAATACAGTTTACAAGTTTTTTTAGGATTATGCTGAATACTTGTATTTACTAACTTTGTGAGCACAGAAATAATTCTGCAAGCAATGGGTATGACTGTTCAACTAGACCTTGGTGGAGTAGTGGAAGATGCTGAAATAGTTTTTTAGCAGGGGGCAAAGACCAGAGTCCTATGAGGAATTTTGCCAGCAAGTGCCACCAAGACAGCTCTGAACTTGCTCCTTCTGCTCACGAAACTCTTGAGCCAGGGTAAACTAGATGGAGAGAAAATGGGTTAAAATTACTTATTATAGTATCACTGTGTGCCTTCTCACATAAAAGCTTTTGAGCTGCTGCAGGCTGAGGGCAGAAGTGTGTAACAGCTCATACAGCAAAAAGTATTTTGGTTATTTATTACTTCTGGTTTAGCCTCAAGAGTTTATGCTGATTCAATATCACATCAGTCAAACTTAGCTGGTTGGAGCAAGTTTGTGCCTATCTTGTGTTACTGAAGTGGTATAAAATATTTTGGCATATCTTACTTTAGCTTGCCATTTGACCAGGCATAAGAAAGGAGATAGGAAAGATTTACTATTTTTATTGTACTGCTGGAGAAATAGAAGCAGGTAAGGTGACATGAGTTGCTCAAGATCACAGAGCAGGTCAGGGCAAGTGTTCAGACACTGCCTGTAACAAAGACTGACGAAAACACTGAAATTATATGAGAAATATACATGTACATATATACATACAGAGTGATGTTATTTGTACACAAAATTTCCCAAAGTTCCCAAAGCTTATTCATGTGTTGCATGAAGCAAATATTTTGTTAAGTTTCACTAGGTTTATACAGAGTCTTGTGCCAGCATAGTGTCTTTCATTATTGTAGTTATTTTGAATATTCACATAAGAATCAGTTGCCTAAGTATGTAGCACTTTCTTTCATGCTTGATCTGAAATATACTTCTGGACCAACTCACATAAAAAGTAACTTTCATGATTTAGTTTTTTCTTTTGACTTGCTGCTATGGACTTTTTTCTTTCCACTCCACAGACATTTTCATGCCTGCATCTGAATTCTATCCTTCCCAAAGAACAGACAATTATATTTTCATCCAACAGGACAACTTATCAACTGCAGCACCTGTTTTCAAGAATATCATTGCTTTAGTGTTAATTTTGGCTGGCCTTGTGCAGTGTCAACTGTTATTAAATGAAATGGTGATGTTATACCACAATTCATATTGCACAAATATTGGGTAACGTTACTTCAAGGTAGGAGGAAGCTGAAGCAGATTCCTGTTCCTGTACACACAGAAATATCTGAAATTAGAATGACACAGGCTGGACAGAGCACAGCACTCCAGAGCACTATACCAACATGCATTTTTTGGATACTTAAAGCAGTTGTTAGGGATTTTTTGGGTTTTTTTTTTTGTGTAGCTGGCTAAAAATTGTGATGTGTTTTGCAGACACTCAGCTAAGCCTTTGCCCAATAAGTATCAGAGATTGAGCATCAATTATTAATCAGAAGATTCCTATCTTCCTACTTCTGTGAAGATGCATATTTGTGTGTGTATAAATATTACACATACATATAAAAAAGATACTGCAGCAAATCTTTAAAGCCAATGCCTGGGTTTTGCTCCAGAGGCATAAAAAGTGCCTCCAAGCCTATCGACTAAATTTAGTGTGCAATTGGGAGCACAGTGCTCTCACCTCAGCACGGAGCAAGAAAAAAAGCTACTCCTGAAGGAATGCAGAGCATTTAGACTGGTCCCCTATTTGAACAGTCCTCTGGTGCAGTGCTTTCCTTGACAAGCAATTTTACCAACAGGATGATAGTAACACACAGCAGTAGATATAAGCACAGTTATAACTACATGTGAGACAAATTATGTTTTCCAGGCATGGACAGAAGATCTTTTGAGCATTTCTTAATTCTGTTATTAAGCTGCAAAATGCACATCCACCACTGCTGGGTATTCAATGCACACATGTATTTGCACAGAGGATGAGGATATGTGGATGCAAACCTCCAGCTTTCCCTTTTCTGTGGCTACAGGACAGACCCTGGCCCTTGGGTACCAAGGAACAGAGAAAAATTGCCTTTTCTAACCCAAAGCAGAATAGCCATTTCTCTACCAAAATGCAACTAGATTACGTTGTGGTGGCAGTTCTGTAATGACCTAGAAATGAATGCTGTCAGCCTGGAAGTGGGAACTGTTTCCTTCTCAGGGAGAATGGGAATACAGCTCCCTCCTCTCCTGGCCAAGTGTTCCAGCCACCACATGATCCTATCCCAGATCTTTTGTTTAATTTTGCTTCAACTTAATCATTCTTGCATCCTTTGTTCACTGAGCTCAAGTTTCAATAGATGGGATAGATAGTACTCCTACCCAAATTACCTGGTAATGGGGAAGGGTGAGGAAAGAGCTGAAAGGAACTATTATGCTGCCTGGCTATATTCTTATGTAAAAGAACACTATTGCCTTCATCTATTGAAAATCCAAAATTGTGAGTGCAAGTCCCTGATAAGTAGGGGAAAAAGAAAAAAAAAAAAAACAACAAAACCAAGCTGCATTATGTTCCTCTTTTAAAAGAGAAGAGAAGGAACAAGATGGTCAGCCTGGACTCAGCTCCTGAGGAGCTCAGGAAGCACATCCTCTTGGAGTCCATTCCCAAGTATGTGACTAAGTGACCCGCTGACTCGGAAGGATCTAACAATTGTGAATAAGAACTATCCAGCCCTTTCTGAGACCTTTGACATCCATCCTTTCTAGATTCATTCAGGAGCTGAGGGATTCTGACCTGGGGCAATGGATGTCCAGGTGGATCAGACACTGGCTGTGGGTGCGAGACTGGACACAGGCCACCACAAACAGGATTTCCAGGAGATTTTGTGGAAGCTTCTTATATGATACTGAGTGCCCCAAGATTAAAGTGCATCTCAGCCTAGACAGAGTTTAGGACTAAGACTTAAAACATCAAGTTTTGTCTGAATACTTCATGTGATAAGATTTCCACTATTTACTTGGGAAGCTATAAATTTTTTTATGTTAATATTCCTATGTTATCCTAAGTCTGCACTATCTTTATTTACCATCAACCTCACTAATTTTACCTGTCAGAGAATGAAAGCACCTGAATTAAAAGATAATGACGCACGAAAATCAGTAACTCAGAAGTTACAAAAGCAGCTAAAGCGACTACCCCGTGTTTAAGCAGATAATCACGCCTCGGGCCCACCCTTGCAAAACATTTATTCCTGGATGTGAATCACTGCCTGCCCAGAGCTCTGCCCAGGACACAGGAGCTCGCAGGTACGTGCACCCCAACCGAGGGCTGAGTCATGCACCAGACACCAAGAGCTGGAAACAGCGCTCCAAATAAAAACACACGCAAAGCAAAGCAGAGTTTTCATGTACACACAGGAGGATTCTGATGACTTCAAGGATCAGCCTTTCTCACTGTGATCCATTATGTTCTCCCGTCCATCAGGACTGCCTGCTTTCACATCCAAATAACATCATGCTGAAACTGGTGGAATAATTGAAAAGCACGTAGCAGTCTTTCCTAACACTCGGCAAAACGTGGCGGATCGTTTGGAAAACATAAAAGATTTTTGCTTAACCCACCCTCTCAGGTTTTAACAGCGTTACTGCAGACTTCTTAATGGTACAACTTTTTGTGCAATCTTTTCACTACAAGTTTCTTCTTTTTTAGCCTTAACCATACTAAAAATCATATTAAACCATGCTAAAAGCATGCATGACACAAACATCCCATCCTTTAAATGGGTGTGGCTCAGATTAACCAGGAAGGTTCCCACAGCTTCAGACCACTGAAACCAAAAGCACAGAATGTTTTTGAGGGGATTTTCTTTTTCACATAGGAAAGTTTGGTGTATTTCATCTTCTTTTAGGCCTTATCTTAGGTCAGCTTTGTAGCCTGCAAGGTTGCAGCCCATTAGATCATTGCTATCTGTGTCAAACTAAGTTATACAAAACCACAAAAATAAGGTTTGGTTCTTATCCTGATGCCATCTCATTAACTACAACGTTGCACAATTGTATCAGAAATATCTGACCCTTAGCTATAATAATTCACTAGGATGATGCCATCCGAGCTGCCACCTTAGGTATAGGAGGTACTATGCAAATAATCTTGATAACAGAATGCCTCCCTTGCTTTTGAAGGCTGACTTCAGGGTCTTAGCTCCTTGTGTACAGATGAAAGATCGCAGCTGCGCCTCTTGATGGCAACCTTGGGGTTTTAACCCTTTGAACTTATTTTTAGGATTTCTTCTTTCTTCAAAAAAACCTAAAGATTTATCATTAAAAGTGTTTATACGCTGTTGCTTCCTAGCAGTAATTTGAGGGGGAGTCATTGCCCTTTAGCTTGTACATAGGAAGTTTTTGAAAGGTCAAGTTTTGGGCTTTGCAGGATTTTACCTAACTATACTTTAGGCGTGACACATTTTTTTCCAATTTTCCATTTGTCTCTCCCTTCCCCTCTCCTTCTTCTGTTTGTAATTCCAGCAAGTATTTCATACACCTGATATCAGCTGTAAGAGTGATATCCTGAAGGGAAACTTAGCTCAGATACAGTTTTAGGGGGTTAATTATTTTGTGTCCTCTGTACCACGCTAAAATCCAATTATTGTCATCTGTTTTAGGATTTATGTATTAGCATGGAAAGGTTAGTATTTTCACAGTTATTATCTATAACTCCATCATGTGTACACCTAAAAATCTGATTTTAGCAAACCATGCTGTTATTCCACCTGCTTCAAGATATTCACACCGGATGTTGTGAAATCTGACAGCACCTTTTCATCTAAACTGGGTTTTCACTTGTGTCTCAGTCATCAGAAAGGCAGAAGTTGCACTTTCCCCCACATCTCATCATTGTCCAATTTCTTTTTTTTCTCCTCCTTAGGTCACCTACAAGTCTAATGCTTGTGCCAAGATCTGCTTCTTAACAGGCTGAATCTGCAATTACTTCTTGTGAGTTTTTACTTTTTTTTCTGTCAACTTCTGTTTTTTTTCCAGCCTGCTCAGCAGCCTAGAGCCGCAATCTCATCACTTCAACCATTATCTGTGTCTATCCCTTTATTGTTAAAAGAAAAAAAAAAAAAAAAAAAAAAAAAAAAGAAAAAAGAAAATATTTTACAGTTCAAAGTCTCTTGAACTCGTATTAGTTTTGGAAGTCTTGAGTTTCCACAACATTTCGAAATGGAAGGGTGGTGCAGCTGGGAAGAAAAAGATTAAACAAGCCTAGAGAAGATTATTTGCCTAAAGTGTAGGGTTAAAAAAACCCAACCATGTCAGAAAGCTTAAAAAAAACCCCAAAACAAAACAACCACGCAACATTTTCTTACTACTAATCTTATTTCTGTTTCTCCCCCACTCCCAATTGCTCTGCGAATTTGTAATTCACTGCTTCCAAAGGTTCTTCAAACTCGTTCTACTGGTTTTCAGAAGCAGACAGACTTGTTTTTCTAAGCTCCTCGGTACACCAACTGAATTTATTTCATTTTTCATTTTGCTCCTGCAAAGAACCCCGGGACGCTGCTTGGAGGGCCCTAAATCACCGAGTTGTATCCTATGGATACATTCAGTGTGCTGCACAATGCTGTAATTACCCGGTGTACGAAACCACACAGAGCCTGCTAAAATAAAGACACCTTGATCCTTGATGGAAAAGTGCCTTATTGTGGCAAACGCAGCCAGCTGCAAGGGGAGAAATTTTAAGGAAGATCTTTAAAATCTATTTTGCTTCGTCAAAATAAAGGAGCAGAGCGGTTGCTTTGCTGTCGTGGGTGGAAGGGGCTTCACAAGGGCCGTGCAAAGGTGTCCTGGAGCAAGATCCACCCTGTTTTCTTCAAAGGAAGTTCTACCCTGGCTTCTCCCAAATTAGGGTTCCCAGGGTTTGTAGGGATCCACGAACTGTAGAGCTCAAGGGACACTTTAACAAGGCATAAGCGAAGGATGTGGGATGCCCCGCTGGAGGTCTCAGTGTCTCGGAAACGTGATTTTTGGATGAGAAGCAAGGTGGGGAAGGCTCGGAACTGTGCTGCGATCCGGGCGGGCTGTCAGGGCAATTAACGGGAGCTCCGAGGGAAACGGGCACGAGCAGAGCCGGCGGGGAGCAAGCCAAGCCCGGTTCGGCTCGGAGACCAGCCGGGGAGTCACCCCGGGCCTGGGCCAGCCGGGGCCGGCCGGCAGCTTTTCCCTCAGTTTCGGACAGGCCCGGGGCGGGAGGCGCGGCCGCCCCCTGCAGGGCCGGGACGGACGGACGGACGGACGGACGGACGGACGGACGGAGGGAGGGCGGCCCGGGGCCGGCACAAAGCCCGGGGCGGCGGCCAGGGCACCGCCCGTCTCCCTCCGCCCCGCACTACCCGGCCCCAGCTGTCCCCGCCGCCCGAGGGGAAGCGGGGCGGGCCCAGGCGGGGCCGGGGCGGGCGGAGCGAGGGAGGCGCCGAGCAGGGAGGAGAGCACCGGGCGGGCTGAGGCGGCCGCCGAGCCGAGCCGAGCGGAGCGGGGCGGCCGGGCCCTGGCACGGCGGCGCCCGGGGGCGGGCGGAGGAAGAGGAGGGGCGCGGGCAGCGGCGCCCGGAGCCGTCTGGAGGAGCCGCCTGGAGGAGCGAGGCGGCCGCGGAGGTGAGCGGGGAGCGGCGCTCGGAGGCCCGTGCCCGGGCGGGGCTGACAGCGGCCCCGGGGCTGCGGGTCCCGCGGGTGCGGAGCACGGGGAGGGAAGGCTGGGGCGCTGCCGGCCGCTCCGGTTCCCAGGGAGGGCGTCGCTCCGGCCCGGGGCGGTGGGGCGGCTGTCACGCCGTGACCCCGGCGCCGCTGCCGCGAACAAAGAAGCGTGCGGGGAGCAGCGCTGCCCTGCACACAAACTCCCGAAAAACGCCGGCAGGCGGAACGTGGGGTGAGGCGAGGATCCCGTGGTGAATCCTCGCTAGGGGGAATGCTTCAGTGTGAAAGGATTTATTCTGTTCTCCGAAGCAAGGCTCGCTGTGGTTTTGAGACCACTGTCATATCTGCTCATTGTTTGTTGTTGGGTTTTTTTGCGTGTGGCTGATCGCACCTCGTAATAGCGAATTTTCTTTAAAACGGCTGTCTCGGTGAATTTAACAGTGTAGCAGAAATAAAGAATGCGAGCCCTTGACTTTGGTCTTTGTTGTCTGCGTTCGCAGCTGACGGAATTGTGATTTGCATGTAGGGTTAAAAGTGCTGTCTCCTTTATTTCAGGGCTCTAGGGGAAGATGTTGTCTCTTCTGACATCTTGCGATTGAGATACCTGAGAACAGGTTCAGTAAGAATCCCAAGTTCCCGAGGAAGACACTCCGAATGTATTGAAATAAGAAGCTGTAAACGTTGATTTCTTTTCCCTGCTGCCTGTACTGCCTCAGAAGCCGTAACGTGAAGCACTTCTCGGACTCTCTCCCAGATGGATGAAGTCTGCAAGGCTCGCTGTCCAGACTGGCTGCTTTAGTCAGTGGTACTTGCCACGTTTGGGGTGTGTGTATAGTACTCTGAAGAGAAGTCACTTTTTTTATGAAATTCCCAGAAGGAACATTTTATTATGGACAGCTTCTTCTGTATGTATACCCAGCGAGATTAATGCCTGGAGTTGAAAGGCATTTAGTGTACACTGCAAAGTTGGCTTTCCCTCAGCTTTTCCAGATGCATTGTCTCCCGTGTGCGCTGGGAACACACGCAGCTGCCTGAGCCCCAGATGCAGCCATGGGGCTGCGTGAACTTGTGAGCCGCAGCACAAGTCTTGCTGAGGGCCGGTGCCAGCCGCCGCTGCACGATGGCAGCTGAGCTGTGACCGTGCCGTGCTCCCAGCACAGCACACATGGAGTGACACCCCGCCTGCTGAGCTTCACCGGCAAGGGCTGGCTGCTGCCACCTCTGCCAAGGCGTGTGCACCAGGCTGTCCTGCGCCCCAGGAACGCGCCTCTCCCCGCTCCTGAGGTGCTGAAGATGTGCCCCAGCTTGTGACACATCCCAGGGAAGAAGCTCTATAAAATGGCTCAGACCAGCTTGCTGCAGGGAAAGCAGTTTTACTGTCGGGAGTGGGTTTTCCACAAGCTTCAGCACTGCCTCCAGGAGAAAGCGAGCTGCGGCGGCAGCGCTGCCAGCAAGCCATCTCTTGGAGCGAATGCTGGGAATAACAGCGGTGCTGTCTCTGGGAAAGGAGCTGCCTGGGGAGTGCTGCTGGTAGGAGGGCCTGGCAGTGGGAAGACAGCCCTGTGCACTGAGTTGCTGTGGCCAAGCTCTCCTGCCAGCCTGCAGAGGGGCTTGCATCGCCAGGTGCTGGCCTTCCACTTCTGCAGAGCCCAGGACTCCGACACGCTGTGTGTGGGAGGCTTCATCCGAGGCTTGGTCGCACAGATATGCCGCAGCGGGCTGATCCAGGGCTACGAGGACAAACTGAGGGACCCCGCTGTTCAAAGTCTCTTGCAGCCCGGGGAGTGTGAGAGGAACCCTGCTGAAGCATTTAAAAGGTAACAAACAAACAAAAAACCCTATTGAAAACAAACCCACAATAAAACAAGGAGAATCTGCTGTTTAGGTCTTCTTCCAGTGAGCCTGAGATGCAGATAGTTTAAGACACGTTTCTTTCATGGCTTGTTATCTCTGTCAGAGCATGCAGACTTAACCATGGAAAAATCTAACTTTGTCGTTATAGCTGACATAATAAATATTTACTTTTAAAACAAAGTTTATTATTAATAGTGAATTTATTTATTTAGTAGCCTCTGATGTAACTGAGTGTTTTGGAAAGACTTGAAAGTAATTGACTACAGAGTGGTAAATTTCTAGTCCATGGTCTCCCATGTGCCATGAAGGTAGGGCAGTTTGTCCTTCACAGACCTGAAACAGACTTTACAGGACCCTTGGAAAAGCTTCCAATAGCATGCTCTGTCTAAGAGGAAACTGGGCTAATGGATCTCTGGGTCTGATCCAGCACATCGGTTTTATGTTTGTCTAAAAATATGTGGTAGGGAAATGTCAATTAACTCCTTATGTTACTTCTCACAATATGCACAGATTGTGTCAAATCTTTATTGCTGCTTCTTCTGTAAAGTAGTACTTCAGAGTGTTGAGGGAATCAGAAATTGATCAAGAGGGCTCACCCTGCCCCTTAAGAGGTTTGTCAGCTATCTAAGCTGAGTGGAAAAGAAATAGATATTTTTTTTTATTATTAATGTTCCCTAACAAACTACAGTCTCCTGAGTTTGTCACTGATAATTGTCTTTCTGTGAGGATCTTTGAAAGGATATATTACATGAATATAGCAGTGTATATCCATAGATACACAACGTGCAGCCTTGAGCACAGCCCGTGTCAGTGTGTGTCTATTGGTCTTTATTCCTTTGGGTCACAATGAAGGAAAATTCATGAAGGATAAGGCTTGTCTGCATCAACACAGCTTTAAATGATGGTGTTGCCAGTATAAAACTTCTCTGGAATATGGGTTAAACTGAAAAATTTTTGGTACTCGGTAGCAGTAACTTTTTGTGGTACTTGAGGGTTTATTGCCTGTTTTCAGTGTAAAATTTCTTTCCTCTATTTTTTCTTTCCTGACTACTAGGACTGTGGAGACAAGTACTGAGGTTGAACTGTGGTGCTTGGTTTCATTGTCATGGTGGTGTAAAAGAGCCTTCTAGTCCTGGTGGCTATGTCCTTGCCTGCTGAATAAACAGGATGCATGTCTACATTGTTCTCAGTGTAGTGTCTTAAATAGTCTAAACTGAGACTAGTTCTGGATTTTTTGTTTGCTGCTGAGTGAATCTGGAGCTTCTAGCAGCTATTAGGGTCCTAATTTCAGAGGTATTAAGCCCTCTTAAATTCTAATGAATAAAAACTGGGTGCAATTAAGTGTCTATAAATGGAATAACAGACTGGCCATCTAGCTTCAGGCAGTCTTTTAAAATCATGAAAGTGGATTATTCTGGTGAGTAAGAGCCTGTTTGTGTTTAAAGTCTATTACAGGGAAGTCTTAAGAATTTAGTACAGGCAAGTTCTCAGAGCTGGAGTCCTTCCTCTGTTCTAAAAGTGATTGCCTTACTGCACAGAACAGGAGTTAGGTATCTTTAGACAAAAATGCAACCTAGAAATATAAAATACAAGAGTTATTTGTTTAGACTTATTTTTATGAACATAGGGTTTAATGATGGGCTGTTTTGAGTAGGTCAATATACAGGGTTCTTGGTTTTGTACTGGTAAAATAAAATAGGCACAACATCCACCAGTAGTCTTTTCCTTCTCAAATTCTGCAGCAGTGATTGTGAACTATTAATACACTAAAAATATTTATGGAGTAGTACAACAGCTTCAGTCGAGGAGATTTTTCTTTTTGCCCTTCATGTATTCCCTTGCTCCCACTTACCCTGATCTCCTGCTCTCAGAAGCAGCTGTGGTGGATGGTCTTCATTCTCCTGTTTCAGGTTTGAGGGAGATGAGGTGTTGGAGACGAGGTGCTGTGCTGGGAATACAAGTTTTCAGCACTGTGGCAGGGGACCAGGAGGTGGCTGTTGACAGCAGCACCACGAGCTGTTCTGCTGGCTGATACAGTCTGTGTCCACAAACAAGAGGCACTTGGCAGCCCCCTGCCCACCATCAGACACCTCAGTCGTTTGATGGGACCTTTGCTGGTGTATAAACCGTGCAGGGAATGTTTCAACAGGATTACAGTTTAGGGTGTTCTGTGGTTTCTAAGACTTGCCACTGAGCACTTCAGTCCTCTGCTCCTGTGTGTTCATAGTTTATGTCAAGTGAAAGTTGTGTAAAATGAGTTCTAGGAAGACTTTCCAGTCAGATGATTGCATCTCTCCTTGTGTAAAGTGCTTGTCTCAGTGCTTCATCGATTTTTGCCTTCTTTTAGTTTATTCAGTAGAAGAGGAGAAAGATTTTTATTTTTTTTCTTTAAAGACACTGTCAAGTTTTTGCTCTACTTTTCACAGCTGCTCCAGACTCAGCCATCTATTCATGGCCTAAAATGGAAAGACTTCTCTTCATAAGTGCTAAACAAGATGATGCCACTCTATTTTTGTGCTAATTGTCCTGGAAATACTGAGAAAGAAAAGCTTCCTAATGTCTTGTAACAGGCCAGTTTATAAACAATATAAAATTTGTTATTTAAAGTAGTGACATGTTTTCCTGAAGGATGTTTCTTAAATAGATTTTCAGCAGTCATGATGGTCATAGTGATACTTGTGCAAGTGATGACCCTCAGAGTTAAGACATTTCTCACGCTGTTTAAATGCCTCATCTTAACTCTTTATGCATTTATAAGTTTTAAATGCCCTAAAAATTCTTTCAGGGCAGATCTTGCAGTTAAGAGCCAAAAGGGCTGAATTACAGATACAGAAGTGTATTTAGTGTTTTGTATTTGTTGCTGCACAGACAGCTGAGAGAAAGAACAGCTACTTACAGCACTTTTCTTATCAGTGCACTCAGTGCTGGAGCAGAAAGCAGCTTAAAATGTGAGGGAGAGTGCTGAATCTTCAAATTTTCAGTGAAAGTAAAGCAGAAGGGAAGGAAAAGATGTTACAGACACCAGAAGTTAAGAAATTATGTGATAAACAAAGAATTTAATTCAGAAGGTCTGTTGGGCTCTTCTTCCCTATTGATACAAATTTTGAATAACCCAAATTTTGCAATGCTATCTCTAGGGTTGTTTTGGTTTTGCTGCAGCAAGTTTATACTTCCAGTGATTTGGTAGGAACACAGGCAGATACCACTTATCCAAGGCCACGAGGGCAGAAGGAACTCTGATATAAACTGTGGGTAATGCTGAAATTTGTGTAAACTAGGCTGTAGAAAGGCATTTCCCTTATGTTCCTGGTTTATGTTTCTCAGACAGAGGAGATGACCTTAAACACCTTCAGACAGTAGGGAAGGCATGTAATTCCCATGTGTAGTGCTGCAGTTGGGATTACTGTGGGAGGCAGAGCCTGCTTCATTCACAGCCCAGAATGTGTCTGTCACTAGGAGTGTGAGCATAGTTTACCCTGCAGTGGGTTTGTTTTGCAGCCATTGCTCTTGAGTTTGAAAGATACCCAGGACCAAAGCTCCTGGAACAGAGAATTATAGAGGTGGAAGGTCTTAAATAGCATCATGTTTTTAAACTTACACCAAACTCACCTTTAGTGTGTGTTGGTCTGGTGCAAACTTAAACCAAACTTTGAATTTTGCTTGAGTGTGTTGCTGCAATTATTAAATCACCAAAAAATTGTGAATTTCCAGATCTCCCAGCAGGTTGGTGCAGGTAGAACTGCTCTCACAGGTGAAGTTTCTTTCCAGCTTCTGAATGTCTTCTCAGGGTCTTGAGAGACTTTTCACATCCTTATTTCTCACATACTGAATTTGGGTCAGTGGTGTCCAAGTGTTTTTTGCTTGTGAAGTATCCTAACATTTTATTACTAAAGTATTTCTCATACAACTACTTTAATGTAAGAGGGTCTAAGTGATTTTTATGAGGGAAAAGAATGAAGCTGTGAATTCAGATTTCTACTTACTGCATTGCTAAACTTGCATTCCCATGCAAGTAAATGTCCCTGATCAGTAGAGGCCCAAAAATTTAAAAGAAAGAAATCCACAAAAACCAAACCAGAAAGAGCTGCTGAACAAACGTATTACTCTTTAAGAGCTTCATAAAAGTTTTCTCAAGGTGATGTTACATCCTCCTTACCAAGAATGAATATAGGGAAGCTGTACCCCAGAGCTTTTTTTTCTTTTTAAGAAAAGACACCAGATTTTATGCATGCTAGTGCTGAATTCAGTGCAGTGGTTCCTTTTGCAGATTCCCAGACTGTAACAGCTTTTCTTCTAACTCCTGATCTCTGTGTGCAAAGCAGATTTGCCTTGTAATTTAACATGACCAATAATGTTAAGTGATGTAAAAAGCCAAACAGTTTTATAATTCTCTAGAATATGCAAATACCTGTAGACTTGAGTGTGAGAGGTGAGTCATTACATGTGGTCATGTAAGGTTCTCTGCTGCCTGCAAGTTTGGAGCAGGGGTTTATGTTGATTAAATTTGAAAGCCTTGTATGAGTTGTGTGAGTCACTCCCTTGGACAGCGTTAAAGTGCAGCAGGTCTTGTGCCAATTGCTGTTATCTGTGTAAAGTTCCTTCTGCAGCTTGGAGAGCTCCAAAGGATTGAGCCTCTGGTGTTTTGTCTTTGCAATGTAATGGAAACCTTATAAAGGGTAGAATTCAGAGGAAAAAACCTCTGAGTGCCAGCCAGTGCTGACAAGCACTTCCTTCCCCCAGCCCTTCACCTGTATTGCCTTTCCATGTTACTAAGTTTTTTATTTTTCTTCCCTCTTTCTCAAGAGTCATGTCTCATCATTGCAAATTGTAGGTGATAGAGATTTTACTCCTATCTGAATGATGAGGGTAACAAGTTTTATTTCAAGTTCTGGATTCTTTGTCTGACAATGTAGAAAACCAGTGGTTTGTTCAGCAAGACTTCTGTGACTTTTGCCCAGGGACTTTCAATCTGCCGTACTAAAATGCATTTTTCCTGCTTAGATGAAGGAAAAGATTTAGGCATTGAGTTGTAAACGATAACAGATGAAGTGTGAAGAAGCTGTTCATTTTTAGAACTCCTTGTACCATCTTTGAAGTCAGTAATATAATTAAAATTGTAATGGATTGTGTGGGCTTTATTGAACAATTAACTAGTGAGCTTTTTGCTGGTTTTGGAGCAGCATATTCTTAATTGCAAAAAATTTGGGTGCATTTTGGAGTAAATTTGAGATGAATTAGGAGCATCCTGACTTTAATGGGTTTTGATATTGCACCCTACAAACTTGGGAGTGTTCCTTGCTAGTGCATTAACCACAGTATGTGCTTATGCAGTTTCAGCACCCAAGTTCTGGGACTGCTGTGAAAAGGTGAGAGGCAGCACATTGGAGCCAGTTAAAGATACCTGAGCTTGGGCTGCTGGAAACCTGAAAGCTGCTGGGATTTCTGTCAGTTTGCTGATAAGAAGTGACTCGGTTTTTCTCACCCAGGTCTCAGACTGCCTGGGAGTGATCTACCTCTTTTTCTGTAATCTCCTTTCTTCTGGAAAGGGCTGCTGCAGAGCCTTTGCCTCTGCTTCCAGAGCTTCAGTACTGTCTCGGGAGCTGTAGCTCTCCAGTGGCTGCAAGAAGGGTGTGGATATTTCGATTTCTTAATTTCATAGAGCTATAAATGGTAGAAACAAAGGCAAGGACTAACTGTATCCTGTTTCATGCAAAGAAAGAAATGAATGCATAATAAATTAATTTACAAGACCCTTTGGAGGTTTAACAACTTTCTTCTCTAGTGTGTTTGTTAGACATTTACCACATGTAAAGTTCAAATGTGCAGTTGACTGATTTGAACCTTGAGAAGGTTGGGAGCTCAGAAGGATCAAGCCCAGCATCTTTTTCACCAGACAGAAAAACCTGAAGATGCTATCTTCATCTGCCCTTATGCTTCACAGTTCTTCTAGAAAAAAAAAAAATCCATATGTTACCCCAAGATGTTTTTTTCGTGCTATAATTTAAGTTTTTTACTACTTAGGGTCTACTCTGGAGACATGGGGAATAAATTCTTTGTTTCCTTTTTGAGACAGCCTTTTACGTCTTCGAATACAGCTTTATTCTCTTTTATCTCAACCTGAAATTTAATAATTAATTTTGTTAGTGTGTCCTCACAGGTTACACCTAAGAATGTGGCATAAAAAATCTCTTACCTCAATAAAAGGGTTCAGTTTCTAAAGGGAATTTTTCTTACCAGTTTTAGATGTGTAATAGGCATCATTCTACTTCTGTACTGTCCCAGATTTTTGTCCATTCCTACATCTTTCACTTATGCTTGACTAGAATCCTGAAGCTAGTTGGACCCTAGCCCAGAAGAGCTTGATCTGATAGAAGATTGAGCTCTCCTTTTAGTAGGAGTTTTCAGTTTAAAACAATCTCGTTACAATTAAAATCAAGTTATTTTGTTTATCTGGGATTTATTTAATACTCAGAAATGATGGAGGCAAGATACCAGCTGAAAATCATACCAATTTATGGCTGAGATGAGGAACTGTTTCTGTAAGAATATGCCACAAAAGGTTAAAAAGAATCTGCCAACTCAGCCAGTGGAGTTGCAGAAGATAATTTTGCTTTTGTGGGAGCATCTTGACTCTGCTGGAGCTTCTGAGTATTTATATGTAACTGGGCCTTTAGACTTGTAACTGCTGCTGGGTTTCATAGGAAACTCTGTCTTCTGGTGTTCTGCAGACCATTAGAACCGTTTAGCATTGCCTGAAGCTTAAGTACTTTGTGGCATGTTTCTCTTTAGGCTT
Organism: Oenanthe melanoleuca; assembly: GCF_029582105.1. Taxonomy (NCBI): domain Eukaryota; kingdom Metazoa; phylum Chordata; class Aves; order Passeriformes; family Muscicapidae; genus Oenanthe; species Oenanthe melanoleuca. The sequence continues at coordinate 5,149,133 of NC_079337.1, read as the reverse complement.
TTCCCCTAAATCTGTGGAGTTAACGGGTCACATAGCAGCAGTCAGTGTTTCTGCAAGAGCAAGCTGTATGTTCCTCTTTCATTGTATGGAAGCACAGCCTACAGACTGAACATAATACCGTTTAAGGTTTTAACCTTTTCAGATTAAATTACCATAAGAAAGTTTCCCCGAGGCATTTTAATAATGACAACTTACATAGACCTTTTTGTCTTCTACTTCTATAGGCATTAACATTTTGGCTTTAATCAATGTGGCTCAGACTTAAACCTTACAGGTTTTCCTATAAGCTGTTTAGTTAGATGGACCTTCATAGCAATTCTTACTTGTTAATTATTTCCCTTCCCTTCAGTTTTCTGTGCACATGTTCATAGCTTGGGCAAGGGTTTAGGTTTCTTTTCCTTTCTTCTTTTTCAATGAAAAATGAAAAGGATTTGGTGGATTGTGAAGTAGAAAGGATGTAGTGTGTCTTATATACTGGGAGAAGCTAGTATTGAAATATTGCCTCCTGAAAGCAATGACTTGAAGAGGTTTCAGTTTCTTGCATGTGATGATATTTACCATCCACTGGGAATGGTGAGAAATCTCCTGTCTTTGTCCAGGAGCAAGAGTGTTTTCAATAGTTAATGCAAAGACACTTTGTGATTGAAGAGTGACTGCTGAAAAAGAAATAATCAGGCAAAAAAGGCAAGAAAATAATTACATTGACCCAAAGGTTGAGTTGTACAGAGGTGTTCAAAGGTATTGCAGAAAGAATGGAGGCGGGTAGGTTCCTGTTTTGCTTGTTGACATCAAAATGTGAGAAGATAGCATGAAAAACAACTGAAAATGAGATCACGAAAAGAAGGCAATTAGGGAAATTTATACAGTGAAATAAAAGGGGCAAACCAATTGCTGTCACATTCTGTCTGTGCATAGATGCAGGTTTTGTGCTGCAGGTCTGTGATACCTCAAAACACGAGAAGGAAGGGCTCTGGCAGCACCTTATTTAAGGTTATTTGCAGCATCATGGAGTTGTCCTGGAAGAAAGAGAGCACTGTTCAGAAGTTCTAGGTGAGTTAAGGACAATGCCAGCAGTGTAGAGATGACAGTAACAGGCAGGTAGGAATGAACCTCAGGAGGAAAACTGCTAAGAATGGGATTACAGACTTATCTCAGAATTATTATTTTAGAGCTGTTAATTAAGAAATCTTGGTTTAACTACATCAGCTCTCCTGCAGCCGTAGTGAGCATGATACACGAAGCTGTCTGTCCTTTTTCTGCGCTTCCCTGGAGTAGAGTTCAGCAAGACACTAGGAAAAAAGCTCAGTTTGTAGTAAAGTGAAGCTGATCCACAATAAGGGAAGTTTTGTCCTGCAGGATTTTGGATTACCCTAAATGATCAAAGTCTAACAGATGGAAACTTCAGCAGCCAGCAGCACAACACCAACTCTTTTTGTGTTTCTATACTTTTTTTTGTTATCACCTTCTTTTATTTTAAATTGTCTTTTCATCCACAGTAAACAATTTGTGTATGAATAATTGGAGGGGAGGAAGATACATTTTCTGTCACTTGTTCTATTGTACCTAATGCTAATAAATATGAGGCTACAAAATCAGTTCCAAAGCTAAATGCATCAGTGGTGTAAGATGATAGATTCAAGTCTACATGGTGCTAACCTAACAGTGTTTATTTAAGAGTAAATTATAGCAACAATACAGAAAGCATCAATTAGATCTTTTTACAGGCAAAACAGAGAAACTGTATCTGCTTGGGGCTGGGGATGAAAAAACCCAAACCACAAGGTAACTGATAAGGCCCCAAAGTGATGCATGAGGAACATATGCTGTGAATTGTATTCTGGGGACTATGGGTGAATAATCTTGAATGGGACACATGAAAGCTGCTCCATCTGTTGCCTCTTCAAGTGCAATAAATGTTAGGATAGTCCATTTTACTAAGATGGAAAATAAGATGGATAAAGATATGTGGTAACACAAACAGTAGGAAAGCTGTCTTGAGTGTGCTTGACTAGGAAGGTAAATTCTCAACAGATTTTCCTCTAGTATTTGTGCAGAGGATTCTCTCCAAAGGAGGTTGGACAGTGTAATCCTGCAGTCAGTTCAGCAGTGGAAGTGTGGGGTGCTTCGATGGTGTGCAAGGCATGACACAGGCAGGTGTGGAACAACTTGATGAGGGGATGATCAAGGTTTATAAATGTCTGTTGTTTATTTAGCCTGGTTCTTGCAGGCTGGCAGGACAGGAGCCCCCTGTTCTGAAGGAGCAGCTGACTGCTGAAACAGTCACTGCAGCTTCTCTTCCTGCTTCCCAATCACCAATGTTGTTTTTTTTTTCTTTTGGAATGCATAGGAAAAATTAATTAACTGAGGATTGTCAGACTGAACTGCAGTAATGATGGTGGCTCTTTTATTGTGTATATTAATCTACTGTATTCTGTTTTATAGTCATGGAATAATAGAACATAGTAAACTGTCATATAGCCTGACAACAGCCACACAATTGAATTTATTCAGTGCAGTTTTCTCCCTGCCTCATCTGGGAGTTTTTAGGTTTCTTTTTGTGCTTAGCATTTCTATCATGCCAGCAAATACAATCATACACCTGGAAAGAAATATCTGTTCCTTCAGTTGTGTTTATGCACTGCATGAATAGAAGGAGAAAAAAGAAAAGGATTTTTGTCTATTTCCAAAATGTAGAATAATACCTACAAATTCAAATGCCTGTCAAGCTATAAGAATTTCAACTCTGTTGTGTGCTAATGTGTTCAGATAACACGGCTTATAGAATTTACATTTTTGTTTAACAAAGAAATATTAGTTTTGCTATGACTAGGGAATCAGGTGGTTAATAAGGAAAGCTGAAAAGACTGAATGTATGTGTGTGTGTTTATTTCACTTGCTGTACCTTTGATTTCATATATGATTTAAAACCAACCTTGTAATTTCAGTACATTCTGTTGCATATATAAACTTGTGCATTTTCTTATTGTGGTGCCCCACTCTTACACGTTGCATTTCAACCACAGGCTTTTGAATATTTGCAAAGTAAGTTATTATCCTAACTTTACATGTATGGAAAATAAGGTGCAGTATAGGCAATTCTCTCATTTCTGCTAATGATAGTTTTCAGTCAGTCTGATTTGATGCTTTCATCTCATGCATTTGATGTAAAGTATACTTTCTTTGACACCTCCTACTTTTGTTTTTTTTAAAAAAGAGAGATGGATATACAGGAAAAATACCATTGAGAACTTAACTGATTCTTAATAGAAAGAAAAATGTTAATTTTTGGCCCTAATTAAAGACCTTTAAAGCAAAACCTGGTAGATGACAAATTCCAGGAATTAATCTAAACAGCATCAACTTAGACAACAGCTCAAAAACTGGGGATGGAGGAGGAAGGGGAATAGGCTTAGTCATGTGGGTCATGGGACAGACAAGAAGATAAGACAGGGAGTAATCAAATGCCTTAGGTGTCTTTACACTAATGGAAAAAAGGTAAAGGGTGAACAAGCAGAACTGGAAATTTTAGTGTACAGTCAAGATTGAGTTCAGTGCTCTAAAAGATCAGTCAGGATAACTTGTATAACAGGTATGTGTTAAAAAAAAGTAGCTTGTTTTGTACATAATATGCTTGCTTGTAGTTCTAGAATAAAGTAAAGAAATGAAAGCACTGGGAAATCTCAGTAAAATACATGTGATAGCCCTACATTGTGGGATTTCTGTTTCAAGGTTTGTTGGTAAGCCTGATCTTTCATGGACTAAATCAGACACCTACCAACTACCAATCAGGCCATCCTGAGTGTCTAAGAGTTTACCTGCTTTGTCCAAGTAGAGCTCTTGGTAACTAAGAGAGATTCCCACACCTCAAAACCCTGTCTTTTGTAAAAATACAAGTGCTTTACTCTACCAAAGCAGCAAGCTCAAGTAAGCTAAGATGCTTTAAGATAACAAGTGGCATTATCCTGTGGCATAGAATTTGGATGATAATGTCTGCCCAGTTAAAAATTTGAATAACAAATAGGAGATAAACATCAGCTGGGAAGGCATGATACAAGCAGGAGTCTGCCAGTGACCATACTTCACATGTCAAAGAGGGAATATCTAATGGGGAGACATAAATTAGCTTCAGCCAGACTGAAAAAAAATCAGCTGAGGAAATGAAAGAAATCTTTTGGACACAGTGACTGTGAAATGATTTTAAATGCATGTGTTGTGTTAATGGTTGGACTCAAAGGTCTTTTCCACTCTAAATGGTTCTGTGATTTCTTTGCTTAGACAGGGAGGAAAAAGAAAACTAAAAGATGGAGATGTTCACCATCTCAGAGGATTTGAGTAAGATCTGATGAAGAAAGGAATTGACTGGGAAGAGAACTGAGGTCTCAAAGCACTGTATTAAATGTCTGACTCAGTGAAACTGAGCTGCTCCTTGCTCACGTGTTAACTCTAGCAGGAAGGTGGCAGAAAGTAGAGCAGCCACTAAATGTGAAAGTGAAAGAATAATGTAAAAATGAGAGCAAGACTTGCAAGTTCAAGGTGCATTCATCATGTTTCCTGTGAGGTATGTTTTACAAGAAGTAACTCCATATATATGTTAGCAGAAAAAAGACAATACCCACCAAGTGTTGGTCTAATATTCCTTGGGGAGAAAAAACTAAAGACAGTAGGAAAGCTAAAATTTCAGTGCTCATGTATATTGCCCTTTCTTTAAAAACAGTCATTTTGCAGTCAGCTAACATAATTAAAAGTGGTGAGAAATAGGAAAAATCACAGAAAAACATAGCTCAGGCCAAAAACCTCAAACACATACACAACATAGAATAGGTGAGATGCTCTCAAACTGTTACTGATTGTCTTCAAAGGACAAGATATCTTTATCAGTGTTGCTGAAAACTCAGTGTTGAAAGAAAAATTTGTGTATTTAGTGCCTTGATTTAAGAAGGGATATAAGAGGCATGGGGTATTAGAGGTGTGTCAGTCGAGATGAAAAACACCAGAAGAAATTATCAGACCTATTTGCAAGCAGCTGGGAGATAACAAAGAGGTGAAAAACAAACTAGCATGGTATGACATGGCTTGGTTTTGATAAATTTAATCTAATGTCTGTTTGGAAGAGTCACAGGACTTGTGGATAAGGGATAACCATTGCAGGAAGGCTTTGCTTGCATGAGAACTGGTGCAAACAGGCCATGTGCAAGGTAGAACTAGGTTTGGCTACATGGAATAAGAGATTAGGGACTGTACTTAATTATCAGTTCTGCACTTTCAAACTGACACAGCACAGCGTGTTGGCTTCATAGGGGTCTGACCTGTGCTTTGTTTTTAATTTTCAACCTGTTCCTTAATCTGTTAGGTGACTGGAGAAACATGGCTATAAATTTTGGGTACTGCTGGCTTCCTTGTAATGACCCTGGTGTTATCTGTGGGGCAGGAGTTATAGGACAGGAGGTGCAAGGTTTGAATTGTAGGAAAGCAGCTAAAGGTTAGACACACGAGGGGAAGGAGAAAACTTCCCAGTTTCAGGGATATTGAAGCACTGGAATGGATGGTTAGGGTTACAGTATGGATTGGTGGAAATCTTCAGGAATGCCTAGACTTGTGTCTCAGGGATGGCAGATGTAGAGCTGATCCTGCTGTAGGTGGGGAAGTGGACTAGGTGACCTCTCCATCACTATGAAAAAGAACTGTGACAGTTTGTGTAGAATACATTGCTTTTTTTTTTTTTTTTTCAATATTACATGTCTGGGGAAAACTCTTTTCATCATCTTGTGTACTCTCCCCCTCTTTCCATTTGGGGACACAGATTTTTGTATGTCAGACTTGGAGTAATTTAGAATATATTTTATATGTTAGCACATATGGCAAGTATATTCCATTTAAAATACAGTCATCCTGCTCCTGGTAGCAGTTGTGAATGGTTTTCAGCCACAGTTGTCCATCCTTTTTAATAGCCAAGTTGTTTGCAAACTGTTCTGGGCACTCCACTTTTACACCAAAATATTTGCTCTTAAGGCTTCTATTTTCTGGGGTTTCGAGTAAATCCACAAGTAGATCTGGTGGCAGTGCTTTGTAGCCAAAAATCACCTCTGTATTTGTGTGAGACGGTAGGAGGGCTCTAATCAATAGCCAGGGTCCAGCATGGGCTGTTTCAGTGGCACCAGTGGTGCTGGTTCCACCATAAACTCTGCTTTTGTCTGGCCTGATGCCCTAGAGCTGCCTTTTGTGCTCTCCTGGTGGGGCTGCAAGTCTGCCTTACAATTGCAGATAAAATCCAGGTTGCTACAAGACATTGCAAAATCAGGTATTGAGTTGCACAAGACTTGCCTGCTGTTTCTTATTCACCACTTCTGAAAAGGCCAGACCCTTGATTTACATCTGTGTACTTCACCTGGAGCTTTCCCAATAGGTGATTCTCAGGGTGGGTTTTGTTTTGTTTTGTTTTCTCTTCTGCTTTCTGCCCCTGCCTTCATAAGTTTAACCATGGATGGGTAGAATTGTTAGAGCCATTTTGTCTTCCAGTGCAGCCTGCAAATAAATAATTTACTCAAAACAATAATCTGTGTTACACTGCAGCCCAGGAGTGTGCCTTAATTCCAGCATTACACTTAGTTAGAAAGTCATAATCAGCTGCAGTGCACTTTATCTTGCTGAGAAAGTACAGAACAAGTACCTCGATAACCAGATCAGATCTGCCAGTGTGTACACAGGTGTGCACACATCCAACTGGGTCACTTCATTTTTGCCTTATGGGTTCTGTTTTGCAGCTTCTGAAAGTGTGGGATTGTTCTGTGCTTCACAGCCCTCGTATTTCATAAATATTCCTGGTTAGTTAAGGGTCCCGTGTGTCTTTTTTTCTGGATGTTATTACCAGTATGAGCAGCTGGGCAATTAGTGTTCCACATGTATATAGTGCCAAGAATTGGGGTGGTGATATACAGAAAGCAGATATTGATTTGATCATTAATTTCCCTTTTAATCATTAGCCAGAATGCATTATAAGGCAGGTAAATAAGCTGTTTACTGTAAGTCATCCATAAGGCACAAATGCCTTGTCACAGGACAAAATAAAGCTCACTGTTCTACAAACAGTGCTACAAGCAGTTTGTAAAGGTTTGTTTCTGTGTGAATACAGCTGCTGGAAGTACTTGGAAAGAAGGTAGTATTTCATCAGCTGAACAGCAGGAATTGTCAATTTTATTAGAAGTTAAATTCACCTTTTCTTTTTTTATTGTGACCTGTGCCCCAAATGCAGTTTGGAAAACAAAAGAGAAAAGTGCAGCTATTGCTGTAAGTCTGTCTTTGCTGAATCTGCTAACAGTCTTTAACAGCTTTATCTTCACTGGCTCCATGCTTTTAAATGCAAATCGAGAACTGGGGGTGGTGGGCAGACAGCTTTAATGGATTATGCTCCCTGCTCACCAGCCCCTGGATTATTGCAATATACAAACGAACATGTCTGTAAGCATGGGAGAAGTAAGCTTTGGTGTTTGCTGTCACTTGTGAGAATTTTTCAAGTAGAGATGATCTAAATACCTGAGTTCAGCATTTTGTTTTCTATACTTAGGCATTTACAAGCTCTTACATTTACTCCATGAGCAGTGGGAGCAGTGAAAACCCTGTTGTATGAATTTGTGCCCTTGGTGGTCTGTCCTTAGGTGTCCTGCCATGGCCTGAGCTCCCCTCTGTAGTGTCTGTACAACAAAATTCCTTCCCTTTTCCCTGGCATGCAGCTCCTCCAGCTCTTAGCTGCCCTACAGAGCCTTTTCCTTCCCTGCATGTTCCCCAGCAGTGGCTTCTACATCCCATTTAGAGCTGGAAGAGGCAGCAGCATCAGGTTTCCCCTTAGCGGTTAGGATTTTTTGCTTAGTCTCAGCGTGTGATTTTTTAGGCAAAAATCCCACTACTTCTTATGTTGCTGGCACAAAATTACTACAACATTATGTAAATATAATTGGCTTGTTTCCAGACTCACTGTGCACTTCGTTTTCCATATTTGCCTATGCAACAGAAATGAAAGTAAGTGTCTTAAAAATTCCATTGTAAAGGGCTGTGATATGTCATGTTGTAAGCCACTTAGAAGAAGGAAGATGCTTGTTTGCTTTTCTGAAGATTGAGATGAGTGCTTGGAGAATTATTTTGTTCCACACTAGGAATTGTTAAACTCTTTATATATAAATGCTTATTTATACATACAGAGGCATCAATCCAATGTATATAGGCATATTCCTGATCAATATGCCTATACACATTGGATATATATATACATAATTTGTCATTAGGAATATAACAAATAGCTGGTGAATTTCCTCAAGGAATCTGGTGTAGAAACGTGGGGGAAAAGGAGGAGGAGGCTATATGTGAAGTAATGATGTTGTCTGCTATTGGGAAAGAACAGGGTTTGTAAATTCCTGATGCAGACCTCTGGGATGGTGCTTCTCAGGAATACAAATTGGAAATACACCTCATGGGAGGTGTCTGAAAAAGCAGTTTGTTAAAGCATTGTTACACTGTTTAGAAAAAGAAAGGTAAGAGCTCAGTAGTAGCAGAACAATAGATTTCCAAATATGTCATTTCTGTAATGAAATCTGAAGTGTGTCATGCTTTGCTAAAAGTAGCAGCACTTTGAGTCTGACAAATCAGGGGTAGTGGTTGTGTTTTATTTTGGTTTTTTTTTTCCTTCCCCCTGCTGCTTGTGGCCTGCTTAGGAGATAATTTTTATCATCTTATTCTGTGTGTTTGTCCCTAGTGAATGCTGGCAGCTGGGTAGAGAAATGGGAGTCTTTTTAGGAAGCTACACTCCCCATTTGAGTGGGGACATAGCTGAATTTTTTGCGCACTAAAGACAGTCAAATATGAAGAACATTGATTTCTTTTGCCCCTAGAACCACTCATTAATTGCTGTTTGGCAATGTGTTTGCTTTCTTTCTTTTTCTTTTTAAAATAAGTATGTGCACTCCACTGTGTATCTTTTCAGCCTTTGATGACAACACCGTCTTTTGATGACAACACCGTCTTTCTACTCTGTTCTGTTGTGTCTTTGTGTTTTTGTGGATCTGATCTAAAAATCTCAAGGGCAACCATAAGCAGAACTTCAGCATAGCCTGTATATATTCCTTCCATGTGTGGAAAATCATGTTTGCATGGGTTCAGTCAACTCAGTAGCAATCCTGAAGAATTCTGTGGGATGGCTCATTGTTCTGAGGAATTCTTATTTGCTGCAGAGCATGTAAAACATCTTTGCTCTGCATAAGTAAGTCATTAGATTGCCATTAAAATGAATTCCATCATTTAAAATACCTAATTGTACTGTTTTCTCTGGAGATTTTGTATTTGTACTTACTAGCTAACATGGTTGTTTTTAATGGTAACCACTTTTATATCTGTATTAAATGTAAAAGTTGTAAAGATAAAGCTGTTACCCTTTCAGAAGGTAAAGAAAACCAACTTCCAATCTTTTGAGAGCCACTCTGCAATTAAGCAATCTGCTACAACAATCTGTAGATGAATCACCCTTTAGGGAAGTGCTTTAAAGACCTTGTTAATTCCGTGTTGATTTATGTTATTTTCCTGTGTAATCAAGAAATGGTAGGGGAGTGGAGTTACTACGTTATGGAGGCAAACACAAGAAAAAAGGATGGTGTAGGTTGGAAAAGAGTTTAGAGATCATTGACCAGCACTGCCAAATCCACTAACCCATGTCTGAGTGACAGCCCCCTGGCTGTCACATAATGTGGCAGCTGGCAAATTAGCACAGCACTTCCCGAAAAGTTTCACTATTCTGTTCCTTGGCATCGACTCTGAACTCGTGATGTAAAGTGGAAGAACAGAATTTTATCAAACAGTTTCAAAGGGCACTCAGAGAAAAAGCCCGATCAATATCTTGTTAATGCCACGCTTTTATTAATATTGCTCTAGGCTGGGAGAAGTCATGGTGCCTCATTTCTTATGTGCATATATTTTTTCTAGTGGAATTTAAATTATGTTAAGATTCAGAAATACAAGTATTGTGAAGTGGAAGGAAGCAGAGCACAGGGAGACAAGGGGCTGTGGAATAGCATTTTGTGGAGCAGCTTCAATATGCTAGTGCTCATCTGCCTAGGAAAAAATAGCTCAGAGAGGCTGTGATACAAATTTTAGACAGTGGGAATATGATATTGCTGCTCACTGCTCCTTCCAGTCAGGAGCTGAAGGATATCAAATGGATCATGGACATACAGATTTTTAAACTACGAAAGGAGGGGTTATTTCATGTGTTAAGCTGAGCTGCAGACAGCCTTGCTTGTGAATGCCAGAGCCTTAAACCAGTTCATACAAGACTTGGACAAACCTGTGGAAGTGTGGTCAGTCAAGGGATGTTAAGTGCAAAGACTGAATCTCAGAAAGTCCTTGGAAGCAGTGATTGCTGAGATTACTGATGAAATTTGGTCTCCTAGTGCTTGCCCAGTGCTTACATTATTCCTTAGACATCTGCTTCCAGCCCTGTTTGGAGGCACAGTGATTTGGGAATCTTTCCCAGACTTGACTGCTCACTTTTTTTGGTGATACTCCCAGCAGGTAAAAACTGACTCAAGAATGCTTCTGGATGTTCCTAAGGTATTTTGTAGGCATTTTGTTAGGGTCACATAGATTTTTAGGTGAGATTTTTAATTTAAGATAACCATTACCATTGCTTCATATCTCATAGTAACATTTATTCTCAAAAAGTAATTTCATACAGAGAACTGTGTGAGAAGAAAATTAGTTTTGATAGGGAAAGAAATGTTGCAGGAAAAATGCCTTGACACAAATAGCTGAGGGGGCAAGGCAGCATTGTGGTGGGGGAAGGGGTGGAAAATGTGGTCATTTCCAACTGCCTACTTTCATTGTGGGATTGGCATCACTTGGGAAAGTAATTTTAACCTCATGGCTACTTTAATTTCCTGTTCTGTAAATTGGTAGCTGCTTAACTTCCCAGCTTTAGTGAGCAGTGATTGCAGTTGTACGTCAGGCATCCTCTGAAGGATTGCCTAGCTGGGGAGGAGCTACCAAAGAGTTCCAGAAGTCTTGTGCTTTTGGAAAAAAAGGGGAGAGTGGCCATGTTTCAAAATCCATGTAATACTGAATATTTTCACATCACAAATAGTCTGTACTTCCTTTTTATACCTCTGAGAAAATATCTCCCCTAGTCTGTTCTGCTAGATTCTGTTGCTACTATGAGACATGAAAAGTGCACCACTGTTCCCATTTTGCTTTTTTCTCAGTCAGAAAACCAGAAAATAACAAACCTTCCCCTAACAAGGTTTATGTATCATTTCTGAAGTGGGTTAAATTCTTGCATTAATAGGCAAGATTTTCGTGTATTCCCATTTGAATGCTTGGTAGGTGATAATGTGTTGACCAAAGTCTTCTGAAGGTGAATTTGTTCAGTAAAATAAATGAAAAAAGGTTATTATGGTCTTGAGTAAAACAAAAAATACTTATGATGGGCATGCCTTCTGGACATGTACAAACAGCAAATTTACAAGGAAGTAAACTGTCAGATATGTATTTTTCTCACCTCATTTCATTTTCCAAATCCTTGTACTATAAAGTTAAAGTTTACTTGCCAAGTGTATTTAAAGATAATTTAGTCAGTGGAATTTACAGGCCTAATTCACTATGAAGTTCCCAAAAAACAGTAGTGTAGTGTGGAAATACTGAATAGATGCATGGTGGTTAAGTAGTGCTATTTAAAGATACATATAAATGCAGTTGGGTATATTTTTAAGAACCACCTGCTAAAGAGAGGAACAGTAGATGCAAATTTGAAGTTTTTAGCCACACAATCAGATGTGTTGTTAGAGCTGCATCCTGAGGATGCATATATTCCTTTCCCAGTAACAGGAGCTTGGCAGCTTCAATATAAATAAAAGCTAATAAATCAAAGTCACTGCAGAACGCCTCAGTCTGCTACTAATTTGCATTTTATTTGTGGAGGTACGGCAGAAGTTCTGTTCTTTGTAATAGTGTTATTCATTCAGACTTGAACTCTTTGAGCTTTGATATTTCATGTGTCTTTCAGATTTTTGTTTCATGACCATCTATTGTTCACTATTAGTTTCTGATAAGCAATAGCAACAGCTTTGGGAGAGAAATCATAGTGGAGTTCTTAAGCTTTAGGCCAAGAAGCTTCTGAGTGAAGCACCATTTCTCCAAGTATTCTGATGAGCCTTGAACACTATTACATAATTTTCAAGTTATTAATTAGAAGTTCATGAAAAAGTAATGGTGCCTAAACAAAAGCTACATCACTATCTGTTCAAAGTCTTTCTTTTAGTTTATTCTACTTCAGTATTTCCCATGGTAACTATTTTTGAAAAGTAACTTTGCATTTTAAGTTGATCACAGCTTTGTCCTGGGTGCCTGTATGACAGTGGATGTATTGTTAAATGCATTTAAATACCAATTTTGTGTCGTGTTCCTTGCAGGTGCATTCTGCTCCCTCTCCTGGGAATGAAGCCCCCTCAGCAGAGCCTCTTCATGCTGGTGGATTCGGTGGACGAGGGCTGCAACGTTTCTGAGGGTGAACAGACCTCCACAAGTTTGTCTGGGACAATAGCAGAGATTTTAGCCAGCCACTTCGAGTTCTTCCCTCCCTGGCTGCTCCTCCTGTGCTCTGCCCGCAAGCAGAGTAAAGCTGTTACAAAAATGTTTACAGGTGAGCTCAGGAATTGTCTGGGACCTGTACCTAGGATGTTATATTCACCAGGCTCTGGGCATGGTGGAAAGCACTGTTCTAAAAAATGACAATAGCAAAAATAGTAATTCTGAAAAACACACATCCCTGTTTCCCAAGGAAAGCTTAAATCAGCCAAGCATTTTAGAGGTAAATTTTATCTTTGCAAAGAATCCATGTTCTCTCCAGTGTTTTGAGTTTTGCTTTGCTCGTTTTATAGAGCCTTAAACAGCATAGGTGATGTGTAAGTGCAGAAGTATTTCAGCTGCCAACACCCATTCCTTACAACCTCAGAAGGTTTTCCTTTCATCTCCCATTAAAATCTCTCCCTGTGTTTGCAGAAAGTGGGTAATAATCTCCGAAGGTGAAATTGGAGAGAGGAGCAATGTAGATGTGGATTCTTGGACTGTGCTTTCAGCAAAGGTTGCACAGTAAAAAAAATTTTTATAGCTTCTTCATCCAGGCTTTACTGTGTCATGAGAACATTTCTTCACTGTAATGACATAGTTACTGGAGTTCTCTGAAATTTAATAAAAGGCAATATCTGGACTGGATTCCAGGTCTGTGTGTAAAGCCTGTGTGTATTAAGGACACAATTAGGACAAAAATGTGATTATAGAACTGAGACCCATAGGCTTGCTCGTTTCCACAGTGGCAGAAGGTCGATGGGATAATTGCATTTTGGAATGAAGCACTGTATTAATCAGTGGCAGGCATGAAGACTGGTATTTGGGAGTGTGTGACAACAAAAAGAAACTTTGGGTAGCTTCATAGGGTTCCTTCAGGCATTCATATGGGAGTAGTTTTGTCAAAGTTTGGCTGGTTAGATATGTTGTTATTGCCAAAAAAACAGACAAGACTTTCTCACAACAGTCCTATTTCCTTTCCATTGAATCATAGTGTATCAGACTAGCCCTAAAAAATTGCTGTTGTCTTCTAAGTATATTTCCAGATGGAATTCTTGACAGGAAAAATCAGCAGAGGTAATGGATATGCCTTTAAAAGCAATTTAATTCCAGTGAGTTAATTTTTCATTTCCACAGAGTATGACTTGATGAACAGCATAAAGGAAATTGGTGTGTGATACTATAATCACATCTTCACTGTGGGAAAGGTACAGCAAAGAAAGAACTGGATACAAATTGAGAAGAAATTTTAGGGTCTGTTCAGAGGTAGTTGTGGTTTAGCCACTGTGAAAGGAAAATGTGACATTACAGCCAGTGTGATGGCTGCCCATTTAATACACTGTTGGAGGATGTTACTGTTACCAGCCAATACTCAGGTTTGCAGAAGGTGCAGTGAGGATATGAGGAGCATGGCCGAAGCTTCTAACTTCAAAAACTATGCAACTTGGTGTTGTAAAACTGCAAATAATGTGGATTTCTTTTTGGGTTCTGGCCTGAAAAGGATTGACTGACATTAACTCTTCTACTGGGGCAAGCTCTTCTCCTCCTTTGTGGTATTTGAATGTTTACTTTTAGCTGAGCCAATTTTTAAAGCTATTTATATTTACATGATGGGCAGGCAGAATAGAAGATCAAGGATGAGTATTTGGACCAAATAAAAATCAGTTGCACTGTAACTTTATAAAAGAGACTGGGATCCTGTTAGGATTGATTAAGAAAATGTATCCCATCTGTATATTTTTCTGTTAAAAAAGTTTTGGAGTATGGTATGAAATATACATTAACCAATATTAATTTGCTTGCAATAAGTTTATATCTGTTTTCACTTAAAATTTTCGTGCAGTGAAAACTTCCTCTGGATCTGCCTGAGAAATAGATTTAGCTCTCATTTCAGCAAACTCTACCCAGTGACTGGAAGCAGGCTTGCTGCAGTGGCCTTGTCCTGATGATGCTCTTTTTTGGGTGTGCAGTACAGATGGGACTTGTGCAGCAGCTCCTGAGCCAGAAATAGTGATGACATAGAAGAGAGAGTCCAGTCTTTCTCACCCACTGTCATCCTGAGGCTGTCAGTGGTGAATAATCATCCCTAGCATTCTTAAGAATGAGAAAAGGAGGAGGGGTGTTTGTTCTGATCCTCTTTGTTCTTTCACTTCTGGTGGAGGCTTATTTATGAAAACTGAATAGCTGTGCCTGCATCTGCTGCTGCTTGTGCTCTGAGCCCTTCTGTATTCCCAGATTCTGTAGTAGCATAACATGCTGCAGATTTTTTCCCCTTGCTCAGATTCTCAGCTTTCATTAATTTAAAAAAAAAAAAAACAAACAACCAAAGTTAAGAAAAAAAGTTTTGCCTCTTGTGGCTACAGAGACAACCTCAAAAATATGAACCAAATGTGAGATGATGCCTGGCTGAGTCTGCGGTCACCCTCCACAGTGAGCAAATGCCAAATGAGTTATAAAAGGAGAGGGACAGATAACTGCCTTCTCTTTGTGTGCTCTGTCACCAACCACATGCTGCCAGCTTGCTTTTCCTAGTGGCTTTTCCCCTGAGTGTAACAATCCTCTCTTGCACCCATACTTATCCACGTTGTCTCCCACATCATCATTTGTTATCATTTGGTTCCAAGTGTGGGCACTCAAGCAGCCACATCAACACAGCCTTTCCAACATGGCACAGAAAATAAACCTTGTTTTTGGGTTTTTTTTTTCATTTTTAGCTAATGAGCTAATTCTGATGCTTCTTCTAAAATGAGAACTGAATCTTGAAAGCATATTAGTCGTGCTTACAAAACTAATTTCCTGTCTTGAAAATCCCTCATAATAGTTGGAAAACTTGAGACATTTTAAAATCAGACCATTTTTTTACATAGATAAGTTGGAGTGAACATGAGACTACTTCAGGAGAGATTGCTTGCAAAATAAAAAATCTAAGTTGTCATCTAATTTTTCATTGTGGCTTGGAATTTATTTGGGTGATTCCATGTTTCTTTGAAGTCTTCATGGGAGTTAGATTCTTACTATAAAAGAAACTATATATTTATGTGGTTGTAAAATTTATAATACTGAAGCTTTGAAAAAGTTTATTTCTTGGTTAGGTTTGGGATTTGGAAAGAAAAATTATTTAGAATGCTTGCTAAGTATATAGGGAGCTTTTAATTACCGTGTCCTTTCTTTTCATTACCACTTTGAAAGCATTGTACTAGGGAATTTCATATTTCCTTGTAAAAAGTTGTGTGTGAACTTGGAATTTAATTGCCTTGTAATTAAAGAGGGAAGGCTAAATTGTTTTAAATGGACTATTACCTGTGGATCTAATTAAATAAACTTCTGTGCAGTGACACGGACCAGTGGGAGCAGCAGATTTCAGCCTCAGTGTCTCGTAGCACCTGCAGAAGAGGCAGAGGAATTTGTAATGCACAATATACTGCAAATGCACTAAAAAGCTAAGTGTGCTGCCTCAGTCTCCAGGTGCCCTTTACTCTGCTGGAGAAGTTATTCTTTTTGTGCAGGTGTGCATAAATGGCCACAGAAGTACCTAATTCAATACTGTTTAGATCAGCAGGATAAATTATTAATGCCAAATTACTGCAGTGTTTGTAATAATTTGGATTACTCTAAAGCTAACAATTCAGTTAAATATATTAAAATGTATTTAAAACTTCTGTTATGTGCTTGTGTAAATGCATTTAAAGATGGAAAGTGGAAGGATATTTTTAAGTATTGAAGCTTGCTAGTTAATAGCTTTTTTGCTATTAAAGTATGAAAAGGTTGACATGCTATAAAAGTATTTATAACCAAGAGACTTTTTTTCCCCCTTTTGAATGACCCTAGGTCTTGCCAAGGAATACATTTGGAACAGATTTGTTTACAGAGCTGCCAGAAATGTAATAAATTAGAACAATCCATATTGGATCTCCCATTGGATTGAAAGTGATGTGTTGTAAGAAAAATTTTAACAATGCAAGAAGCAGGGTCGTGGGACTGCAAGTTCTGTCTACTGTAACTTCTGTTTTGCTGAGCTTAAGTAGTTCATGGGAATGCATCTGAAACAAAATGAGCTTTCTCTTAATATTTTGTTGCTTCATGTCCATGAAAGTGACTTATTGTATGGGGCAGGGTTGAAAAGCAAGTTTGCAGGAGCTTTGTTTGGAAATGTAAAATGACTTCATTTAGGCAGATATTTGGGAGAAAAAAACATAGCTTTGTCTTTCTTCTTCAAGCTAACAACAAAAAAGTTAGACTTTAAAAATTGAGTTCTATCTATAAGGCTTCTTTTGAATTATTTGCTTATTATAGTATGGACTGATGCAGTGGTTAAAATTAACATCCTGTTTATGTCCAAAATTCTGTTACAATGGCAGTTTGTTAATCCCAGCCCTTAAAGGGTGTTTCATCCCTGGGATGAGTGTAGTGTGCTTCTTGCTATCCAAGCTTCCTTTCAGATACAAAATACAGGATCTCATTAACAAATATTGTATGGAAATACTGCAGAAGAGGAAAAAAAAAAGGCAATTTTTGGCTTCCATAAACATGCAGCCAATCAAATAGTTTAAAACTGCTCTGCAGCCTTCTGAAATTATAAATAAGTCTGAAGTGCTTAGATATTTGGTGTATCTCAGATCAGGGTAATTTTTTTATCTCTAGTATGGAACAAAGTAATCAGACCATTGTAGAATGTTTTGTGTCAGATGAGACTTCTTAAAGACCATCTCATTCCAACCCCCTGCCATGGGCAGGGACACCTTCCACTATCCCAGGTTATTCAGAGCCCCATCCAGCCTTGCCTTGAGCACTTCCAGGAATGGAGCATCCACAGCTTCTTTTGGCACTGATACCTCATTTAAATGGAAAAAAAATGCCAAACACACAAACCCTTCCTTTTTTACTTTTTTATTTGGAGGGCTTAGGCTTTGGGTTTGTTTGTTCACTTTCCCACCCATTTTGGGAAGCAAAATGAAAATTGTTTTTCAAAGAAGGCTTGCAAGGCAAGCAAGAGTGTTTTGTTTTTGAAGCAGAGATACGGAGACTGAGACAGAGGCGCCTGAACAGTTATCACTGCAAGTTTTCCTGGGAAGGCTTTGAGTCAGGGGAGGTGAAGTGTAATCATTAGTCAGGCAACACTGAACATCAGCTGAAATCTCAGGGTTGCTGTTGTGCCAGTCCATCAGGGGTTTTCTCATAGCAGGGAAATGAAACCCACTGCTGAAAAAACACTTGAGGCATGCAAAAATAAAAATAGCTTACATTTGGTGTGTAGGTGTGTATCAGAAGGCAGGATGTGGGCATGGGATTAATGGGAGAGGTTGGGGATTTGGTGAGCAGGGTCACTTAGGTCTAAAGACATAGAGGATGAGTTTGCAGAGCTGCCTGTTCTTGTTCAGCCAAGAGACAGGGACAGATCTCTCTGAAGCGGTTCAAAGGAAGGTGAGTGAGCAGGGTGGTTGAATTTGCTCCAGATGGAGCAAAACAGAGCTGTTCCCTCTGCATACACGAGCCAGGCAAAGGGACATTGGCTCTAATTACAGCTCCTTGTATGCATGTAGCTGTGAGTCCATGCACCAAGCAGTGCCCTGGCTTTGGTGTTCTTTTTTTCATTTCTGTATCTTCTGAAGGATCCTGACCTAGAAACAGCCTTTCACTTCAAGTGGGAGCTTAGGATCTGCAGAACCACAGGGCACTGTCTGCTCTTACTCAGCAAAGTTTTTTATTTGGGTTATGTGCGAGAATTAAGGGCTTCACAGAGTTGCATACAGAATATTTTAATAAAATACATAGTAAAGCAATGAATTATGCCATCCTACAGGTCAGGTTAGGACATTACTTGAATTTGTGGCACATTATGGTAGATAAAGCTGGCTATGTGTTTTCTTTTCGAGCCAAAAATACAAAAAAAAAAAAAAAAGCCTTGGGAATGCAAAAAGATTATTTTCTTCCTCCTGTCCTTCTCATTCAAAAATCTTCAAGTAGTCAGTCTTATTTGTGTAGTCTTATCCTCTGAAGTGACTGTGCAAAAGTGTCCTCTCCAGTGATTTCATTTCATGGAGAAGCATGATTTTCTTTTAGGTATTCTGTTGGTTCAGTCCTGTTTGTAGTGCTTCCATAATTACTGAGGGAAGCAGAAATATTTTAGTAACACTTCCATAGTTGGCCTCTCTGTTCTCATCTGTGATGTTTGTACAGTGCTCATGTAGACTAAACAATTAACGGAGTGACCTTAATGGGCCTTTCAGAACCTCTGCTGAAGCCACTGGGGACCTAAAACCACAGCTCTGTTACCAGTCTGAATTTGCTGTCAGAACAACCTCACAGACTGAGCAGTTTTGATCCACAGAGTGTTTAAATACAATAAAAACATAGATCTAGAGGCAACATCCTTCAGAGGCTCACCTAAAATGATTTTTTTTTGGTGGAGAAGGGGCCGGAATTGAATTGAACACATTGATCTATGGTTGCTTTTCCTTCATTAAAATTCAGTTTAGTAGCTTAGCTTTGGTTTGAAGAGCAGAGTTGGTCTTGTGTCTGAGCAAGGAAGGGATCACAGCCTGTCCCTGGAGAAGTGAGGCGCAGTTCTGGCCTGAAACGCAGTCGCTGGAGCCGCTGTGTCCGTGACCTCTGTGGTTTTCCCGTGACTTCCGCGAGAGCAGCGTTCACACAGCGCGCTGTGTCACTAATCAGAGAGGGTAGGTCCTCATCAAGTGCTTACCTTGGCCCCAGCAGAGCAAATGTTTGAAATGGCAGAGGCAGCTGTGTATCCACACGGCTCTGCCTTGGTTCAGCGCCATTCCTGAGAGGCTTAGGCGGCACAGGGAGCTTCCTGGCACGTGCTGCTGGGAGCAGTGTCCCTTTCCTCGAGTGGGAAGGGAGGATGTAGTCTGCATGCATGGAATAACGTCCCTTTTTCCTCTAAAGAGTAAACAGGCTGGAAAAACAATGAGATCATAAAACTGTGAGAGAACCTGTGTCTTTATACAGTGAGTCACCTACCAGAGAACCAGGGTGTTTATCTAGAACTCAGTCCTCATTTGCAAAAATAGGTAATTTTCGGTGTGCAGACGTCTGAAGATGTTTGAAACTATTTTTGAGTGTCTCTCCTGTATCATAAAAGCTTTTAAAAGAAACTGTGGTTTCAGGTTAGTGATTTATATACATTTAATCATGCATATGCAGCAGGTGTGAATACCATCTTCTGTAATTAAATAAACAAAATAATTGTCTTAATCTAAGTAGTTGAAAATTACTTAGAATTCCTTTGTTAACCACACTGGAGAAGAGATTATTCCTTTAATAATATAATAATACTTAATAATCTTATTTTGGTTGCAGTTTTGATGGTTTTGCTTAGGTGTTTAGTATTGTCCAAGGCAGATGTACAATGCCTAATTCAGAGTGATTTTTCAGTGTTATTTTTGTTAATAGCACATATTTTTCTTGCAGTAGATAATGATAACAGTGCATCTGATTATCCAAGTTTTCTGCTATTATAATTAACTTATATTCACTGTGTTTACAGAGGAAAATATTTTGCTGTGGGTGTTCCCCACCCAAAAATATCTTGGCTTTTTATTTACTTTTCTTTCAACACTGAGTTAAGCCGGACTGGATCAGAAATAATTACAGCTTTCTCCCCTCTCAACAGGTTTTCGAAAAATAAGTCTGGACGACCTGCGAAAGGCTTACATTGTGAAAGATGTGCAGCAATATATTCTGCATCGTTTGGATCAGGAGGAAGCCCTGAGACAGCACCTCACAAAAGAAACGGCAGAAATGCTGAATCAGCTTCACATCAAAAGCAGCGGCTGCTTTTTGTATCTGGAACGCGTCCTGGATGGAGTCGTGGAGAATTTTATCATGTTACGGGAGATCCGTGATATTCCAGGAACGTTAAATGGCCTCTACCTTTGGCTCTGTCAGAGACTTTTTGTGAGAAAACAGTTTGCAAAGGTGCAGCCCATCCTTAATGTAATTCTGGCAGCCTGCAGGCCCCTGACCACCACGGAATTGTATCACGCGGTGTGGACCAAAAACATGGCGCTGACCATGGAGGACTTCCAGCGCAAGTTGGACGTCCTGTCCAAAGTGCTCATCGACGGCCTTGGAAATACAAAAATCCTGTTCCATTACAGCTTTGCGGAGTGGCTGCTGGACGTAAAGCACTGCACGCAGAAGTACTTGTGTAACGCCGCCGAGGGGCACAGGATGCTGGCCATGAGTTACACCTGCCGGGCCAAGGATCTGACGCCGCTGGAAGCGCAGGAGTTTGCGCTGCATCTCATTAATTCCAACTTGCAGTTGGAGACGTCAGAGCTGGCTTTGTGGATGATATGGAACGGCACGCCCGTCAAAGACTCCCTGTCAACCGTAATTCCCAAAGAGCAAGAGGTGTTACAGCTGCTGGTGAAGGCCGGCGCTCACGTCAACAGCGAGGACGACCGCACGTCCTGCATCGTGCGGCAGGCCCTGGAGAGGGAGGACTCCATCCGCACCTTGCTGGACAACGGGGCGTCCGTGAACCAGTGCGACTCCAACGGGAGAACGCTGCTGGCCAACGCCGCCTACAGCGGCAACCTGGACGTGGTCAACCTGCTGGTGTCCAGGGGAGCGGACCTGGAGATCGAGGACAGCCACGGGCAGACGGCGCTGACGCTGGCGTCCCGGCAGGGCCACACCAAGGTGGTGAACTGCCTGATCGGCTGCGGGGCCAACGTGAACCACACGGACCAGGACGGCTGGACGGCGCTGCGCTCGGCGGCCTGGGGGGGGCACACGGAGGTGGTGTCGGCGCTGCTCTACGCCGGCGTCAAGGTGGACTGCGCGGACGCCGACAGCCGCACGGCGCTGAGGGCGGCGGCCTGGGGCGGCCACGAGGACATCGTGCTGAACCTGCTGCAGCACGGCGCCGAGGTCAACAAAGCCGACAACGAGGGCAGGACGGCCCTGATCGCCGCCGCCTACATGGGGCACAAGGAGATCGTGGAGCACCTGCTGGACCACGGCGCCGAGGTGAACCACGAGGACGTGGACGGCAGGACGGCGCTGTCGGTGGCGGCGCTCTGCGTGCCGGCCAGCAAGGGCCACGCCTCGGTGGTCAGCCTCCTCATCGACCGCGGCGCCGAGGTCGACCACTGCGACAAGGACGGCATGACCCCGCTGCTGGTCGCCGCCTACGAGGGACACGTGGACGTGGTGGACCTGCTGCTGGAGGGGGGAGCTGATGTCGACCACACGGACAACAACGGGCGGACGCCGCTTCTGGCAGCTGCCTCCATGGGCCACGCCTCGGTTGTGAATACTCTGTTGTTTTGGGGTGCGGCCGTTGACAGCATTGACAGTGAAGGCAGGACGGTGCTGAGCATAGCGTCTGCGCAGGGCAATGTCGAAGTAGTGCGGACTCTGCTGGACAGGGGGCTAGATGAAAATCACAGAGACGATGCAGGCTGGACGCCTTTGCACATGGCAGCTTTTGAAGGTCACAGGTTGATCTGTGAAGCTCTTATAGAACAAGGTGCTAGAACAAATGAAATTGATAACGATGGACGGATACCTTTCATATTAGCCGCGCAGGAAGGTCACTACGACTGCGTGCAGATGTTACTGGAAAATAAATCCAACATCGATCAGAGAGGCTACGATGGCAGAAACGCTCTCCGGGTTGCTGCCTTGGAAGGTCACAGAGACATAGTGGAGCTGCTGCTCAGCCACGGGGCAGACGTGAACTACAAAGATGCCGATGGCCGGCCAACGCTTTATATCCTAGCGCTGGAAAACCAGCTGACGATGGCCGAGTACTTTTTGGAGAACGGTGCAAACGTGGAAGCGAGCGACGCTGAAGGAAGAACGGCACTCCATGTTTCCTGCTGGCAGGGCCATGTGGAGATGGTGCAGGTGCTGATCACGTACCACGCCGACGTGAACGCCGCCGACAACGAGAAGAGATCCGCCCTGCAGTCTGCTGCCTGGCAAGGCCACGTGAAGGTCGTGCAGCTCCTCATCGAGCACGGTGCTCTGGTCGACCACACGTGCAATCAAGGTGCTACTGGACTCTGCATTGCGGCCCAAGAGGGCCACATTGACGTTGTCCAGATATTACTGGAGCATGGTGCTGATCCCAACCACGCTGACCAATTTGGGCGCACCGCTATGCGGGTCGCAGCCAAAAATGGACACTCCCAGATCATTAAATTACTGGAAAAGTACGGTGCGTCGACTCTGAATGGTTGCACTCCGTCTCCAGTCCACACAATGGAGCAGAAACCCCTGCAGTCTGTCTCCTCTAAAATGCAGTCCCTAACCATGAAGTCCAACAGTTCGGGGAGCACTGGAGGAGACACGCAGCCTGGAGTGCGGGGATTATCCAACGGGCCTGCACACGCCTTCAGCTCTCCCTCGGAGTCTCCCGATTCCACGGTTGACCGCCAGAAGTCATCTTTATCCAACAATTCCCTGAAAAGCTCCAAAAACTCTTCTCTCCGCACCACGTCCTCGACGGCCACCGCTCAGACGGTGCCCATTGACAGTTTCCACAGCCTGTCGTTCACGGAGCAAATCCAGCAGCATTCCCTGCCACGCAGCAGGAGCAGGCAGTCCATTGTTTCCCCTTCTTCCACAACTCATTCCCTGAGTCAAAACCACAATTCACCGAGTAGCGAGTTCGAATGGAGCCAAGTAAAACCTAGCTTGAAGTCAACTAAAGCGAACAAAGGGGGCAAAACAGACAGCTCCAGCAAGTCTGGGTCGGCTGGAAAAAAAATAAAGCAGGGTGGTTCCTCCCAACCTAAAGTGCTAGAGTATGAAATGACTCAGTTTGATAAACGAGTACCCATTGCCAAATCTAGCACGAGCATGCCGCTGAAATCAATGCCACCAGAGCCACAGTGCAAAATTTTGGTCCCTCCAGCTCAGCAAGAAGTTGGTCGATCTCAGCAGCAGTTCCTGATCCACCAGCAGAGTGGGGAGCAGAAGAAGAGAAATGGCATTATGACAAACCCGAATTACCATCTCCAGAGCAATCAGGTTTTTCTGGGCAGGGTTTCTGTCCCACGAACGGTGCAGGACAGAGGGCACCAGGATGTGCTGGAAGGCTATCCCCCTGCAGAGACAGAGCTCAGCCTTAAGCAAGCCTTAAAACTTCAGATTGAAGCTGGCGACCCAAGCTTCAACTACAAGAAGGAAACACCGTTGTAAAAGGTAATTTTCCCAGTCACAAAGGAGCCAAATGCCTGCATCTCATTTAAAATGTGCTAAAATTGCATTATATTATCATTTACCATCGTAATTGCTTATGTGGTGGATGTTAAAATCTTAACCTGGCAAGTATTTCCTTTGCTGCCATTTCAAAGAACCAGCATAGAGGAATTGGATCACTGTCATGTCTGTTGAATTCAGTTGCTCAAATTGTGCCCCACTGTCTTTGGTAAGTGAGTTTCACGTAGCATTGATTTGGAATTTCATTTTCATACGTAAGGACAGATGAGAATTTCAGTTAATGATGTTTTCAGATGCAATCTTTATTTCATTATTTACAAAAATGCTCCTCAGAAAGTTTCTGAAGGTTTTTATAATTCATAGGCTACCACTTTTCTGAATGTGGATTTCAAGGATGAAGCATAAGTCTAAAATACTTTTCTAAAGCTTTGATTTTATATTTCTGTTACTGTAAAGGTAATCCCCCTATAAAATAGGTGTGTTTTCTCAGTGCAAGATTATAATCTATGTTATGGTACCAATTTTCTGACCATTCTGTTGTTCTTAAAAATGTGGAGTTCGTTTAGATATCTCACTTCCTCTCCAAAACTGAATTTTAAGCTGAAAAAGTAATTATAAGTCTCTTTTTCTGACATGAATTGTCAGTGAGTCAGCTGAAATATTTTTCTCCCTTTTCCTGTTGAGGTGAATGTTTTTTAGGGTATTTGGAATGTGTTAATATGCTTTCTATTGGTGTTTCAGAGAAGCAGCATCTTTATGAAATGTGTGCCCGCTTTTTACTGCTTGTTTGCTTATTTTTGAAAGCAGCATTTTGGACAGCTCAGGCTGCTGCTCCTTAGAACAGGAATATTCTTGCCAGTTCTGACTCAGTTCTGCTGCAGTCCATCAAAGACAGCATGTTTCTAGGACAGTTGCAGGTGGTGCAGAATCCACACATGGAAGGTTTTCAGCTGTCAAAAACACATAAACAGGCGTTTTCCCAAAATGTCCTGGAAACTGATTTTGATGGAATACATCTGTGGTTGTAGCTGAGGTCCCTGGAGAATTGCAGAGCAGTAGAGTATTTCACAGTACCCATTTTGGTTCATTTAAAATGTTTGAAACAACAAAGTGTTTCAAAAACATCTGCACTAGAGCCTGCACATTTCTAAAATGCAAATTTTACCCAAGGGTCAGATGAGCTGTGGGGCAGGACAGCAGGAACAGGCACAGAGAGGAATCATCAGCTGGGGGAGAAAAGTCCTTAAATCTTCATAAAAGTTACGAGGACTTCAGATTCCCACAGTAGCACATCATGCCCAAACAGGATTAGAATTTATTTGTAATTTTTTCCTGCTTCCATAAAACTTTAAGATGTATAATTAAGGATTGTATTTCCTAACTCTTACGTGCCTGCACCTGATGTTCATCGCTTGCTTTCATGTTGTACTTTATTGTAAATCCATTGCATGGCTCTGATGTAGAATGTGTTCATCTGACCTGACCTGTCATCAAAAGACTGTTTTTTGTGAATTTTTCCATCTTTTTTTGATTTTAAAATATAAACAACATATAAAGAAATCTGAACAAACCACATATAATACTAAAATTTGGCTTTGCTTTATCTGGAACAAATGGTGTGTTACTGAAAATTGAAGGTTTCTCTCTCAGTGAAGTTCTTGGTTATGCAAATAGCTAAAAAATGAGGTGTGGATAACCAAATGGTTCCTTTTGCTTTTCTGTTAACACTTTCCAGAGCGTCACTTTAAAGGAGGGAGTTTAGAACAATTCTGTGTGGAGTTGCTTGGCACAGGCTGTAATTCACCTCCTCTTTTGCCAAATCTCAAGCAGAAGAAATGGTAATTTCCCTGGCTGGTGGATAAATGAGTCACCTGTGGGGAATCACATCAGAAATACTCTATGGGAGCACTGCAGGAATGGCTTTTCCTTCCCTGGCTGTTGCTTCCCAGCCTGTCCTGGGAGCTCATCCTGCTTGGGATGGCAGAGAGCACAGGGAATCAGTCACAGCACTGGGGTTAGGCAGGAAACACTTTTCCTCATCAGGTTGTTGTTGCCTTTTTTAGACTTTAACTAGGGAAGATGAAGCTCCCTTTCTGACAGTACTGTTTGTGTCACAGGCTATTTCAAAGCTAAATGTTTTTATTTTATACTTGCAGGCCAATTCCATGATGCTGTGAAGAGAAGTGCTTCTGCTCCCGATGATTTATCAGCTGGCTGGGATGAAAGCAAACAATGCTTGTTTAGTCCACCTAGAAATTCAAGAATGTGATTCCTACAGTACAGTTACCTTAATTACTGTAACGTGCCTACATTTTCAGGCTGCCTTCTCAGTATAACCCTCTGTGCTTCGAAATTTTATTTTGTGTACTTTGTATTTAATACACAGAATGAGCACTTTTTTAATTGCAGAAAGATATATGCTGTATTTCCCTGACCACAGCTGAAAATGGTAAGAACCAGGAATTCTGATTTCCTATTCCAGATCGCTTGGTAGAGGTGCATGTGCCACAGTGAACTGTGTTATGGAAAAGGCAGTGCTTTTTGTATTTATTTTTCTGTGGCTAAAGAAAATAAGCAATGAGTTTGTCACATTTGCATTGTTGTCATGTATTGTCAGTTTCCCATGTACTTCAAAAGGTTCCCTCCAGAATTACAAGTCTTGTAACAGTATTTTATAAATACTGTACTTGTGTGTTCTGTCTGTGTAATTGCTGTTCAGTGGTGGCAAAGAAGTCGGACTGCAACTACCTGCAGTGTCTTTGGGATTTTTAAGAGGCAAAAATCTACTCTCTGGTACTACAGCACCAAATCTGGATGGCAGACTGGGACCACTGAAAGCAATAGGCAAATTTTGGACACTTGGTCTTCAATAGCCTCTGTTATTGCTACGGTGAAGAGGTGACTAATATGGGTATGTCCGAGGTGCTAAAAGGTCTGATCCTGCTTTCTTGTATATCTCTATACATTAGAAACAGCTCCTTCTCTTTTCCAAGGTAAAGGACTATTTTTGGGAATGTCAGTAGAGCAAACCATGGAAAATGCAGACCCTTTGTGAGTGAGGCTGAGAGGATATGCAGCGAGGGTGCAGTGGAAAAGCACAGCGGCAGCGTTGCCTGGGGAGTACAGAGATTGCTGAGTTAGCCCTGTCCTGAGACAAAAACTCCTTAAAGCACAAACTTGTATGAATGTGGTTACTGCTTCACGGGGATTGGGTGGAGGCAGCGTGTCTCTGTACCTGCAGCACGGGTAATCAGCAGGCAGGAGAGTCCAGCTCTGGACAATGGAAAGCTGCTTTCCTGCTCTTACAGCAGAAGGGTTTCACTTGTATGAAAGAGAGCAAAGTCAAGGTTGTTGTGAGAGTGAGCAGTGCAAGTTTTCCCTTTGAATGTGCACATCTTACTTACAAGTGATAAAATGAAACAAATGGGTTCTTTTCTCCTACAAATGCGAGCTATATTCTACTGTTCACCATTTCACAGCCTTGCTCTTTAGAAAATAAGCCTATTTTTGTATGCAAGTATTTCTTCTAAAGGCTTGGGTTTCATCCTTTTCATACTCTAATTCTGATCATTCCAGAAATAAGATGATAGAGAGCTGAGGTTATTTTTCATAGATGATTAATTAGATCCTTAAACTTTGATGAATGGCCCCTGGATGTAGATGTAGTGCATATTCTGAGGCACTAAAGGGCTCCATGTCTGGCTATTGTAATCAACCATCGTCCAAATTATTTTTTTTTTTTTAAATCTTGCACCTCCATTCTTATTTGCTTTTTCCTAAATGTAAAAAAAAGGATCTTTTATAGTCAGGCATTCATCATATAGTAAAATTAGATGTTAGAAGCTGACACACGGCAATACGGATTATTCTGAATGTTTCATGTATTGAATTTCTTGTCCCTGTGGGACAATTATAAAATAAAAATAACAGGAGTCTGGCAGAATGGCCTTAAGAGGGTTAGTGGTTTAAAAAAAAGAAAGTACCAAAATGTTCTCAGCAGACTTGTTCCAAACCTCAAATATAGTACATTTGCAATACTGTGCAAGAATTCTTAGTGATTAGATGTATGTTTTGTTCTGTGGAAAAGGATCCCTGAATGCCAACATTTTTTCTACTGACCTTGACTGTCATTGGGACTATATTTATTTAATTTTATTGTGTTGTTATTAATTGCACCTTGTGGACAGAGGACGTAAAAATATGGCCAGTTTCACAAGGGGCCACAACTTACAGATGGTCTGGTGGGTTTTGTGTGAATAGTATTTACATTTGAAACAGTCACTGGGGAAACCCTCTCTCCAAATCAGCAGAAAGTAGACCTGTCAAAAATGTGTTCAGAATGACAATTCTGCCACATTTTGAATATCCCTTTGGAACAGGGCATGAATTGCTTAAAATGATCTGTTTTCTCAGAAGGTCTGTGTAATTCCACGCTGCTGTTGGGTGCGATTTGTAGCATCACCATTTGTGAGGGGTTTGTGTGCCAAGCAAAGCTCTGTTCCCCCAATGTTCCCTCTGCTCTGCCCTTTCCCATAAATGGAGTGGAGGTGAGCAGAGGGTGAGCTGTGACTCAGCACAGCTCCTTCTGCCAGGGCAGCAGTTCTCACCACCCAAAAAACCTGAATAAAACAGGAATCCTGTTTCTCTCCATCCCATCTCGCTGGTCCTTCCGAGGGCATCTCCACAAGACATCCAAAATTCTTGATGGGAGAGCTGGGGAAAAAAGACTGTTCTGTTGGCAAGGATATCAATACTGTGTGCATGTGGCAAAACTCACCTGGAGAGAAATGCATTAAGAGATACCAAGGCACAATTGATGCATTTTTGTCTTCTCTGTGATCAGTATTGAAAACATTACCAATTCTTTACAACTAAAAAGGTGTTTTCCCTCCTCAGTTACTCTGCTATGCAAATGTCTGTTATGCTTAATACTCCCCATCTGAACTCCTCAGTTAACTTGGTTTGCAGATAGACTGTTTTTTCCTGGAGTGGGTTGTAAATAGCCTTTAATGTACATTGAATTTCACATTGTAAAATTTTTATTTTATTCCTTGTATTATATTAAGCGAAAATCCCTGTGTATATTAAAGTGCATAATAAATATATTTGCTTTTCAGCAGACATCTAACTGTTTTAATTTTTCTACCTCATTTCCTGGGACATTTCAGGAGAAGGTTATTCAACTTGATTAACTTTCATGTAGTACTAAATGAAGCGTGATGTTTGTGTCCAGTAAGCAGCCCAGGCTAGCAAACCTCAGACCCTGGCATTAATTCCCGTGGCTTTGAGCATTTACAGGAGAAGATTTTCTGCATGTTCTTCTGTTTAAAATGACCATTATATACTGTAAATACCACGAGGGCCAATAAATTCATTATTTCACTTGCTGTAAGTTCTTTGAAAGTTCAGATGGGTTTGGTTAATTATTGCCTTGATGAGTGTTTCTCTGTAGTATTTTCAGTTTAAGCAAAAGCTCTTCTTCTGGTGGTGGGTACTTGTTTTTCTTGAATGTGTTATTAGAAGAGGCAGGGGAGAGAAGTGTTCTGGTCCTTGCAATAATACCCTTTGGCCCTGAGATCTTGCCTCACCCCTTCAGATGTAAAGCCACCATGATTTCTACAGAGGGTTTTTGAGCATGAAGGAGGAGTTTGGCTGTGCCTTCTGCAAATGGTGCTTCAGGGTTACCCCCAGGTGTTCTGCTTCACACAGATTCCAGCAGCTGGTACACATGGCTCGACTGATTCCCAAGATGAGGAAAAATTGTCATTATCTGCTTGCTTTCTGTGGATTTCTCTTGTTTCTCACAGCAATTACTGACCCTCTTTTGTTGAGTTCTCCATCTGAGATAACAAAGTAAGAGATGCATTAATTCAGTGGCTATTTTTTTATTGAAGCAAAGAATTCTCACTGAATGAATCTTTGAGTAAGTTCTATTACGTTCCAGAGACATTTTCTTCAGATAAGCACTGTAATAATATTTAAATAAAATTATTCAACACCTCTTTTAAATCTCTCATTCTATGGAATATACACAATCCCATTAAATAATGCTTCACATCTTCAGTGAGATCTCTGCAATAATTTGGCTTGTGTATTACATGTATTTTTCAAAAGAAAGCTGAGATTGGTTGGCACAGTAAACTAAAGCCTTTCAGTTAGAGGCCCGTGGAGAGACAGCAGTGAGAGTTTGGCCTTGATCTAAATCCTAATCCTTTTGTGCTACAGAGAGTCACAGAAACAGGGTATGAGACTAAGAAATCTAGTTGGCAAATCATTTTGATAAAGAAGTCTTCAAATGTGTATGTGGGTAATTAAACAGATTGATCTTTGGAATTAAAATGTAATTTGCTGGTTGTGGGGACAGAATAAGGCGTTGGGGTCTGGTTTTTTGTTTTGTATTTTTATTTCCCCCAATAACTTTTTTGTTATAACAACTTTTAAGCTTGCATCTGCTAGGGGAAAAGTTTTTTTAAAATATTAAGTAATAAAATTTGTCCTCTTAGAGTTAAGGCTGTGAGCAGAGCTATTGTGTGCTTGTTGTGTCTTGGTGAACATTAGGCAACCTCATAGAGAGACTTTAAAACTCAAAACTTTATCCATAAATGACAGAGTGGACCTTTATTATGATTGATTCTGTCATTTTCCATTATGCTGGCTATCCAGTTCACTGTGTTTTCCCCAAGAACAAAACATTCCAGTCTTGCTCTAGCTTTAATAACAGTGTGTTAGTTCTGTTGCTGTTTTTTCATACAGCTCTCACGAAAGGTGTTACTGTTCACCAGTAAATCCCAGAGCACTTCCCAGAAAACGCAGGAGGAATACTGAGATGAAGATAGGTTTGCTCTGTCAGTCACTGAACAGGCTCAGAACAACGTCAGGAAAAGCCCCTGGGCCTCTCCCAGCACTAGGCAATTCTGCTGCCTTGAATAACCTGTTGTCTGGCATTAACTCATCTGTTTTTTTTTTTTTTTTCCCCAGTTGCTTTTTTTAGCTGCTTTTTGTGCATTTGCAGTGCAGCTCGCTGGAGGCTGTCCATGCAGCTGGGTGCTGTGGCAGAGGAGTCAGCTCTGCCAGCAGATTCCTGCAGGATTGGGCCAGGGACCAATCTGTGTCTGTTGTGCTCATTTTTCCTACTGCAATCAGAGCTTTCAAAAAAAAAAAAAATCTAGGAAAAAAAAGCCAGGCTTATCCAGGAGCCTCGCTGCCAGGTGAGAGCTTTGTGAGAGGCAGCACTGAGCATGCATCCAAGCCTTTGTGTCCCAGTGCCAGTTTTGTGCTAATGTAGCACTCTGAATTGGATGGGAGATAAAGCAGTCTGAATGTTTCTGTCTCTGCTAACGTTTCACATCTCCCCTGTGCCTTGGTTAGCTGGCAGCCTGCTGGTGAGTTAATGGGGATCCTGTTTCTGAAGGCTGTCACCTGATGGTATCCGTGGTGTGGAGAGACAAGATCCCTCTACAGGCACGCTGCTCAAAGCAGAGAGGTGTTTCAGAAGCTGGAGAGGCCAGGTTGCATACTTTCCCTTCCAGCTGGACCTCTCCTTACAGGAGCAGGAGCAAAAAGCACCTGGATCAGGGATGTACCAGGTTTAGTTGCATGAGAAGAAAGCAGGGAAAGGTTCACAACATCTCTGAAGTCTTCTCTTTGCCATGTATGAAAACTTCCCTGCTAAAGCAAATCTTGAGATGATTAGAGGGTGCATAATTAAGATTCCTCATTTGGCAGCTGGAGCTGTTCACTGCAGACTGGGAATGAGGCAGAAGTGCATTTGCTCTGGCTCTGTTGCAGTGTTGGCCCTGGTAACACCGTGCTTAATTCACTCTACTTGTGCTCTGCTGAGATTTCCCACAAGAGCACTGGATGGAGTTGGTTTTGAAATGCTTTTGCTAATTATTTTTTTTAATGTGAAATTAATGAACAGAATTATTCAGGGACATTCTTATTTACATGGGGTCAAGATTTCAGCAGTTACAGTCCACTTCCATAGTAGGGTTTGAAGAGTGTGGTTCCCTTCACCTGAGGAAAGGTAGCAAAATCTGTGCCTAAACTGATACAAAAGCGCTTTTTGGCTCACGCTGCTGGCTCATTTACATGCAGCCTATTTTCTAAAAAGGGTAAGTCTTTCCTCTTTGCCAGGATGGGATGATGGATTTAAGAAAAGCCATTTCAGGACACACCAGAAACTCATCCAGCCCTGCAGTCTGTCATTAGCAATGACCAATATCAGATGTGAAGAGAAAAGTACAGCAGGGAAAATTTTCAATGATTTTTTCCTCTAAATGTTCTTTGTGGTTCAGGGATTTCCAAACCCAGAGACAATATTTTTGTCATTAATATTTTCTGTGTCAGTCAGTGTTAACCAGGAACAAGTGGCTGACATTGAAAAAGTGCACTGTAATTTATAAATAATATTTGTTCTTGAAGGGTAGGACCATTCAGCAACCAGCTACTGAACAAAAGTGTTAAGCCATGAGTAGATTTATACCAGGTCTCTATATGTCCAAAAGAATTTGGTCTGGAATAAATGTGGGGCAGTTTATATGAGCATTACACAATGCAGAAAGTAAAGATACTGTTTGAAGCATGAGGATTTCCTTGCATCTGCTGAAAACCTGTTTTGCAGCAAGCTAGAAGGAGCATTCCTGTGCCCCAGCTCCATGTAGGGTTGATCTTTTTGCATAGAGACAAGACAATCCCAGCAACATCAGAGTTAATTCTTCCCTTATTAACAGCACTGGAATATTGATTTACTGCCTCTCAGCTCTTTGCCAAAGCCATCAGATGCTGGCAATAGGGAGTGCACACTGTCAAAAAGGAGTGTTTTCCAGATTACCAGTGGGCACAAAGGGGAGCACAGGTGCAGGAGCATATTTCCATGGTGCTGCTCAGCAGTGCTGCTGTGCAGGAACAGGGACCAGGTGAAAAGGAAAATTGCCCTAGCAGATGTACTCCCTCCTGCATTTCCTAAGCTCCCAGTTTGCCAAGCCATATCCCCAGGACAAAGCACTTTCCCTGCAGAAATAATGACTGTGTTTGCCTTTTCAATCTGCTTTCATTTAACTCTGGGATTTTCACAGATCCCGTGGACAGTGACTAGAAGTTGCCAAGCAGTGTCGAGCTGCTTTAAACTTGATACTCCCTACACTCCTAATCTATTCCTTCAGAAACCAAGCAGGTTTCCACAACTTAGGTAACACCATGGCCCAAGTATTCCTTGGCTCCTCCACTGTGGCAGGACTGCTAGGTTGTGATCACCATGCCTCACATGGAAAAAGCAATCTCAATTAATGCTCTCTGTTCTCATATTTGATCCTGATTATTAGGGGGTGGGGTGGTGCTGAGCATGGAGATGGCCAGACAGGGCATGGATTTGGAAAAGAGGTTTGGTCTGTACACAGGTATGTTTGTTACATGCCAGGGGGAAGCATGGAACACCTTGCTGGAACACCCAGCTCCACAGTGGGCAGCACGGGCTAAGCAGGGAGTAACAAATGAGAGGTGAGTTGAAATCAAAGCCTACAAAAACACCTCAGAGGCTCATTTTTGGCATGTCAGAGGAGGGGCTGTCAGTGCAGAGCACAGGGCATGGCAAGAGCCACACTAGGAAGGTTGTCCTTGAGGTGGATACAGCACGGGATGTGAGATTTAGGAATTTTCATTGTGAGAAGAGAGCTTTGCTCATCTGCCTGAGAGGTTGCTGAGACTGACAGAAGAGGCCCTGAAAAGTTAGGTGTGATCTGAAGACCAAGTTAGTGACAGAATGTCTTCATCCTGCTCCTAATGCAGGCTGTCCCCTGCTTGGGAGCAGCTGGTGGGAGGAATATGTTTGGATATCAGGGCGCTGCCGTAGCCTTGGGGTGGAAAGCAGGCTGGCACAGCCTGACCCCTCCCTTCGGAGCAGGGCTTGGATCCATGCATGCATTCGTTTGAAATTACATAAGGCTCCTGAAGCTTGGGTTGCTGGGGTTTTTTTTCCATTTCAGGGACGTTTACCTAAGTCTGTTGTGCAATTAAGACCAGCAATAGCTGCTTGTGTGCAGCACTGCTGGGGCTGCAGGGCGGTCCCTGCATCCAGAGCTGGAGCACTGCAGAATTCCATGGGGATACCTGGGGCTGCAGGGCGGTCCCTGCATCCAGAGCTGGACCACTGCAGAATTCCATGGGGATACCTGGGGCTGCAGGGCGGTCCCTGCATCCAGAGCTGGAGCACAGCAGCATCCATGGGGATACCTGGGGCTGCAGGGTGGTCCCTGCATCCAGAGCTGGAGCACAGCAGCATCCATGGGGATACCTGGGGCTGCAGGGTGGTCCCTGCATCCAGAGCTGGAGCACAGCAGCATCCATGGGGATACCTGGGGCTGCAGGGTGGTCCCTGCAGATTTCCATGGGGATACCTGGGGCTGCAGGGTGGTCCCTGCATCCAGAGCCGGAGCACAGCAGCATCCATGGGGATAACTCGCAGCCACCGCCCAGACTGATGGCTGCCAGCAGGGCTGGCTCCCCTGGGAACAAGCTGAGGGCTATTCAAAGAGCTTGAGTCTCTCTGTAAACATGGAATGCAGCCAGTTTATGACACAGTCCACCCTCTGTTAGCTGAGATTAGTCAGGGAGTCTCCAGGTACGCTCCCTCAAACACGAGCGCTGCGGGATGTGCGTGGGAACGCACACCCACACGGAGAGCAGCAGGTTTATCAGCCCCAGGCTGATGCTGGCTGTTCCTGACCTGTGCTGCCTCATTCATGCAGGCAGGAGGAGGCTAAAGCCAGCACAGCATCCTCGGAGCCAGACCAGGAGGAGAGAGCCCGTGTCCCAGCCCCAGGGCTGTGAGGAGCATGGTGCCCATCTCCCCTTCCTTCCACCTTCTGGGCAGGATTTCCCCTCCAGCACCAGGTTCACAGCCACATCTCTGCTCGTCTGCCATAACCACTTTAATCCCCAGATAATGCTCAGACTGAAGTTTACTGGATAGTGAGAACTGGTTTAGTTTAAGGCAATCCAAATGGAGCATGATGGAATGAATACTGCTTCACTCACTATTTCATCTGGCAGCGAGTGCAGGATCTTTAGGAACAGCTGACTAAAAAAGGAAAGCTACCTCACATGGCAAGAATTTCCATATTGCTTTTAAAAATGAAATAAAATGAAAGAGAGCAACCCTGAGTCCCTTTCCTCCCAGCAGACTGCAGTCTCAGAAAGAACAATGCAATATCATGTGTGAAAATGCAGGCAGAACTCCCAAATGTTTTCCCTATCTCTGTTTTTTATTGCTTCAACAGCAGCTTATGAAACACTGGGGTAAAAGGACTCAAAGCAAAGTCTGAAAAGACACAGAAAACAATAAAGTGGATCCCACAGGAACAGCTGTCACTGTCCTTCAGCATTCCATTGTTCAGTGTGTAGGAGCAGAATGTCAGTCATCTACCATTTATTGATCACTTTCATTACTAGGCATTAGTATAGGAGTTCTGTAGCTGAAATTCCACTGAAAGAACAGAGTTTTATTGCCAAGTTCAAAACCCATGAAAAAATACTTCCAGAAACATTTATGATTGCATTTAATCTGTGACAAATCACAGTGGAATATGGTTTGGCCAGTCCTTGGCATTAACCAGATGCAGAGGGATTCAGGCTTCTCTGTTGTACAAGAAAATGACTCACATATTCCTCTTTCATCCTAGGGGACAGATGAAAAACTGATTGCAGGCTTTCTTGCCACTATCCTTTTTTTGCTCTTGGACCAGTCCTGTGCTCAAGCTGGGTTTAAGGAAAACAAAAGATGTTTATGTCTAAGAGATTAAACATGCTTTGGCTGTAGCCATGAGCTAGTCCTAGCTGTGGCACTATGCTAAACTTGTGTTATATCCCAATCCTGAGGCATGGTGGCAAGGAATAACCCTGACTGTTTGCCTCATCCCATTTTTATGCTGTTTTCCCTCCACTGGCTTTGCAGACTTTCATAACCACAAGGCAATGGAGACTGTGCTGGCAAATTGCAATCTAGATTTAAAACATATCTATATATACACTCTCTTTTCAAGGGCCTTACATCCAGTGGAAGCTTGGCCCCATGAAGTGATGTTTATAACACAGTATTTTGATAACTATAAATGCTGTTGAGACTCAGAGCCCAATACAACTGCAGTCATTACAGGCCCAGAGAAATTGTTTTCAGGCTCGTGCCAACAAATTGTGATTAATTTCTTTGTTGTGGTGCAGGCTGGTTTCTGAGCATGTTCCCATTAGCTCTGTGAGCAGCCTGTGCAGTCACTGGCGCTCTCCACAGGACTCATCCATCCTCCTTTCTGCATCATTGCCTGCAAAATGCAGTGTGCAAACCTCTGAGTGGCTTCCTTCCCCCCATCTTTACCTCCAAGCTGGAAAATGCTTTTTTTTTTAGCTGCTCTGAGGAGGCATTTGGGACCAGCAAAGATGAGGGTACTGCTGTCTTTTATAGCAACTACATGTATAATTATATACATAATATATACATTTTATTGTACATTGCTATATGTAGGAAAATAGCAGCAATTCATCTAAATTGAAGCTGTGGAAAGAAGACTCAGAGTCAGCTCCAGTTTGAATTTTCTGCTAAGTTTGAAACCACTGAAGCGTTTTCTTTTGTGATTTTGTTACTTCAATTTTTTTAAAGTAAAACTTAGAGAAGTAAAAGGCAGGCATAAAAATGGGGGGCTTGACAAGAGAAGGCAGTGGTTTTTAGCTGATTGGATGCAGTTTCCTCCCAATTAGATCTCTGGGTCAGGCTGGCTTTCAGAGTGGAGCCTCAAGTCTTTAAACACAAAAAGTTTAATCTTTACACAGCTTTAATTCTCCAGTCTTTTCACCATGTGAGCTTGTAAATCTACCATGCTCCAGGTTTTCCAAAGTGTAGTTTCTGCCTGCTTTTAGCTTGCTTTATTCATCCAA
This sequence comes from Oenanthe melanoleuca, assembly GCF_029582105.1. NCBI lineage: Eukaryota > Metazoa > Chordata > Aves > Passeriformes > Muscicapidae > Oenanthe > Oenanthe melanoleuca. The sequence goes on along the minus strand of NC_079337.1, from coordinate 5,112,413 downwards.
ATCACTCGGAAGTATGAGCAAGCATATTCCAGTCTCGGTGCTCTGCTTCCTGGCTTTCCTCTGGCTGCCATCCATCAGGGACAGGGGAAGAGGCACAGACACGGCTTGGCTTTGTGGGGAGCACTGGTGAGGCTTAAAAGCAGGTGAGACAGCACCAGAGAGAAACTCATTTCCTCCTCTGGCATGTTTCCCCCTTGATTTAATCATTCCAAGCAGCCTGTGGATCTAAAACCTGAGCACGGGCTCTTATCTGCTGAGGTGTAACATTTCAGAGCTGCTGCTCAGAATAAGCAAAATGTGTTTGCAGAATATATTAGTTAGTATTTTTTGGAGCATTTTTGGTCAAACTCAGGGGAGTTGGGTTCATGGTTGTAAAAGCATGCAGTCCAACAGGCAGAGATGATAAAGCCTGGTACCTTGGCCAGGAACAAAGCTACAAGGGAGGGTCATAAGGGAGAGTTTTTTGGATGAGGATGGTGAAACAGGTTGCCCAGAGACATGGTAGAGGCCTCTTCCCTGGAAACATTCCAGCCTGGTTGGAATGAGCAACCTGACCTAATTGAGGATGCTCCTGCTCATTGCAGGGAGGTTGGTCCTTTCACCATTCCGTGATTCTTTCATCTCAGATTGCCCAGAAAACCCATCAGGTTTATAATCCTCAGGTACAGCCAAATTTCCTCCACCCCTAGAGCAGCTTCATTGAAGTTAACTTTAGATTGGTGCAGTTGGAGCCATCAGGGGTGAGGAAAAGAAAGGTAATCTCTATTGGTAGGAAAATGAACTTACAGTGTTAACTTACAGTTACAGTGAACTGTGCTGACTTGATTTATAGGGACAAGAAATAATGCCTTTGTTCCTCCACAAGAATGGATGATTATGTTTATTTGAATCACAGCAAACTGTTTGGAGCTGACTGCAGGAGGTGAAGTAGCTGCTGTGTGATCTCACTCTCTGTGGTTCAGGAGTTACATTCTCTTGCCTTAAAGCCTCCATCAATACCAGATCCTGAGCAGTTAACGAGTCTGGTAGAAGATCATACAAATTTGGCACCTAAGGCAGCTTTAATCAGACTGAAAGCCGTGTTGTGCAGAGCTCCTGGTGCTGTTATTTACTGCACTACAATCACTGCTCTCTTCCTTAGAGCCACTGCTCTGCCTAAAGTCATATCAGCTACTGCTGCGATCAGATTTCACAAGTCAAGCGGAGTCACACCAGATCTGTGTGTGATGGGAGCCCTTAAAAATACACCTACTGCTGCAGGCAAAGGCATCTGAGCCTCAGCAGGATGCTTTGCTGCTTCCTGGGGGTCTCTCAAGATGCATTAAAGACATTTTTGGCACGCAGCATGACTGCAATGGGAAGGAAGAAGGGTGCAGGAAACGCTCCTTCTCTTTTCTGTCCCTTTAATCCCTTTTTACTTTTGTCCTCCTGTTCTCCCCATGCCTTGTGAGTGAAAGCTTTCTGTAACCCCATCTTGGGGCAGGAGTTTGTTGTGCTGCTTCCCCAGAAATGAAAAAGTGCCTCTCTACCTCCCTGCTGGTGCTCCTTCATTCCTCACCACCAGCCTTTTGACAGGCACAATGTCACTGCTAAACCAAACCTAGCCACTAATGATGTCATTATTGTTATAATTACTATTGCTGTTGTTATTATTATTTTAGTTAGGGGCACAAAAGTGTCCTTCCTCCTAGCAGAAGGGATCCAGCAGAGGTTCCTTGAGTACTCAAGACCTGCAGAAAATGATAGTTCACATCCTCCTGTATCCCTCTTTTATGAAAGCAAGTGTTACAGTTAATTATATGGACCCCGGGGCACTTGCTGGCTCCATTCAGACACAACGAGTGGTAATGAGAAGGATGCCTTTTTTTTAATTCACCATAAAACAAGGCTGTTGCCTCCAGCTCTCTGCTGCATAAACCCTGGGATGTATTTTTATATCTTTCCATTTGGTTCAGCATTGTCTTGCAGAGAGTGTTTGACAATAACCTTTAATTTGAGGAGATGCTGCTGCAGACTGTAATTAAGGCAGCCAGTTGGGTGTTGGTTTGTTGGGGTTTTTTTTAAAAAAGGGAATCAACCATCAGCAGAATCTTTAAAAAGATGAGGAGACTTCCTCCTAGTTAAGTTGTTTAAATAGGATGTCTCCTAGAGCTTTTTTCCTTGAGAAAATAACCTTCTTTGTAAATATGTTAAATATACCAAGCTATTCTATAGATTGTCTTCTTAAAGGTGACTTCTTAAGGTTTTGTGATGTAACAAAGACAAAACTGGGAAGTGTTTTGATTGTAGCTGGGCTCAAATTTCATTTTGAAGGGGAAAAAGCCTTTTAATTATTTCTGAAATAATTGCTTGTGATAATACAATCTCCTTTGTAATGTTTAGACAGAAATAGTTTCTATATAAATAGAGACATTTAATGTAAGAGTAACCTAATCTTTGTTTGAGCACTGTGATACTTCAAGCCCTATTATAGGATAAAAAGGTTTTCATATCAGCAGATAGCTGTTAAAAAAAACAATTTTAATGATAATTGAAGGTCTAATTAGTTGGTTTGTAATACTTAACAAATATCTTTACTACTTCAAGACTTGCTAAGAAAATAGCTCTGCTAAGGAGATAGCTCTGCCAATTTAAGCTAGAGGAACTCATAAAATATGAATTTGAAAGGGCTGCTTAAAAACAAAAAGCAAAGGTTCTCTTATTTAAAAATAAAATCTTTTTAAATTGAGCTAAATTAGAATTAGAATGTACTTTCAGCTCTGAAGAGGCTCTGAGAGTGGCAGTAACTGCATCAATGGATTTCCACCCAAACCACAGATGAGGGCAGCAATTGTGGCTCCTGTTTTACAGAGGAAAGTCAAAGAGTGGAGGAGGAGGAGGTGCTGCAGAGGGATCCCACCCAGATGCCCGGGAATGGCCAAGTTCTCACCCAGTGTGGAACAGAGCATATCAAAGTGATATTTCCATTTCTTTTGCAACCATGGGCTTGTCCCATCCGTGAGGATTACCAGTGATTCTGGCAGGAGCAGATTTCCCAGCAATCAAATAAAAGGGATTACATTTGCTGTGGCTGGGATGATTTCTGGGTGCAGAACAAGGGCAGATGTGAGATTTATGGTGTGGAAACCAAAATCCAGGCAAGGTTTTTAGCTTTGTTTTATCAATGCTGCTCAACACTGCACTCTTTGCCCTGCATACAGTGTTCCTTGGATGGAAAAAGAAGGGATAATATCGCCTGCTTTCTCCAAAACAAGCTCATCCTCATCAGGGAGATAGACTTGTGGAAAACCACACCCTTATTTCTGAAAACATTTTTATCTGTAGGGCTCTAAAGCAGAACCATGGAACATTTTGGGTTGGAAGGGACCTTAAACATCATCCAGTCAAACACACACACCCCCACCCCACCCTGGGCAGGGAATGTGAGCTGCATGAGCACCAGATGGAAAAATAAAACATTTATAAGTATGCTTCAGGAGGGCTTTCTGGCCTGCTAGGAAACTGATTTAAAGCCTCAAAGCTTCAGCAATCTTCAGGATTATGCTGTATTAAATTGAGAATCTCTGATGGGACTTCTGGCCAGTGGCTTAGTGGTTACAGTGTTCTGTGTCAGGGATTATGAGCTCCCACATGTGTGGTGCTAAATTGCTTGTGCCTTGGCTTTGCAGAGGAAAAGAGCTCTGACACTGCACCCACAGCTCATGCCAGCCAGCTCAGGGCCATTGTGCAGGAAAAATGGGAAATGGGGTGGTGTAGATGGGATAGCAGAGCACTGGAGAACTAGGCACAGCAATTATGATATACGTATTTTTAATTAAATTTCACAGATTTTAAATGTCGTTCCAAGAGGGGAGAATTCCCAAGGCTACCAATCATTTTGCACCACTTATAATACCCATAAAGTGCTGCTACCTTTCATCAAGTCACTGCAAAAAAAAAAAAAAAAGAAAAAAAAAAGAAAATCCTTGTACAAAATGTGGAAGATTTATAGCTCTGGAAAAGTTTGCAAGAATGACAATGTTGATACCCAAACTTCAATTTTGGCACTGTTTGTTGTTCATTTAATCTTTCTGCTTTAATCTCAGCAAATGAAACCGACTTGAAACCTCTGATTTTTGTTACTCTCCAAGCTAATTCTAGGGCCAAAAAAAAAAAAAAAATCTGTGATGAATATGCCCGAGGGATAATGGAAATTGCTGTGCTTGGTGTTTGCATTTGTGTAGGGTGTGCTTTGTACTATATATGCAAAAGTGCTACTGCTTTATCATCATATATGATCTTCTGCTATAATACTTGCCCAGTGTTTCTGTTTGTATTTAATTTCTCCTTGATATCTGTAGAAAACAACTTTCCAGTGGCAATATCCTGGTAAAGAAAAGCCCAGGGATATATTTCTAGTGAGCAAAACCTCTGAAAAGAAAGGGAAAACAGATAAAGTCCCCCCACAAGGAGCAGCTCCTCAGGAAGATTCTGCTATTGGAGATATATAATTACCTAATAGCTCCCATCCTGCTGTGAAGCATATAATTAGCTGACATCCTCCCCCCTCTTGAAAGGGAACAAATGCTGCATGGATTCAGTTAGAAAATGATTAAATGAAAGTATTGCTGGGGCTCAGTGCGAGGAGGAACCTGAAGGACTCGGATATTTGTCTCAGATGCTGAGACAATCACAGCCACTGCATCCCACTCCAAGCTGCTCAGAGCAAGGGCTCCTGCAACCCAGGCAGGCAAAACAGGAGTCAGGAAAAGCTGTTGTGTAAATAAGCTGAGAGGCAATGCCAGAGAGAATACAATTTAAATAATAAAGGTAGGAATGACTCCTGCTCACCTCTGAACCTGAGCTTTTCTCTAACATGGCCAAGGAAAAAACTACCTGAGCAAGTTCCATGGCCTCTTTAACAACAGTCATTAGACAGTATTGTTTATATCCCTTTGAATGGAATTGTGAGAGCATTGTGGGAAGGCTACCACAATTGTTAAAAGCTAATAATACATGTGGTATTTGATGATTTGTTAAATTAATGAATCATTATATACCTCAGATATGCAGCAACTGCGACTCTGGCAAGCATCAATTTATAACTTAACTGTAGCATGATTGAACTTAATGGAAAAACTATTAAAGTAAGAATGTGAAATCTTCCAGAAAATAATGCTGCCATGTGCATTGAAGACTGCAGACTCTCTAGCTTCTAATCTCTTCCCCATATCTAAAGCAGATCTTTTGTTAAGTCAATTAATGAAATTAAATTATAATTTAAAGAGAACCGCAGGAGAAAATAGTCTTTATAAGTAATTTCTGTATATGTGATAGATAAAAGGATAAAAAACATGAGCAATTATAATTCCATGCACTTTGCTGAACAGTTGCAGCTGTAGTGAGCTTTCATTCACTTATAGAGGTACAACTAGTTGAAGTGCCAGCTCCACACTTCATTTCCATAAATGAGCACCCCCAGCACTGGGGGTTTGTGCACAGCAAATCCATATCTGTAATCTGGAGTCAGCCATGGAGGCTGCAAGAGCAGTTTTTCCACAATCACAGCTATTTTTTCCAGCACACGAGCCCTGAATCTGGTTCCAATTTTCCTGGCTGTGTGCATCGAGTGTTATTCCTGACAAATGCTGTCCCTGAGTGCTTTGGGGCTTGCCATGTGCCAGCAGCATCCCTGTGGCCAGCTCCAGCTGCCCAGAGGAGTACAGCCCTTGGCACCATGCAGCCTCTGTGGAAAATGCCAATTATTCCTGCCCAAACAGCACAGATATGGAATTTACAGGGATACGTGCATGTATCTACGGGTTTCTTTCTGTGTGCACACAGTGAGAAGAGAACCTGGGAATTCATCCTTTCCTCCAAACTCAGGGATGCACCAGCCTGGCAGCACCGTGTGACACGTTTTTATGGTGACAGCTGTGGGATTTCTGCTGGCATTACGCTGGTTTACTAGGGAAAAACTGCCCATGGCTTTTGAGAGGGGCTTGTATTGACCCTGAACTTCAAACAATTTGTTTCTAAGTTGTCAAGCAGAGTCTACTGGGTTAGATCATAGGATTTCTGTAAATACCATCCCATGCTGGCACAATGCTATCTGTTCTGCTGTGGGTTTAAAACTGTAATTCCTGCTTTTTCTTTGCTAGCATCCAGATTTTTTGCTTATGGCAATACACATAGGAGAGGTAGAGGAATATTAGCAGGAATGGAGTTTTAGGACAGCTGTAAAAATAGTTGATTCCATATACCTTTGTGCCTTGCAAAGCATTAGTAACTGGATCCTGGCTACAGCATGTAATTACACTGCTTGATGCATTGTTGGGCATTAGTAGGATTCCTTCCATCTGTCTAATATTTCCCATCCAAGAATACTATCACATTTTATTACAGCCGTTTAAAATTTCCTGATCCTTTTCCAAGCTCACTCTGGGTGTGATGATACGGAATTTCACCCAAAATATTTTAAAGGCAAGCTAAGCATTAAAAAGCAGGCTTGGATATTATTTCTTATTACCAGTGTCTCAAATTTATGCTTTTGCTGGTGTAAAATAATTTTGGAGCCATTAAATATGGCTGATCACAAAATCATCAGTCAAATACAAAAATGCTTAACAGAGACCAAGGACTTCACAAAATAGAAAATTAATGAATCCATGTTCTCCCATCTTAATTGCCTATTAAATTAGCTTTCTCTATAGGAAAATAACTTAAAATCAGATCTGAAGATGTGTCAGTTGTAGCTAAATATGAATTAATTTAACAGAGGAAGGCAAAAGCACAGCCCCAGGTCACTCACCCTCCCCATCCTTTGTTCCTCAGGCTGGCTGCATCCCCTTCCCTCCCTGCCAGCCTCCAGTGCCATTACTGCTGTGGCCCTGGTAAAAGCCTGCAGTGGTTTGGTCTGAGCTACAAATGATCTCAGATGTTTCTGTAAAAAAAGCTGAGGGTGTGTTTTTTGCCAATGTTTTTGTTTTTAATGTAATTATAGAATGTAAAGAAAAGAAATCTCATAGCCTATCAGTTTTCTCTTATCTGTGGGAGATCTGGCTCCTCAAAAAAACCCCACATGTAGGCTCTTTAACTTCTCATTTTGGATAAACCATTTTAAAATTACACCTGACATCCTGATGCTAATTCATTTCAGGGACAAATTTTTTTTTTTCATAGTACACCCCCCCACACATTTAAAGTGATGACCCAGTTGAGAGAAATAGAAAAATACATTCCCTGTGCATTTTTGCTCTACCTTGACAAAAAATGGCAAATATCCACAAACTGAAGGATTAGGCAGCACAGTAAATTTCTTATTACAATAGGCTGAAAATACCCTCAGGAAATTTCAAGACAGAATCTGCTTGTGGTCTGCAGTTGGTTTTCATACAATGGAATGAAGATTTCATTAATATATTGAAGTGGCACCTTTTTGCCCCAGACCAGGGAAGGTTGGAATAAGAACTATCTCTATCTGTTGCTGTCTTTGTACACAGATTAGCCAGAAAAAAATCTTGTTAGTTTGGAGAAGAGGATATTGCATGGATATGGTGGTTTAGGGAGATGGAGGTACTGAATATTCTGCACACCACCTTTTTTATGGACACACATCTAGAGGTATCACTGTGTGGCTCCATTGAAATCTGAGCAGGAATGCTATTCCCTGCCCTTCTCCTCAGTACTTTTCCTATTGTTTCAGCTGTCTCCAGCATCTTGCTTTGAATTGTTGATTACAAATGACCTAAATTCTCGAATTACCATTTCTGTATTTTCTTCAGGAAGCTTCTGTCAGATTCCAGGACATTATATTTTAGGATGAAGAGCTTAAAATAGGCACATATGATTTTGATAAATAAAAGAAAAACACTGCAGACTGCAAAGCCATCTGAATATAAGAGTGGTTTGTCTTTTGCCCACTCTAATTAGGCCATCAAAAATAGAAATATTGAGCCAGGCACATCCAATTAAGTTTGCCATTCACCAAGCTCGAGGCTTTCTTAGGGAGATTTCCACCATAATGATAAGGAGCTGGAAAAAGCAAGCAGTCATTAGCAGGGCTCGGGGAGTTTGGTTTCCTTGATGTGAGCCGCGGTCGAGCCGGAGGCGGCAGGACGCAGCAGCTCTTTCTTAGACAGCTCTCCTGGTGGTGCAGGGTGTAATGATGGCCTTCTAGTGGCATCAAAGCAGGCTGGTGCTGCTGCAGAAATGGCTTTGGAGACCTGAGCAACCACCATCCTCGTGCCCACTAGGCTGTGTGAGGTCACGGGCTGGGAGGGACTGCTGTGTGTTGGTGGCTCCCAAAGAGGAAGGGTGTGGGGTCCTGGAGCAGCTCAGAAGGGATTGGATTTTGTGTTTCCATAGAGATGAGAGAGGGAGAGTTGACCAAATTTACTCACAAGGTCCCTTCCAGCCTAAATTTGTCTGTGGTGTTTCTGTAAGATGCTGAGTTGATAAGGATTGCTTGGATAGTGGTGGAGGGTTGCTTGGGCTCCATAATCATCCTCTCATTCCCATAAGATCTTTTTGCCCAATGGAGCTCATTCAGCACCACTTTAAGTGAGCAAGAATGGCTTTCTGAGTGGTGCTGGCTGGTGCCAGAAAGCTGTCATTCCCTGCAGGAGCCAAGGCTCTCTGAACAGGATGGCATTGTAGTCACAACCTCCAAAGAAAGGAAACCGCGCGACCCGCTCGAGGTGAACAAACGTTGTGACCTGCAAGATGAGAATCGTTCTCTGGGAAGTCTCAGGAGGCTTTGGAAGACACCATGTCACTGAGAGGTTAATTATTGCACAGAGCAAAAAATGAGAATAAACTGGGGAGCAATTGGAAGGCCAGTGCACACATGTCCTGGTGAAAACTCACCTGAAGCAACCTTGATAAGCTCAAAGACTGAACAATTCATCAGTGCTCATTTGCTGAAGGAAACTGGTGGATTGGTAAATTATTGGGGCAATTTCTATCTACAAAGGCAGCTCACCAGCTCACAAAGAAGAAGATATCATACTAAGGGCTGGCTCACATTTCCACTGTGGATTAATAACAACTGAGTGCATGCTGGCACGTAATTTAGATTCCAGCCATGAAGTCTCTGAATTGTGGGCTGGAAGCTGCAATAGTGTATTTCATAAATACAGCTATTGTTTTTGCTGGCATGGTGCTGCACAGAGCAGTAAAGAGAGCACAGTGCAACGTTTAGCAAACTTAAAGGCCAGGGAACTGTCTGAAAATCAAGTTTGCATTATTTGGGGGATCAAAAAGCTGTTCCAAATTGAGCTAAAATGCACAGATAAAGTTGCTAAAGTGGAAAGTGTGCATCTATGGGTTTGAAGTTTTCCCTAATTTGCAACTTTTACTTATAAGGGAATATTTTATTTTAAAAGTTATTCTTAAGATTGAATATTCATATAAATATCAGGCTGTGGATCCTCTCCACCCCCAAAAGAAACGTTTGCAGATTGTGAATATTTGATGTCAAGGACAAATTCAAAAGGAATTAAAACATAACACTGAAGTGAGCAATTGCTGAATCCAGGCAATTTAATTTCCCTCCTCCAATGACATTATCGTGCACCTACTTACCAAATCACAGCTTTTAGTAATTAAATAAATTTATGTTAGCTTGGGTTAAATTGTTTTGGGTTTTTTTTAGGTCTGGGGACAAAATCAATGCCACTAAGCCTTCGTCTAATCACCATAAATTCCCTTTTAAATGTAGGTTTGGTAGGTGTATTCTTCATTCAGACTAATGCAATTTCATTTTAAGTACGAGATATACTGAGAACACTGAGATAAATAAGTGCTCCTCTTTTGTAAGAAAGTTTTGTTTTTCTTAGATTTTAAATCACATAAAATAATGAGGAGGTTGAAATTCACTTTTTTTCACAGCATGATTCCCTATGGTTAAGCTTTTGCTTATTTATGTGAATCTAAAGTGGGATTTAAAAAAATGTATGTTTTGGTTTTACTCAAACATATTCTAAAGCTGAGGAAGGAGTTTAGGAGTGACTCAGATGTGCTTAATTCAGGGCAAACAGATGAGGAGGAGCAGCAGTTCTGTCCCCTGAGTAGAGATTAAATCAAGATTCCCTGAGTAGGTGTTGTCCATCCTACTCCAAAAGCTTCTGTTGATTTCTGATTGATCTCAGGCTGAGTTTTTTCCCAAAAGGAAACAACAGATGCTACAGGAACAGTGCCTTGGCCCCCAAGAAGGGAGCTCAGTGACCCAAAAACCCACAGCAGCTTTGGGCAGCCAGGCTGCAGTCCTGGATTCACACAGCATTTATGTCACCAGTGGTTCTACCCAGAAACTTTGACACAAGGGTTCAATTCACACAAAAAAAAAAGCTTCTGAATTCACATGGTTTATAAGTCAGGCTCAGGGATGCAACATATCCTGGAGCAGGAGCACCAGAGCTCCCCACTGCTGGGGTACCACGAGCAGGAAGAGTCAGATATCCCAGCAGGAAACTGGGAGAAGACTGAGCAGGAAAGGCCAAGAGGAAAGTTTCTGCATTCAAAGGCACTTGTAAACCTCATTCCAGACTAAGGAAATGAGATGAGAGCTGTGAATCCTTCTCTGCAGCTAATCACTGAGATGGAGAGGGCCTTTCTCAGCATCCACTTCAGGATTCCAGGAGGGAGGAATGAGCCCTGTTCAGCAGGGTTTTCCCTTGGGTTTAGATGCTGACCATAATACAAAATTGAAACTGTTTTGTGCATCCATTTGGACATTCAGCATGAGGAGATGCAATCTCCCAGGGCCACTCCAAAACTGTTGGAGTTCCTCAGTTTGCCAGGGGGATTCCTGGCACAAGCAGAACTGGAACTTAAAGCAAGTTATTTATGCTTGGATACTCGAGTGAACAACTGATAAACACATCTGGATATATTTATCTTTCAGTAACCACAGATCTGCTCCTCCCAAGTATAAAACAATATTTGTTGCACTCTTGTTTATTGAGGTTTCTTACCAAATTCACATCATTGAGTCATGGGAGTAAAGTACTCAAGTATAAACTTCATTGCCTGTGAAAAGCCACACTTAATTCACTGATCTTCCCTATTGCTGTGTCCAGGGCAGGATTAATGGAGCAGTGCTTAGGAACTCCTCAAAACCACTTTAAGATTGTTTTCCCTTTGTTTCAGCTAAAAATAGGAGTATTAACTTTCTCAATAGGAGTATTGATTTCCAGATAATTTACAGGTGGAACTTGCATCCTTATGAATGCATCTGTAATGAAACATGAGAACCATTCAGAGAAGCTGTCTGGAATTAACAGCCAATACACTGTTGGGAACCCAGCCACCTCAGCTCAAATTTGGGAAGTTTAAAGTCTTTTATAACTGATATAATCTCTCTCATGGGGCACACACTTCCCACAGGATGTTGTGGCAGCAGGGCTCCCTACCTGCTGCTTCTCCTCTCTTATTTCCACAGAGAAAGCTACTTCAGTACATGCTCTCCCCATCTGTCCTCCAGACCATATCCATGCATTTCATCCACCAGGAATTGTGCCTGAAGCAGAGTGCCTGCAGCTGGTGAAGCCAGGGGACTGAGCTGTCTGGTGTGTTCTTGTTTAGTCTTGTTTACTAAACACATCATCACACGGCTGTGGTTTAAACATTGATTCTTCATGGGCCAGGGAGCACTCCAGCCCTTCTGTGACATTTGGACAAAGCCAGAGTGGTTGGAATTTATGGTGTCAGGCAGCAGATCTGTGACTGATCAAATAGCATCCATCTATCAGAGCACAGGGAGAGAGGGAAGGACACATAATAAATAATAGACATTGCCTATATGTGCAGCATGCTGGGAATTGAGCTGTAAATGTAAACCCCTTTCTCCCTCTGTATGGAGCTCCAAAAGCAGCCAGTAATTGGAATTATCTGATAAGTGTTATTAAAGTGAAGAAATGTTGCAGCTTTCAGTGCTGAAGTCTCCCAGAGCACATTCTCTATGGGCTTACTCAGCCCTAGAGAGGTCAATAACCTTCACTGCAATCCATTGGGGAAATGGAAATGTCAGAACTATAAAGCAGCCTGTATCAATTTCCAAATAACTGGTCTGACCTATGGATCCAAATACTGGAAATAAATAGGAGTGTTGAGCCAGAGAGATGCCAACCACCTCCACACTGCTGGGGCTGCAGCAGAAATGACCATCTTGGTAAGGATGCCAGCTACCATTCAACAGTGATGAGTGACCATTTTTCACTATTATTGCTTTTTCAGCACTGCAGGACTGCTGTGCTGCCCTCAGAGCCAGTGACACATAAGTCATTTGGCTGACATTTTAATAAACATCTGTTTTTTTCAGGGCAAGACACAACGATCATCTTTGTTAGGGTTTCCTGGCATTCTGGTGTTGTCTCCATGGATATTTGCAGTCTGTTCCTGCAGAAATAAAACAAATATGAAACCAACCAGCCCCTTCAGAGCTTGCAGTGGGATGGGAAGTCCTTGAGAGCTTTCATCCCTCTCTGTCCGTGCTTCTCACCCACAGCTCTGCTCTGGTGAGGGCTCACAAGGGGTTAGCACTTGCTCCACTAGTGGTGATGTCTTCCTGATGTAGAGCAAGGTTTCTGTACTCTCCAGGGTGAGAAAACTTGGGAAGAGTGACATTATTCCTCATGATCATCGATGAGTTTCCAACAGCCTGAGGGGCTCAAAGGGGGTGCCTCAGGAAAAAGGGCTTAGTTTTAATGTAGTTACATTGTGACGTCCCTATCAGCTCGTGTTCAGGGTTTAAATGGTTTTTAATGGGTTTAATTTGTGTTCAGCCCTAAAAATGGACTTGTTTTTCATAGTGTGGGATGGTGGGAGTAGCACTGTTTGAGGTGGTGCAAGAGACAGAGGCAGGGAGACTGGCTTCTCATAAATTGCCAGCTTAAGCAAATAGTGAGAGTGCCAGACAACCAAACCTGTAAAAATAGTTTTGTTTCACTGCTTCTTAATCCCTCCTGGCCAGGAAATATTGAGAGAGTTCAGCAGTAAGAGCTGTGCTGTGCTGTGGAAATATGCTGTTATGACTTAGAGTTCCTGTCAGAGAAACTGAAGTGTTTTCTGAGGTCACAAGGTGAGAAACTTTAGAAAGTGAGAAACTCTCTTATTTATGAAAGGATATGGGCTCATATTAAATGTTTTCATCTGATAACAAGTATCATTAAAAAACTGGGTTTGGAAACCTCAGTATATTCTTTTTGCATTAAAGGGCAAAAATGCACACTGGAAAACCTAAGCAGACTATTTAATCACTGAGCACATGTGAATTTGCACAGTCTTTGCTTTTATCAGAAGTTACAGAGGACAGGGGTAACAGCAGCAAGAGTGTCTGGACTAAGCAATCTCAAAATACAATGCAGACAACAGTGTGCCTTGAGAACTGTAAATAATCCCCTACATGTACATACAGAGCAGAAACTAACCACAATTTGTCATATGAAAATTAGCTTTACTCCAGCACTAACCCTGATCATCACAGAAAGTCCTGTAGTTTTTGCCTGAAGCAGAAAGTCAGACAAGGCACTGAACCCATTTTTCAAGGTTCAGCCAGATTCCTGAAGGAGGTCTGAAGTGGGTTTTTTGTTTTTTGTTGTGCTGGGAGATTTTATTTATGTTAATTTTTAGGATATACCACTTGGCAGCTGCCTGGTAGAGCTGTGTCTACCTGAGTGCCTTGGAGCTGTGCTGGGCTTCATGGCAGATTCAGGAAGGAACAGAAATAGGCCAAAACACTTAAGGCAGACAGACTTCAAGGGAAAGGGAATCATTAAAAAAAGGCAGAAGGAGGCAGAGCCCCAGGTTATCCTGACAGTAATTAAAAAATAATAGTGCATAGGACTGACAGGTAGCTTCTTGGCAGTGGATTGAAATGTGCCTGAGGAAGAGGTCCAAGACTTCATGCACATTTTTTTCAGATGGAGAAGCTGGCATGGTGAGTGGCAGGGATTTGCAGGGCTGTTCCCAATGCTGCCCTGCGTTTGTGGGGCAGCACCTTGCTCCAGACACAGGGAAATGCAGCTCAAACCCAGCACTGCCACCAGTGACACTGCTGGGCTCGGGGGAAATTAATGCTGGTGCCTTCATTGCTGCTTTGGCAAAGGTTTCATCTGGAGCTCTCCTCCAGCCCCCACCAGTGCCCTGGACAAGCTCTGCTGCCTCCTCACATCGTGGCTGTGCTGAGGTTCTGCTTTGCACCTTGCAGCCAAACCCAGCCTCCCACCCATCCCTGAGGAATGCTTTGCTCATCCCTGTCTCCTCACAAGGAACTAGGTGATCCTGAAGGCTCTTGTCAGCCCAAGCCATTCTGTGGTGGTTCTGTGATTTTGTGAGTGAAGATTACAGACTGTGCCCCTGCTGCTGGAGGAGAAAAGGCACAGAGCAGTATTTCCTTGTGTGCTGACCAGACAGAAAACAGAAATACTGCCCATCTAACCTCTGACTCATTGAAGAAACAAAAAACTCTTGCTATCAAGAGCTGGCTTAAAAACAGTTTAGGACAGAGGAAGGGTACTAAATGGGGTAAAAATAACTGGATGAGTTAGCACTACCTGACACCCTTCCCTCAGCTCTAATTCCTGCCTCACAGTGCAAATGCACCCAGCAGCTTAGACCTGATCAATGACTGCAAAAACAGCATTGCTGATCCCTGTCTCAGCCCAAAGAGAGTTCAGCTCCACCACCTGCCTCTGGTGAGGAATGCCTGCACCACCAGAGTTTTGGAAGGGAACTAACTGGCAGCAGCACCATCCACCATTTGTTGAGCTGTTATTCTGCACTCAGCCAGGAAGCACAAAAACACTGCTCAGCCCCAGTGTCCACGTGGCAAGAAGGGAGAATATCTGGAGCAAACAGCTTGGGAGCTGACTGTGCACTGAAAAAATATTTTCCTATGCTCTGCAGCAAGGGTTTGTGAATAACAAACAGATTTTCCCTCATCTGAGGGGCCTGAAATGACTTTCTGATGCAGAAATAGCATACACACTTCAGATAATTTACATGTAATAAATTAACCAGTAGTTCTGCTTCTCTACATTTAAGGAGTAGCTGACCCCTTATGGATCCAGGGTAACAGCAGGGAGTGATAATTTCAGATAACCTACTTATATTGTACTTATCATAAACAGAATATGGTCATAATATAATAAGTTTGAAGCTGAGAGACAGAAATCTGGGAAGACAGAGGTCTGAAGTGATTTTTCAGTCAGAAGAAACCTGTCCTTCTGCCCACCAACCATCTAAAATCACTGAATTTTACTGAGTGCTTCTTTGGCTAGACATGCATTTCAGTCAAGTGGAAAACAGCAGCACAGAGCAAACAGGACCATTCATTGCTTTATTTCTCAGTGTGCTGGTGATTCCACCCACAGATGGGTCTGAGCATGACCCAGGCTCCACTCCATTCCCAGCTGGAGATCTCAGATCAGGCTCCACGTGTAGCTGCTTCCCAAGATGGAAAGAGCACTTTTGACCTGTGCCCTTAAAGGTGTTAATGTGATGTAATTGCAGCTGCCCTGAGACAGAGTTTAAGAAGGCAAAAAAAAAAAAATCTTATTCTGTGGCTCAACTCCAAACTGAGCTGCAGCAAACCTGGTGTTATATTAAGATGTGAGCACTGCACAGTGAATCTTCTCTGCTGAATTGAAACCAGCTGCAGGACCTTGTGAAAATTGTTGGTTAGCATAATGATAAAAAATTACTTATGAGTAGTTTTGAATAATGAGTGTTCTCACTGCATTGTTTAAAACTTATTGACATTTTTTTTCAGAGATCTTCATTTCTATCATGCTTAGATATCCCCCATTAACATATTTTAACATGTGGCACCTCTTACCCATGTACTGATAGATCAGGGATGAGCTTAACATTTAGTAATGAGTCTGGCAAAATGACAACATTCCTGGAAGACAAATGACTTCTGGTTGGGTTTTCTTTGTTCCAAAACCTCCCAACAAATAGCTGCATTACCCTCTGTAGTCTCAAAATGGACATCTGAGGATTCAGAGCAAAAGTGAATTTGGCCTGGTCTGCAGCTGAGCTTTGAATTTTGCCAATTAGTCTCCCAAGCAGAATTCAAAGTTTACAGAGTAATCTGGAAATCATCAAAGCAACAAATGTGCTGTGTTTTTGGGACTGGACAACACACACTTAGGTTTCATATTTATTTTAAAAAGTCCTGCATTTCCATAAAAAATAAAATTGTACATGGATAATAAATTAACTTTTTTTTCAGTGTCACTGTTAGAATTTTTAATTATTCCTCAGCACTAAGAATGTTACTTCTTTGGGATGGCAGGCAGCACTTCATGTTCAGCATTTTCCCTTTGCAGTGCCTGGAGTCTGGCAGGTTTCACACTGTGGCTTTCCCTCCTTGGTGCTGCTTTTGGGGTGTGCCTTCCACAGGACAGGGCAGAAATGCAGAAGGAATCTTCTGAATGGAAAGACTGGGTGGGCAAGTCTGACATTTCTGTGGTTTATATTACCTGTTAGTCAAAACAAGTAAGCAAACCCCAGCCACGTGATGGAGGGGAAGGGAATAATTTAGGCACAAATTTGCAGTTTCTCAGCATTTTTAATCACCCAGGTTTAGTTCTTCACTTCTCATTTTCCTAGACTGAAAAAGCTCACTCTGATGATCTCTACTAAAGAAAACCATAAACCCCTCTAATGGTTCTGCATTTGTTGTAATGACATCAGTTATTTCTGGGTTGTTATTCCTGAGTAGAAATGAGGAAACCTTTCATTATATCCTTTTGTATCCATCCCCCTCTGAGGGTGTTTCAGCACATCCCTGCACTGTGCAGCAGGAGGAGGCTTAGCACTCATTTCTCACATCCTGCTTGTATTGATCTGAAGGCACTCCTGGAATGAACTGGATCCTTGTTTTTTGGGAGAGGGAACGTTGCCAACTGATTAATAAGGGGCTGACTGTAATACCTCAGCAATGTTAGCTTTTTTTTGCAGGAGCTCAAAGTCAACATTTGAAAGGCAAACACTTCAACATACAACCTGCAGCTCAGAAAACATGTTCATAGCAAATGTCCTGCTAACATACACCAAATTATGCCCAATAAGGACTCTCACTTTGTGATCTTGGCAGCTTTAAGACTCCTGAAATTATGGTTTACTATGGGAAATGCCAAAAGTTTTCACACATGGAAGCCAAATTAGACACAGTGCCATTTAATATATGGGGTCCTTCAGATATGGGAGATGTTTTTTCCCTTTTTGAGATCAGTGAAGTACAAATGCATTCTGTATTTATTTATATATTTCACATTTACTTACAGTACCTTATATTTTTCATTTTTAGTTTGTTTCTACCTGTCTAGCTCGAAAATGTCCTTCAAATACACTCATTTAGGTGTTCCTTTGAAAAATAAATGAGGGCAGGACTTCAAACCTCTATTAAAAAAAAAAAAAAAAAAAAAAAACAAAAAAACTATAGTGTGTACAAGTAGAAAATAAAGAGGGTTTCTGTGATGTAGAAAATCTGGCCAAGATCCTTGCCCTGGGTGGAGAAGCCTGTCCCTCATACTAGGGACAGCAACAGGTTCCATGCCAGGGGAGAGAGAAATAGCCTCTACACTGCTAACTCCTAAGCTTATATCCCATTTTTTTCCCATTAAAATTGCCCTTTAGTTGTACAAAATATTTGCTGTCAGTGCAATGGAAGCAGTTGCACCTTGGGGAGGGGATAATTCATTTTCCCAGACTCTGGGAGCTGGAGCTGTTGTTTGTTCTGGCCTCAGGAGGAACCTGACCTGTCTGCTGCTTTGCTGAGCAGAGAAGATAATTCCTCTGAAAACTGCCCTTATCATGAAACCAAATCCAATGTTGATCCAACCTGTGTCAGGCCATTCCTATGGTGCAGAAGGAAAACTGGAAAGTTATCTACAGAGTTCCTTCATTGGAGAAACTGCCATCACCTTCTTTTTGCAGAAATATTTGTTCCACTGGACAAGTCTTTTGCCCCATAGACCATGTCCTCCAATTCTTGTATCAATCACAGGGATAATATCTTTTCACTTTCTCAGAATATTGTAACTACATCTCTCACCTTTAATTTCTGTGGTGACTCTTGTTTCCAACCCAAAGTAGTTTTAACTAGATTTAGATTAATTCAGTCAGCACAAACAAGTCCTAAATACACAAGACAGTTGCTCTGTGTGCTGAGTCTTGCTTGGCAGTACAGAGGTGGGAGCTGAGCATAAAGCACCTGAGGCAATTCTTGGTGGGTTACCTTAGGGGGAGAAGAGGTGTTCTGGGGGGACAGGCAGGGAGAAGGCAAATTAGGGATGGTCTAATACCCTGTTCACAAAAACAATGACATCCTAATTTAAAAGGGTTGTCTTTCTTAAATGCTGAAGATGAGATATTATAAAGAGAAAAAAATTGCTAAAATAAGAGAATTTCACATTTACTTCTGCATGCAATAACAGTCAAAACTGTTTCCTGAGACCTGAATTTTCTCTTCTGGCAAAAAGAACTCTCAAGAATGTTTGAGTATAGATATCTTTAAATGTACTTCCTTTATTGTTCTCTAAATCTCTTCTAAAAATGAGGACAGTAGCTATGATGTGCAGCATCCTTTTCTATATCATTTCAGTACTTCCTACTTTAGGATCTGGGAAAAAAAAGATGCATCTCTGTCACAATGCAATCTCCTGACAGCATTTGCAGCAGCAAACTTTAGAAATGTACAAAGACTGTGTCTTCACATTGTGGATGGTGCAGAAGGTGATAAGAAGCTTAGAGTATAAAATAGCTTGGGGGAAAGGAGGATTAACCTCTCTTACTGAGAGTGGAACAGATACCAAGGAATTTTATTTTGCCTGAATTGCATTCCTGGTTTGAATGCATTCAGATTTGTGGGAGGATGATCTGGGGGAGGGTGTGTGGGGAGGAACTGTGGTTCTTGAATTTTGCACTCTGGCTGCATTGGCAGAGCAGGCTTGGAGCTGATATGGAGCTCTTTAGCTTAAGTAATGTGTTTTTCTTACTGGGAAGGGTAATTTATTAAAGAAAAAAAAAAGGTTAAAAAGGCTCCTCCATTCCTGGCAACTGTTCCTGTTCCTTGCTGCTCTGCCCCATCCTTCTCTGGGCTGTTCCTCAGAATCAGCTCTCAGCTGGGGTGAATCCACCAGCAAATGTCCCAGGCAGCCAGGGCTGATTCCCAGCTGTTGATCTTGGATGGGGCCAGGAAAAACTTTTGTGGGGGATATCGAGTCTGATCATCTTGGTGCTGCTCCAACCCAAACCAAAACTCAAACCTTTTGGAATTCTGCGTGGCAGGCAGCAGTGCCTGAGGGCCAGGGAGCTTTGCTGGCTGTCCTGGGGCTGTGGGTCCTCAAAGTACACCAGAGTGTGAAGGGAGGAGCTCAGGAGGATGGAGCCAGGCTCTTCCTGGTGCTGTGGACAGCAGGATGTGAGGCAAGGGGCAGAAACTGAGCCCCACCCGAATGTGAGGAGGAATTTCTTTGCTGTGCAGGTGACCAAGCACTGGAGCAGGTTGTCCAGAGACAGTGTGGAGTCTCCTTCTCTGGACAGATCCCAAAGGCAGCTGGAGTGGCAGGGGTGCTCTAGGGGACCCTGCTGGAGCAGGCAGTCTGCACTAGGTGATCTCTGCCCAGATAAAACTGTCTAAACAAATCCGAGGCTCTGAAGTGACACCAGAGCCAGGATACAGGGCAAAGGGGATTTCAGGCACTTCAGCTGCAGCTCCCCAGACACCTGAGCCTCCACTGGAGCCCACAGCACCCTCCAGGCTCAGGGAGAGCCCTTGTCCTTGCTCAGGATGGTCAGCACTCTCCTCTTGCTTCTCCCCAGCACTTTTCATCCCTCGTGGCACAGCTCCGGTTGCCCCACTGAGTGTTTTAGAAAACATCACTTCAAACAAAATCTCCAAGGCTTCACTTAGACAAGGCTATTTAAACTTTTCCATAGACGTGAAGTCACCAGCTGGCACTAACCTGTGTTTATAGAAATAAAACCTGCTGGTTATGATTTGCTCTTCTGCTGGTTAAGCTGCCTTAACCCGTGCTGCTTGCACACCAGGCTCTGCTCAGAGCTGGCCTGGCAGGGGGTGACTTCTAGAAGGGCTGGTACTTCAGAGCTGAACGAGTTCCACTGCTAAAGAGCTTAAAATTTGTCAAAGTCAGAGCTGAACAATAATTAATGCACTCAGCTTTCAGATTAGGCATCTCTGGCCATGCCTGAATCCCTCTCCTGTGGGAATCTCTTTCCTCAGCACCTCAATTTAAGGAGAGAGATGGCTGCAATGCAATTCAAAGCAAATGTTACAGAATAATTGTGGGAAACGAAGATGGGGTTCATAATAATTTATTGTATCAAGAAAATTATTTGGGAGTCATATTTAAACAGTCAGCAAAGAGAATTATATCTTGACTCCTCTTACCCATTGGTACAAATTGTGTTTCAGAGGCTTGAGCAGAGGAAGTGATCTATTCATGGAAGAACTCTGGTTCAACAGCTAAAAATGGAAAATATTTGGAAGATATTGTGACTGTTGGCAATCAATTTGTGATAGAGAAGAAGAAAGCTGGAGAAAAATTAGGATTACAATGCAAATGGTTTTGCACCTACTTGTAACAGATTTCTTGATATTTGTGATAATGAAACTGGGAGAGGCAATTAAAAGAAAAATATTATAGAAAGATGATCAAAAGCCAATATTCCAAAGAAGATGATAATCATGAAAACTGACCCCTCAAAAAAATCATTGAAGACAAAGACCAATCTTGAATGGGTGTCTTAAATAGCACATTATTTCTGTCACCTTCAGGAACACCAGAATGGTCCTGTTTTTTTTCTTTAACGATGTCCAAAGGCAAGAGAAAGGACTTCATTGTTAATGTTTGTGGTGTAAATGTTTCTAAGCATTAAATGGCAGCCTGTGTTGTTTATATTGGATTTAAATCCAAAGCAGCTCTTGAAGCTGTTTTGTCAGGTGCTAAACTGCACAGAAAGACACCACATTACTGACTATTGCAATTGTACCATAAATTATCAGATTATAAGGAGAGGACAATGCCCTATTGTTGTAGGAATCTTTGACAGTTACCAATGGCAGTCACAAAATAAAAGTCTGAGTATTCAGAAAGACATCGAGCACCCAGGATGGGTATTTCAAAGCAGACAAAACCTTTTGATCCATATTTAGCTGCAGTTTATTTGGAAACTGCAGATGAACTGGTTAACAGCTGGTGCAAATAGTTCTGAGTGGGCAAAGGGCCCTGACTGCTCACAGCTCTCCTGAAACACAGAAAAACTCACAGAAAATAAGCATTCATATTTTGAAGAAACGATCCTGTGGCCTTTGCTTATTTTTTTTTTTTTTGTTTTAATCTGGTTTATGTTCCAAGCCCTTAGAGGCAAATGAAGTTAAGCAAATGGGAATGTTCATCATTTTTCTCTGCAACTGTTACATGGTATTTTTGGCTGTGTTGGCCTGGAAACCCAAGTCATGGCTTACATTCCTAATATCATTCAAGAGGCTCTTTGGATGATTGTGTTTTTGCTGGCTCCAAGTGCACAGACACTTCCAAGTGGCAGCATCCAGCTGCAATCTCTGTCACCAGCCAGGAGCACACATCCCAAAGGAACGGTGTCCAGAGTGAAAACACACTGTTAAATAATAAATGATATTACTGAACCTTCCACATGTCATTCTAATCTCCGGGGAAACATTTAAATTTAACACTCAACCCAGTCAGCACAACTGGCCTTGCCTACCCCAGGCTTTGGTGGCAGAACTATGGATCTGTGAATTATATTTCTTGGAGCCCTGACCTTTCATTTTTCTGCAGCAGGTATGATGCAGGTATATACTGCAGAAGCCTATGGAGCAGTTAGGAAAATTTCCTTGTTTTTTTTATTTTCTTGCCAGAGGTAAGTATCATTGTTCTTATCTCCATAGTACTGAATGGCTAAAAATGGGAGGAAGCTGTGCTCTTATATTCAAAGAGAAGATATCCAAGTCTGATTAACAAAAGCACATAGCTCTTATAGTTGTTCTCTCACCACTCTTGGGTTGTTGTCCTTGTTTGCAGGAAGAGGATTTTCTCCCAGGATTTCACAAAGTCAGCGACTCGAAATTTCAGATGCTCTGCTTCTAATCCTGACTAGGACATGAAGCCTGTGTTCTCCTGGTCAGATGGATATCCTGCACTTTGAGCAGACTCACTGCACTGTAACCAGGCTGTATTTGCCAGGAATTGCTGTCTCCAGGGAGCAGGAGCACGAGCAACCAGCTGGGCATTCCCAGTAACAGCAAAGTAGAGCAGCATCCCCTTCCACTGATCCCTAATGCACGTGGGGGTGGAAATGGCCCTCTGCTGACCCACTCAATGAAACTTGTGTAGGTGATGCTGCTCTGAGCCTGTTTGCAAACAAACAAGGAGATGCACCCTGCAGGCAGGCTGCAGCCTGGGAATGAGGCATGGCTGTGCCTGCCCAGGCAGGGGAGGTGTCTGCAGGGGAATCACTGAAGTGAGTGGCAGCATTCCCAACGCCTCCAGTTTGGCCAAACACTTGTCCTTCTGCTGGTTCTGACCCACGACCCTTGACTGGGCTCAGTGGAGACTAACCAGCATAAAGTTCAGCACTGCAGTGTTGTGGCACTGCCAACAAGCCCTGAAACCAGTTAAAACCTGCAGGGTTTGCAGCAGCTTTCTCTCAGCTTGGTTTCACCCCAAATATGTGCAGATTATCTGGAAGTTGCCTTGCTAGGCAGCTCTCCGAGTAATGAGTTTAAATGATGGAATTGTGTTATCAGGCTGGATAAAGTCCAGTAATGTGGCAAAGACCACAGGCTTCCAGAGCAAGATGAGCTGCAGATGCAGGATGGACTAAAACACATTTTTCAAGCCTCTCACTTCTATGCGTGTTTCCCATTGAATATGATTGATAGAAAGAGAAAAGCCTGATTTTCTGTATTAATCACCATCATCCCTGCACTTTGTGAAAGCAGAGCCTGGCTCCATGTTTTTGTGTTGATCTGAATGTGCTGAGACACTGCAGGGTCAATTTCAGGCAGGAAAACACTCTCACATGAACTCTATGAATTATTATGACTTTATCACCGTGGGGTATAAAAATCCTGGGCATTTCTGTAATTTTGAAAAATTGCAGGTTTTCCAGCAGCATGTAAGGCTGGGTGAAGCTGTGTGGTGAGGGCATATAATCTCTGGAAAGAGGAATATGTAATTATCATCCTTAAAACCGTTCAGTAATGCTGTCCCTGCCATGACATATCCATCTCAGATTGTAAGATATATAACTGTGCTTTATCATCAAAATCTATTTCAACTGTATGGCTTGGATCACCCTGTTTTCTCATTTGTCTCTGGTATTTCCTGGTCTTTAAATCTCCAGACCACCTGGGGCTCTTAACCCCCTTTAATAAATAGGTCCATCACATTTTCCCCGTGTTCAAAAATGTCACAGCTGCTTCCAATATGTTATGCAGGGACCATAAAAATAAGTACAGTATAAAACATTATTATAGCCCTATTTCTAAGTTTCTCCAGCAGTTCTCAGTACAAGACATCAGCCCTTCTGCAAACTCTGTGATGTGATTATTCCTTCTAATCACTCTGCCTTAAGACATCCTGAAGGGATGCTGGCACCTTGGAGTAGCTGCTAAACAGCCACAAAGGGCTCTGCCTGTTCCAAAAAGGCAGGGGGAGCAGCTTTGAGCTGAAAGAGAGGAGGTTTCTATTAGGTATCAAGAAGAAATTCTTTGTGGTGGCAGTGGAAGTGTCCCTGAGGGCTGGAGCAGCCTGGACCAGCAGAAGGTGTCCCTGCCCATGGAGCCAGAGGGGTTTTGAGGATCCTTCCAACCCAAGGCATTCTGTGACTGTCCCCAGAGTCCCCACAGCACAGAGCAAGCTGCTGCTGCCCTGGCTGGCAGGAGGACACAGAGCAGGGCCAGCATGGCTCTGCCTGTGCCTGGCAGTCCCTTTCCAGCACCATTCCTCTGAAACACTGCCTGAGCCGTGCTGCCTGTGTGAGCTGGGCTGGCACAGGAGCTGCAGCTGCTGGATTTGGGTTTGTTACTAGTCCTGTCACTCTCCTCACACCGACTGAGGTGATGTCAGTGTGTCTGCAGAGCCCAGGGCTTCATTCAAACACATTTCAGGCTGCTCTCATGCATTAACAGGAGCTGGGTGATGAACCTCTGTTGAGGTTCAGCAGCCACGCTTGCAGGGGTCAGGATTTTACCCAGCACAGTTGTACTGCACTTTACACATGCAAACAGCTTGGACACAAGGAGTAAACACTTACAATGCTCCCAACTTGTATTTAACCTGCATTACAAGCAGACATCTGCAGGTCATTACACAGAAAGGAGTGCATCACCTATTGGATGTACTAAATGCAATTCTCATCTATAATTTGTTATGGTCTGGTTTCTTTGGGGTTTTTTAATCACTCCAAAGGTGCCAATGCATGCACTCAAATCAACATTATATACTAATCAACAATAGGCATTTTAGTCTGTTGTATTGATAGTTCCTCCTCCTGGAGAACAATATGGGATTTAGGAATGAGAAAGTGCAGCAGCTCTGCTTTGTTGGCTCCCTTCAAGGTCCCTTCCAACCCAAACCTTCCTGTGATTCCATGAATTTCCACCCTGCCATGTGCTGCTGTCCAGGCAGTTTGGAAGTTCTAGAAAATGAAACACATGTTTCCAAGAAAGACACAGATACCTTCTGTCACTGTACAAGCACGAACTACATGCAAAACCCCTATTAATAACAAATTACTGACAGCCTTTTCTGCTGAGGTAAACTTTGAAATACATACTGCTGCAGAAAATTCCATCTTCTTTTCACAGGTCGTTTTTCTTTCTTGCTACCTTTCCTATTTTTCAGTACCATCAGTGATTAAATAACCCTCACAGCCAACCTTGCAGGGGTATCACATGGGATACCTAGATATGGTTTAATCACAAGCAGCATGGAAGACAAGACCTGAATATTATATTTTATCTCCTACAGATAATTTTCTTTCCAGCTTGCTTCTCTGTATAGCAAACTCTTAAAATATTTTGAAAAACTGAAAATCTGTTCTTAATCCAGTCCATTTAGGCTTAAGTATTCCTGCAAAGGAAGATCATAACACATGGGTAAGAAAATGATCCTCACTCCAGAAGTACTTCTGAAAGTTCACCTTGGGAATGAAAGGGGTTTCAAATTAACTTCATCATCTTTAACCAAACCTTCATCATTACTTTAATGTTTTGCTTTCCTTCACACTTCTAAAAAGCTCTGGTTGCAGATCTAATATCAGATCAGATAGCCCAGCAATATCTCCAGTGAGAAAAAAAAACCAGTTTCTTGAGCTAAAATAGAAGTTGCAAGTTTGGCTCTCAAAATGATGACCAATAAATTGGCAAATGGTGAAGTATTTTAAGAACCATTAACAACCAGAGAGCCAGATGACATTAATGGATTTATTTTAGATACAGAGACCATCCACAGCCCTAATCTGGCCAAAAACTTTCATTAGTTTTTCAATAAGATTTCTATGAGTTGTCTGAAGTTTGTTTACAGGATACAGTCTCAGTGAAGAAGAGTCATCTTCTGTTCTCTTTTCCACTTCAGTCTTGTTTTCTATACTTGTGTTAAGCCTGTCTATAAAAATCCCATAAAAACTGAGATTATGCTCTCAAACCCCCTGAACATCCCATGTCACCCCAGAATTAAACTGGTACCAAAGCACTTCCACCCATATCTCCATTTTCCAGAGCACATTTCCTCTGTTCTGCAGGGGGAGTGCAGCCCATGGGCTCATGGCAGCGACCTCATGCATCCATCCAGCAGCCCTGGCCCCTTTCCATGGGCATGAATCATCCACAGCTAGGCTGGGATCTCTGAGAATGTGTGCAAGCCACTTATTTTTAGCAAGCTCCTTGTCAAGAAAGCGTTGACTTCTCTCCCCTGGGTTGTGCTGCTCTTGGAGCAGAGCACCAGCCAGGTGCTGCTGTGATTATTCCAGTCAGCCAAGGTTCTGTGATGAGGAACCACTCAGGGGCCTCAATGCCAAAAAATCCTGTAAAATCAGCTGTAAAAGCTGAAACTTCTTGTTGCTAATTGTCCAGAGCTCCTCTGCATCGCTAGAAATGAAATTTTCTCTCACTTCCAAACATGGTAGCAAAGCTGGAAAAGAGGATGGGTTTGCTGTGACAGGGTGATAAAAGTGAGAGATTTGCTGTGTTTGCACATCATGCTTCTATTCTCAAAACTGCTGGTTTATGACCAGAGGTAAGGAAATTAAACAGGACTTGGATTTGCCCTCCAGGTTATAAACAGCTCTATTATTTACAAGGCACTTTGCATTTGACTCAATTGTAGCTGGATTGTTAACAGCAGCTAAATTAAAGTTCTCTAAAGGTTTCCATTAGCACAGGCAAGAGAGATTCATAAGTATGTGTGTATATGATCTTTGACTTGCACAAAAAAGTCAGATAGTTATTTGCTGTAATTTTTTCCGTATTCCTTTTTAGATATCTTAAGAAGCTCAAACTTTTCAGTGCAGGTCAGATTTTGGCTTCAGTCTTCTACCTTTTTTTCCTTTTTTGGCTTTTTTTTTTTTTTTTTTTTTTTTTTTTTTTTTGAGATCAGGGATTTTAAGAAATCTCTGGTGTGAGGTTTAAGCTTTGAACAGGCACAGTTATATGTGGGATTGCAGATGGATCAGCACAGAGCACTGGGAGAAGCCCATTAGCTCCAGATTCCTCATTCAAATGTCTCTGCTTGACAAAATGAGTCTGAGGGTCCAAGACTTTCTATTGCCTTCTTATTTTTGATTTTGTCTTATCAAGAAAATGAATATTTGTAGAGGCCATGGCTTTTCCTTTGTTTTATTTTTTTTTTTTTTCCTTGAAAAAAAACCTTAAAATAATTTTGAAGACTGCTAAATTTTTGGCAGTGGAGATGCCAATCATGCCCTGGCTTTTAACCATCCTTTTCCTCTTGCAGCTGTACACACCTAAACTTTCTCTAAAGTGCCTGCTATTTTGTAATATCTCATTTTAAAATCAACTGAGCAATCACACACACACACCATGGCAAATACCAATCTATGGATTAGATACTAGAATGTCCCCCACAATATTTTGCCCTCCATTAATTACACAAATGCTCTTTGACCCAAGATTTCTAAATGAGAAGTGGATCTTTTACATATATTTTCCCCCTGTAGTTTACACTACCCCAGTATTTGCCATTGTAGCAGCAGACACTCTGCATGTTCAATTAACATTATATGGCCCAAAAAATGTGAAATGCAGTTGCTTCCCCACTGCAGGTGTACAAGGAGCCCTCACCTCTCTGCAGCCCAGAGGTTTAAGATTCCTTTTTCAAAGGCATGGCTTTATTGACAAAAGAATTACCCACATTACCACTGGAATGTGTGTTTTTGACAAAATCAGGTTCATCCAGGGCAGTTTATTAGGTGTATTAGCTGTGGTGCCTTTCCTTGGAGTCGTGACATGGAATGGGAATACATTCATGAAACACTGATGTTCTGGGAGGAAATCCTGCATTTCCTTTGCTCTTTACATGTTCTATAAATACTTCAATGTGCTGGTTAAAGCTCTGTTATTTCTGGAAGCCTACCTACTCTCTTGTTTAATTTTTCCTGAATCCTTTAAGGCTGCAGATAGCTTGGGATACACAGAGGCTTAACATTCCTTATTTATGCTCAGCTAATAGGCACCACATGAAGATCAGGAATGTAAACGGGTTGTGAGGGACAGAGAGGGAAGGTTTTAGCATGTCTAAAAAAGGACTAGACTTAGACTTCTATTAGTCATACTTGTGATTTTCCACCCTTCTCACAGAAAGGAAAAAAAAAAAAAAAAAAAAAAAAAAAAAAAAAAAAAAAAAAAAAGAATGGGAAAGAATGGGAAAGGTCATCAGAGCATCCTAAAGTTGATCAGATATTGGAATGGTGCTGCCAACCATCATTTGTCACAGCCAGTGTTTGTCTCCAGCTTGTCTTGATCATAACCAGCTTCTTCCCCTTGGGAGAAAGTATTGCCAAATATAAAAAGGTTCCCCCTCTACCTCTGAAAGTCAGTGCAATCTTTTTCTTGCCACAATACTCCTATCATGCCCCCAAAAAAATGAACAACTGGAATGTTCTGTAGGCAGTGTGTGGAACAAAGGTGCTTTTCAAATATCAGAGATATATAAAACTTTGTGTCTGTAAATATACTTAGAACACTGAGTGAAAAAGTTAAAGTGCTTTCAGAAATGACTCAGTGCTTTTGCCATCCATTTAGAAACACAGGTCAACTGATGAAAATTTGTTTGAATCACAAGCCTAAAATTGTTGAAGATGGTTTTTAGTGCAGACACAATGTATAAATCATTTTTTAAAGCAGAATGTAGCTCCTTAGGACCTAGGCTCCTTAGGTGCTTTTTTCCTACACTTTATTTTTCTATGTTGTTGGTTTTTTTAATTTTACTGACTATGTTTCTATTTTTCATGCTTTTCTACTATTTGTTTAAATATACACATTTAGAAGTCAGTGGAAAGTGAATCATGGATAACAGCTCTTTGATCTGTCAAATATAGCAATAATGCTGTTTTGGAAGGAGTCATCCCAACAAAAGCACTCCTCCTGAGCACCCCCATTTTACTTCAGGGCCTCATATCTTTGCCTGGAAATTCAGCAGTGATGCTGGTTTGGTGATGTCTATTGGGAGCCACTGGAAAAACACAGAAAACCTGGGCATGAACAGATTTTCCAGTGCAACTGGAAAAAAAGAATGATTTCACCTTTTGCTGGGTGAAGAGGTGAAGCAGCCCAAATGTGTCCTGAAGCCTCAGAATCACAGAGCACATCTTTCTTTTATTACTGGCATCTTTGAGCTTTCAATGCACAGGATGTTTCAAATGGCAGCAGATATAGGAAGGGTGAGATTTTTATGGCACTGCACATCCTGAAAAACGCCTTTCTGCATGAGGAATTCCATTTGCAGCAGAGAAATTCCTCACAGCTGAAAATGCTGAGCAGTGCTACAGGGCTGCCAGAGTGTGGTTTCTTCTGTTTTGAACTCCTCCTCCTCCTACCAGGTAGTTAGGGAAGGTCAGGTGCATACTGAGAAAACAGGAGGCTGATCCTGAGCAAATCCCAAGGTGCTTTTTTCCCATTCCAAGAAATAGAGCTGGGATCCCGCTCACACCCCAGAAAATAATAATAATAAAAAAAAAAAGTCCATGAAAATAGAAACCAGAACCTTCTGATCTCCCTGGGGATTCAGCACTTTTATTTGTAGTGATGATATCTCTAAGAAAGCAAGGCAGCTGCTGATTCACAAACCATAATGGGAGTTTCAAGGGTATTTGCTCAAGTGAGTGAAATCCTGAGATCATGGCTACAAATCTTGGCAATTGCTCAACTGCTTTTATTGCTGTTCTGAAGCTCATCTCTGCTGTTTCCCACGAGAAAAACAAAGCCCACGCAGGCTCCTTGTGCTGCATTAGCATTCTCCCACTTGAAGTCCCAACTTCATCTTGATGTCCCACATACCAAGATGGAAACTCCAAAGAAAAACCAGCATTCACTGTTTTTTATAAGGCAATAAAAAGATATAGATATATAGACAGATAGATAGAAATATATATATATATATATATATATAGTGATTGAATTTTAAAAAAGTTTTTGATTGAAACTGAATTTAAAAAAAGCTTTTGAAGCAATCCAAAGCTCTGACTTCTTCAGCCACAGGAAACTGCTCAGAGTGGAGACACCTTTCAGAGTCAACAGAGGTTCTGCTGCCAACAGAGGGTGGAGGAGGATCAAGCCATAAAAGAGGGAAAACAATTTCCTTGCACCAAGGCTTGCTGGCAGCCACTGTGCTGGAGTTTCTCTCCTGCCACAGGTAAATGAGACAGATGCTTAAGGTGCCAACAGTACCAAGACAGCTGTCACCTTCCTGCTGATCACCTTTACTGTGCAGAACATCCCACAGGAGCACAGGCTCCTTCAGTGGCGTTCCCTGGGGGATTTCCTTCCATAAATTATCTGGATGCAGTAGCTCTGGGGGTTTATGTCATTTCTTTGGGTTGTCTTCATGGGGGTGAATCTTTATTGTTTTTTGACAGTTCTTCATTCATGTTATCTTAGTGTATTTTGGTCAGAGGATATCACTTTTTTAAAAATAATTTATTCAAGGGATTGAATCGAGAGCTGCTTGAATTTAATAATTTTTTTTCATTCACATTGAGAGAGACTTTCCATCAAGTTCAAAACATTCTAGTCAATGCTAAGTGTATTCACTTTTTAAAAAAGCATGATTTAAATATAAATATTTTTTTAAAAATCACTCACCTTGAAAGGCTGAAAGAATTACATCATTTCAGGCTCTGCCCACTCCTTTTAATTCCCACTGGGCTTTCAGACTGGTCTTGGAAATACGAGACTATTTTTTTCCTGCAAAATCTTAGGCCTTTGCAATCATTTGTATTGTTGTTTGATCTGCAAAATCTTGATTTGGACTTCCTGGCAGATTTGTACTGAACAGCATTTCTAATCCCTTTTAGGACACATTTCATAGGCTGAAAGAAAGGGATTCTTTTTAATATAGGCACAATTTTTAAAAGGGCTTTACCCAAAAGATTTTCCCCTAACCCAATCCTCTTTAAAACACGAAACCCAACACCAAGTAGACACTAATTCCAATTTGTAACAAAACCAGGGAAAAGGGGGAGTGCCAGTGGTTATGCATAATTCTCCATGTGAGCCAGACAACTTAATAACACCACTTATTAGAGAAGCCTTAAAGGTAATCCCATTAAAGCTATTCAGCAGAGCACTGATATTTTTCTGAAATCTGCTTGGAAGCAGCCAGGATTACTGGAAGGAAATGTGAGCAGCTCTCCAGCAAACCTGGTGCCCCCACCTCTCCCTGCCCAGGCTGCAGAGCAGGGAGGGATGGATGTGGGTGTACAGCCCGCAGCTCCTCTCACCCTGGCAGCATGGCAGACCTCACAGACCCTGCCACAGCTCTCTTTCCTGGCTCTCTGTAGGGGTAATTTAAATGCTCACACCACGGGGCAATTAATTTCTGGCAGATAATTGGCCAAATGTACGAGTACAGCAACAAATGCCAGGGAGACCATGACTTACTGTCCAAATGGCCTTGCATGGATGTTCCTTCCCCTCATTTCCTTCAGCTCCCATCCAAGGAGGCTCCACACTGGAATGTGTGCGGGTTCCCGAGATGCTGGGGGTGAACCCTCGCTGCCGGGAGCGAGCGTGGTTTGAGGAGTTTGGAATGACAGGAAGCCACGATCTTGTTTGGACCTGAGAGAGGGTGAATTTCTGTTTTAAAGCACCTTATCTAAACAGTGCTTAAGGAAGGAAACCCTGTGAACTCTTGTTAAAAACGTATAGCTGTAATTTAGACATTCCTTTCATCTAGCATGAAGGGGTTTTTTGCCTGGAAGAAACAAGGATGCAGTGTTCTCATTTGCATGGACTGTGCCAACAAAATAGGGATACTTCTGGCAATGCTGCTTTCACTTCTCAGCTCTACTCTTTTAAATGTCTGCATTTCCCTTGGACCTTCAGGACTCTTAAAGATCCACACATAAATATTACTTGAAAGTGAGCAGGTTTTTCTGATTTTTGTATTACCAATGTCTACTTTATTTGTGTTTAACAACAGGAGAAGATAACTGTACTCTGTGTAAACATTCTGCAAGTAGTTTAACCCAAAGTTACAAGGATATCTGGTTTCCTTAAAGGTGTCCATAATTATACAGCAAAGTTCTGAAGGATGTAATTCATCATTTTAGAAACTGGGCTGGAATACTACATGACTCTGGTTTAGGTTTGGAAAAGGGAATGTCATGGATCCAGAGGACTCCTTTTAAGTTTGATTTAGCCTGATTTGGTTTGGGGTGGTGCACTGGAATGACAGCTGGGAGGAAGTTTGTGCACCAGTGAAAGCACCAGTCCAGGGACTCCCTCTAGACATTATTCATCCATCTCTGCCATTTCTGCAAGGCTCTAGAAGTGGAATTTTTACCTGGCATTGGCTAGGTGCTGGGACTTGTTTTTTCCATAATTAAAAGCAACTCTTTGCTGCTAGCAGAATGATGGCTGGATGGTTCTTTCCTTTCATGGCCTTGCTGGAATTGGCAAGGTACTGGGAAGACTGGAAAATGTTGTTAAGCCTTTACAGAATGGTTTGTCTGAAGCTGCTCATTTACTGGTCTGTGATTAAAAAACAAGGAAGAAATGCTGCTGTATTTCTGAATGGCACCTTTTAGTCATGAGTTTAATGTGCTTCAAAAATCACTGTTTCAGTGTATTTGTTTTGACTGACTGAATTTTCCCCACTTGGATTTATCCTGACATTCCTGTGACTGGTGTAAAACTGGGTGCTGCTGTAAAACAGTCCTAATGCACATGGGACACTCAGAGCTGCTTTTAATGCTGTAGTAGTGGCTCAGGTTTGTTAAATGAGAGAGAGATGTGCGGATTATTTTCCCTTTTTTGCATGAAAACATGGATTTTCTGTGCCCCTCTGTTAATTCTGACCTGTGCCTGGGTATTTGGGTACCTGAGACCACATTTGCTGATCTGCACCTCCTCCCTCTGCTTGCTGTCTCCTCCTTGGCTGAACTTTGATTTCCTTTTGGCCCGAGGGAATTGAAGTCAAAGCAAGGAACAAAAGCTAGCTTTGCCAATATTATGGTGAGCAGAAAGGAAGGAGGGTGTTACTTGCCTTGAAAATAAATCAGCTGTGCCCACCTACATGCTCTGCCTGGCTAAAGACATCCATGCTGATCACCTGTGCCATACTGGAAATATTCCCATTTTGGTGGCTTCAGTATAATTCCTCAGTTCATTGCAGACCCTGCCTTTTCCTCAGCATAAGGACTTTGCTTCTAATTTGCCCAAAACCTGTGGATGTTTACTGGTATTTATGGCAACTTTTCCTTTTCAGTGAGCATTTCATTTTGCCTCAATTCAGCAGTCATTTAAGGCTTTACTTAAAGCTGGAAGTAAAGTGGTTCTATCCATGCAGAAATAGGTATATTTCATATTTGAAACTGATTCTTGGTACTGATTAATAGTTGGCTCAGGATGGGGCCCTGGCAAGCTGGTCTAGTGGGAGATGTCCCTGCCCACAGCTGGGGTTGGCACTAAATGATCTTTAATGTGCCTTCCAACCCAAACCATTCTCTAATTCTGTCATTCTGCTGTAGATAGAGGTGACTCAGGCCCCAGATTCAGCACATTGCTTCTTTTTTTCTAATTGCCAAGCAGCTGGATGACCTGGAAGTGAATGCTACTTATCAAATAAATTGATATCTAAATTATTGTTCTCCAAAGCAACACAAGAATATACCAGGGTTTCTGGGAAAGTTCATTTCATTCATTTGCCACATGGTTCCTTTCAAAAATATAATAGATAAAGTGCTGCTTAGGGATGTTTTTTTCTACTTGCCTTCATTCTATTCACTCTTGATTAGAAGTGATTGAATAATTTATTGCAAATTGCTTATTGGAACAGGTTTGCCTCATTTCCTATCATCCAGAATAATATATTTCCAAATTATTATTATAATTATTGTGCAAGTAATTCTCTGAATAGTTTCAGTGAAAAAGTCCTGGTCTGTAGCTTACTTGGAAAGAGGTTTGTCACAAAAGAGGCAGAACAACCAAAAGAGAATTTTGCTATTTTGTAGGCTGCTTTGGAGTGGATGAACAGGTCTCTTATTTTCTTCCACGCCTTGACTGCCTGTTAACCAGTCTGTTATTGGTTTTCTAATGTAAACACACTTGTGTTTTACAACATTCACTTTGTAAGTATTCTCCACAAGTCATTGAAAGTGTGCTATTTCTATAAACATCCCTGCTACTAAATTCATTTGAAGTGATAGTCACTGGTAAATAAATGTAGACCTTGCAAGAAGACATGAAAGAAAAATCCCCTGGGGAAGGAGTGGGGGTAAATTGCAGAGATAACATATCTTTTGGAAGCTTTCATATAAATAGACCTGCAGATTTCCACATATTTATCATTGGGGGAGATGAAAACGTTTGATGTGCAGTTACCATTTCACATGAAAGCAGAAGGCAGTTTTTCAATTGCACTTGGTCCTTATAACTCAAGTGCTGACAATCACTGGAAACCTAATTTAATGAATGTTCTGTGAGCCCTTCCAGTGCTGTGTGGAAACTCCCCCTCCCTTTGTCTGTGGTTTCATGTCCGTGGGCCCATTCCTGGCAAGCCCTTCCCCTGCCAGTGGCTGTGCTCTGCCCTGTTTGCTCCCTGGAGCTGCTCCAGCAGCACAGGCTCTCAGCATGCCCACAGCTGCTGCAGCAGGGTGTTTGTTTGTGGCTTGGGCTGCCAGCCCTGGCCTTGGCTCCCTCTCATCCTGGCCCTGCAGACAGCTTGCACATCCCTGCCCTTCCAGGGGTTGGCCAGGTCCCCTCAAAGGCCTGTGCTGCCCACAGCCCCACTGCCACTG
Organism: Oenanthe melanoleuca; assembly: GCF_029582105.1. Classification (NCBI taxonomy): domain Eukaryota; kingdom Metazoa; phylum Chordata; class Aves; order Passeriformes; family Muscicapidae; genus Oenanthe; species Oenanthe melanoleuca. Next base: position 5,077,901 of record NC_079337.1, on the reverse strand, counting down.
CCCTGGCAGGTCTGGGTGCCTGCTGCCCCTGCCTCCACCTTTTCACCCCCTCCTGCTTCACAGCACCTTCTCTGCAATGCCCTGGGCTTGGGTGTGCTTAGCCTTGGTTTGTCTTTGTCTTGGGAAGGTGAGCCAAGATGTGCCAGAGATCAGTCCCTGATCAGTCTCCATCCAGTCACAGAATCACAGGATGGTTTGGGCTGGAAGGGACCAAAAGGATCATCTTGTTTCAACCCCTCTGCCATGGGCAGGGACACCCTCCCCTATCCCAGGCTGCTCAGAGCCCCATCCAGCCTGGCCTTGGACACTGCCAGGGATGGGGCAGCCACTGTGCCAGGGCCCCCCCACCCTCACAGGGAAGAATCTCTTCCTAATATCTGATCTAATCCTCTTTCCATCTTCCTCTTGTCCCTTCTGTGCAAAGGTTCATGGTAGATGGGAAAGGCAGGTGGTGGAAGATCACAGAAGCCATGGATCACTTCCCCTGCTGCTGGCCAGCAAGGTTCCCTCTTCCCTGCTTACCCCTCTCCTTCCCTGGACTCAGAGGGACACACAGGTGCAATTGTGGGTGTAGCAAAAAGGTTCTCAGGGAACAAATTCCTGAGGGTGCTGCTATCCCATCAGGATCAAGCAAGAAGTTCCTGGCCCTGAGCACTGGAGGAGTTTGGCTGTGGTCAGGAAGCATTCAAGGGGTTAGGGGGAAGCTTCAGGAAAAGTTTTTATTCCTTAGGGAATTCTCTGCAGCAGGGGCTTCTGAGCAGCTGAGCTCCCCAGGGCTGGAAGCAGGCAGTGCATCGGGAGAGCACAGGAATGGCAGGAAGCTCAGGAGGAAAGGGAGGCTGTTGGCTTCCTGGATGACCTTAGAACAATATGATTGCTTATATTAACCTGAGCACTTGCCAAAGAAGCAGTTCAGCAGCCCACAAGCACGGCATGATATTGCAGAGGGGATGATTTAATGAGAACAACAACCTTTCCTGTGATAGCAGTCAGGAATTTCACCCCACCTCCACCACGAGACAAAGTCTGCTCTTGGGATTTTCCATTTCATCAGTATGACACCAAGAAAGCAGCAGGCCTTCAGCATAAATGCAATCAACAGGGAAATTTATTCTTTTTTAATCTGGAGAGAAAAAAACTGTAGAGAAGGTCCCCCCATGAGTATTTCACAAAAGCTTCTTGGCACAAGTGTGTAAATTAAAAGAACAGAAGTTTTTCACATCTCTGCACTTTTGCTGAGGGCAAGATCCAGGACCCTGAACACAGATTTTATGTGGAGATTTCAGTAATTCCTTGCAGTCATTTCAGTAGCAATTCCACAGTGTAAATTCCAGATCCAGAGGGAGGAGGAAAGAACTTTAAGGACAATCACTGCTTTCCAGCATATTACAGCATCTCTCCTTTTTAGGGTGTTTTTTCTTTATTTAATGCACTATCCCTGTTCATGTTTCCTTCTTTTGTTCTCTTCCTCACTCCACCCTTACCTTCAAAGGTAATGTGCTGCTGTGCCTTTGTAAAAGTGATGTGAAGCACAGGGACAGGGTGTGATAGCTGATCTGGGCTGTGGCACTCAGGTTGTGCACAGCTTGTTTCTAAGTTTAGACCTGTTGCTAAACCAAATGGTTGCTAAACCTCTTCACTCAGTTTAAAAGGGGAATGTGGACTCAAGCCTGAGAAAGTAATCCCAAATTTTCCAGCTTCTCTTTTATGATCATGGTTTAATTTCCTTAATGCAGAGGATTTATTCCTATTCCTGTTTGGTTCAGTAATTTCAGGGATGCCTACAACCTTCCACACATTTATTTTTCAATCTGTATCTTCTCATTTCACTCAAGTTTGGTAAATTTATTTCTTGCACTGCCTCACCAATCTATTTTATCTCAAGTCTAAGAGAGGGCATGAGACAAGAGCAGCTGTGCTGGCAGATCCTTTTTTTGGTGCCTGTGCCACACTAGCTCTTTACTGTGCACTTTTTAAAGACACAGCTCATGTGAAGGTTGGATGGGGCCCTGAGGAGCCTGGTCCAGGGGAAGCTGTCCCTGCCAGTGGCAGGGGTTTGGAACAAGATGCTCTTTAAGGTCCTTTCCAACCCAAACCATGTTATTCTATCAATGCACAGGTTGCATGTTTTCCCTGGCAGATCCTTATTTTATTTTAAGTCCAGAAAAGGCACTAGATCTACATGAAAGCATTGCCCAAGCCAGTTGTCAAACTTGATTTTTTTTTCTTTTGGCCTTGAAAAATACATGCAACTATGTATGACTGCTTTTTTTATACAATCATTTGTAAAGTTGTTTTAAACAGCTGAAAGCACTTTGCTTTTACTTCCAAGAATATTGCTCCAGTCAGAGATCAAGCACAGACATTTTCAGCTGAAAAGATAAATACTTGGAAAAAGAGCCTCACATTTTGCAGAAGGGTCAGTGGACCTCACAGTCTGGGTACTTGGTGACACTTGGTGACCCAAAATGGGTTTTTTGTTTTAACAGAAAAGCAAAGATCCTGGTGAACCATCCCACAGTGAGCGTCCCTGGTGTTCTGCTGGCTCCTTGGCTAGCTGGGCAGTGCAGTGAGCACTGGAGCTTTTCTCCAGTGCTTTAATTCCAGCCATCCAAGCTGCTTTTTCAAAGGAGTGAACATCAGTTGGTTTAAAAAAAACCCCAAAAAAAAAAAAAAAAAAAAAAAAAAAAAAAAAAAAAAAAAAGCATAAATAAATATATAAACAAACAGCCCCAAAGCAGGCAGTGCTCCCAGGTCTGTCCATGCTGGCCAAAATAGATGTTTTACCCAGCTTGGTAATATTTAAGCTGTAGATGCTGCAAATAGCTTTTTGTGGTGATGTTTCTTCCTGTGCTGGGTCAGACTGGGAGCCCTGATTTCGGGCTGGGAAGGCTCAGACTGGGCTGGTTCTGGCTGTACACCAAAATTGAGCTGGTGGAGAGGAAGGAACCCTCCTGACCCAGACCAGTGGTCACCACCTGGGGTTAGTTACCTTCTCAACTCCATTTCCACTCAAGCCTCTGCTTTTTCCAGAGGTCAGTGTACCCTCTGTGGATGCAGCAGGAGATGCTTGGTGCAAATTTGGGCTTTTGTTCTCCATTGTTACATTTTGCCTAATTAAGCATCAGCAGCAAAGTAGGAACAGGAGTCTTTTTTTTTTTTTTTTTTTTTTTTAATTCAAGGAATAATGACATCTGAAAGAAGTGTCCTTTTGTAAAGATGTTTTACTAACAAATGCTGTATTACATTCCTTCTGGAGGCTCAGGGGGGAACTTCCAGCTGCTGATGATCCCTTCTCCATATCCCTGAAGGATTTTGGCATGTTCTGTGTCCAGTCCCAGAACCCAGGCAGCTGCTCTGCTCCTGCTGCAGCCTCCCCAGGCTTTGAGAAACTGCAGCTACTTCCCATCCCACTTCCCATCCCAGGCTGCTGTCCTGCTGTCCAGCTGGGTTGGAACTGGGCAACACTGCGTGTTTATGGAGGCAGTGATAAGCAGACAGACAGACAGACAGCACTAGTTGTTTCCTTTGGAAACCAGGCTAAAAATAACACAGTGATGGATGGAGTTTAGCTGGGAGGCATCCCACAGTGGAGAGGGGAGTGAATGGACCATTCCCATTGTTGTTTCACGTGTCTGGATGTCAGCAGCAGCCTCTAGAATGTTTCCAGTGATGTGCTCACTTGAAACAGAGCATACAGGTGCACCTCCTGACCCAGAGCTCAGTGAAAATTAACATCCTGGTAATTTTAAACCCTAAAATCCCCTGAGGATTTCAGCTGGGCTCAGATAGTGTCCAAGAATAATCTTTTAATAATCTTTTCTTTTTTTTCCTGCTTGCAACTATACCAAAGATAATAATTATATGTTCTATTTAAATAAACAGAAGTATTGCTCTCAGTGCTTCTGACTATTATCAAAGCATTCATGTGAGTTTGTGATCTCTGGGCTACCTAACTGGCCAGGTAACAGCAAGGAAACAGAGGAGAAACTCAAACACACTAGGGAAATTGGCAGCACAAATGATCCTATTAAAAATAATAAATAAATAAATAAATAAATAAACTGAAAAAAATACCTGAAAAATAAAGGGCAGACATCAAAAAAAAGAACCATTTTTACTTTGATAGCTTAACAGAAAATTATGGAAAGAAAGTGAATGTATGTTGAAATGAAACAGCAAACAAAACTCTGCCCAAATCATTCTGTCATTGCAAGTCAGCTTCAAATGTTCTGACTTCCCTTGTGGGCTGTTCAGTCCTCTTGTTTAAATTTGAAAGAAAACAATAGGTGGGTATATTTCTTTTTCAACACTGTAAATTTCTTTGCAAGCCTTTTCTCCTTCAGTATTGTGGATATATTAAGAGTGATCAAAACAGTTTCCCAGACTTTAAATTTGGAAATTTGATGGCACAAAAGAAGTTGTACATTCTTAGATTCCTTTTGTCAAAGTACATAAACTTTGAGTTGCTTAATGAGCTAATATGACATCTAATTCTGATCTAGTTGATTTTTTATTTATTAAATATACAGAGGCAAAAGTATTAGAGACAGATTCCCAAACAGAAAAATGTGCTTTCAGGTATTCCTAAGACAAGAAATAGTTATTGCCTCTTATCAGAAATTAATTACACTGGAATAAGACAGAGATAGTAGACAGTGATGAAAAGAGAGAAAGTGGGATGATGTCATATTAGGCAGGAGTGGTTTATCCCTAAAGTTTAACTTCCCCACGAAATTTTCAACCATAGAAAGAAGCTGATTTTTGGAGCTGACCATATACCCATTAGCTTTGGCTAAAGCTGATTAAACCATGGCAAAACCAACACAAGCAGCAAGGAGTTTTGCAGGAAATGCTCCCTGCACAGTTTTCTCTTTCAGGCAGTTGGCACAGGGGCCACAAAGCTGTGTTCAAATGGGAGCAGCTGAGACATGGAAGCAAACACACCTCCAAGAAAACCTGTCCATGGGGATTTTTATGCACTTCCATGGATCCTGTACAGATTGTGGAGAGCTAAGCTGCACAGTCCTTCCCTGAGCAAATTAAATTGCACTGACTGCATTAGACAAAAGGAGAATATAAGATCCTCTGCAACAACAAACATCCACAGAACAGGCTGTTTATTGTTTGCTGATGATGCATTCAGAGTGTACTAATCTGTGGAATGAATTACAGCTGAAAATAGGAAGCCTCCAGTCCCCACACAGCTGCTCTCCTCTCCTCTCCTCTCCTCTCCTCTCCTCTCCTCTCCTCTCCTCTCCTCTCCTCTCCTCTCCTCTCCTCTCCTCTGCCAGGCAGCCCAAGCCCACTGCCTGAGCATCCTGATACAAAATAAGGCAACTAATCCAGAACATTCCCTCTGTGCTGAAAGCCACAGGCCAGACACCTTTTTTAGGGTTTGAAGGGAACCTGGCAGGGTAATACCATCTAAACCTATTTAATTCCAAGTGGGAGGAGGGTGCCTGACTTCACTTTGCTTCCCAGGAAACTCTCAGTCACGGGCTCTTATTTGCATTACCTTCATGTTTCCAGGTGCTAAACTGCCCCTGAAAACTGCTCACATTGAGGTAGAAATTGATTATTTTGGATATGCTGGTGCTTTAGCAATGCAGACAGTGGGTGGCATCCTGTGGGGCAGAGACCAGCCAGGGAATCCTGAAGATGCTGGGTTTGAGCAGTAGCTCTCAGTTCTGGCTCCAGCACTCACATTCACACAGCCATACGTGACTGGCTCTCACACAAACACATTTTGAAAATCCCCTCTCTCTGTCTCATTTATCCAAGGAGAGCTCCCTCTCTTCCCATGCAGGCAGCTATTCCATACAGGAGTGTTTGTGTGCTCTGCCCAGCTGTATGTGTTTGAATACGTTGCCAGACAGAGCCATTCCAATGAAATCATTGGACTGTTATTTGGAGGGCTGAAATTTCACCCACTTCATAATTTATTTTACTCTCTCCAGAGCCAGTCCATCACTTACCCACTGGAATGTGTTGCCAGCTGTCACAGCACACTAATACTCCTTGGCTAAGAGACTTCAAAGTCTGGTAAGCTGTCCCAATGGGGAGGGGGGAAATGTTGGCTGATGAGTTTGGTGTTTCTCCACAGCAACTCTCTTGGTTTCTTACCAGGCATGCACAAATCCCTGTTTTTCACACACTGCAACAGCCAAGCAAGAGCAGAAACCCAGCCTGCTGTCCCTCCTCTCTGCCACACAGCACCCATGGGTCTCCCACAGGGCTTGACATCTGTGGGAATGGGAGCCACTTCCAGCTTTTGTGCCTTTGTGCTGATGCAGGATTTTTTTTCCCCTATTAAATATAATATCCCACCTCATCTGGAGAGACAATCTCAATCAGAAGAAGTGGGGAATCACAAATGGGAAAGACAAGGCAAGAAACCATGACTAAGTCAGCCAGAAGGATAATTTTGGTGGTGGACACTTTAGTTTTCCAGCCAGTTTTGGCTGTGTTTGACCCCTGGGGCTGTTTCTTCCATTGCAGAGGTTGTGCTCACATCCCTGTTTCACAGTGCTTGATAGTGTGCTGTGGTTGGTGTGATGATGGGGCAGAGGGGCTTTTGTGTCCCTGTGTGTGTTTTCCCCCCAGCATCCTGGGAGCACAGCTCACAAGCAGCCAAAGGAGAGGAGGAGGTTTTGGGAAAGGGGAAGGGCCCTGGGTGCACCAACAATTCCAGGTACACTGCTAGACGTGCTTGAATCCAGCCCTGCTGTTCATCCTTCCTTCTCCCACTGCTCCAGAGAGGTTTGGTCAAAATCAGGCATTCCTGCTGTAACCCCAGAGCTTTGATCTTCCCTCAGCTGTATTTTTATGACAAGGTTGACAGAAAACTGTTGGCCTTCATTTGTGATTTTCAGAAGATTAATGGTAACTGGTCACCATCTCATTTATTTGCAAGTGTAGCATAAAGGGAGCACTGGTTTCATCAAAGGAATTGGCAACAGGTTATATGTTACACATAATCTCCACCAGCTGCAATTGCAGCTATCTGATATCTCATACTTCAGTTACATGATGATATCTCTCTTCTTCCTTTACTGTTTTTCTTAGATATTAATATATCTAAGTGCTTCTCTAAAAAAAAAATATATATATATATATATATATATATATATATATATATATAAAAAAGAAGAGAGAGGAAACAAACCCATTTCCTCCCCCTCTGCCATTTCCTTGTGTGTATGAGGGCCTGTTCTTTTCCCCTTTGACCATCACTTTCTGTTTCCTTCATGCAGTCCTCCCACTCAGCCCCTTCTGCAATTTGATAGAAAAAACTCATTTCCCAGCTGCAGCTTTCTAAATGCTGTTTTTAGTGGTTAAGCATAAATCTCTGAGCTTGCTTTGCTCTTTTTCTATGAAATATGAAATACACCTACTCTTGTCTGAGCCATCAAAGGGTGTCATCAAAACATCAAAATATTACATCAGTTGGCTGAATTTCTTCATCTTTTATTAATTTCAATATATTTGCTTTCCTTTTTACATGTTATCAAAAGCTGTGTTTGCCTTTTTGTCTCCTTAAAGTTCTACACATGGTGGAAGGAAGGGAGGAAGGGAGGAAGGGAGGAAGGGAGGAAGGAAGGAAGGAAGGAAGGAAGGAAGGAAGGAAGGAAGGAAGGAAGGAAGGAAGGAAGGAAATGCCCTTCACCCCCAAAAATTGTGCCAATAAAAAGAGAGAAATCTTTTAGATCACCTGGTTATTCAATTTTATTAATTTCCACAACTTTTGGAAATTTTTAGGGGATCTCATACTGTGCAGACAGGCTGTGGATGAAGGCAGGACAAGTCTTTGTTTGGGCATGACAATCCAAACTTGCATCTGCTCTGACAGGAGGAATTTGCATTGTTGTGCTTGCTGGAATATGGCTCACCCATTGGATTGCATGCAAAATAGCATTTTTCCAAAATAGCTGACAAATGCAATAATTTATTCTTGCTGTGCCCCAGAAGTCATAATTACATTCCAGTCTCTGTGTTCTTCTGACTCTCCCAAACATAATCTGTTCAGTCTCAGGCTTTTAATTCTGCTTTGGGAGATAGCCACTTGGCTGATACAGCCCTGAGCATGTCTGGATAAATGTCTGGATAATTTCAGCTGGAAGAGGCTCTGAAAGCCCCTTCCAGCCCAGTCAGAGAGGTTTCAGCCTGTGCTCAGAACAGGACCAGAGCAAATGGTGCCCCAGAACATTCAGTGTGGGGCAGTGGTCACATGGATGATGTTTTTGTGGAAATCTGTCTAATGCTGCAATGCCATCAACTTTCACTGCCTCCTGGCAGAGAGCAGCTTCAGGAGTTTATTAGTTAAGGAAAAATGGAGGGATTTAATATAAAGCATCACTTCTGTCATTCTCACATCCTCCACAAAAGGCTTACACACAATTTGAGTATTTACCTTACATGGGATACCTCTTGGAGGACGAATAGCACAGGGATATTGAATGTTTTCTGTGCTTTTTTTCCTTTCAATTTTGGGAAAAAGCCTCATGCACACATCAGGTCTCATTGATTAGCACAACAATCAGCTGTGTGACAGTGAATGGCTAATCAGTCAGCACCACTGGAGGAAATGCATCTCATCTTACAGCTCCAAAATGTCATTGCTCCTGACATTTACAGAGCACCTTCTAACACTCATGCACAACCACAGTCTTGGGAGGCTTTTCTCAATGGGTTTTTTCCTTCAGTTCTGGGTTTTAGTGGGATAATTTGCTATTTGGGTGTTTTTACCATACTGTGATGGTAATTTAGGAAGCTCACCTGCAAAAGATTGAGTGGTTGACCCCTTCTCCATTAGTCTAGGATCAATTGACTATTTGGGATATTATAATTAATTCTCAGTGCATGTAGAGGTATTCTGCTGGATTTCTCTTCCTCCCTTCCTATTGCTTGAAACCAGCACATGATTTACTTTAGTGGGAAATTTTCATTTATTCTTAGCTGGAAACAATTTGAAGGAAACACAGAAGAAAGTGAGAGAAGAGTGTTAATTGATGAGACAATGGGAAGAGGGACGCAAGAGAGAAAAGGGCCTGCAAGAAATCTTACCTAATTTACACATGGTTAACAATTCCCTCGGGAGACATTTAGGAGACCATGAATAACTTGGGTTTACCATTTGCATATCTCCTGTATGGACCATTTACATAATTTGTCACTAGAGTTTTCCCTTCTCTCCCAACAGATTTTGCAGTTGCTGGTGAAAGTTGTGCCTGATTTCCATCTTGCATTAGGCAATGTGAATATTCCCTCAGTTTTACCTAGTGCTGATGTAGAAGTTGTTAACCACTGGTATTTATAGCTGAATTCATGAATCTCTGTGGATTTTTTTTTCAACAGCATGTCTTGGTCCAGGACTGAAAAGAGGGAGGATGTGGGAGTATTAAGCTCATCACAAAATGAAACTATTACGAGTGCCACAGCTTGCTTCTCCTATCTGCACAAAGTTCACTCCAGTGGCTTTCCTCAGAAAGAACATAAAATACAGTATTAAGGGAAAGGGAGAACAGTTTGCTTGGGGATGATGAGATGGAACAAAATTACAGAGAAAGTAAGATGAGAAATGTTCAAAAGCATGGTCTAAAAAGCCAGGCTATTGAAAATGAGCTCCAGCTCAGTAGAGGATATATATGTATTTAAAAAAAAAAAAAAAAAAAAAAAAAAAAAAAAGAATGAAAAATGTGTCCCTGCACACTTCCTTCCTTTTGCCTTCTAAAGGAGGAAAGATGTGGAGAGCAGAGAGTGAGGAGGAAGGAAACCTGAAGAGGAAACTTGACATTTTTTCACTTCCATACTGAAACAACCTTTTAAGTTGTTGTTTTGTTTTTTTCCTTCTTTTTAACACTATGTTTTGCTTCACCTCAGACTACTCATTTGAACTAAAATCTTGATACAGAGCTTTGAAAGGGAAAATTTACAGACACTTTTAATACATTAAGAGCAGAGTTTTCATTTTTTCAATACATTGTGACTTGAAAATCTCCACATTGGATATGCTCAGTGCTGTGCTTGTATTTAAAAAAAAGTTCCTTTAATTATACCCAACAGTGGCAGTGAATGGAGCTTAAGCTCCAGCAGAGCTGTTCCTGTGTCACCAATGCTCTGACCTGAGGAGTCCAGACAACTTTGGGGGAAATGTGTACACTATTAAATTTCACTATTTGGGTTGAGGCATGAGAGCTGGTAATTAACACCCCAGTCTCAGAGATTTCTATGAATGATTAACTCTATGCTGTGAGTAATCCCATTAGCACCATATTGTTCTGCTGCATGAGGAAACCTTCCCAGAAAGGCTGACTCCCTGTGAGTGCAGAAATGGAAATGTCATTTCAAAGGGAATTATGCCAGCAATAAAAAAAAATTACAGCAAAACAATCCCAGGGAAAAATTCCCTTAGAATTTGAACCACTAAAATGATATTTTATTCCCATTGCTTAGGTGGAGTTCAGCTTACCCTGGAAATTTTATAAATAATGTGTTGCTAGAAGTGCTAAGGTTTTACACTTGACCTTTGTAGGCAGGTGGTCATTTGCTAAAACTTTCTATTTGGTCATCCAAAACTGCAAGAAATGCCAAACTCTTCATATCAAATGAAAGTTAGAAATGTCAGCAGGTTCTGTATGTGCTTTAGGGAGAGAAGGAGGTGGACAAAAGAGGTGTTGAGTTAAGGAAGATGGGAACAGCTCTTGCACTTCTTTTTCCTTCTTATTTTTATGGCAAATTGCTTAAGAGCTGAAAATACAAAGTTGTGATCTGGACCTGCACAATGAGCAGGCAAGGTCATTCACTCTATTTTGACTCTGGGCAGAGCAAAGCTCCACTCTGGCTCCTGCAGCACTGGATGTGCTGCTGGATGTGCTGCTGGATGTGCTGCTGGATGTGCTGCTGGATGTGCTGCTGCTCAGTTTCTGGGCAGCCTGAGTGTCTTTTGTGGGGAATCAGGGGCAGATGCAGCACCGGGCAGGGCTGCTTTCAGCACATCCTCCAGGATGCAGGCATGCACAGCAGCCGTGAGTTTTTAACACACTCACATCCTGATCTCTCCCTCCTGCCCAGCGCAGACAGACACAGCTGATCTTTCCACAAGGTAATTTCTGTTCCCAGCCGCTCGCCGCTGCACCGAGCCCTCGGATGTTGCTGAAATGCAATCCAACAGGAGCAGGTCTGGTGTTGCTGGCAGCCCAGCCTTTGGTGCCATTAACACCTCACAGCCTGCTCTGCAGAGCATTCACTGCTCAGTGCACAGCAGAAACACTTCTTACCTTTCTCATCTTTCCCCCATCAGTATATCTGGCATTTTCTTTTCTTTACAATGCTTGACAGAAAACAATATTATCCCTCCCTCTGCCCTTTAAATTTCCCAGCCTTTCCCTTTCCTATGCCTTCCTTCACCAGGACGGGCATTTAAACAAACTCTGCAATCTTCACTAATTTTTTTGCCTCTGTGCATCCTGAATTACCAGGAGCTGATTTACTACATATTTACTGCAGTCTGTCTGGGAAGTTTTTCTTCCTTACAGTAGATTTACTGTGACCCTCCCAACTTGTGTGAATTCAAACATCTAATTGCTTTCTGATGCTAATGCACAGCCTTGAATTTACTGCTGAGGATTACTGTGTGTCCGGTTTCACTGTAACATTTCACATTACATTTTATCTCATTGAAAAAAGCAAGACAGTTTTGAAACAATTAATGCCATTAGCAATGACACTACCTGGAATTTTACAGTTCAGGAATGGGTCTCCATGTTGACTTCACTTACTGCATCCATTTGCTTCCCCATCTCAGCATTTTTTGTCACAAATAACAAAACAATCCCGGCAGAAGGGGAAGTATTGTAAATACAAATTGCCTGGATGGATATTTCCCACTTCAGATCTGAACAATGGCTTGTTAAAAGTGGAAACGATATCATTCTTTATCAAATTAAATCAAATGGCACTGAAGGTTACTGGAGAAAAAACAATGGCAAGAAAGCAATTCTTGTAACCTGGGAAGGAAACCTAGAGCTGTGAATGAACAGTCTGGTTGGTGTTTGCAGTAAAATACGAGGATGCAATGAAGATTTTTATAAAGCTACAGTTCAGGAAAATTAGAGAAGCAGCAGACAAAGAAAGGAATTTGAACCAATTGCTGAGGGCAGGGTTGGCCTCAGCCTGAGAGTTTCTGTGTCACTGTCTCTGGGTAATGCCTGCAGTTCAGCAATTTGACTAACTCTCTGTGACATTTCAGCTGCCCTCCTTCACAGAAGCTCACTTGCACGGGGTTTATGGATAGGGATATGAATGCAGCTGCAGGAAAATATAGCACAAGGCTAAATCTTCAGACTTCTAAGGGAATTGATACTGAAAACGACCAAATTAAAAGGAGTGAGACTGTTCTCTGGCTTCTGGCAAATTGATGTTTTTACTGTTTCAAGCAAAGTGACAAGTCAGTCAAATACCAATAAAGAAAAAGCAAAGTGAACCAGAGAAAATAAGGGCTCTCCTTAGGCAGATTAATCACCAACAACAGTGAAAAGTAACTGCCTATTTACATTGCTGATCTATTTGGGAGGTGAAGCCAAGGACATTTTACCCCCTAACTCCCAGATCCTTACAAAAATAAACAATTCTATAGCTTTTAGCTGCACACTCTGCAGTCTCCCTGACTCCAGTGGGACTGTGCACACATGCAAGCCTGTGGATCAGATTTAAATGCATTACTCTGGTTTTCAAGGGGTCAGAAATGTCCCAGCTAGCAAAGGAGCCTGTGCCCTCCTGTACAGCACACATTTTTTCCATGCTGTTTGCATTATCACTTGCTAAATTTATCACACTCCTTCCCTAACACTGCTTGTCTTTTCTGCCTGGGAATTTCAGATACAACAGAGGGCATGCTCTGGTCACATTTCCAGAGAGCCTACCACCCTCTACAGCCACAATCTGCCAGTGAGTGAGGCAGATTTTGGGAAATACTCACCTGCAAATCTGGAGAGTGTGGTTGCTTTGAGACAGCTCTGTGAAGGGACCCACACAGATTAGATACAGATGTTAGAGATGGACATAGATATTAGGTGTAGAATAGACACTACATCTAGAATACATAAAGTTATAAATTAGATAAAATGAATAAGTGTTTTGCTATGAGAGTGAGGCCCTGGCACAGCTTGCCCAGAGAAGTTGAGGATTCCCCATCCCTGGAAGTGTCCAAGGTCAGGCTGGGCTTGGAGCAACCTGGTCAAGTTGAAGATGCTCATTGTTTAGGAGAACTTTAAAGGTCTTTTCCAACCCAAATACTCTGTGATTCAGTGATCCACAGCAATAAATCACATTGCATCCTTCCTGCTGCATGGCTCAGATCATCAGCATCTCTTTCTACTTGTCCTGTTTCAGCTGGGAATGAGGAAGGAAGGAGGATGTTTACCAGGAAAAGGACACTTTCAGGAATAAATTATACCCTCTTGAGCTGCCATGAGCTTTGAAAAGTAGGTAGAGAGCTGCAGATGAGGCTGGGGCTGCATTCAGAACACATGGGGACACATTTATTTGGAAGCAGTAAATGACAGGAAGCCACTCGAGAGCTTCTAGACATGAGCACGTACAACTCAGCTTAATCAATGCCCTGCCTTTACAGAATCATTCCATTTTTACATCTGGGCACAAAGGGTCCTTGGTGTTTGGCTTGGGTGAGATTTGGAGCCTAGAGAGGGAAACAGGAGACTCCTTGCTGCAGTCATTAGCAGCCTCAGCCCAGAGCAGTGGGATGAACCACTGCAAGGACACAATTAAAGGTGGTTTATCTCCTGTGTGCATGTTAATGGACATGTCTTGGGCCAGCAAGGTTGAGATACAGCAGCTGCTAATTAATATATTAATTATATTTGAAGGATGGGGGTCATTGTGTATTTTCAGGGTTTCTTACCTACATTCTTTAATGAGGAAAAGAAAACCAATACAAAAATGTCCAGATTTTAATTAACTTTTAAACTAAAGGCAGTAGCTGCATTTCTTTGTAGCTGTTTTTCTTTCTATCTGATGCATCTTGCTCTTTTCATCCTCTTCTGTCTGTCTTTACCCATTAAAAGAAAATTAAAACTCCACACTTATCAAGACTGTAGATTTTCAGCATCAATCTTTCCATATGTGTGGTTCACAATAGCCAAAGAGGGAAAATGGCTCATCTTAATATATTTTCATTTTAGAAGTGGCTTCAATGCCTACCCCAATACAGACAGAAGGCACTGGGGAGGCTGTTTTAAGCCAGCTGCAATTATTCTTCCCATTTCACAACAGAAACAGATAGAGCCTATCCAGCTCTCTGGTTTGCATCCTGCCTCCCTCATTGTCATCAAGTACAAAAGCAAACTCAGAATGGCACTGGCAGCCAGAGATCAGAGATGTGGTGCTGTGAAAGCCTCAGCCACCAGACTCCTATGTGCATTACCCAGAACTGTGATGTGGAGGCAGAGGTTGGGGTGAAGTTATTCAAGCTGTCTCAGCACCTCTTGTGCTGTCTGGGAAATGCCACAACAGAAATTATCTTTGTGTCGTGACAGTTAAAATCAGGGACAAAAAAAGATAAAAGGTGTACTACATTAAATGCTTCTTATGCTGTCTGTGACTGGTAAAGCTCCTCTTGCTGCAAAAAAATTATACTTATTGACTGCAAATAATGTCTGGTGCACTGTGGGCAGAGAATTAAAGGCAATTTGGATCCTTAACATTCTCTTTCAGAGGTAAGGAGAATATAAAAATGAAAGTGGTAAGTCTTCCCTGCATGCATCTTTTCTCTCTGCTATCTTATAATTAATGTTATTTTCTAAGCTTCCTTTATGCTCTGTCATCTGCACAGCACCAATATCTTTCTACATTGCCAGCTACCATGCAAGGTAAGAGAAAGAAAGGCAAGAGAAATGGTGAATGCATTAATAAACATTTATTACAGATTTAGTTCAGCCTGGAGCTGTGATTGAAATGGCAACATCAGAATATATCCACTCATTCATATATGCAGTTCTTTCCTTCAGAATCTAGTCTTATTGTGGGGTTTTTTCCCCTGGAAAATTTCATATACACTCACATTTAATCACACAATACAAATCCAAAAATGCAATTACCTCTGTGACTTTTATAGAGGCTTTATGTATACTGAGAAGGGAGAATAAGTGGCAAACCAGCATCAATTACAGACACACTTCCATCAGGGGCTTTCTGGTGATATTATAAACAAAATGATCCTCAAACCACCAGAAACCTGAGCCAAAATTAGAGCCCTGTTCTTCAAATAAAACCTTGTGAAAAATTAATGGGTGAATGTAAAATTAACAATGTTCCTTCTGAAAACTCTGACACAAAGGCACACATCCTGAAAATGTGCCTGCCTGCTTCTCCTTCCCTCAGTGTTCAGAAGGCTTTTGGTCAGAAGAATGTGCCCTGGTTTTCCTCTTGTAGAATAAAGCTGGCTGAGTGCTCCCTGATTTGGAGACACTTCTGTAAATCCTTTCAGCAGTTTCAAATTTGGTTGGTGTCTGGCCCTCTAATCCCTGCTCTCCACATTATTTCAGGCCAGCCTGAGCTCAGGACTGTAATCATGGGGCACCAAGTGCCCTTGTGGTTGTAACACAAGTGGAAAAAGGAGATTGCACATACCCATCAGATGATATGTAGAAAGGCATCCATCAAAACCCCATGGGCAAGTGAAGCTTTCAGATCTTTCCAGCTTTCCTTGAAACAGTCAAGCAAAGAGGCAGGAGACTGGGGCAAGAGGGATGTGCAGCACTGAGAGAGGTGGCTGGGGATGTGCCAAGGTCTCCACCCAGATATTCCTGAGCTCCTGCTGCAGCCTGACCTTGCCTGAGCCTGCTGCCTTATCCAGAAGCAGTGCAGTGTCCCTGAGAGGCACTTTATGGTGTGCTTTCCCCTTTGACTGCTCACTCATGCAACAGCCACAGGCTAAGTGCTTGCTTGTCCTCAAGTAGCCCCCAAGCACTCTTTAGAAGGTAATCCAGTCCAAACTGTGGAATGGGGCTGTGCTTCTACCTCTGCAGGATTAAAAAAAAAAAAAACAGTGGGGAAAGAAAGAAAGAAACAATTTGCCACTTTGAAGCCTGAAAAAAAAAAGAAGAAAAGAAATCCTTTCATCCTGTAGCATGATGTATCCTAAGTGACACGGGTTCCTTGCATTAGCATCTGCAGACTATAATTATCCATGTAGTATAACAGCTGGGGAGTGTTACTGTGATGCTTTGGGTTGATGGATGCTCTGGGAGGTTAAACAGAGCTGGCTAATAATAGGATCTCTAAGATGCTACATGGATCTCAGTGAAATGGTCCCTGCTCTGCCCTGGGAGGAGCACAGGACACTGAGAAACCCGTGTTGTGCTCCCACCCTGCGCTCTGCTCCCCAGCTCCAGTGCCTGTCCCACAGCTAACAGAGCCCCTGTTTTCTGGTCTCAGAGGGGCCTTTCCACACTGCTTTGTCCTTGAGCCATGTCCAGTCCTTTCCCTGGGGCTGCAGAGGGGAGGGAGGAGGGAAGGAAGGAAGGAAAGCTGTATATCCAACAGCTGACAGAATGGGGAAGTAAGAATAAGACAAAATCTGGGGTCCACAGAGTTGTTACCCCCTAAATCACATCTCTTGCTGCATGTTTACAAACAGACCATGCTGCCATTGGCACAAGCATCACACTCAATTCAAGGCTTTGCCCTCTGTGTGAAACGTGAAAAAGAGGAGGAATTTAGAAGCCCCTGCTGTCCTGAGTGCTTGCCATACTGAGCAGCTATTCATCACCTGCACATTCAGAGGGCTTCACCTTTGTACAACCTCAGCAGCACAAACTTGCCAGGATTAAACTATTTAAAGCTGAGCTTGCCAGAGCATCTGCAATTTGCACCTCTTGTCACATCCACGGGCAGCATGACAGGTTGGAGAAGGTGTAAGGAGAAGTTGCAGTGACATGGCCAGAATCAGGGCAGGATTAATCACAAGTGCCAGAAATGCCTGTCACCATTGGAACACCCTGCATTCTGCTGATCTGTTATGGACTCTGCTTCCATGGCTTCATTCTCATTAGCTTTGGCTAATTCTATTCCAGTGCAGTGCTCAGCCCCAAAATCAGCTCCAAGGGCTGGCTTTGGTGAGTGACAT
This sequence comes from Oenanthe melanoleuca, assembly GCF_029582105.1. Taxonomy (NCBI): domain Eukaryota; kingdom Metazoa; phylum Chordata; class Aves; order Passeriformes; family Muscicapidae; genus Oenanthe; species Oenanthe melanoleuca. The sequence goes on along the minus strand of NC_079337.1, from coordinate 5,060,755 downwards.
GGAAAATCCTTCAGCTTTCCCTGCAACTGAGCAGCAGCAGCGACATCCATTTATCTACTGGGTCACAAAAGTCCTTTGCTCAGGAACAAGGACAAGTGAGGACAAATGAGCACAGCTTTCCCTCCTTGGAACATCCATAGGGTGCCTGTGCTTTTCTGGGACACACTCTGTATCCTCAACTCTGCACGCCATGGCCAGGCAGAGAAGGAGCTTTGTCTCTCTGGGCTGAGCAGGGAGTCAAGGACAGCCCTGGGACTCAGTCACACATCCCAGTTTCCTTACACAGTCTCCCTGAGAATTCTGAAATCAGGGATGCAACTTGAAACCCTGGGAAAACTAATAAGCAATTTCTGTAATGGCCAATTCTTACAGTACTGGAACTGCAAACTGAGACCTCAAAAGGCAAGAGGATCCCAACTGAGCAGGATATCAGTTAAATTAACTTCTCCCCTCAGCTCTGCACTTGCCAAGTTCCTAGATATTTTACCAAGAAAACAAAAATAGTGTTTTCCTTCTAGATTTTGTCTGAGCTAAAGACACTAAGCAAACCTTCAGGGAAAGTTTAGAGAAAAGGAAAATTGGCTCAACCTTCCCACTTACTGCTTTAATAGAAGGGTTTGCAAGGAAATGAAACTTCAGGATACACCATTTATTCCCAAAGCCCAAGCAAGCTGTCACTCTGTTTTCCCATGGAATTGAGTAAACAAAATACCACTTGGCCTCTAATAAATGAGAAAACAAGCTCACAAAGGAGCACTTGATCAGAAGTGACAAGGCCAAGAGTAGAACAATCCAGAGGAATAAATGAAACTTGAAATTTAGTAATAATATTCCCTAAAGATATTGCAAATTCTGTTCTGACTATTGCAGAGGTCCCCTGAATACATTGTTCCAGTGCTTGAATTCCCTTCCATCGAAATTCCCACTGCTCCTACTGTTTCCACTTGCTCAGGATGAGGAAACCATCTTGAAATACAACAGGAAGGTCCATAAAGTAGCTGTTCTTTCCCATTTTCCTTCAAGGTGAGTGCAAATTTGTGCTTTGGGAAGTTTAATTGAAGCTAGCCACATATGGAGAAATGATGGGCTTGCTTGTTCCAGCTCTCCCTGGGGGATGCCCTTCCCAGCTGAATTAAGTTGCCACTGTGTTTCACTAATGTGCATCTGATGCCTAATGAATTGGGGTGTTATTCCCATTGCACAGAGGTGGATTAAAATCGAGTCCAAAGCCTTTTCATTCATTTTGCTAATTATTCTCTGCATTCATTGCACGCAGATGAAATGATGAAAGCCCCCCTGTTGTGCAGGATTTGGACATTTCACACTTGGAACATAAATTGGGCTGATTATCCTTGCAGCATTATTGTCACATTTGGGAGTGTGAGTGCCAGGAAGCAATAAGCTGTGCACTCCCACATTCCCAGTCTCTGAGCCCCTTGGAATGTGAGGGAAAACCCTTTCTTTGTATGTCCTGTTTCAGTTTCATACCTAGATCATTTTGGTGCACAAGACCTAGAGACAGATCTCCTTCAGATCATATTTTTTAAAAGTTATCTTCCATTTCCATATTCCCATGCTCACAGAAGTTTCAAACAGAAGGCAAGATGCTGAAATTCTGCAAGTGTCTTCTTTTGGCAGGATCTGCTGGGGAAACAGATGCAGAAATTCTCTTGAAATAGAGAGTTTCTCATACAAATTACAGGCTGTTAAGTGACTTCCAGAGACTCCAGTTCCTGGTTGATTTGCACTCAGGGAGAAAGTTGTGTTTTGGATTCCCTGTCTTTTAGGCTATCTGGGTTTGGTGATAGTGTAGGGAAAGTCTTTACTGTTGGGGTGCTGATCCAGTCACACTGCAAGTGCATTGCTTCCTGTTTCTCTGGCACAGCAAAGTGCTTTCTCCATAAGGACAGGACCTCAGGAACATCCAGAGGGCTCCAAATGCCAGATCAGAACTTAGTTAGTTCTTTAGCCTTTTTCCAACTTTTTTTCTGGGTCTGTGTGTATACAAACAGGCTGGAGATTTATAATCTCTGCCTGCACTTCCATCTTACAGGTAACACAGGCAAGCTGCTGAGGGACACTGAATCCTGGCATTGCAAGAGAACAAATCAAAAAGGAAATTTGCAGCTGCCATAAAGCACGAGATATTTGTGTGAAATATTCCCTCTCTCGGGAGAAGTTTCGGTATATTCACAACAAAAGTTGTGTTGTCAAAAATCTCCCAGCTACAACAAAAGGGAAACTAATGAGGGAGAGTGAGTCTGGCATGAAATCAAACAAACTGGAGGCATCTCATACATAAACTTGGAATGTGATTTCCTGCATCTCCCGTGGATGTGTGAAATGCATTGGCAGTTTGCTTAGTCAGGTGTCTTGTCTGGCTGATGGCTGCAGCAGCAGCACATGAAAGAGACTGTGTGGAACAGGGGACTAAAATTACTCTTCAGCTGTGCTCCAGCAACGAAGGCAATGTTGAAAGCAACAACATCTGTGCTGTGTGGCAGAGACAGGATGAAAAATTACTGTTAACTTTACACACTGTGAAAAGCTGGGGTGTGTTAAACAATTGCATTCCCACTTTGTGATAACGAGGCTGGGACTGTACTCTTGACAGGAATAGGCTATAATTCCAGCACTAGGAAATAGGAAGCAGGAATAAGCCAAATTCCACGGCCTCCTGGAATCTCAAAACCATTACCAGGATTGCACAAAGCACTGGGTTCAGGGCAATTGCTCCTGGAAAATTTGGGGGTGTCCTAAGGAAAAAAAAAAATAAAAAAAATTAAAAATAGCATCTTCTAATGCTGGGGTTGAGGGGCTTGCTTGAGTATCTGCCCTTCAACCCATTAGGGCTGAGTATCAGGGAAAGGTTTAATGTTGTTCTGTCCACTGGCAGAATTGCAGCCTGAATTTTCCCTCATACTCACTTTCCCACTTTGCCTCATAAGGGCTTTGAACAAGTTTGGGAGATAACAGGGGGAAGAAAACTTGGTGTGCCCCACATATTCTTAACACCAGCAGGTGTGTTCCTCCCAGGGCATGACTGGCCCTTGAGAGCCATGGGCATGTACCAGGAATGTCCATTCTGTTCTCAGAGTGAGGTGGCACCATCACTAGTGAGAGCACAGGTTAACCATGGATACTTTTTTATAAAGTCCTTTCTCTTTTTCCTGTGAAAGCAATAAGGCTCTGTAGCCTGGCTGGGTATAAACAAGCTGACATCAGATGTAAATGTTGCAGCTGTTGTATTAAATATGTTTGGCTGGAGTTGGAGACAGGGCCAAAGCCCTGGTGTTATTTTCCCAATTAGAACATCTTGAGGCCATTCTTGGCACACAGTGTGCAGATGCTGCTGATGGCATTTCTTGAGCAGGGGAAGGTTCAGTGCTCCTGGGATGGGGCCCTGCACATGGGACCCCACAGCTCTCCCTCAGAGGAACCCCAGCTTAAACCAATGTGTGCTGGTTCATTCACCCTTAATTAGTTTGTGTCTCCTCTTTGTGTCCACAATGCACTGTAACTCACTGGCCCAACGTGAAGGGAGACAAACTGGTTAATTGAGAGAGAGCAGTGCAGTGCCTGCTCTGTCCTCAGGCACCAGGGCAGGATGGCACCAAAGGGCTGCAGGGTGAGCACCCAGCTGATCCCAGGCACCCTCTGGCAGCAGGGGCAGGAAACAGTGTTCCTGTGCCATCACCAGTACCCTTCCTCCCCTCTTCCCCCCATTCTTCATCCCCTCTCCATCATATCTAAGATTTGGGACGTGGAAAGGGGGCTGAGCAAAGGGATTGCTTCAGCTTGGAGCAGCTGCTCTTTCATCTCCCAGGCTTGGAGGATTCCTCCTGATGCCCTTCTTGGAGCTGCTGAGCTGTCATTTCTGCTCAGCTTGGCCCTCACCACTGTGAATTTCAGTGGAAAAAGCCCTTTCCTCAGTTTGCTTTTCCCTAACAATGCACACAGCCCTGAGTTCAGCAGGGTCTGGGGAGATTTCGTGTCTCCCCTTGGTGCTGACCCTGCATACAGCCAAGGCAAAGCCTTTGCTTTAGTTTTAAAGGAAAAGCTCCTTTTTAAAGCTGGCAAATATTGAAAACATATATTGCAAAAAAGAAAGATATAGCTAATAAAATAAAAAGTAATAAAAATTATGAAAACCTTTCCTTCCTTTCAGTCTTTTCAGTGGTAAGAACATTGCTAGTTCTGTTTTATTTCATATTAGAGATCTAAGAATTTTAATACCTGTAGTGAACTTCAGCTTGTCTTTGACTCAAAATCGACTGGAATAGCAGCAATGACACTCAGCTGGAAATTCAGTTACTCAGAAAGTGACACCACCAAACCCCAGCCAAGTCTGCCCTATAGCTCCTCTCCAACAAAGTAGAGCTGAAAGTATTTGAAGAACAGAACAATCCCATGACATTTCTCTTCAGTATTGCTGCTGGAAATATCAGCTGCCTTTCAAATATCTTCAAGCATTCCTGAGAACCCTGTGATGCTGAAAGGCCCAGGGATTTTCCAGCAAAGCCTTGAGAAATTGAGGCTAAGGCTTAATTTACATTTGTGCCCACCTCAAAGCCCCTTCATCTTTTAATAAGGAAGAATGTTACCTTGGCCTGTTAAAATGTTCAAAGTATGAGATCCCTTGCTTTCATTTTGATTGACATCATATATCAAATTTAATATCATATTCTCTAGGTGACCCTTCCTTGGCAGGAGGGTTGGACTGGATGATTCCAGAGGTCCCTTCCAATTCTAACAATTCTGTGATATAAATTTCTTCAGGCTGGGTAATGCAGAGAGTGAAAGGCACATTTTTTCCCATAAGAAAGACAAGGCTTGGAGATTCTTGGCATAATGATGACAGAGTGAAGGTGAAAATCAACCTGTATGTTCTCACCAGCTTACAGCAGTGCTTGCCATTATCCTTCATTAGTGTACTAAATAATGAAAAATGGTGCATATTTCAGAAATTTTTTTGAAACACTGCAACTTTTTATGTTAATAAAAGGCATTGAGTGGGGCAGTGTGCTGCTCTGAGAACAGGCAGCACCTCATAGGGTCACTCACATGCACACACAAATTCAGAGTGCAGCTACAGCAAGTCTGAGTGGCACAATTCCACAAAGTACATTTTAGCAGCTTTGTGCTGCTTACCACATCTGCCTGGCAGCTGGATGCTGAGAGAGTGGCAAATGCAAACTGCACAGCAAAGCCATGAGGGAGCACTCAAGGAGTATTTTCTAAGTGAACAGCACAAATACAATTACAAAAAGAAACTGCTGCTGCTCTGACACCAATCCCTGTCTCACCACCACACAGAGCCCCCACTAGCCATCCTCTCTCCTCCTTCTTTCTTCCACTCCCCATTTTTAATAACCATAAGAGATGAGATGCTGTGTGCTGATCCATCTCTCTGTGATTGCAATATAGACTAGATTCCAAAGGGACTTCATAAACTCACATTATATTAAAATATTCTACCCAGTACAGCTTTGTTTGTTCTGTTTCTTTTCCTGTGGAAATACACCTTATGTAAAGATGATGTCTATCTATTTGCATCTTGTTCCCAGACCCTAGATTAGATTATGCACCCAGGGGCAAATATGGTCTGAAGCTGTCAAAGGCAGAGCTCCAAAGGCCCATAATGCTCCCATATGTGTTGTGAAAGAAAGAGATGACATTAAAAAGAGAAGACTAATTTAGTGTAGCTTCAGGTATTAGACTACACAGAGAACTCACAATCCCAGGCTGCATTTGCTGAGACCTCAAAGTCACTCCACCACAGGACAAGTGTGCACATTAATTCCATCAAACACTTGGACAGGCAAATTCAAAAAAACATAGAGCTGAAATATATCATAGAAATCTTCCCTGGGAAGTTGGTGCTGTGCTTATCCTACTGTTTGTTCCCTATGGTAAAAGATATATGCATGCATCATATGTCAGCAATAAAGCCAAAAATTCTACTTCCATTTAATTCCTGGTGGAGTGGTAGGATGAGGCAGTAAAAAGGCTAAAACAATTTTCCATTTTCATAGCACACCATCCACAGAGCTGTTCATTAAGATGATGAGGCTTTCAAAGAACAAACCTCATGCAAGGCAGAGAATTTCTGAAAGCTGTAATCATATAGAGGACACCTAATCATACAAGATTATCCATCCTGGGCTGGGAATTGAGTAAGGTCAGAGAAGAACAACTGAGTTGTCACCATTGCAATTAACTTTAGATCAAGCCATGATATGTTGTTCAGTCAAAATTAATGTGAACTAAATCATAGCAGGTTTGGGAGTTTGGAGAGAAACCAAGGCCATGGGTCAGTAAAAACACCTGGACAGGAAAACTAATTTAATTATGTCACTACTTGGAAAACTATCAGGATATTTGGGGATGGGGCAGGAACTCAAAGCAGGATTTCAAGATAAATCACCTGCATAAAGAAAACAGAAAGCTGTAAATCCTTGTAGAAATACAGAAAGCTGTAAATTCTTGTAGAAATACAGACTCCAGAATTCTGTCTTGAAATGTATGGATCTATCACTTATTTGCACACCCATTGAAGAGAAAGGAGGCTCTTTGGCTGTTGGCTGGAAGATGGAGCATATGAGCTTTTCTGCATGGATTCTCTCTTTTTTTGCTTCTAACCTTCCTCAAAGATAAGCTCTAGCAACTGAGGGTTTCTATGCTGGCCTTTTTCAAGCTGGGTTAGGACAGTAGAGTGTTTGTGAGATGTGTAGAATAATCTACAGGAAGGTTTGGGTAGAGTAAAAATAACACTAAAAGTAGTAGCAGTAAATTCAGGAAAAAACTCTTTAATCTAAACTCACAGTGAATGTGATTAGTTTTCAGGCTTTGCTCTGCCAGCTTGGATTTATGTTTGCTTGATAAATATATTCCTCCTTCTGGAGCATTCAGCAAATGCTTGTTTCCTTGAAGTTTTCTTTACCCAAGAACTGTAGTGGTTTGAAAAAGGCTGAACTGTGTAAAGTGATTGTGAGCAATAACTGAAGCCTCCTTTAGGGAGCCGAAAATAATTTCTTAAGGTATAAAAGTAAAAAAAAAAATTAAAATGTTGATGCCCTTCAAGATATTTCTAAGGCACTTTGAAAGGTAACTCAGTGCTCCTCTGTGTAAATCTGGATTGTTTTTACAGCTAACTCTGTAGTTCTTCACAGGTAAAACTGTGGCTTTGTTTTCAAGCTGCCCTTGGTACACACATCTCTGCTCAAGCAGCATCCTAACTGATGTTCCTGGGCTGGAATGGGTGTGATTGTGAGATGAGCAGATATGGAATTCCTGGGCTGCAGCTATGGAGAGGAATTTTATCAGTCCCCTGAAGCATGTCAGTGGCAGCAGTGTGCATACAGGGTTATCTGGTGGCAGTGCTGATACCCCTGTGAAGTGCATGCTGTGTGGGGGTGGATTTTATCTGCATGCAGCCCAAACCCTGGGCCAGCTCAGGCAGGGCTGCTGTGACCCCCTGGCCCTGCTTTCTTGGGGACAGCTGGAGTTTTGGGGCAGAGGAAGGGAAATCCTGTCTGATATCCTGTGTGCAGCATATGCACCTCCCAAGGGAAAGCCACAGCTCTGTAGTTAAATCCCTGAAAAAAAGGAGGGGAGAGGGGACAGGGCAATGCTGAAAATGCAGAATGTTTCTCACAGTCTGTAAATCATAAAACAAGCATAATGGCAAAAGCCTAATGAGGCTCAAAAGACACAAAACTGTGACTTCGACTAAAAGAAATAAAAATCTGAGCATGGGGAGAGATTGATGATAGTGATAACCTCCCCTTATGAAGATACTCATATCTGTACTTTTCAGAAGGGCAAAGGGGAGATACTAAGCTCTAGTGCCAAATTTGTGAGCAGAAAATATAAGAAGCCAGGAAAAAAAAATCTTAATGGGAATCAAAGAGCACCTGCCATGCTGCAGGTACTTGCACATCACACAGACACCTTCTGCCAAGGCAGGTGGAAAGAAAAGCCCAACATTAACCAAAATTTGTTTCATACAGTTCCCCATGAGAACCAAATCCAGCTCCTGAGTTTGGAGCCTTGTGTAGCCATTCATACTCTCTGCATAGCAGAAATGTGCTGACAGATGGATCAAGAGAAATGGAATATATTACAGCACTGAATAAGCTCACAGGCTGAGCACTAGGTTTGATCTGATGAATGCAAAATCAGCTCTTAATGCAGATGAGAATACTGATTATGCTGTGATTACCATGCTTCAGTGTTTCAGAGCACATATATGTCTGCATCCTGCTGAAGTCTGAAATAAATAATGAAACTCCAAGGGCTTTTTGGCCTTCTGTAAGGCATGTCCATGTTTCATTTTTCAGGGCTGGAATCCTTCTATAAAAGGAGGAGAAAATCAAGACATGAATGCCTTGATTCCCTTAAAAGCCATTTACTTGCTCCCATTCTTGTTAAGTCCTCCTGGAGCTAATGTTTCCTTCCCTCCAACAGCGAAGCACTCCAAATGCTTCTGCTTTTTGTATGTTAATGGCTGGAGTTTAAGCTGGAAATTGCTCCACTATCAATTATGTGAGCTGACTTGAGCAAGGAGACAAAGGCCCTGAATACCAAATATCTGCCTGGCTGGGAAGGGGAGGAGGGGTGGTGCAGCCTTTGGAAGGCAGGCAGCACTTATGGCAGCACATCCTGGTTTGGTTTTGCTCCGTTGGGTGAGTCAGATGGTTCTGGAGAGCAGGAGTGGTCCTGGGCCATCCTGGGGCACAGAGGAGCTGAAATAGGGATGCTGCAGATCCAGGTGTTCTTCCCTGATGTGTGTGCTCTAATAAATACCTGGGAGGGGAGGGAAGGAGAGAGGGAGGGGATGGGCTCATGGAAATGACCTTATCCCAAGAGTGGCCAAATTCCCCTGGTGCCCATAAAAACTAAGGACAGTAAAGAAAAAATTAATTTGCATTCAGCTGAGGATTCAGCACTATAAAAAGAGGAATTAATAAAGCAGAAGCTCCCTATTTTCCATTTTATCATCAATATATTAAGCACCTGATAAAACCCAGTATGGAAGGAGAAATGCTTTCCCTTTGCATATGGAGTGCCTTCAGTATATAAAGGGGAAAGTCTGCCTGGGGTTTAAGATGTTAGCATGGGACTCTGGACACAATTAACTTCTCCCTGTGGAGTTTTTATGTAGAGCCATACATCCTCTCTGCTCCCCTTCCTAAAGGTAATTTACCCATTGTGGAGGGACTGAGAGTAGAAATGTCATTATCAATGCTCAAAGTGCACTGGCCACCACAGTGAACTCAAGTGCTGTGCTAGGAGAAGACACTTGGGTTGCTCAGAGAGGAGGACAGAACAGTGTTTGTCTGTGTCATGCTTCTGTGCAAGGAATTCAATGTTAATTGCCACCAGGCACCCCAAAAAATGTCATTTGTTACCAGGAGTGCAAGGACAGGCTTTCTGCTGACTTCCTCTAGCTGGTGTGTCCTTGCTGTGAGGAAACAGCCTGGGACTGAGGGGATTTCAGCAGCTTCTCCTTACAAAAATAAAACTGCCTGACTCCTCTTTTCTCCCTTAGCCTGGGAAGAGAAACTTTAGAAATGGGCTTGCAAGGAAACAGCAGGGTGCTGCTAGCACACATGGTTAGTCTCAGCTGGAGAATGAAGGATTTGGCCTGTCCCAACTCTAAATAATGCAATGGAATTGAGGGGCACAAGCAGCTAAATTGAATTCATGGCTCCTCTCCTGCCAGACTCCAGAGAAATGAATGGCTGAGGCCAGGCTTGGCCAGGCCAGGCTGTCTTTAGTGATAAGTGGTCATGGATTCAGTGTTTATTCCTCATCCTGCCCTTTCCAGACCACCTGTCCAATGGGGCAAGAAACACATTTCTTGAATAAACTTGAATAAACTAAACTTTTAGTGCTTGATAAAGCCAGGTATGGTCAACACAGTGTCCAACACAGAACTTTGTGTGTCCAAGGGGAATGTGGAGCTGTTTATCAAGTGAAAAAGGGTTCACTGTTGTGGTGTCCTTGCCAAAATATGCCATTTTAAGGGTGGCTTGCTGCCACTGAACAGCTGGGAATACTGGGAAGCCAGATCACCTGTTCCACTCTTGGCTGCTGTGCTGCATGTTGTTACCAGACATGTGTGCTCAGAAGTGACTTGATTTGTTCCAGGTGTCACTTGTGGGGAAGAGGAATGTGAAAGGGCTCATGTTTCCAAAACTGTGACCTTATAATAGATAAAATGGAGTAATGCATCATTCAAAATGCTGCTGTGGGACTTGGTTTTTAGGCATATAAATATATCCTGACTATCAGATTTTTTTAATTGCTGTGCGTTTCTGTGAAAGTAATTCATGTTCTGCATTTTGGGACAAGTGCCCTTCACCAAGCTCTGTGTTTCCATTCTGATCAATTCCACCCTAAGTGCACAAGTGGCTTTCTTTACCATGTCCATATGACAGTCTCAATTGTAAAATAGAGCTTTGGGGTTTTTTTTCTCCCATCCAGATTAGGTAAATAAGACAGAAGGAAGGAATGTTGTAACTGCACTATAGATTTCTTCTTTTCCCCCAGGCAGATGTATCCATTTTATGGTTTGGTAAGAGATGTAGTAGTTTTCATATGGATTGTAATCTAGATAGTTTTATCTGGTCTTGAAGACATCTGCTTGATTTTGTCAGCTGTATGTCACAATTACTTGCTGTTTTGTTTCTGTCAGCTGTTTTAAGAGATAGAATTGCTCAGATGCTGTCTCTGACTGAACCTCGGACTTGTGCTTTTTGCTCTTTCTGTGCTGATTATTTCCCCTTTCACTGCCTGATTGTCTTAATTCAGGTAAGTTATTATCAGCAGAAAGCTTCCCTGAGTCTATTAACAGTCATTTGTCCAGGTAATCTGTTTTTCAGGTTAGTAGTTATGGAAATTGTATCCCACTGTGTCCCAGCAGCTTCTGCCAGCTTTTAAAATGGAATATTTCTGTTTCAGCTTTGGCCAAGGTCAATATTTCATGCAACATGAGCCATTTGGATAGCACCATAGGTCACCTAGAATTTGCTAATCCGAGACCAGCAGCACTCCAAAGGGTCTGTGAGAGGAGCTTTGAGCACTGGCTCATGGTCTGAGGGGATAGAGAGCTAATCCTGCCACAAACAAGAGGACAATCTGTGTGATGTCCTGCAATCAGTCGGCATGATTAGCCACAAAAGCTGCTCGTGGAGGGCTCACCCAGCCCCTGTGAAAACACAAGAGAGGGAATGGTCAGGCTGGGGAGTTTCCTGAATGTGTGAAATGAGAGGTTTGGAATCCCCAGTTATATACAGCTTAAAATCCAGAGGAAGCTAAATGGTGAAGCAACACTATTTAATTTTGCATTTAATTTTAGCTGAGCATTGGCTTCTTTCCTCACCAACTTGCCAGAAAAACTGCAGGGTAATTTTCTGTTTATCTCAAAGGCACCAGCCAAACCCAGACTGAACTTTTCTCGTGAAGAGAAATGCTGCTGATCAAAGGCCAAATTTGAATATGATTATTTTCCTCTTATGGTTGAGTGGTACTAATCATGTAGACTGTAGTTATGGGGAAGAAAAAAAAAACCCAGAGAGACCTAAATTTGTTCTTGGTGGATTATTTTACAATCCAAGGGTTTGTCTTTGCTTTATAGTGACAGTAAGACATAGGACAGTGGAAAGAGGGAATTTAGATTCTTACCTGGGCTGGAGGAGCTGGTCATTTAGGGAACCCAAATGCAAAATAAGATTTTTGCTGTGAAATAGCCTGCATTTCTCTCAGTCTTGCAGCAGCCTGAGATTTTCATGTGTATAATCCATGGTGGCAATCAGCTTCATCAGGGCCACATAAGTGTTGTCAAATAACTTGTCATGAACTACTGTAATTTTAATTAACCTATTGCTCAATTTATACACATGGCTTCTAAGAAAATGCCAGGTTTTTAAAGGTTATTAAGGAGATATTACTTCTGCTCTAAAAACGTGTTGCCTGACTGAATTTCCTGACAAGGAACTAAAGCAGTAGGGATGTGATTGGGGTTTTTTGATGGTTTGGATAATTTGGGGTTTTTTCCTTGGTTTGTGCAAGTTTTTTGAGTTGTTTTTTTTTGTTTTTTTTTTTTAAATTTTCCAATTGCTTAGTAATCTATTGCAATTGTGGTCTATTTCGTGTAGTACAGGCCATGGTTAATGGACTTGGCTCCAGATTGAAGTTCCTCTAAAGCCACCTTTGGTTCCTTTAGAGGTTTAGAAATGATCAGTAGCCCGTACAGAGTAAGGTGGTCCTAAACAGAAATTAAATGCATGTTTTTTCATCCTCTGGTGTTGCCAATTGACTAAAACTGAATCACTGTATATCTTGTGCAGATGGAGAGGAAACAAATGTGTTTTCTGTTGTTTTATGTGCCCAGTGCTGTTTTATAGCTCAGAAAAGATAGCTTAATTGAGACTGTCTGTGCATGGCACTCCCTGTGCTCAGTGTTTTGCCAGCTTGCAGGAAGGAACCGTGGTTTCTTGCCAGATCAAACATCACAGCAGAATATATGCTTCCCTAAACACAAACTGTACCATGTTTGCTTGGCCTCCACCACCGAAAAAAGAGCGTGCACTCCCTCCCACTCTGAGTGTTGGCATCACCACTGCCTTGCTAGTGAGGGCTGGCTTTAATTGCTAGATCTAAATGGTGAGCTGCATTTTCTGTACTGAGAGAGGCTGGAAAGTCTCTGCCAGCCCCAAGTGCTGCTGCAGTGCCTGCAATGCACTGTCCCCCCGTGCCATGGGTGTCACTCACACTGTCACAGAATCACTGCAGACTTCCCCTGGCAGCTCAGCATCACCTGGGTGTGCTGGGGCACACAGCTCTGCCTGGCTCATTCATGGTGGGGTGGGAGGAGAAACCACCAGGAACATCCCAAGGGATCCTGCAGCAGGAACAGCACACCTGCAAGGAGGAAAATAACACCTATCCAAATTAAGCATTTTAAACCCTTTATTTCATTGCAAGCAGCTGCTGTTCAGTGGGATGGAGGAATCTGTGCTCTCCCCATTGAGCTGGTGACAGAAATGCCAACAAAATCCCTGCAATGTGCAAGGCAGCCTTTGCTGCCATGGCACTGTTTCCAGGTAAGGCATTACACAGATCCTGTGGTGCTGCTCTGGTTCTGCCTGGTCACCACACACCTGCTGCTGACCTGGTCTGTGGGACACCAGAACCTCACTGGGTGTTTTATGTGCCCACAGGGTGCTCTGAGTCATGTCCCTCAAGGTGCCTTCTGCAGTGTGAGCTGTGAGTGTGATGGCACAGCTATGGCCCAGCACGAGGTAAACTTTGGACAGGGAATTCTGGCTGGGCTTGCTGGTGGGCTGGCAGGTCTGGTCTGGATCTCTCTACCTGCAGAGGATGTTTTGATTCTACTCCCAGCTGCAGGACAGCCACTGAAACCCATTTGCAGAGCATAAACCAGCATGAGGTGACACAATATATTCCATGCCAGATCTCTTCACACTGGTGGAGCTCTCTCTGTTAATTGATTTATTGGGATTGATGGATATGTCTGAAACTTGGGAGGGGGTTTTAATGCATTCCCAAGCTGCCTCCTCAACAGCACTGGCTTTTTCCCCCCTCTCCTCATGGAGTCTATCTGCCCTGCAGCCTGAATGTATCCCCTGCTGCAAGTGGGTCTCAAAGGGTGTTACTGGTGTGGGCAAATATGGCACAATAACCCCTCTTTATTTTTGCATGCTCCATCCCTCAAATCTTTAAAGTTGGAATCTGCAATTTCCAGCCCAGCTGGCTTTCATGCTTTTCTCAAAGAGAGTTTTGCCAAAATACCAACAATGGCCTCAACTGTTTGTTGGTTTGGCGCAGCTGTGTTCACAGTGGTCTTCATAAAACAACTGCAATATTTAGAGAAATGCACAAGAAATTTGAGACTGTTAATTGTTAAATATTTTTGCACAAAGCATGACATTAAAAAGATTTTCCTCTGTTTTTTCTGTTTAGCAACTGTGGGAATTTCCAGTCTTAAGTGACAGCTTCTCTTATTACTGTGTGGAAAAAAATCATTTTATAAGTCAGCAAAGCCAGTTAAAACTCCTATTTTAGTAGTTTTAACAATAGAAAAATTATTTTGGTCAGCCCTGCAGTTTCATAGAAACTAAAAAGGGACTTTCTTATTGCAAAACTGCAAGGTCATTCAAGTGGAAAGCAGCCTGATCCTGTGTAGCCAAGATGGACTTGCAATTAAGGGAAAAAAGAACAAATCATACATATAGTAGGGGTCCTCACACCCAGCCAAAATATGTTTGCCCCAAAACTTCCTCCTCTTGACCCTATTGTTGTCCTCCTGCAAGCCCCAGGAACTGAATTCCCAAGCATCTGGGAATGGTTTGTATTTCAGCACCACTGAGACCAAGTGTGGATCCATCCCTTCCCGAGGGTCTGGCTCCCTCTGTGCCCAGTGACTGCTCCTCCCAGCAGAGATGCTGCACCAAACCCATCAGTTTCTCATCCTGGAGGCCCTTTTCTCTGAGCAGAGTGCTTCCACTCTGCCCTGCAGGCCCTTATCTTGGTTTTGGCAGCCCCAGAGCCCTGCCAGGCTGTGCTGACTGGGCATCCTCGCCTGTGCAAATAGGGGAAAAGTCATCAGCTTCCTAGGCACTCCTCAGTCTGGCTAATTAGGCTTGTTCCTCAGACTGGAGAACTGTTAATTGGTCATTTCTAATCAGTGTCTGCCAGGGGAGGACTTAGTAATGATATGACATGAAATCAGAGCCTTATCCTAGGTTTGGGGGCTTGCAGCTGTAACTGCTGCAACAAGCTGGAACAGAATGGCAAGTTATTTAAAAGAAATATTTTAAATACGTGGAAAGGTCACTTGAAGGAATTTGACTGAACTGTAAGCTGCCACTCCGGGGAATAGAAGGAAAATGACCTCCTTTGCTATGGAGACTGAAATATTGCCAAGCCTTGAAATATTCAGATGATTGGTCGGCTGCCAAAAACTTGCTATTCATGAAATGCCTGGTGTATACAAGCTTGTAGGGCTATTACAGATCTTAATGAGCTACCACAGAGACTTCTGCTTTACCAAAGGCAGAGGATGCAGTTTGTCCTACCAGATCCTCTGTTTCTGTTCTACAAGCATGGCCCAGAGAGCTGGGTGCCTTCCTCTGGTGGAGTGATGGGCTCAGAGTGACTGAGCCAGCCCATGAAGGTTTGCCATGCAGGCAAGCTGTGTGCCACACAGCTCACTGAATGACTTGGTCACATTTTTCTGAGCCCCACAGCCCTGGAGTCAGCCTTGTTTAAAGCCATTCTTTGGCTGCTCTGTTTTGAATTTGTCATCTGGCAGTCCCCAGTCCCAGCTCTCCTGCTTCTGCACGTCTGAGTGAGGCTGCAAAGCACTTCATTAGATGGAGACTCATGCCTGCTGCTCTTTCTCTCACTCCTGGCTTACACACTGAGCAGCTCACTGCTTTACTAGCAACTGCAAGGCAGGCACTGCTAATAAGCCACTTGCTTCCCAGAATCCAGGCTCTGCTCCATGAATTTCCACTCACACGCTCTGTGATCACCAGAGCTAAAAACTGCTTTTGTTTTTGGGTTTTCATACAACTTTGATTTGTTTCCCTTTAAGGATTCACATTTTAACCTTTGGTTTTCTGGCATGAATTGAGAAAGGCAGGTGATCCCCTATCAGATGTTCAAACCATTCCAGTCTCACTATTGAAAAGTCCTTGCCTGAATTTTTGCTGTTTTCTGGTCATTAGAATAGGATGTTTGGTGATTCTTCTTTTTTTTTTTTTTTTTTTTGAGAAGGAAACCAAATGGCAGCTTGAGGCTTTCAGGGACCGAAGGCTGTCTTTACCAAAAGGGCTACTGATTTTTTGTTCCTCATTTCTAGTTTTCACAAAAATTAGATGTTGTTCTCAGCAGGCTGCATGAATTTGTCTGCAAAGCTTCCAGCAAAATCCAATGAAAAAAAGAAAAAGCTATTGTTCATGCAACTTAGTAGTTTCTAGCATAATCCTTGCCAAAAAGTTGGAAAACAATATAAAATTTAATAAGAATTTATTGAACTGTGTAGGAGGAATGAAGTACCTCCAAAATTATATTATGCCAGACTGTTTCACCAAAGGAACATCAATTTGTAAGCATCAAATTCATAGAAAAAAAACCTTAGCTTGCTGAAAATGCTCTGAAAACGTTTCAGTGAACTTTCCCACGAGTCCTGTGTGCTGCACATCTGCTGTGTAATGTCCATTTCCATAATATGTCAAAGGCTAAAATCTGCTTTCTTATATTGTTTTAAATACATCATTGTATGTTATTGCCTACTAACAGAGCAATGAGCTGCTCTGGATTGCTGAAAGGGAGTACAACTTGGGTGGGAGTGTAATTCCAGTTTTCCAAGCAGGGATGACTTTTGCAGGGCTTTGAGCAACCTGGTCTGGTGGGAGGTGTCCCTGCCCACGGCAGAGGTTTGGAACTAGGTGATCTTTAAGGTCCCTTCTGACCCAAAGTACTCTGTGATTTTATGAAATAATTGTCAATATTTATTTAGAGCAGGTCTCAAGCCCCTAGGGCTTCAGCTCAGATTTTTATGGAAGGATTAGTTCGACCTGCTGGAAAGGGTGCTGTGTGTTTGTGATTGAATTCTGCCCAAATAGCACATTCAGGTACCTGAATTTGTGCTGTAAAGCTGCAGCAGAAAGTCCCTCTGAGAGAGCAAAGGGTTCACTTGCTGTCTTCACCTCACTGCATTCCTTTTCCTGGTGCTGCAACGCTTTTCCTTTGAAGGCAGCAACTTGAATTAAGCTGTTTCGAAGGCTGGCTTTCACAGCTGCCTGGCCCGATGCTAATTTTGGAGCAGAGCAGCCCGAGAGGTCAGCACCGCCCTCCCTCCCTCCCTCCCTCCATCCCTCCCTCCCTCCCTCCCTCCATCCCTCCATCCCTCCCTGCGCAGAGGGATGCTCCGGGCTCCGGCTGACCCCTAGCGGTGCCGGGATGCAGGAGCCAGCCCTGGGGGCTGCCTGGAGCTTGGAGGGGCAGCTCCTTCCTGCCCAGGCTTGCCCTGTGCCCCTCCAAGAGGGGAGGAAAAAAGTGCCTGTGTTCAGGCTTTATATGAGCATCATACAGGTTATGTCGTGGGATACTCCAGGCATCCCTCCCGAGTGGCTTAGGAGCAGCACTGGGAGTGAAATGGGATGTGTGGGATATGGGGTGTGAGTGTGAAATGGGGCAGTTTTCTTCTGGCCAGGGAAAACCCATGGTCAGTAGGTGTAAGGAGGATAGGTTCTCTGTAGGCTGCTCTTCTGCCCAAAAAGCCACTGCAGATAATTAATGAATACAAGGAAACACTGCTGAGTTGGTGCTGAATGGACCAGCTGATGGTTTAAAGCTAAAAGAGGAGAGACTGAGGTCTGGAAGAACCTCTTTACTGAGGGGGTGCTGAGGCCCTGGCACAGGGTGCCCAGAGAAGCTGTGGATGCCCCATCCCTGGCACTGTCCAAGGGATGGAGCAAGCTGGTTGAGTGGAAAGGGACCCTGTCCATGGCAGGGGATTGGCATGAGATGATATTTAATCCAACCCAAATTATTCTGTGAAATACAGCCCTCAGTGTGCTGCTGTTGCTATTCTTTGAGGTTTATATCCTACCCAAATGTACTCTCTTTCAGTTTAAGGCCATTCCCCCTTTTCCTATCTTTAATTAGAAGTCTTCTCCAACCCAAATGATCCTATGAAAAACAAACCATTCTATATAACTTGCACATTCTGGGTGTAGCAGCAGCTGGTGGCATCATCCCCTCAGGAGGGGAGGAAAAGGCTGTACCCCTGCATCCACAGCACGAGGGGGAAAAGGCAGTGTGGAGATGGGAACACTCTCTGAAGCTGTGGAAACTTTTTGAGGCTGTGGTTCCTGCTGGTAGCATCCAAACAGCTCCAAGTCAACCCCAGCCCTGGACTGAGCTGTGAATTTGGGCATGAACCAACCTGAGTAAATGCAGTTCCTCATCATCCTAAATATGGGAAACCTGCCCCTTTGTTGCTTTCACAAAGAGCCTCTGGGTTTAAGAGGGGAAAAAAAAAACAACTTGGGAGATGCACTCAAGGGCCAGGAAGAAAAGAAGTGAAGGGAGAGTGGAAAATAAAAATCCCCCTTCTGTAACTTTTGTCTTTGACAGGTATAGTCAGTAAATACCCTCTAGCAAATCTTTGAAATGCAACTTTTTATCATCAAGATAATTACTCTCTTCTAAAAATCTCCTCTCTTTCTGAGGATATGTCTATTTAAAGTGATCATGTTGAGAGAAAATGAGTTCAAAACCTTTTAATGTAACTACAATTAACAGGTGAAGACTGTGCAGCCATAAAAGAAGCAATGTAAAGTTTCTGTTTGGATACTTTGGACTGGTACAGGATGATGAAGTTACATTTCAGATTTGAAGAACAATAAAAATTTAGAACTTGGTGCTTGGTTGTACTTAATTGCACAATGAAGTTATGTGTAACTGGGACAGCCAACCACAGCAATAATAAATGGCTCCAATTAGGACTTTTGGAGGCAATTAAGACTTTAACATAAGTCATAAGAGGTTCAGTGGGGGGAAAGTCAGACCTCAGAAGCTGCCACCTTCTGCTGACAGGGAGAACTGGCAAAAACTCACCTTTCTCATTTGGAGAGATTAGTTTGTTCTGCCACACACAGGGCTCCTGAGGACTTCAGCTGCAGTTACCTGCACATAAAAGAGAGTGACTAATGTGGAGAAGGATTTAAATATCTAAGTCTCTTTAACATAATCTCCATTAATTTTTATGGATTAAGGAATTCTCTGTGTTAAAGCAGTCACCGAGGCTTTTGAACTCCCGCTCTGCTAATTGGTGGAGAGAAAATAATTCCTTTGTGTGTCCAGATAGCTGTGGACTGCTAGAAAATTAAGGAATTACACTAAAAACTCTGCCTGAGGTACTATTTACTGGCCTCCTTTGATAGATGTGTACTAAGCACTGAAGAATAAAGCTGAAAAATTACCTGGGAATGGTTGACAGACATTTAACATACAAATTGCTGGAAGTGTCCACAGACCCCTCTCCCTCTTCTGCAATTCCATTAAGTTCTTAAATGGTGAATTGGGAGGTGATATCTGAGTTTGTTTTTCCTTATCATGGATCTGCTGCTGCCAACAGCAGCGTGGAACAAATGCTGAGCCAGCAGCTGGCAGTCTCTCAAATAGAGATGTTTTTATCTGTTTAAAAATAGCCACTCAGAATCCATGCCTTTCAGGATCAGGAAGGCCCTCCTTCTGGGATTTGTTTAAGGTAGTGTATTTTTGTGGTAACCACACATTCTTTGTGCTGCTCTGCCTCTCCACTTGGAGCCTTCTGGCCCCTGCCTCTTGTTTACTGAAGCAAATTTCACAGACATCTTATGGAGACATGTCTTATGGAGTCCTGCTTCTTTTTTTAATGCTTGGGGTGAAATACATTCCAACACAGAAACTCTGTCGTCTAATTGATGCTTAAAGATCCCCTTAACAGGGAATCCAACCATGCCTTGGCATGGAATAAACCCTCTGTCTCCAGAGTTTTGGGGTGGACCTGGTAGTGCTGGGTTAATGATTGTGCTCAAACCTAGAGGACTTTTCCAACTTTAATTATTGATTCTATGAATAGCACTGATCCTACTACTCAGTCTTGGGAGATGCCACATGGACTCTGCAGCCCTTTCTTTCCTAACAGTACATTTTAAATTGATATTTTTGCCTGCCTGTACAGCCAGTGAAAGCTGTATTTTCTCTGGATGTCAAAAGTCAAAATCTTCCCATGACTCGATGCAATGGCTTTTTTTAAGGAAAAATCCTTAATGCTTTCCCTCTGGTACCTAGGGAATTTAAGGGGACAGGGGGTAGACAGGTTCAGCACAGCAAATGAGAACAAATTGTTTCTGTCTGAAAATACTGATGGTGAGCTGGACCCAGGAACTGTCTCACAGTCATATTTGGATTATTAACACTGTGTTTGAGTTTAATTAGATGCTTTTTCTGTCAGCTCAGTAATGAAGAACCATGATGTCCGCTTCAAGTTTTCTGGCATAGCCTGCTGCAGGGAAATAAGGAAAATAACAATATGCTGTGCCTTGACCTAGTGAGAAATGGCACAACTGACTGCCCCAAATATCTGTACCAAGGCTGTTCCCTCTGTCCACTCCCAGCACCTACAACATCAACATCATTTCCCACTTTTTGTGATTACAGGTTTTCAGGACTTAAGCAAAAGAAGGAAAACAAGCTTATTTATAAGAGCAGAACATACCTTAATAAAAGGAAAACAACAAACCATGTTGTTTGTGTTGGCTAAATGACAGTTATCAGTTAAGCAGAATATTTTAAATACGTGAAATTATCTGTTAATTTTGGTTGCAGGTGCTGTAGTTGCAGGCATTTCTGAATTTCCTGGGGTGAGAAAAGTTCAAATTAAGGGTCCCATAATACCTCCCCTTTGCCATGTTTCAAGATGTATTTTTCCCTGCCTTTTTGGGAAATGGCTTTTCTCCGTTCATCCTTAGAACCCTTTTCAGAAATTCCCTTGCGGTCAAGTCAATACTTAAACACTAAACAACATAAAAGCCAGGCATGTAGCTGCTTTATTAAATTAAAGCAGCTTTAATTTTGTCATAATATTTTTTCAAATGCAGCTATAGCCTCGAGCTCCACTCAATGAAGTCAGCCAAAATATTTTAATAGGGTTAGCAGCTTTGCTCCCATTGTCTCTAGCTGGCTCTGCACAAGCCTTGGGGTGGACAAGAGGCTAACACTGCATCAGCAGGGAACTGGTGCAACCTCCTGATGCACTGCCCTTCCCCTCTATTCAGGCTAAAACATTCTAAGGTTGGTATTTCTGACAGACTCTTTCCCCAAAACACAGAAAGTGAAAAGCTGTTGTTGTTTATCCAGGGAACAACTGAGAACTTTCCCCTAAACTGCTTTAAATGACACCTCCATGAAACCAATTTTTTTGCACAGAAAACAATGTTTTGCATATAAAAGCCAGATAACCTGAAGGGAAATTGAGAATAAAAAGCCATGGGGATCATCAGGGAAGTTGGAAAGACTTACCAAGGCAGGAGCAATAGCTAAGGAAAGACAAGATTATTCCATAAAGACTGGAAGGAGATAAAGGCTGAGGAAGCAGAGCTTGTTGTAGAGGGATCAAGCCAAGGAAACAACACCCTTGGGTTATACCAGTGGTTACTTTTTCGGCACAAAGACTTAAAGGTGAGGTGAAAATATTTATGTGAAATTTGAAGAGTTTACTGAGATCCAGAGGCTTAGGACTGTACACAGATGGTGTAAAGCTACACCAGAGCTATGCAAGGGGCTGCAGCATTTGTCATCCTCTGTGACAAAGACATTATGGGGGACAATTTTACTCAAAATTTGGTGGCTTAGTCTGTGGGAAGTATTATCTTTTTTCTGTGAATTCATTGTTTCCTTAAGATGTCCTCTGGTCTCTGCCACTTTATGGGGAAAAATCTCACTGCAGGTCACAGTTAAAACCATATTATAAAACAGCAGCCATGTTCTCCTGATTTTTTTTCCCCTGAAACTTTAGGCTTAGAATAAGAAATCAGTTTTTGATTTATGTGTTTATACCAAGCCTACACTTGCTGTTCAGTGGTGTTGAACTGCTAAGAGATGCAAAAATCTTTCAGTAATTGTAGGAAAATGCTGCAAGCCTGTGCTTTCTTCAAAAGCTATTTTTCTTCAGATTATAATTTTCTGCTTGACTTACTGAGAATCTGTAGTGAACAAGCTTTTTTTTTCCTCTTCTAATTTCTTTAAAGGCTTAACTTTGAAAAATGCACAAAACTAGCTAGTGCCCCAGTTTCAATTTCCTTGTTTTACCTTGAAAATTACTGTAAATCTCTTCTAGTATTGTTCTGCATAAAAGATAAGTGGACATTAATAATGCAAGCTTAGAAACTTCCTGGATGTTGTAAAAAATAGGAATCTATTAAGGAAACAATAGCATTGCTTTCCTTTCATATTTCTTCCCCTTTCAAAACCATCTATCCATACCCATAAGAGACTCAAATAACAATTTTCACTCTTGATATACCTCGAGTAGCCACGTTGAAGACTAAAAAATACAATATTCAGGTCATTTTTAAACAGAAACAAGCCAGTTTGCAAACTGGGGTTGAAAATGCAGGTAGGAGTCCACACCTGATGCTTAACCAGCTAGGGTTATATACAGAATTCATGCTTTTCAGGCACAATTTCAGTGAACTGTGAAGCCATGGCAATATGTTGGGTAGTTATATCAGTCTGGTCACTTTCTCATAATTGCTGAATTCATTTAAAATGAGAATTGCTGCTCATCAATGCTGTGGGAAGTTTATCTCCTCCTGAAGAAGTTGATAATAACAGCAGGCTACTGAAAGGATACTACACTTCTCTTTTCCTCATGGCTCAGCACAGCACTTGGGGGTTTTCCTAACACTAACCTATTTTTCCCCAAGTTTAAGATCCAGTGGTCATTACTACTTTAAGCTTCTATTTCAAAACTATTTATGTTCCCAGCATATGGGATACAGTGCATTCAAAAGTTTGTTTAACCCCACAAACAGCTGTGGACTTGCAGTATTTCCATGGATCCTGTTGCTCAAATACAGGTTTGGGAGCCCATCTTTCCAGAGACTAATAGTTTTACGGTTCTGAACAAGTAAACTCATTTTTGGCAGCTGCAGTGATAGGAGCTGTCCCTATAAATTCTCAAGCAGAAGTTTAAAAATGTGTGAAATTAGTCACCAAGGAGAAAAGCCCTGTTGAGGTCACCCCCAGAGGTGACTCTGGGACCAGCAGTGGCTTGTGTGCCAGCTCACAGTTCAGGCAGGGTTAAATGTCAGAGCTTCACCTGGTGCAGTGACACTCAGGGATGAAGATGAATTAGGGATGCATGTCTGGCCTTTCATTTATTGGCTGCTCCTTCCAGGATCCACAGCTCAACCACAAAAGCTCTGCTTGCATCTTAAACTTGGCAAATGAATCCCAAATCCCACAGAAATTAGTTAATGTAAACTACTAAGAGGAGAATTATTTGGCAGTTTCTAACCCTCTGGCCATCCATTAAATATGCATAAACAAAACCTAAAGCACAGCAGTTCCAGATGTTTGTTTGTACTCAGCTGGGGGGGAGAAGGATTTGCTGCTTGAAAAGAAATTAGAGGAAATTTTTGCTTTTGGAAGTAGGAAGGGAGTTCACTGTAACTGTTCATTTTCATTCCAACTGAACTTCTTAGTGTTTGAGCATTTGTTTCAGCAGGATGGAGCTGCAGCAATGCTGGTTTAAATGCAGTTTGGAGCTGGATTCAGGATGTGACTGGGGCAGCACAAAGCTGCTCCTCAAGCAGGGCTGAGCTTGCTTGGCTCTGTGTGCCACGGAATCACAGAATAATTTGGGTTGGAAGGGACCTTAAAGATCATTCAGTTCCAACCCCCAGCCATGGGCAGGATCACCTTCCACCAAACCAGCTTGCTCAGAGCCCCATCCAGCCTGGCCTGGACACTTCCAGGGATGGGACACCCACAGCTTCTCTGGGCACCCTGTGCCAGTGCTGGGGAGAAGGTGATGGAGAGCACAAACAAAGCTGGGGAGCTTGTGAGGGATTAAAATACTGGAGTGTGCACTGGGATACATTTCTGTCCAGGCAGCTGGAGAATATGAGGTTTTGTACAAGATGAGTGCTCAGCCTGCAGTTTAAAGCTTTATGTGACCTTTGGGTATCACAAACACCCCAATCTCTCTTTTTGCTTCTGTAAGCCCTGTGATGCACTGCAGCTTTTTCATTCTGCTTTTCCATGAACAAACCACTTCTGTGGATGGCCCTCATTAATTTACAAAACCCCTGTTTGATGATGTCTGCACAGGAGTGAAAGCCAACTGCTTTACAAATCATTGCAAAGCAAGTAATAATAATGCAATTTTTCAGCCATACCCTGAGAACCAGGGGACAGACTAAAAGCAATTCCTCTATTCCTCTATAGCTTTAATACAGAAGAATTGCATTATTACATGAAGCTTTGTAAATATATATATATATAACTTCTGTTACTGCAAACTGAAAGTTTAGGACTTTTTCAGAGGAAAGAATATCCTTTTGGCTTAGGTGCTTGTTTAACATCCCATTAAATAACTTTTTGGAATTGGAGCAGAGGAGGATGAGTTAAAGGCTTTTTCTTTTTTAGCAGTGAGAGACCAGGAGTCTGACTAGTGTTGAAACAGTCAAAGTTTCTTTCTGTGGCATATCTATTGATGTTTGACTAAATTCTCTCTTCTGTAGGCCTGAAGCCAACTTATTACAACCATAAATTAGAAAATGTTTGTGTTAAAGATGCTACCTGGATTCAAAATACCCAGGGGTTTTATTTATTCTGTCAAGCAGTGTTTTACACCAGAAATTTTTAAGCTCTACTTAAGGATTACACTACAAAAGAACAGCTGATTAAAAAAAGAAAAAAAAATCAGTTACTACATATTTCAAAAGCTAAACTATTAGGGAGGAGAGAAAAAGGAGATAAAAAAAGAAGAAATATACTTGTATGAAGACCCTGGGCCTTTTAATTTTAAACCAGGCAAGGGATATGGCTTACAGAGCAGCAGAGGAGCTGCAGGGACAGAGCCAAGGCGTGGATTGCCATCTAGTGGGGTCTGGTCACTGGGGACAGGCACAGGAGTTCCACATTTCAGGGGCAAGCCTCGATTCTTTATACATTGCACAGACCCAAATTAGCTGATTTTCACTTCAGCTCTCCTTCTAGCTGCCATCTGGCTTAAAGGCTGTGGGTTTCCTTGTGCAGGAGTGAAACTACATCACATTTTGGCTGGATGTTGTAGGGCTGGAGAAGGAAAGCTCAAGTCCTTGCAAAGTCTGGCTGGCAGGGGTTTCACAGCACTCACCAGACCCTGCCACGTAAGGGAGAGTTCACTGCTCTCATTAAAAGCAAGTCAATGCAGGTTTCAAACTAAATACAGCATTTATTCATTTGGAGGAGTTTTCCACAGCATACCTTTAAAAAGACCCAGCAGTGCATGCTTGAGAGGGCTCTTGCTAGAATGCAAGAAGCATTTGGACTGGTTTATCTCTCTTTCCCTTGGGCAGGCTCTCCAGAGACCAGGACTGCACCTTCTGGTTGCAGAGCATCCCAGAACACTCAATAAAAGGTTTTCTGAGGTCCCATCTGCTGATATTCCTGTCCTGGGCCCTGAAACACCTTGGACAGCATTTCAACTCAGAGTTCTGGTAATGAAATGTGAATTATGTCACTAACTGTGACTCCACTAGGTGGCACAGAAGTACTTTTTCTGGGATAAATGTAAGCATTGCCACTGCAAGATTTCCTTAAGGAAATCCAGCACGAGCTGCCTTTCCCATTCCTGTGGAGAGTCATCCCAAAGCATGAATATTGTGGGACTTCTGTATCCAGTATTAATAAAAACCCCTCAAAGTGAAAACCACTCAGTCAACCACTGGGTTTGGGATTTTTATACCAGTTTAAAAACTACTGTGATGGCCCTGCCCAAAGGGCAAAAAGCAGAAAATGAGCTGCCAGGATGAAGCATAGGACAAAAACGAGGGAGCAAAGTGTGGATTCCTCTCCCTTGACAGGGCAGGACGATGAGTTTTCCTGGATGAGCTCCATCATCCTCATCCCAGCAGAGTGAACCCTCCCTCAGCTCATTGCAGGGTAGCCTTGGCACATTCCCATGGCTTTTACTCCAGTCCTGACACTGCAAAGAAATGCACCAGTGGTGGCTGAGCCAAAGAACAGGAAAGCTTTTAGAGAGCTGCATGGGCACACTGCTAGGATTGCTCTTTTTTCTATGCAGCTGCACAAAAAGAAATATCCATCAAGCCCTTCTGCACTGCAACAAATGTTTTTCACATTTTTTAAAAGTCTGGAGTTGTTTTTTTTTTTTTTTCAAGTTTTTTCACTGAAAATCACTAATCTCAAAAAACAGATTTGTGGAGGTGTTTGGTTCAAAATGGAAAAAGCCTTC
The DNA here is from genome assembly GCF_029582105.1 of Oenanthe melanoleuca. Classification (NCBI taxonomy): domain Eukaryota; kingdom Metazoa; phylum Chordata; class Aves; order Passeriformes; family Muscicapidae; genus Oenanthe; species Oenanthe melanoleuca. Next base: position 5,034,702 of record NC_079337.1, on the reverse strand, counting down.
AGGTTCTGTGCTCTGTGCAGAACAGGAATTTTGAGCTGGATGATAACAACCTTCAGCCAGCTCAGTGCTCTAAGCTCTCAATCAAGTGACAGGCCATTCTAGACTTTGGGGTAGAGTTTCCTATGACAGACAAAGCACTCAATTAATTTTGTCATTTCCCTCTGCTCTTGAATTTCCCTGTCTCAGCCTTGCCCATACCCAGATTTTCATGGTCTCTGCCTCCCTGTCACTCTCCTGTGGCTCCAGCTTTTGCTAAGTAGAGGTCATGGGTTCCAGCTGCCAAATGCCACACGAGGATGCTAACTAGTAATTATTTCTGTTGGTTCTCACACTTTGGCAAAGCTACTTGGCAGGTCCTGGTAACCCAATCCTCCACTTGGTTTATTGCTGGGAGAGAGTGCAAGCTGCCCACAGAGACCCTTGCTGCAGTAAATAGGACATCTATTAAACCCTACTGAAAGACTTGGACTGAAACCACTGACTTTTTCTTCTTTTACACTTTTCTGCTCAAAAGATATTTCAGCAAAGGAGTGAAAGTTAAAAACTTAGGGATGTTTGTCAGTCTCAATGGTTGCCTATGGTCAAATGATGTTACTATTTTAATTCCTGTGTTTATGTATTGGATATTGAGTGCTCCAAAGACTTGAGTGTGGCCAGCTTTTCTCCATAGAGTTGGGGTGCTTGTTCCTTAAAATGCTGCCTCTCTCTATTAAAAAAAATTTTTTTTTTTTTTTTTCAGTAAAACTTTCCTGCTCAGACTGCATCTCCAAGGATTTTCCTGCTGTGTAAAGCAGACTCTGTGATGTTGCAGAGTAATATTGCACGAGTTATCTCAGTTAAAGGAACTGAGCTGTGAGGCCTGAAGAGCTGAACATCACAAAGTGGAGCATAGTTAGATGCTCACACCCAAACTATGGCTGCAACATGGTTGGTATCTATTATAATTAAGATGTTTCTTACAATTATGAAAGAAATAATTGCTGTGAAACATCTCTGAAGATGCAGAGAAATGCTAAATTTCCTGAGTGTGGGGTTTAGGTGCTCCTTTCCCCTTGCCAAAAGGATTGCTTCTTGCCAAGATCAGGCCAGCTCTGGTGCCCCACTTTACCTGGGATCTGCAGCTGCAATCCCTTCCTGCCTGTCTGGAAGTGTTTTCCCTCACTCAGTGCTGTGTCCATCAGCCACATGCACATGATGCTCGAGGAGCAGGCTTGTCTCTCCTTTCTCATGTTGTTATCTGAGAGGTGAGAGCCATGCATATCTCAGCACATTAAAACTAGTTCCAAGAAACACATGATTAATTGCACTAATGTTTTAATTAAGCAGCCACCTTTTGAAGTTTTATGGCACTCGTGTCCTTGTGCATGTGTTTGGGTATTTAGCAATACCTCTCTGTTATGTAATGCATCTTCTTTTGTAGGTGACATTTAAGAAATAACAAAATCATAAATATTAGAGTGACTTCAGATGGAAAAAATTTTCAGCTCATTTCTTCAGCGCGCTCTGTCCTGTCTCATGCTCCTCAAACTTTATTGTATTTTATTTTTATGCCTGCCTTTTGCATCATATAGTTTCAGCTATTTCAGAGGCTGCTTTTTTCCCCAAATGAAAACCAGCAGCTGTCTGATGGCAAGCTCAGTGGTACACACAAACTAAGAATGTTTCATTCAAATAGCAACATGGGGTTTTTTGGCTAAACTCTTTTTGAGGCCACTGGAAATATCCTGTTACAAATTGGGATATAAGGTGTAGCTGTGCCCTGGTGCAGAGCAGGAAGGGTCCTGCTGGCTGGGGAGGTGGTGGATCTGGCTCAGATTCTCCTGTTTGTGTTTTGCTGCTTTCCCCAAGTTCACTACAGCAGCAGTGCAATAGGGCAAAGCCTTGACCCCATCCCTAGCCATGCCATGAATTTGGGAGTGTCCAGGTCCAGCCCACAGGTGACAGGTGAGTGGCTTTTCCTCCCTGAGGGCATTTCTTGGTGGCAGATTTAAGGCAGACTGGCTGCCAGTGGGAGGTAGCTGATGGCAGGACACCTAATGACAGGCTTTCCACTTTCCAGGGTAACCTGGTGTCACACATAAACCTGCCAAAATTCCTCACAGACAGAAAATATGATGGAAAGTCAAGCTGACCCCTGTTTAGGGCTTGTAGGTAAATTTCTGCTTTGTCTGCTTTTGCTTGGCTTTAACCACATTGAAATACATGTTTGGCAGAAATTTGTGCACTGCAGTAAATATCAACATAGAAAATGGCACGTCAAGCAGGTTTCAAACACAAGGGAAATATTGCATGTTGTTCTGGTGGTGCCAATAACTCCCTGTGTACAATAAGGCTAGAAAGCAGCTTGCAGCTTATGCCATGCTCTGATTCAAAACTGAGCATCTCAGCTCCAAAACATTGAAGGCTTCCTAGACTTATCTCCTTTGAAACAGCTTCATTTCTCCCTGGAATCAGATTGAGAGACTGATGTACTCAACAGTTATTTCAGGAGGCAGGAGCAGGTAAGACCCCTCAGGTTTTTGAGACCTGCAGTGCAGGGCTGAGCCAGTGAGATGCCTGCCTGAGGACAGGAAACCAGGAACAGGCTCCTGGGGGGAAACTAGCCTTAGGAATTAGGTTAAAGCAGCAACCATCAGAGATGGAAAGCTGAGAAAATGCTGCAGTACAGCAATCCTAGACAGGGGGGTGCATTTTTCCCCGTATCTATAAAAAGGACAGTCCCACTGGGCAGGTACCCCAAGATGGTGCTAAATACCCCTTGCCCAGTGGCCATGAACACATCCCCAAAAAACAATATGTGCTGCTCAAATCTGGCCACCACACATCCAGACCAGGGCTGCATGTCTGGGAAAGCAGAGAGGGATGATATTTTTCATGGAAATCTCTCACAGGCCTGTCTCAGTATTGACACTGGGATTTTTCTGATGGTCTCACAAGAGCAGCATAGAACTGACTGATGTGTTTTCTCCCAGAAGAGCACAGCTTTAAGTGTAAACTGGGAACTCCTCATTCATTACAAAAGTTGCTTCAGGACATGGGATACCATCTCCTCTGCGTAGGTGTGAGAATAGGAAGGGATCAGGGAGGAACTAGTGAAATGTAGGGGCTAAAAATAACTATGTGCCTTTTCCCTCACCAGACTTTAAAGCTTTGATCTCTTTCTGCCTTTGTTTCAGCAAAAGGGAGAGTTCCAGCATAGCTGTTGATATTTAGCTATAGGCCTTACATGAGTCTTTCTAAATTTGTGTGTGTTAGCAATAAATAAAAAGGATACAAATTTTAGCATCTTACAGCTTGTGTGCCTTCTTGTGGTTTTACAATAGAGCAAATATTCCTCACTTTGGGAAATCCAGTAAGAGGTTTTAAATGCTTGCATTAGTTACTCTGATAGGACAACTTCTCACCTGGTATTGTGCAATTGTGACAACTGATCTTGACCTGAAGCAGAAACAAGAATAATGAAAAGAAAATATTCACTTGGCCACAGCATTAGAATCAAAATCAACTTCTTTGTGGGTCAATTCCTCATTTTGAGAGGGAGCTGTGCTTGAACACCCAACCTCAACAGTGCAAGGTGAAGTCATTCTGATACTGTCAAAAGGAAAATAGCCTTTATCTAATGTCTCTGTGATTTGTTTTAATCCCCAGGAAGTTGTTTAAACTATTTCCTCCCACCTTCATTAATCAGTCACATAGAGAACTTTTGAAGGAGAAGTGAATGTGCTAAGTTCATGAATGACTTGAATTTATGGTGTAGGATTTGGGAAAATATCTTCAGTTGAAATAATGTTGCATGGCCCCATATCAAGTAAATTAAGATATTGTGGTTTTGAAGGAAAGGTTGTAAAAACTTGCTGTTTTCATCATGTTATGTATCTTATGTTCTGAGCAGAAGCATCATTTATTAAAATGAAGCACCTAGACAGGTACACAGAGTGGAAAAAGTAATTACTCAACAAAAAATTGGTCAGCCAAGTCTCTATACATTACAAAATGGCTAGAATTTGGTTAATGGCACTGTGGTGGCAACCACTTAATTTGTTCTGGTGCCATTCTACAGGTGCAGAGGGTTCTTTTCTGGCAAAATGAAGCCCCTTTGATGTTAAAAATGGTGTTAAGACATTCAGCTTTTACCCCCACCCCATTTTTGGTAATTTAATCATCCATTGAAGCAAATCATTTCACTGAAAGACTCCAGCCCCCTCACAGTGTTTCAGAGATTTTTCTTACTTAACACTTTGTTCTCATTTATTGCTTCAGCACTGTTTTTCATGTCTCTGTGGGTTTATAATCATAGTTCCCATTAACTTCTGCACGGCAGGTGGTATTAAAACTACCTGTGTGCTGTGTTTTAGCCATTGTGCAAGAAAACTGCCAAATAATGCAGAACGGTGCAGTTCCCTCACTTGGAGTTACAAACCAACACACACACAATCTGCTCTGAAGTGACCTTATTTTGAGAAGACGAGCACTGCAGGATTTAATTCTTAAAGAGGTCAAAACCTGCTCTGAGGAACAGAAGTAAGCTGCCTTCTTTTGAGAAGACGAGTGTCAGAGGATGGAGCCCGTGTTTAATTCTCCAAAGCGGCGCTGCTGGGCCCCCCAGCTGTGACCTTCCAGACATGATTGTGAGCTCCCAGATTGCCCTGGTGGCCAGGGTGGGTTCCCTGCTATGTGTGTTCCCGGGCAGGAGGGAGGGCTGGGTGTGCAGGGGTGCGAGGAGCTGACCTGGGGCTCACGCTGCAGCCTCGCCTTCCCCGCCGCCGGTGATTTATGGATCTGGCCTGCTGCTGTCAGCTGCCTCTGATTTGTGAGCAAGCTGGAATGAGCCTCGGGGAGAGGCTGGGAGCAGGACAGGGGTGTCACATATAACAGGGGGGGTGCTGGAAAGGAAGGTTTCACAGCTCCCCCCGTGTCACCTGCCGCTGGAGTTCTGTGATTTCTGCCTTGCCTGGGCATCTGGCAGGAGGAAAAACTGCAAACTGGTGACAGCCTTGAAACCAGCACTTGGAGAGCTGTGGGGTTGTGGGGGCTTTTTAACTACCTGCAGGCAGAAATCCTAAGGAAGGGGGGGCTGTGAGGAAGGAGCAGTGATTGAAATGCTATGAGAATGTTATGTCTTTGTGCTAGAAACAATACAGGAACCTTTCTTTCTAGACAAACTCAAAAATAAACTTGAGAATAATTTATTTTCTTCTTCCTGGTTATTTATTTGAAGTATGCAGGCTCCATGTATCAAGTTTCTGAGGAGAGGCCCTGCTCATTTCTCCATGGAACGCCCTTGGGATGTCCCAAGGATTCCCCAATGCTCCTCCACATCTTTGTTCCTCTCAGTGTGAGCCTTGCCCCCATCCCCTGCAGCATCCCAAAACCCTTCAGGTGTCTGTGCCACACCCCAGGAAGGTGTGGAGAATCCAGCTGCTCCTCCTGTGCCTGTGGTGGAAAGTGTGGGTAGCTCCACAGAGGGAACCCTGGGCAGATTAAATCAGCATTTGCAGCAGGGTGTGAGGTTCTGGCGTTTAATAAAGCCCCACTGGAGCTGGACACGTGGCTGTGCCTCATTTGTGAGGAGCCAAAGGGATGTGCTGAGTGATGTGCTATCTTTTTAATCATGCTAGTCCACATGAGACTTGGATGGAGATATTTATTACCCATCCTGTTCTCATAACTGAGGTTTCCAGCTCAAGCTGAGGGACAGGACATGCCAAGTTTCTCTCTTGGTTTCTCCTTTTTCTTCCAACTTTGGGTTGAAGAAGCTGCTAATAACACTCAAAAAAACCAGTATTACTCCTCAAAAATTTGCACCATGCTGGCAGTTTCTGTAAAACAGACAAAATTATTAGTTTTTCCTGTGATCAGCACTGGGAGGCTTGGACCATGTTAAAATAGAGATCTTTGCTGTCTATCTTGCAGACCAAACAGCTACCAACATACAATTTATTTTCTAGTATGTCCTTGCAACTTGAGGATAAGATTTTCTTTGCCTACAAAATATTTGTAGAGGTCTTTTTCATACTCATCTCAGAGTATGATTTCTGAGCTGAAACTCTGTGGATCTCATCACAAACTTTTGAGGAAATTTGAAAATAAGGTCATGAAAATCAATGTCAATGCTACTGCTGCCCCTACAACCTTTATGGCACGTGTGGGCAAATAGTACAAATAATAAAATACACTTTAGTTTGTCTACAGCTATTTGTGACTCAGGAAAGCTCTGGCAATTCCATGTGTGCAGGATTTGATGGAAAAGCTGGCACAACTGTGGCAAACACCTCGCTGTACTTGGGTGGACAAAACCCCACCTTACATTACAGGCATTATCAGAGGTATGGTGTGTAAACAAGGGATCAAAGTCCACCCAGCATTCCCAGCCTGTGCAATAGGAAATGCCTGCTGTCTTCCATTTCAAATGAACTCCTCTAGACAAAAAAGTTGCAATTATCCAGGCAGCTCTGAGGAGATGGGTGAGCAGCTGCTTTAGAAACAGTGAGGGTGTTAAGCATACACAGTTCAGGTGCTGCCTTCTGGCAGTTTTTGCATGTTCTTTAATATTAATCTTTGTAATTTAATAGGCATAAATACAGGTCATAATTACCTTAAACAAAAATGCTTTTAAAGTTTTGTCTGGCACATTATTTTGTACTTTCCCCCCACCCCTTCAGACTACAAACCATCCAGGCAGGATGGGAAATACAATACTTGGTGTCATATTGGGCAGCAACAAGTTTCCCTGCTGAGGTAATGGCCAAAACTTGGAGAACTTCCACAAAACTTGGTTCTTTTGGTTATTTTAGGGATAGCCAGAGTTCAGACTGCTTGGGAACCATTTCTGACAGCCAGTAGCATTTGTAAGTGTTTTATGGAGCAGTCCTCTGGGATCTGGGGGAGCTTAGGAGGTGTGCCTTCAAGCCAGCTTGCTAATTCATAAACAACCACCTGAGCAAATGGGAATGAAGGGAAACTTTTGCCTACACCTGGAAGCAAAACACCTCTACTCCACCTGATGCTGAGCCCAGGCTCCCTTTGGATAGACCATCCTGTCTTGAGGGTACTTTCCAAGACAATTTCAGACCCAGCCTCTCTCTTGAGGGAGTTAGAGTTTTCATGTGCTCCTGAAATCCTTTATTGTTTTCCTTTGCTGCTGCTGTTTCTAATAGCTGAGGACTGGGGAATGTGGAGGAACCTCCAGGAGGCATCACAAACTGAACAAAGCACCCAAAATGTGGCCAAGTCCCTTTGTCCTTTCCTTTTCTTTTCCTCCAGACAGTAATGGCAGCTCTTCAGAAGGAAAAACTTGCATCCAAATTGTCCCTTCCCACTTTTGGGATTTCCTTTTCCAGGCTGGCAGAGGTTTGGGGTTTATTTTTCCTCTGTTGCACTCCATTTGTGAGGAGGAAAATGCATCACAAACCTTGAAAGCCCAGGGCAGGGTTGGTACTTCCCCCTCTCACCTTCCTGCATCTCTGAACTTTCCCTCTTCCTTAGATGTTTGGGGAGTAGCTCAGGCCAAAAGGAAGAAAGGAGAAGCGTGGGTTTAATTTGGCTTATTGTTTATGGTAGATTGCCTAATTTTAGGTGAATGGCCATTTGTTATATTACCTGATGTGTATTTTGATATTGTAATTTGAATTAGGGGAGTCCTCCAGTGCCAAGATTAGCATCATAAAACGAAATAAAATAAATAAAAAAGGGTTAAAAAAACAATCAGCTAGTCCAATTAAAATTGTGGCTGTCTGGAGCCACGGAAAAATGTAGCATAAACAGAGCTGCAAGATATGCAGGGTGGAGCTGGCATTGGCAGCAGAGTGCAGGTATATACCTGTCTCCCTGATTTGGCCCAGACAGCTGCCAGTGTGCTCTTTTTTTGGGGATCAGAGAACAAAAGTGAGGCAAACACGGCTGAGCTGGGGGAGAAGGCAGTTCCAAGAGGGTAAGTACCTGTTCAAACAGTGCCCCTTTCCTGGAACACCTCTCATCCAAAGGGCTCCCGTGCTCATCGGGCCATTGTCCTGCTCCCCGGCAATTAGCGACCCACTTCAGTCCCTGCTGAAACGAACTGACAAGATAAACTCGGTGCTTAAAATTCCAGTTCCAGCAATAGAAATGTACCCCATCCTGTCTTTTTTTAAAATTTTTTTTTTTTTTTTTTGGAAGTTATACAAAACAGCACCATATTAGATTAAGCCTGGAAGGCACAAATTTAAAGGGTGAAACTTGTGTTTCTCAACAGAATGACAGCCTCTTGTTTTCACACTGTAGAATTCTCTTTTGACTTTGGCACTCAGATTTCTTCTTTCTTTACAAGTTTTCTTTTTTTTTTCTTTGTCTGTTATTTTGTGTAATCAAGCCTTGAATTAGTAAATCACTTAAACATGCTGTAAGCTTATACTGGGGTTCTCTTGGAATCAGTGGGTATTAGTGCTTTGTTCAAGCTCCTCATTAAATCAAAATCTTTGTCCTCCTGCCTTATTTCGGTGGGGTTTTGCACCTAGTTCTGTTCCTAGATTTCATGTCAGTACGGTTATGCCAAGTTTGCTCACTGGCAGTGATTTCTGCTGGGATCCTTTCAGAAAACAAAAGCAAAAAGGAAATGATCCTCGGACAAGAAGAAATTCCATCTGCATTCAGATTCCTGGATGGCCACACTGGCTCAGCTGGACAAGAAGCTGATTTATAACGTGGTGAAGCACCCCAGGCTCTGAACTGTGTGAAAAGCAGCTGCTGGGAGATGTCCTTGCTGTCCTGCTGGGATGGCAGCAAGACAACTCTTTGCACAAAATTTGTTGTGTGCTGCTCCTTAACCAGCTCGCAGAGTGCAGTGGTGTGTTCTGCACCAAACATGCCAAAATTAGCAAAGATCTGGAGATCCCCTGTGTCTGGAGCAGTGTTGAAGGCTAGTGGAGAGTGCGAACTGAGGCTTGACTTCTTGATAAATGTGTGCTCCAGCAGAATTTTGGATCTAATTGAGCTCTAACAGAGCATCATCAAAGCTCAGCATTTGTCACTCCCTTTCCAAAATGCCTTCCTCATGCCCCCCTTTACCACCTTTCTCTGCATTGCCCTGATAAAAGTGAGTGCTTGTAATAGAGAGACATAATTCTCTTTCTTCTCATTTGAATTCTCTGCACGAACCAAGTCAGCAAACACACAAACTCTCCTAGAAAAAGTCTTTCATGTAGGTAGCAGTGGACTTTTTTTTTTAAAGAGGGCAGTCTGCCAGAGGGTGTCCAATATAAGCTTTTGTAGACAGCAGTTTTTCTACACAGAGCTGAGTTGACAGCTTTCCTCCTGGGATAATCACAATCTTCATTCTTCTGGGACAAAATTGCTTCTGACAGTATAAAACCCAGGACATCTTTGATGTAAAATCTGACTCAAACACATGAATGGTGAGACTACAGAGCCATCCCATTCAAGAGAAAATGTTAGTAGTGGAGGCAAGATCAGAGGTGCCAGCTGAATTAATCAAACTAGTAAAATGTGAGGAAGTATCAGTCCATAAAGCTGCCCAATAAATCCGAGTGCAGAGCACTGGAAGTGCCTTTGGACACGGGGCTGGGTGTCAGACTGGGGCTGGGCACCCTGTGTGTGTAGCCTGTCCTGTTGGTATGTGCATTAAATGTTCTGAACCTGCATTTTTTCCAAAGTCTGGACCTCTGGTGCTCGCTGACACAGTTGTTGTCCCTCCCTCTTCCTTTCTTCCCCTCGTTTGGGACGGGGAGCTGCTGTCTCAAACTGTGGGGGTGAGCCTGGCAAGGTTGGCTCTGTGTCCTCAGCCTGACCTGGGGATGACAAAGGGTTGCTGGGCACCACGTGCACCTAAAAATCGGCCAGTTTGAGTTTGCAAGGGTAATTGGGTTTTTTTTCCAGGGAAGGATAGAGTATCGAGATGAGCAGCCAGTTTTCTGCAGAGGTAAAATTAACCAACACTGCCATGTTTTTTCCTTAGATTTTTAAAAACCACAGGAGGGGGTTGTTTTTCCAAAGCTCAGGATGTTTTGGGATAAACAAAGGTGCAGTTAAACAAAATACTAATTGTGGCATGTAGCCCAGGAATACCAATATCCTGGTAAGCCTGGCTTTGAGCATCATTTGCTGACAAAGACGTGGAGATCGAGTGGAGTATTGAAAACCAGGATGGCAGAAGGAGCTGTTTCTGCTCCTGGAGACTCTAAGCCAGCAGCAGGACGGAGCTGGGAGGGCAGGGAAGGCTGCGTTTGCAGGATCCATGTGTCCAGGCGGGAAGCGCTGGGTCAGCAGGTGGCACCAGCGCCCCATCCATCCATCCATGCATCCATCCATCCATCCATCCATCTCCCGGCAGCGCCGCTCCACAGCCGCTGGCTTTGGAAAATATCCCCTTTGCTTTCCTTTTGAGCCCGCGTGGAGTGTCACCCAAATGCCAGACACTTTATCTGAGAACAAAACTCAAGGAACTGCTTCCAGCCGGGGCTGTGCCCATGCAGCTGAAGTGAGGAACAGCAAGGTCTCTCCTTTCTGCACCCCTTACAGCAAGAATGCAAGATCTAACAGCCTGTAAAAAAAAGTTTTAGATGATTTTTCATCTTGTTTTTTTGTCACATTTGCTTTTCTTAAGCATTCCTGCCAGAGCCCTCTAGAAAGGGAAGGGAGGTGCCAAGGGGATGGTCCAGGCTCTCTCAGTGGTGCAGGGCAATGGGACAAGAGGCAAGGGGAAGACACCTGAACATGAGGAAGAGTTTTACTGAGCAGTGACTGAGTGCTGGAACAGATTGCCCAGAGGGTGTGGAGTTCCCTTCCCTGAAGATATTCAAAAGCCACCTGGACACAATCCTGGGTAACATGCTCCAGGGGCTCTGCCTGGGCAGCAAGCTGGACTAGATGACCTCCTAACGAGATCAACCTGTGAGATGGAGGGAAAGCCAGGTGGAGGGAAAGCCTGTAGAATCAGCACAGGGTGACCAGGCACCCACAGAATCCCCTATGCCTGCCAATATTTCTGTAGCAGGTCTCAAAGTCCTGCTCATTTGCCTCAAGCTCGTTCACTTCTTGCCTTGCTCACTCTTTGCCCTTCGGTCTTCTGCAGAGCTGCCTGTTCTCTCCACTCAGCCAGCACAAAGCAGGCCCTGTCTCTGTGGTTCAGCCCAGCATCTGAGCATGCAAGTAATTCCATCCCCATTCAGCAGAACACTTAGCCACATGCTTACCTTTAATTATGTACTTAAATCCAAGACGTGTGAACTTGTGCTCTGGTCTCACGCTGGACAGCACAGAACTTAATGAGATGCTTAAAGTTAAATAAGTGCCCGGTGATTTCCTGGATCAGGACCTACCTAAATAGAAGATTACCCCACCTGATATTTAAAATTAGATTATGTTTAATTTGGAAGTCAGGGCACTTCCCTGAAGTCACATTGATTTGCCATAAACAGTTCTTGGAGGCAATGCCCCTGGGGTCTAACCCAGGCCCCTTTAATCAGGCTCCTGCTGAGGTCAGTGGATTTACATTAGCTCCTGGGTCCCTGCAGAGGACAGGAAAGGAAGGAGACACCTGGGATCACACCCTGTCGATTTACCCCCCTGGTGAGAGCCCTGGATGAAGGCTCAGCAGCCTCTTTTCCCAGAGCTGGGACAAGACTGGGGGGTGGGAGCCAGAGTGCTGCACATCCCCATCTCCCCTCTTTCACCCCCATAGCCCAAATAAAGTCATGGAGCTCAGAAGATGAATTAAAAATGTCCATTTTGCTCGTGCAGACAGTGTGTGGGTCTGCTGTGTGATGCTTTTGCTGTTGGGATGAGGCAGGGCTGACTATTGCCCACAAACTTAAAAACAGGATGCTGACTCCATCACCACACAGCTTTTGAAGGGCTTTTAGCTCTGGTTTCTTTAAAGAGGTGAAATGGATAAATCAACAAATAAACTTAATTAGAACAGGGTAATAAATTTGTAGTGATTTACATGCCTCTGGATAGTAATAGATCTTCTCACTTCTGTGGGGGAAAAATGAGGAAAAAATATGAGTTTGTTTTGGACATAAGCATCCGAATGGGATACTGGAACCATCTTAAAACACACTTCAGTGCAGCTAAGAGAGGAATTCACAAGTAATCCTGTGCCCAGATGTTAGGGTTTTCTTCTTCACACAAGACATCTATCATCAGAAAGGGGAAGCTGTCTCATTTAATTTGCATTCCAGGTTACTAAGGAATTCTGTAGTTTGTTGCAGTAAGCCTGGGTAGTGTTTTGCTTAGCTACAGAAGCCAGAGGCAGATTGTATAATTTCCATTTCCTGATTATATGACAATCATAAGTGAAAGGGGAAAGCTTGGACTGTTTACTACTGGATGTGGAGTCTAAAGTGCTGTTGGCAAAATTACAGTTGTGAAGAGAGAGAGTTCCCTGAAACCATCCTGCTCCCACCTCCTGTCCTGATATTATCCTGAAGAGCCCCTTCATTTAAATCCCCAGTTTGTCATACAATAAGTTTGAAGATCTGTAGAATATGTTTGCAGTGTGTTTTAGAGTGCAGCTGGTGCCTGATGCAATTTGGTTGTCTTCACCTGGCAGCTCTGAGACACTAGAGCAGAGCAGAAGCTTTTCTCTGGGCCTAATCCCTGGAATGTCTCAGAGATGAATCCCCTGGGTCTCTCTTGTGACAGATGTGGTGTGCTCTCTGACATTTGCAGCAGTGCCAGCTACACAACACCCTTTTCTTGCCTTTTCCCCCGTGGTCTATTCCTCGGTTTTCCTGCCTTTTTTGAGCTTTGGCTCTCCTTTCCTCTATCCATTTCCAGGGATTTTGCAAACTCCAGGCTGTGGCTGGCAGCACCCAGGGTGAGGCGTGGGGGGAGAGAGGGCTGAGCTGGATGGGCACGTCCAAGCAACCTGCAGCTCTGAAATGCTGCTCACAGGGGCTGAGCCTCAGGCCCACGGCCATAAAGAACAAGAGAGAGCAATTAAACACCCTGTTCCTTCAGCTGACCGAGACATGATGAGATTTCATAACCATAACACAGAGGGAGCGCTGGGGCCCAGCTATGCCTTGGCTGCTCTTCATCCCTGTGAGCAGGACAGGACAGGGCTCAGATGGGATGAGCACATCCTAGGCTGCAAGGCAAGTGCAGCTGTCCCCTCCTGAGAGGAGCTGCTGGCAGCTGCAGCCTGCATGCTGTTTGCCATGGAGCTCCAGGAGAGAGCAGAGGGTCCTGCTGCTGCTCAGCATCCTCAGCACAGCAAGGCAGCCCTGCTCCCCTCGTGCTCCCTTTCTGCACAGCTGATCTGTGAGTGTTGACTTTAGGGGCTGCAGGAGGTGAGTGAAATGGGGCACCCCAGCAGGAGCTCCCACCAGGGCTGTCCCACCAGGCATGGCATGGGAAGGGACATGGTCACAGAGCTTGCCCAGGTCAGTGCTGGCTCGTGCTTGGCTGCCCACACTGCTGCTCCCACTGCAGCTCCTGTGCTGGTGCTGGCCTTCCCTTCCCTTCCCTTCCCTTCCCTTCCCTTCCCTTCCCTTCCCTTCCCTTCCCTTCCCTTCCCTTCCCTTCCCTTCCCTTCCCTTCCCTTCCCTTCCCTTCCCTTCCCTTCCCTTCCCTTCCCTTCCCTTCCCTGAAACTTCCCTGAAACTTCCCTGAAACTTCCCTGAAACTTCCCTTCCCTTCCCTGAAACTTCCCTTCCCTTCCCTTCCCTTCCCTGAAACTTCCCTTCCCTTCCCTTCCCTTCCCTTCCCTTCCCTTCCCTTCCCTTCCCTTCCCTTCCCTTCCCTTCCCTTCCCTTCCCTTCCCTTCCCTTCCCTTCCCTTCCCTTCCCTTCCCTTCCCTTCCCTTCCCTTCCCTTCCCTTCCCTTCCCTTCCCTTCCCTTCCCTTCCCTGAAACTTCCCTGAAACTTCCCTGAAACTTCCCTGAAACTTCCCTTCCCTTCCCTTCCCTTCCCTTCCCTGAAACTTCCCTTCCCTGAAACTTCCCTTCCCTTCCCTGAAACTTCCCTTCCCTGAAACTTCCCTTCCCTTCCCTTCCCTTCCCTTCCCTTCCCTTCCCTTCCCTTCCCTTCCCTTCCCTTCCCTTCCCTTCCCTTCCCTTCCCTTCCCTTCCCTTCCCTTCCCTTCCCTTCCCTTCCCTTCCCTTCCCTTCCCTTCCCTTCCCTTCCCTTCCCTTCCCTGAAACTTCCCTTCCCTGAAACTTCCCTTCCCTTCCCTGAAACTTCCCTTCCCTGAAACTTCCCTTCCCTTCCCTTCCCTTCCCTTCCCTGAAACTTCCCTTCCCTTCCCTTCCCTTCCCTTCCCTTCCCTTCCCTTCCCTTCCCTTCCCTTCCCTTCCCTTCCCTTCCCTTCCCTGAATCTTCCCTTCCCTTCCCTTCCCTTCCCTTCCCTTCCCTTCCCTTCCCTTCCCTTCCCAGCTTTTCCATTGTGACTCCTGTGCTGTGTATAGAAGAAGGTTCTGCTTCTTGTTCTTTTGCAATACTAGTAGCACTCGGTTTAAATTTAATTTTCTTCTTTTCAACAAGCATTTTTTGGCAGTGCCTTCTTTGCCCTTCAGCTGTTTTAAATGTTTATTTCTCATCTTGCACATGTTTGACAAAGACAGCACTTACACAATTCCTCTCTGAATAATTCCCTTTCTCCCTAGAGCCAACAAAGTGATTATAAAATGAGACACTGCACTCCTGTGTTAGGCAGCAAGGTTGCCCATCTTGTTTCTCTGCTCTAGAAGGCAGTGCTGGGATGTGAAAACTCAAACCCATGTGCTGCTCCAGCTCCTCCCAAACACTTTTCCTGCACACCACCATTTTTCCAGAGGTACAAATTCAGCTTTGGGGTGGGGAGGAAGAAGCAGATGACCTGAACTGTCATTTTAAAGTCCACATTCAGCTTTCTTCATGTTCTCCAGGGCCTTGAGCTGTGATTAAATAGTATGTGCCCACCAAAACTGGGGCACCTCCTGTGTCAGTCACACTTTCCAGCACCATGAGGAGGGAGGGCATTAATGAGAATCACTTACAGTGAGACAAATTGTCTCATGACATCGTTGCTTTCAGACAGCACAAACTACTTTGCACATAGGCAAATTGAGAAAAGCCACCAGTGACTAAATGACCAAGTATTTTCTTAAAGTTATTTATGTTTAGTCCACTGATTACACAAAGAAAGTGGCCTGGATTAAAAAACTGCTGTACAGTAAAAGAGGTTTTAACAGTGAAAATCTGTATCAGTATTTAGGGTAAAATAATCTCAAGATTTGCTCTAAGCTTAACCCAAGTTAAACCTTATCTAGAAGGAGAAAATGGTAGAGCAATAGAACGGTTTTGAATAGATTTAATTTTCTCAAATTCTTTGTAAATTTGGCAAAATTTTTCATGTTTGGAATTTTACCTGAGCCAATAGCTCCCACCACAATAAACAACTACTGCTTTTTTCCTGTCTGCAATTTGAATTGGATGCATCCACCATTTGACTATTTTAATTTCTTTGGGGGGGAAAATCTTGTCACCAGCCATGAACACTTGAAAATTGAAGCTGCCTTGTTTGCCACATTACAAACACAGGCTGAAATCCTGCATTGACAAAACTCTTCTGAATTTCATTAGGCCCAGGTTTCCTCTCACAGGATACTTTGGTTCTTCCACCATCTATCTGGCTAATTGCTATAATGAGATTTGCACAGGGCAAGCTTGAAAGTCAGCTGCAAAGTCCAAAGTGAGCTATTGCCTCCAACTCACTTTCCATGAGCATTCTCACAGAGAAGGCTGGAGTGCTGAAATGTACAGGGAAAATGAACAAAACAGACCTGCAAACATCATTTACTCCAAACTCAGTTTAGGGATCAAATTCCCTTGCAAAGAAGGTTCTGTTTCTTTTAATATTATTTCAGCTCTGCGAATTTCATACCTCAAAACTGCCCATGAAATAAGGAAAAATTAAAAACAGAGAAATAGGAAAATGTATGGGTGATGTGACAGAGTTTGCTCCACACATGTGAGAAAATGAGTTGTGATTCAAAGCACTTTGGCATTGGCTCCCTTCTCTTGCCCCACTATTTTCCCAATTTTTTTCCCAACACTGTTTAGATTGGGCGTCGAGATTCCTCCTTCAAATCTGTGGAAATGTGAAGAGATGAAGGTAGGGAACATGTAACATGTAACATAGGCTTCTGGGGACAACCTTCAGATGCTGAAAATAAAGAAGCTCTGGAACAACATGCTAAGAGCAAGTAGAAAATGCTGCCACTTGGGCCTCTGATAAACCAGTTGGACAAACCATGTGGTAGAGAACACTCCTAACCTGGCATGCCCTCAGGCTATGAAAACATCTGATTGTCTGTAAAAGCAAAATATTTCCTGATGATTCAGTATTCACTTTTTTTATACCCAGACTTTTCTCTTCCTCTTCAAAATATGTAAGAATATTAATGCTGAATGCCAATTCAATTCCAGTAAGTAAATTTTTGCCTATACAATTTAGGTAGACTTCTTTTATAATGCATCACAAATATCAGCTCAGACAATATTCCTAGTGAAAAGTGGAAAGTCTCTGTTCTGAAACTCCCCAGGTTTCTTCTTCACCTGAAACAAGTGATGAGCAAGACAAGGGCTTGCACAGAAACATTGTCCAAGGAGTCTTTGCCACCAAAGAGTTTAATATGAAAATATTCTGCTATCTATGCCCAGCAGTTTCTGCATTTCTGAAAGCAAAGCATGCATTTGTGGAAGAATTTGCAGCTGAAAAATAAGTGCTGTGAGAATTCAGCTTCCTCAGTCTTATTTGTCAGAAAATCTTACACTTATGAAAGTGAAGGATTTGTGACACTTGTAATTTTCTCTTGGCAACCTTCTGCAGCTGTTTGTGGTAACCTGTCCTGAAACCATTGCTTCTTTTAACTTTAATAAGGCTGGTGAGCAGCCTTGTTTTCTTTGCATTTGCACACCAGCAGACCAGCTACGTTCTTCACTATTACATGGATTTTCCATCTGCCCTCAGAAGCTTTGGTAATGTTAGGTTATGGTTTTCATATTCTTTTTTTTTTTTTTTTTTTTATGCACAAGCCATTCTTCTGTAGGCATGGCAGGTGCAAGATGGTTATTCAATTGAAATTCTAGAATATATATATATATTCTTAATTTTCAAGTTCTCCATCATTCTCTTTCCACTGCCTCACTGTAGCTCTGTAATGGATTTTCCTGTCAGGTCCATCACTGCCTTGGATTTCCAGAAGTGACATTTGCTCCTGACTCTCTTATGCACAGCTATCAACATCATTCAATACAGCACCCCACGTTGTCTTATCTGGTTGTAAGTGCTGGAGCAGCTCTGTGGTGTTTATTCAGGGGTGCAAGGAATTGTTTTTGCAATCATGGCTTGGCAAAGAGCAAACCAGGAAGGGTGCCCAGATCAGAATGAGGCTGTCAGGCTCATTTTCTCCTTGCTTTTAATGCTGGATTTATTTTGTCAGCTTCTGGAGGAAGTGGAACATACAGATGTTTGATACTTGGCTGGAAACAAAGTCATTTACATTCCTGAGGTGAGAAGAATATCAAACAAAGTCTGCTTCACTTCTTACCTTCTGTTGACCAAACCTGGGTCTGATCAGGGAAGCAGGGTACCCTGTGGTCCTGACAGAGCTGCCTAAGGCTTGATTTGAAGGTTAAAGGACAATCTGGGTATTTAACTGGAATAAAATATCATAGCTCTGTGGCACTAAATGGCTCTGGTTTTGAACAGACAGCAGAACTAATCAGGAGTCACTGTGTTTACAGCAGGGCATTTGCTGGGAAGGCAGATGGGGACTCTGGGTGTGTGCTGGGCTTCTGCAAAACCCTGTGGGTTGTAGGAACAGCTGAGCTGCCATTCTGTGCATCCCAAATAAAGTACTTATTATTTCTTTGCTTATTTATAACCTGAGTCCTGTGTCAGGATATGAAAGTGGAGCTGGTTCCCAGGCAGAAATGGTCCTGAGGGAGGCAGAAAAGTGAAAAAGATGCTCCTGCAGGAAGGAGGTCTTGCTCAAGGTCAAGCTCCTTCAAAATGGTAGTGAAATGTTCAATCCCATTAATGCCTGCTCACCATTTCAAACTAAAATATTTCATTGTTTGCTTCCTACTCCTGGGCCAAGTTGTATGTTAAATTGATAATAGTAAATCATAAGATTAGGAAGAATATCCCGTTTCATACATTCTTCTCTTTAATGGCATATGATTAGGAACCAAATAGGAAAAAAATTATCAGATTTCCTATCCCTTATCTGCAAAGGTCTTCACTCAGTTAAAATGGCCAACATTTCCATATGGACTCCAGCTGCTGAATGCATAACTGAAATAGAGATATAGGGCATAAATAACCAGCAAGAACATTTTCTAAAATACAGACCATTAATATCTAAAATTGGTCGTGGGATAAACCCTGCAAAGAGAAAAGGGAAACAAAAAAGTAGCATAGGAAGTTTCAAAACCAGATAAAACAGATGTAAGTAACAGGTTCTCCTAATATCTGTCATTTAGTGATTCTCCAGATAGGTGATGCCTCGAGGGAGCTCCCTGCTGCTGTGCCTTCCACAGGATGGTGATGAACCCAGCACATACCAAAAAACAGAGCAAACTGAGAGCTGAGCCTGCACCACTCTCCCAAAGCCTTCTCAGAGAGCTCAGCAGCTTGAAACTCACTGTTCAGAAATTCAGATTGAGCAGGGGCACAGAGGCTTTGTCAGGAATGTTTGATCATATCCTTTTGTGAAACCTAAATACTTTCCAGATTCAGAGACTCCTGCCCTCAGAAGAGGACAACTAAGTAAATTCAGCATTTTTAACCAGTAACTCTTCCCAGCATTAGCCATGCAACCACAACTCCAACTGGAATTAGAAGAATGTATGGAGATGCATTGATTTTATCAATATTTTATTTGAATCCCTTTTCATATTGACACATCTTATCATTGCAGGTTTACTGCTGAATGGTGTAAAATATTTTGATTTAAAGCTCTGTCATGATTCTTCTAAGACTATACTATCATGGACATATTATACCTTTCCAGCAGAACTTCTACATAACTTGTAGAGCAGTAAAGCAGATTTTCTCTCTCTGAGCTGATGAATGGAAAAATTCATCCTTTCTTCTATTCTTTTAAAAAATTAAATATCTCAGATTAACTTCATTCTTTCCCAACTGTAAGCATGGTTGGCCTTTTTCAGAAAAGTTGTTATTTAATGTTTAAGCTGCCATTTTTACCAATTTAATTAAGTGAAAGACTGATTCTACTCTCTGTGCTGTCACTGATGCTTGAACAGTAACCATTACATGAAGCACTCAGGATCTGCAAAGAGCAGAGGCATTTTTAGAGGGAAATGGAAAATGTAATATTTCTTAGTACTACAAGGTAGATTTCAAATTACAAATGACTTCAGGGAAGAGTGGTTATGCTGTAGAAGAGATAGACTTGCATTTCCAAGGTCAGTATTTTCCCTCATGCTCTGGACAGAACTTGAAGGAATCTTTGGTGCATCCACTGTAATTTAAATTTAAGAAGCATAGTCAGGAAGAAGTATGTTTCTGCAGCTTGGCATGCAGGATTGGCATGTCTGAAGCTCTTTAAGCAATACAAAGTGTCTGAGGTGAGTGTCAGATTTGGTTTAGGCCCTTCAATCTTCAGCTAGGGAATTCCCCACTCTTTGTTTTTGGTTTGCCTGACCTTATTAATTTACTAATTTTACTAATTTACTTGCTTGGAAACAAAATCAGTACTTTTAAAGAGCCAACTGACACACACAAATGACAAGTGCAAAAGAGTAGATTTCTCACTACTTTAAGGGCATATACCTGTTGGAAGGAGGGATGTGTACATCTTGGCTTTACAATGCCTTCTGAGCACATTTTGATCCATAAGGAATAAACATTACTTCCTAAGTGGCAGATCCATGTCATGGCCATCTTTAAGAAATTACCTCTCTGGTCTGGCCAAAGGAGAAGGCCAGCTGGGCAGATGGAAAGCTGGGAGCCATGGATGAGAGGCCAAAAGATGCTTATCCTTGCTGGATATACGAGCATCTCATGGATCGTGATTCCTGAGGAACCTTCAGCGCCAGGAAAGGCTGCTCTGTTTTGCTCCCAGAGAAGACTGAAGGGGGTACAACAAGCTGAATTCTCCCACATTCTGAGCAAGGCCTTTTTCCCCTGATGAGTAATTAAGAGAACATGCAAAGATTACATTTTCCTGGCTGAGATTAAGGGATCAGACTTCCCTTCAGACGGACCATCGGCCTGAGTCCGTCTCCAAAACCACAAACCCCATCATGTCCACCCAAGGCTTGGTGCCATCCATCCCTCCCTCCAGCAGTGAGACCTCTCAGGTTTGGGACTGGCTTTGGTTGTAAAATAGTCACAGGCTTTCCCTGAGAAAGCTCTGTCCCTGCTCCTCCCTGGCAGGGTCTGTGCACTGTCAGTCCCGGGGCAATGACAGACCACAAAAGCTGCTCCGAGGCTTGAAGAGAGATTGTCCTCAAGAGATTTACTGTCAGCTGAAACAGGGCACTGTGCACCACCTCCAGCTCCAGCAGGGAGCAGGGGGCATGTGTGACGTTCACAAATGTATATATACACACATGCATGCATATAAATGTGTTAGTTGTGGTTGTTTAGCTGCTAATGGAGTGATTAGCAAAGGACAATGCATTAAATGAATCCCTTGTGCAAGCACATTGTTTTACACAGAGTTACACCAGCAATAATTAGAGCCCTCATTCCTACCTCCCTGCTTCCTCCATATCTGATTAGGGAAAGAAAAGCAGTCCCCAGCCCAATTAAGCTTCCCAGCTGGGAAAAGTGTGAATTTTTGAGGCCATTCCTTTCTCCAGCTTGGCTGTCTCCTCATTAATTATTATAAACATATTAGTTACAGTAGTTTGTTTTGGAAGGTAAACAGAAATAAAGCATTATGAAAAGTGATACAGTAGCAGAGACCACAACTATGCCCAACTCTGTCTGTGGATTCCCATAAATGTCAATATTTTCATTAGATGACTGGTGCTCCTACTGAAGTGGCCAGCGCTGCTCCAGTAATTCATTATTTTCTTTCCATTCCTTTGAATATGAGCTCCCTCCTGCTGTTTGAGCATCCAATCCTATATGGTGGAGTGCTCACAGCATCTGAAACACCCTCACAACTGAGATCAAAAAACAAGTGGAATATTTCCCCCCAGTCACAAGAAGTGGGGCTAGGAAAGGATTTCCAAACAGAGCTTGTTTGTGGCACCTGGAAAGCAGCCTTTTCCCTAGCTCTGATTGATAGTGACAGCTCAAATCCATCAAGCTCCCACCCATCCACCCCATCTGGCAGGCAGTAGGGCTGTCCATGTTGTGGGCATCCCAGATCCAGCAAGGCTGGATGTGTCTGGCTGCAGGCAGAGCCCCAGGCAGGGCTCAGAGCTCAGTGGGAAGCTGCTGCTGGAGTCCCACGAGTGCTGCCTTCAGTTCCTCCAGGAAAGGTGTGTCCCCAAAATTTGTGGAACTCTGAAATTCCCATCAAATTTTCCTGGGTGATTCCCCAGCTTCAGCTCCCGGAGCAGGAATTGCTCATGCATTTTTTTTTTTAAATGAAAGAAATAGTTTCACATCCATCTATCTGTGGGCTCGGTATCTAAGGGTTACAAGGAAGAAGCTTTCTTATTAATGTAAGAGTTTAAAAATACATTCCCATGGTTAAGAAAATTTCACTCTGAAAAAAACAGATTTTCTTTCCTTTTGAGCTGTAATCAGTTATAAACTCAGGAGTTCCACTACCAGCTCAGTACAGTGTTAATAAGTCTAGGAATTTGTAGAAACAAGTAACACCCAAAAAAAGCATAACAGCCCAACTAAAATGTCCTTGGGATGGGGATAAAAGTCTAGGAAAAATCTGATCGTTTATACAAGAACTGGGAAGCTTGAAAATTATTCCTGTAATGATACAGGAATGGATCAAATAGCAGGGGAACTGCATCCTCAGAGCATTTTTGCTGGAGTCCTTCAGTCAGCCATTCCCCTGGCCATCTCTGACAGGGCAGATGTGAGCCTTCATCCTTGCCACACATCCCAAATTCCCCTTTTCTTTTGCCAGGAGTACAAAGTCACCGAGCTCCTCGACAGCTCCTGACATTCTTTACAAATCCATTCCACTTCATATATTCACTCCAGTTTGTTTCCAAAGCTTTAAGCTGCCTGCCTGTGCTCCTCTGGGGAGCATCCAGGTTTCATATCCATATGTTCAGATGGAAATAACATTTAAGTTGAAGATTCATAGTTTGGTCTATGAGTTGCTGATTTGGCCTTTAAGATGTAGATTTTCAACAACTGAATCTTGTTTAAACTGGTAAGTGCAGCTGCTGCCCTGCCAATTTGTGACCTTATTTCCTTCTGGATGTCCCCACTGGCTTGCATGTTGTTGCCAAGGTATGTAAACTGACCTATAGGTATTCCCTTGCCCTCCAAAGTAATTCTTCAGCTGGGAGTTGCTGGGGCCTTCATTAAACTGACTTTAGAAAACTGATTATGAATCACATCTGCTTGTGATTAAAAACAATTTGTTGTGATTAGGGGGGAAATGTTATTTTTGTGCCATGTAGCTGCTGCCTCGTTGCAGCTGGTTTTGAAGGTTTCTATGTGTTGGACCCCTCTGTGTGCTCCCAGCTCTCCTCTGTTTCCAGCATCATGGGACAGCACACAGTGTTTGCATACCAGGCTGAATTTGTCACTTCTGAGTATCCAATACATATGTTTTGGTGCCTTTTGTCTGCAAAATAGCCTTTCACCCACATTAGTGGGAAAAACACCAGCTTCTAGGTGTGATCATACCTGTGAGAGGAGAGGCACGCAGAAAACCAAAAAACTCATTTTTCCAGAAACAAAATATTCACAAGCTCTTTTGTTTTTCTCAATTGCTTTTCTGTCATTGTAGCAAAAGTGATGTTTGTTGAGTTTTAAATAAATATTTCACTAAAAAGGGTCTAGAAAAGGATTTGCTTGGCCTGCAGTGAAGGTTCTTTCTGACCTTTCCTATATGCTCAGCTTGTGCAATAGGGTTTGTTTCCTGAGCAGACTTTTGATTCAGAAAGTGTAGTAACTACATGGTGTTTCTCAAATACCATGATCTGACATAGTGCTTCAGCAGTAAGTGCAAGGGTTGCATATAGGAAGGGATTATGCACCAAAAATTCATATGTGTGTGTTTTTCTTTTATTTTCAGGTTTTCTTCTTGTCTGTTAGCACAAAGAGATGAATAAGAGCCCCAGGTTCATTATTATTCCATTCTCACCAGCCTTGTTTCATATATTTTATTATGTTTCCCATTACTCATTCCCTTCACTGAATACATAAAATATTTTCCTTACTTGTCATCTTAACACAAACTTTCCCAGGAGCTTTTATCGCTTTTCTTGCTCTTTTCTAGCAATCTGCAGTTGCTATGGAACTGAGATAAGGCAATAAAAATCAGCCCATCTATTCAGAATACTTTTGCCTAGAAGCACAGATGTATGTATAGATGTATGCATTATAGAATGAGATATAAAAGTTATATATTATACATGTTTTAGTCAGTGTGCACAACTTATTTTATGTAGGCTGTGCAGCTCAGTGTTTTGAAAACAGTCATCATCTGATGTCCCTGAGTATGCCCAAAAGCAGTCAGTGACTACTCCAGCTTCTCACCACTGGCACCTCAGCCAGAATTAACTCACTAATGGTGATTTTATACAGTCTGTGCACCTGAGAAGTTGAAACTATGCTTTTCACATTTGCTTTATTTTGCACTAGTTCACATCAGGATTTGGTGTTGCAGAGGTGCTTGCTCTGAGCCAACACTCGTATTAAAGACAGTAAATTGTGATTTTTCTCAGTTATTGGTGAAGAAATAAGTGCAGTGGGAATGGCAGGTGCTGCTGGACGCCCTCGGGTGCCCCTTGGGCTCCCCAGGGGTCTGGGGGCTCTGGGAGAGGGCTCCAGCCCTGCTCGGTTCCTCAGTGGCAGTGACTCACTAAAACACGAGCGTGTGTTATGGGGTTGCCAAGGGAACGAGATAATTGAAGCGATTGTTTTTGCAAATTCCCCAGTTGGTATTCAGCGTGTAAGGCTGCCTGTCGCTGGGCGAACAGAGCCGTGTGGGCTGTAGCCAGCTTTTCTGGGAACCAAAACAGCCTTTTCAGTATGGGCAG
Organism: Oenanthe melanoleuca; assembly: GCF_029582105.1. Lineage (NCBI taxonomy): Eukaryota > Metazoa > Chordata > Aves > Passeriformes > Muscicapidae > Oenanthe > Oenanthe melanoleuca. The sequence continues at coordinate 5,010,555 of NC_079337.1, read as the reverse complement.
CGCATATCCCTTCAAGGGGTTTGGGCTGGGGTTCTGGGTTTGTTTTTTTTTCTTTTCCATTTCACAGGACTCAATGCTTTTTTTTCCCAAGCCAGTTTTTGCCCCTCTGAGACTCGTTGCAGATCCAGCAGCTGCAGATCTGGTTCTCTCCTTACATTTAAATAAACATTCCTGTCCTGACTGGCAAAAGCGCTGTCTCTGGTTTCCTCGGTACCTGCATAGGCAGGGCTGCTAATGCTGCTGCCGAGCAGATGCTGATGCTATCAGCAAACCTGTTCCAAGAGAAAACGCGCTCAAAACCCCTCCTCCATCGATAAGAGCGAGCCTCCAGATGCTTCCAGAATGTCCAGATTGGCTGTCGGTAGCCGGGATCGCCTGGGCAAACAGCTGGGTCTCATCTCGGGCTCCTTTCTGCTCGTGTAGGGCTGGCACAGTTTGCTCTTCTGCACCAGGGGAAAAAGCAGCAGCTGCAGCCGGAGCTCGGCGTGGCACATCCCTGTGCATCCCCCCTGCCCTGCGCATCCCGCTGGCTCCAGAGCGCCACCAGCCCTGCAGACAGCACGGGGAAGCTTCTGCTTCCAGCACACTTTCATGGATCTGTGCTTGGTATTTTGCTGGAAGTGGGAGAATTCATTTCACTCATGACCCGAGGCGAATTTAAATGTGGGCTTCCAGAAGTGTTAAAACAGTATAGACAGAGTTTAATGGGCCAGACTCCAAGCTCTATAAATTTAACTATTCCCATATACCCAGTGTAACTTACAAGTTGATTAAAAGCTGTGTGAATTGATTCCCGTAGACTGACACTTCACGGGTGGCTTTAGACTGAGAAATTATCTGGTTTTGCTTTATAAAGTGCCCAGTATCTCGTACATATGGCTAGGAAGTTGTTTGAGAAAACCTCTGAGGCTCTTGGGCTGCTGGACTGGCTGGGCTGACAGCTTGGCAGGGAGACAACAGACAGATTATTATATTCCCTTTATCGCCTGAAGGTTGCAGGAAACACAAGCAATATGGTCATGGGGAGAGGGCAAGAACCACTCATCCCTGCTGCTTTGAATGGAGAGTAGCCCCAGCCTCAGACTTAGATGAGTGCAGTCATTTTAGTAGATTAGATGCTCCAGAATGAAGCATCCATCCTACAACTCCAGGATGGAGTATTTGGAGACCCCACAATGGTTCACCACCAGTGGTAGTATGCACATACTGATCACCCCAAGGAGAAGCAAACCTTTCTGCCCCACATCAAACCCACTCCTTCACCTCCAGAGGGAGAGCCAGGCTTCAGGGAACACTTGTGCCCATGCAAATCCTATAAGGATATGCCTGTGCACATCTGCTGAGGCAGGAGTGTGACCTCCTGTGAAGCTCTCGTGTCACTGTCCCCCACCCAAAGGGCTGCAGAGGATTATAGCACTCCTGGCAAGACATCATGGAGCCAATCTTGACTGGGTTTGGGCCACCATTAGAAAAGCTTCATAACCTGATCCTGTGCCCCATGCCAGTAAAGATGTCAGTCAGAGCTACCACCTTCTCCCTATTTCCACTTGCCTCCTTCCTGCTCTGTTTAATAGCAGTTTCTAATGTTACAAGCAAAGATAGCTGATACACTCCTCGATAAAATGCCTATAAACTTGGTTTTGATAGCAGGAGAATAAGGAAGGGCGTCCACTTTAAGAAGTTTGTGCCTTTGATTATCCTTGCAGGAAGACTATTTCCACCCCTCTCCATGCAAACATCCAGCTTAGAGACAACCTAATTTAGGTGCTGTGTCTCCAGCAGTGCCATGGGGGTTGTTTCCAAGAGAAAGCAGCCAATGCTGCCCTGACTCTGTGGGGTTATAAGGTTTAGGATTAAACTCAGCCTGAAGCTGATCGTTTGGGATTTTATTAGAGAAATCGCATTAATTTGGCTTTGTCGCCCTGGCAGATCCAGATATCCATCTGGCTGATGGATAAACCAGCTCTGCTGGTTGTTTTCAGTCTTTGCTTGTGCTCTGCTATTTGTAGGGCTAGCAAGAATGAGAAAGACTGATGAAATACAAAGGCTGTGGTGAAAGGATGGTTTTGCAATGTGGCATGATGATGTTGTCTACAAAATTAGGTTGAAGCAGTAAAATCAGTTTTGGAAACGGAGTTGTAGTGATCTTTGGTATTCTATTTCCCTAAGAAGGAATATAAGGAGTGTGCTGGGGGCTTTATGATTGCTCTGTGAAATTCCAAGCAAGTACATTCCTGAGATTTAGCTGGGAATCCAGAGGAGTGTGTGTTTGCCATTTGTAAATCGTATTACCTAAATTCCCCATTAACACATTTAACTCACTATCTCTCTGGATAATCCAGCATGCTGGACTCCTTCCAGATAACCCAAACCAGAAGGGTTGGACATAGCTTCAATTACTGAGACTCTTGAAGTGGAAGTCTAATTCCACACCCTTTCTGTATTGCAGGTCTTAAAATCTGGCTTTTCAATCTTCATTCTGGAAAGTGGTGAGATCTATGCCCAATCCCAATGCCAGCAGAAATCACAGCCTGTCAACAACTGTTCTATCAAACATGAGCTTGGGAAATACCATAGATGAGCTGTGCATGCTTTATGGGAGAAAAAGGAGGTCATGACACCCCTCCCTTTGAAGGCAGAGTCCCTGGTATCCATCCACTTACATTTTCCACCTCCACTATTTTGCTGTTCCCCCAGAAATTCTACTCCTTTTATTCTGTCCCAATAACCTTTGGAGATAACATGACAATTTCATGAATTCTACACAAGAGGCACAAAGGCAGCTGCAAGCCAACCTCCATGGTGAAGTGACCCAAAAAGCAAATCTCTATTGAAATGATTTGAAACCAAAAGTTGGTTTTGATTATTCTTTTTTTTCCCCAGGACCTAATGGAAAAAACATTCAAGCTCTCTTCAGGGCTGTATAGTTTTAGGTTAGTCTATTAATCTTTATTATCTAAATTAATGGAATTTTTGTATTACATAGATGTTTATATATTATAATCCTTGCCAGTGCTGGAGGTAATGGGTGTTGCCACTATGATATTTTGCATTCTTTGATATTTACGTTATTTTTTAACAGATTGGCCAAAATTCCAAACAAGTGCATAGTCACACTGTTTGCAAACCCAACTTTGGAGTTTTCTACCTCCTCAGCTTGGTGAAAAAGCAAGAAGGTGAGAGTGAGCAGGGTCAGTTTTCCTGCAGGCACTGAGGTCAGGGTTCTTCCTGTTGCATCCAGCTTGCTGCTGCTGCTTGCACAGTGAATAAACCAGAGAACACAATACTGGTGCATGTATCATCACTGGCCCAGAACAGTGCATTAGACTTCACTTCTGAGGAAACATGGTCCTTTTTTCTCTAATTCTTGCCCAGAATGGGAATTTTGTATTTTCTGCTGTGCCCTGCCTCAAGGCAAGGGTTCCTCAGGGAAAATGCAACTGAACCTCAGGTGGTTTTTTTTCCCTTTTCACAGAAAAGAATTTTGCTTTGAATGAACCCCCAAAGCATCACAGATCCTTATTTTCACTTTGTACACTTCAGCCTGAGGAATATAACAGAGCTCTCTATGTCTAAAGAACAAGATTTCTCCAGACTGCCCTCCTGGAAGGATATAGTTTTCCCACTATTTAATTCACAGTGCATTTAAGTCACTTTTCTTCTTGTCCCAGCTGGAAGCAGAAACTGCCAGAGGTTCATGAAAATGAAAAACAGCGAGTGAAATATATTGTAAATCCAAACTTTCAAACCCCAATAAGGCTCAATTATGATTTCATCCAAAGTGGCTCACCTAATTACTTCTCCCAGGTTTTAATGCTGTAAACCTGTCTTCTGCAGCACACATCCCTGCTCCCATTGGCTGTGCCAGGAGCTGACCTCCAGATTTATCACTTGAGCAGGAAAACATACAATGTTCCTTTAAAACTTGCCAGTTGCTGGAGAGCTTAATATCGCTGCCTTAGATTAGGAGCACTCTCAAAAGTAAGTAGGAGGAAGTTCAAGGAGCACTGAAGAAACTCTATCTATTTATCTAAGGCAAAACTGGCAAATTTTTAAGCTTGTCTCCACCAGGTACTGTCAAATAGCACAGGAGGTCCCTACATAATTTGGACCAGGAATGATATGTCATTAAAGAAAGTAAAGGGCCTGTCAGAGAGAATTTCCTCTTTTTGTCATGTTGTCACTTTGCTCCCAGCATGATCCGTGTCATCACCAATAATTCCTGCACCCCACAGCAGGTCTGGTTTTCCCTTTAATCCAGTGCTTAGATGGACTGGCCAAGCTACACAGGACTGTGAGCTCCAGTGGGCACAGGGCTGGCACATTTAAGAGATTGATTTCAAATGTAACGTGCAATGAAATGCACGAGGTGATGGTCCAAGAACAGTGCTTTTGTCATAGTCCTCCAGCCCAGCATCATTCATTTTTAGTGCTATTAATAAATTAATATCCTTCATTTGAAGGAACTAGAAGTCTGGTTACTCTCCAGGACTTATATTCTCTTCAACTGAGGCCTCTGGATTATTAAGTGGTGCCAACAGTCCATCTAGAGGTGTATTTCCTTGCTCAGTCATTTGCACAAACAAACTAATCCCCTTCCCAAAGCTTTCTTTTTCTCAGTTCTGTGTTTCTTGTGACTAAGCTCTGCATCATTCATGATTTTATTTTTCATGCTGCTTGGAAAAGTACCTGTCACTTCAAAAACTGCAGGGATCTGTGTGTATGTGATAACATTTGAATGCTGCTAAAACAAGAAGGAAAAATAAAAAGCAATCACTCTGATAGTCCAAGACTCCCCCCCAAGCACAACACAATGTAAATTTAAAACTCAGTGTCTACCAAAGGGTTTTATGTTACCTCTTATGCTGTGGAGCTCATTAATGCACAATTATGTATCACAGAATGCTATGGACTAGAAATGAATATAACAGGGGTGTAAATCCCTAAAGCCAGCCCCTCTGTGCACGAAGCTCTTCTCTCCCAGGCGCTGCAATTCCAACAAACCGCATCCTTCCCTGGGCAAGGCAGCTTTCTGGAAAAAAACCCAACCATCCTCACCAGCACAGCTTCCTGCACTAACTCCCCTATAAACAGCCACCCTATTTATGCTTCCCAGCAATCTTTCCTGTCAGGAGCAGAGCTGCTAATTGCTGGCTTACAGCTCCTTCCTCCCTGCAGCAGTCAGACCAGTGGAGCCTGGCTGCACTCCAGGTTTTTGGCTGCAGAGGGGACGAGCTGGTTTGATTTTTCCCCTCCAGAGACACAAGTTTGTGTTTGCACAGCCTGGTGGTTGGTGCTCGTGCAGGGGTGGGAGTTCAGGATATGACCTGGCCCCTTGCCTCCTGGTTTCTGTTTATCCCAGAGCAGAAGGGAGAGTTCCTATGGAGCAGCCCTTAATTTGGGGGAATAATGTGTGGTTTCCACTTGGAAACTCTTAATTAAATAGTCTGTGTAGGCTTGGAAATGAGTCTGTGTTTATCTGAATGCAAATTTTGTTTTCCTGGGCGTGGGCAAATGGCAGGGTAAATTAGGGGACAGAAGTGTTCACTCCAGAATTAAAACATCCAGTGCCAGCTCCACCAGCCCCAGAGAAAAGGAAAAGCAGAAACGCAGAGATCCTGCCTGGTTTACAATTTTCCTGTTTCTGAGATGAGCACCTAATTTCTAGATTAATTCGTTGTTTATCTAGGTCACATGCTTTCCTTCATCTTTGGGAGGCAAATTGAAGCCTGGAAAGAAGCAGTCCTGGTGTGTTCACCATGGGCAAGAGAGGAGGGGTTTTATCTAAAGACAGTTTATCAAACCAGGTTTGCTCTCACATCCCTCTGTCTTCATGTTCTTGTCTTTTTCCCTCGGGGTTTTCCATTGAGTGAATTGTCTAAACACTTTGACCACGACTGCCAAATTATACTTTCCTTCAGAGATCGTAATCCAGATAAAAGAGCTGAGTAGCTGCCTGCAGAGAGGAGGGATCCGCAGCACGCCGAGTTCTTAGCACCTTCATTTATCAGCTAGGGTATCTTAATTATTAACCTTGTGACAAAGAGGGGTTTCTCCCATGGCCCTGGGGACAGATGTAGGGATTGGCAGGAGGGAGGCTGCAGGCAACATGCTGGGGTGCAAAAGCCAGGCTGCTTTTGACACCTGAAGGTTACATTGCACATCCCTGGATTTGGGTGCATCTCGGGCACCTTCCCAGGGGCTGGCACCTTGTCAGGGCAGCAAAGGGCAAGGAAGCCTGGCTGCTTGGCCTTTCCTACTCTCATTCTGCTTTCAGTGCCAAAGAACTGTTTCCACTTTCATTTCTTAAGGTGACTTTCATCAAAACAGAAAAAAAAAAAAAAAAAAAAAGTGGCAGCTTTACAGGTATGTAAACACCTTGTTTTACAAACAGCAATATAAAAGCCTGACTTGACCTGACAGCTTTTCTTTAAGGAAAATATTCCCTGCCTATAATGAATCTCCTGTCACTGATTCCTGGTTCCAGAAACAAACTGTGCTGTTCCAAGAATGTGTTGCACAAGTGAATTCATAACAAAGTAATCACGGAGAAAGCAGGTTCCTTATAGCAGAGCTGTTATAAAGCACCTCAGACACGGGTATTTTAATCTCCCAAAGTGTCTCTGTCAATACTTCCCTTCCTTGGAGCAATTTGGACCAGAATGACAGCAGCAATAATTGAAGGATGAGTCACTGGCTGTATTGTAGGTGAGACATCATCGTGGAGGGAAGGCCAAGAGACAAACCTTTAAAAACAGCCTTGTTTTTATACTGCTGCTGTCTCTCAGCCTGGCAGTCCTGGAAAGGGCACCACAGATGCCCCCAGACTCAGGGCCCATCAGACTTGTCACTTCAGCTCAAAGTTACCAGTTCACCTGCAGAAAATCCCTGTCACACAAGATCTTTGTCTGAATACAGAAATATGCATGAGAAAATTCCGTCTCTGAAAACCAGATTTGCTCTGGGTTTGAACCAGTGGAAGGAAGGCAGCGAGAAAACCCAAATTCTTAAATTTGCTCTTGAGATCAGGATCCAGCTTTAGAGAAAAATGGCCATCAAGGTTTAGAAAAGCAGGAGCATGAAAGCAAGCTTAGGGCTTGAATCAGGATTTCAAAGTTTTATTCTTTGCAATTTTATCACTGACAGAGCAATACTGAAGGTGGAAAGCCTTGGAATGAGATTCAGGGAGAAAATGAGGGAGGCAAAGATGCAAAAGAAGGGGCAACAAGGAGGGCAGAGGAAGGACAGGACTGGCTTTTGCAGCTGCTGCTTGAGCTTGGGTGACTCCCTTTTGCCATCCAAGTTATTTGATCTGCTTTTTTGGCACCTGAGGCAGGAGAAGAGGCCAGAGGGAGCTGAGATCCTGCCTTCCCTGCTGGACCATGCCTGAAGCTGGTCCTGGGGATGGAGGACAAGCATGGCAAGACTCAGGCAGCCTGTCCTCTAAACCAAGCACGTGTCACCAGTCTGATTTATTAGCTCACATTTATTAAGCAATTTGCTGATTAAAGCAGAGAGGATAAGAACCTGTGCTTCCTACCACTCGTCCCTGTGCAGAAAGATAACATCACTTACTTCTTCGTCTCGGAAAAAGCTCGAAATTCACATTTTTCCCAGGGTGGGAATGTGGAAATGGAATTTTATCCTTCAGAGGAGGTGCAGGGAGCTGCATGTACCTGGCACGTTTAAGGATGCACTCAGCAGCTCCGGGGGCTGGGGCCCGGGAGACAGCAAGTGAAGGGTAACGTGATCCATCTTTTGTGTGAGGTGAAGGAGCTGTGGAGCCGGGCAGAGGCAAGGGAGGGCTGAGCCAGCCAGGAGCATGCACCGACTAGCACCAGGGCAGGGAAAACAGCTCTTGGAACCGCTTCCATAAATTTTCTTTTCCTTGAAGCTTCCGACAGAAAAAGAGAGAGGGGAAGAGAGGGAAAGGGGGAGGGAGCAGATGGAAGTGTGAACCGTAAAACCTTGCAAAAGCAGGGCTGGGCACTTTTCTTCTGTCCTCTGACACCTTCCCCTTACTACCACCTTTCTGTGCTGAGGAAGTATTTCTTTGTGCTAAGGAAAACGTCAGTGGCAAGAAAGTCAATATAAACACCGCCTCAATCATCAGATATTTCCTTTTTTAGTTCTCAGCGCTTTAAACAACAATGAAATATAAACAGAAGTTACTTCTTTCCAACCTCTATTAGTAATGGCTGGACCATTAACTGTTTCCCTCTCCATCACCATGAGAACTTGTGGTTAGTCCCATGGCAGCTCCCAGGCCAGCTCAAACACAGGTTGCCGGTTTCAGAAGAGTGTGTGCTGAGCACAGGGGGCAAAGTGACTTCCCCAGCATCAGGAAAAAAGCCTGATCCAAACCCCTTTTGAAGCAATGAAACAGTTGCATTGACCTCACCTGGGGATTTGGAGAAGACCCTGAGTTAGAGTGTGGAGCAGCAAAACCAGAGCTGTTGATGCCCTCAGCATGTCTCCTGGATTAAATCATCATTTTCTTTCATTTTGGAGAGGGAAAGGGACAGTAGGAACCATGAAGGCAAAGAATGAAACTGGCTAAACATATAAAAGTGTTAAAGTGCTCTATAATGTTGCTAAGAAGTGCCCAGTGAAAATATTTCCTATAAATGTATGACTAGGAATAATATTCAGACAGCCATAACTCCTTCCAGCAAAGGCTTTGAATGCAAAACAGATCAGAATGCTCCTGGACAGGGAAAAGCAATTGGTTCTTATTGTAGTCACCAGGGTGACTTCTCAGCTCTCTTTGCTGTCATTCCAGATGGGGAAGTGGGACAGCAGGATATGATCTTACTGCTACCACAGCACAGACTTATCTGTGCTTGCTTTCAGAGCCTTCCAAAGCAACCCATTCCTTTATTTTCTCCACTGACTCAGGCTGGTGGCTGTCAGGAAATCACAAAGATCCCTGCAATGGGAATTGTCACCCAAAGTCAAAGGTCCCTAGATAGGCATCCCAAATATAGCATTTTAAGGGATGAATGGCTCTAGGAACTCAAAGGTACAGACAGCACTGAATGAGGCACCTCCTCTGTGATATAACTGGGAGAGGATTTGGTGGGATCCTGGCAGCTGGGACTCCAGACTATGCACTGTTGGGTGACCCTGGGAAAGTCACTTTCTTCAAGCCTGTGCAAACCAGGAACAGTCTCCTGCTTTTCAGACTGAAATGGCAGGATGAATTGTTATGGTTGTTCTTTTGGTCCTCTCCAGTTATTTTTCTCAGTCAGCTCAGCTCCTTTATCAGGGTAGCAGTTCTCTGACATCTGAGAGGCTGGACAAGCTTAATCAGGAGTCATTTATGAAATGGGATTAAATTTTACTTGTAGTTTAACAAGAATCCAACTGTGTTATCCCCTGAATTGTTGAAATGTCAGCCTCTTAAAAACTTACATAGCCTAAACAAACCATAGGCTGTTGCTAAGGAAATAATATATTACAATAATTATTACAGCCATGAGTTGTAACAATACTCTGATGGAGACATTGTTTGCTTTTCAGATTTTTCTCAGGTTTGTATGGATTGCATTTGATTTGATTGCTTTTCATCACATATCATAACACCATTCTTTCCTTAATTTTCAAAAACATGAGGAAGGATATTTTTCCAAGGCTGCAGAAAATCCTGGAAGTAAGGAGTGCCCACAGAATAGGGGCAGTTAAGAACTTAAGAAGATCTTTGGGAAAAGTCTGAATTACTTCAGTCCTATAGCTCTCTCACACTCTCACCCTGTAAGTTAGGAAATCTATAGGATAAATAGACTGGTTCTGCATATGACTGAAGGACCATTTTTAGCACAGACTTAAAACAAAAAAATTGGGCATTTAATATTATGCTGTAGAAAATGCAGAGAATTTGTTGACTTCTGTTGCTTCTCCATCCCTAGAGATGAGAGAAGATGCAGCTTCTCATCAGGTGGGGAAGTTCCTAGCTTTAATAACATTTCTGTTGGGACTATTTTTTTCTAATTTCATACTCCTTCTTGAAAGTTTTGGCATGTGAGTTAGTTCTTGAGATTTTGTCAGCTTTTACTACCTTCTCTGTGAAGTATGTATATGGCTTTGTGCTCTGCATAACCCAGGCTTGTGTAAAGATAAAATATTTTAAAATACACGGTTGGGTTTTCTTTACCTTGGCCTTCTTAAGTATAGAAAATAACCACTCGTGCTTGTGTCAAAGGAAAGTGTTTCTTTATGGGTTAGTGAAATAAGCTATTCAAAACCACTAAATCCTTCCAAAATACCCTTTCAGGGCTGTCAGACTGAGAGACATGGAGCCACAGAGCCAACAGCACACTGTTAATGCTGCAGAGCTGGAGGGAAGCAGGAGTTTGACACTGAGCCCATTTAGAAATGACAACATTCTATTAGTCAATTAATGGAAACCATTAATTGATGGATGCCATCGTCTCAGGATGGAACCTCCCTTTTCTTGTCCTTTCCAAAGTGCTCACCCTTCCAGTAGCAGGTCAGCACGCCTCGTGTGCCTTTAGCCCAAAGCAAATATTATGCAAATAAAAATGGAAAAACACTTGAATTTTATTTCCTGTATTTTTCTCCTGGTTGAAAGAGAGCAGAGCGGGTCCTGGGGGCTTTTATCTGACACAAAGTCAAAAATATCTATTTGCAAACATAAGAATTGCAAATAATTCCTCCTATATTTAAAATACTGTTTTCTAGTTTTCAGGTGATATTGTCCTTAAACCAAAACCCATTTCTACACCAAAGCTGAATGTCCTTTGCCACTTAACACATTGAACCCACCTGTGGTGCTGTCTAGCACTGCATATGCCAGTGTTAGAAATCAAACAGCAGAGTTTCCTCAAAGGTGGAAAATATCTAAGACTGATATCTCAGAACACAACCTTGTTCTGGGAATGTGATAGCTTATTTTTAAACAGACATGACAAAGTTTTCTGACCTTCCACGCAGGTAGAAAATGAGACATATATACAGATGCCTTAGAAGGTCTTTAAATGGGAAATAATTCATATTTTTGCACTTTAAGAACTCCAGAAGAAGTTCCACTGTATTGAAAACCCCACTTTGCTCCTGACTGGGACTAGATTTTTTCTTGCAAAGGAGGTTTTCAGGCTTTATTTCCTAGGTTTTGAAGAAAAGCTTGAGAAGTGATGATTACATATTATATTACTGACCTTTTGATCACCTGAGCAAGATATATATAATTCTTTTTAAACTACACAGCTCATTGCATCTATTTTGCATACAATAGCCCATTTCACAAAATGGTTCAGTACCTTGGGTAAGCAGCAGCTTTTTCCAATTACTAATTTCAGAATTGCAGCATCAATTAAAGGCAAAGGCAGAAGCCTGTTTTGGTTCTGTGCTGCCATGCAGATTTGCAGCTTAGATTGCCAGGTCTTGCTCATGGAAACCCCCAGCAAAGGGAGGTGTTAGGGTGGGGAGGAGAGCAGTATTTGTGCCATCAGTGGCTTCTCTCTGTGCTTTCAGAGGAAAAATTATTTTTATCTATGTCAGTACCTATTTTCTTTATTAATTTTCCCTATGCTTTAAGTCTCTTTGAAAATCTTTGGTATGTTATTGTGGGAGGGGATGAAGTGGATGCTTTCAAAATTTAAGGACTATGTGGTATATGTAGGGATCATATGGAACCACAGTGGACTGACTTCTACATCCAAAGTTTGGTTTGATGATCTCTTTTCCAGCTTTAATGATTCCATGATTCTGTGACTTGCTTTAATCCATGGCATAGAAAACTGGAATTGTAAAGACACTCAGTTCTTCCCAGTGCTGCTGAATTTTTAGTGTCACTGCTGCATGAGACATACTGCTGCCAAAATAAACATTTTTCTATGGATAATTTTCATTCCCCTGACTTCAGCGTAATCCAAAGGGATTGTTGGAATAGTGTTTTTTGTTATTTATTGGTGCTACAAACATGAAAAGTGCCACTACAGAAGAGAGCAAACCGAACTGAACAGACGAGTGCCTGCACACAAAGCAAAATGAGCTTCCCCCAAGTCTATAAAATCTATAACAGACTTTTGAGACTCAATAGTTAAGTTGATGGAGGACAGCCAAGACTACCAGTGCTGTGATTTAGGGAAAAGGCTGCAAGTACAGCTCGAGGTCTATGAAATTCATGTGCCATTTAGAGGGCAAAAGCAAAGGCTATGAAGAAAATAATGCTGCCAGCAAAACAGGCCTCTATTTAGTGCCTAGTCTTTAGAAAGAAGCTTGGTGCAGGTAGATGAAATCCCATCTCTATCCTAGCCTAGAAAGTGACACAGAAAAATGACACTGCCTTGAACCTTGTGGACTTCTGTCAGAGGGTGAAAAAAAAATCTATCCACCATTTTTCATAATTTCCATCCTCCTCCTAGCAAAATATCTCTTTCATGCTTGTTCAACTTGGCTTATCCAATAGCTCCTTTTCATCCTGAGGAGTATGTGTTAAGATCCCCAGAGGATTTCTGCCTGGTTTTTTAGCCTGAGCCTGTAATTTTTCTTCCCATTAATATTCCTTGGATGTACCTGTGGGGACCCAGCTTCAGATGTGTCAGTGAACACTGCTGGGCTTAAAACCACAGTGGTTTCAGCACGCACTGGTGATTTGACTCTCACCAAAGAGTGTTCCCTTAGGTGAAAATCTTCAGGTGAAAAATCATTCTGAAGAGAAGCATTAAGATTTCACTGTGCCAAATGGCAATTATGAGACACTCAGGAGATGTAATAATGACAGCAACTTCAGTGCTCTGCACTGATTTCCTGGAGATCCTAGAAGGGGTGTGTGAAATCTCCCATCTGCCACTGCTGGTGGTGAAACAAGCAGCCAGAAGAGAGGGGAAAAACATGGAAGAAATCTGAGCTCAGATGTGGGCTTGGGGCAAAGCAGCAGAGCCAGGCCAGTGTGGGCAACCTGTGCCTGTGGTTCTCGCTCACAGCAGCTCCTTGTTGTGATTAACAGGGAATGGCTCTGTTGCAGAGTGGTCTGTGAGGGCTGGGGAGGCAACATGAGACAGCTTGGTTTCTGCAGAGCAGCCTGATATATTCCATATGCTGCAGGAGCAGTTTTTTCCTTCATCCCTCTTTATCTAGGCAGCTTCGGATGGAGAAACATCGCGAGCGAGGAAACGGAAGGCGGAGGGAAAAGTCAGAAGCCATGCTCTGGTTTCTCCCGGGGTTGAGCACTATTTGCTTTGGCTTCCAGAGGTGGCAATTTAGCAAGAGGAAATGTCAGCTCATTAGAGCCGTGGCACGGCGTGGCACGGTGACACGGCGGCCCGGCTGGCAGGGCTCCAGCCGCCGCCTCGCGGGAAGCGGCACGGTTTGGTGGGAAGGGCTCCCTGGGCTCTCCCGGCACGGCAGCTCGGTGGGCTGGCTGGCTTGGCAGGCTGTTCACTGAGTTAATTTGATTGCCTTGGCAGGGGGAGGAGGATGCATGAAGGAAACCTTCTGGCTCCGCTGCCAGTATTTAATACCAAATGATTATCATATACCATTGAACTGGTGCTGGATGAAGCATGTGTGAGGGCTTGCAACAACTTTACCAAAAATAGTAAGTGCCATTTGAAGCTGGCAAACGCGTGCTCGAGAGAAAACAAGCTTTCCAGTTAAAGCCAGTCAGAACTTCACCCTGCAGGCCTGTTACTTGTCATGTTCCTGGGCCGTGCCGTTTTTCACCCGCGCCCCGGCTGTGAAAGTACTGCTTTGTATTATCCACCACTGAATTATAGTAAAAGCCACAGCTGTCTGCTGTTGATGGAGGCTGTTTCCACTGGAGGATGGATACCTGCATTAATGACAGCTGGATTTGCTGTTGGACAACTTGTAGTTTTGGCATGCAGCTTGTTATTTTGCCTGAAAATGCACTGGGAAGCATGTTGCACGTGGAGCTGTGCTTTTTACGTATGTAAACCTCTCATGTTTTTTTGGAATGAAAGAAAAAACCATTTGGCACATGATTCATTTGTATAAATACCTTTTCTTTAGGTACTTAATGCAATGCAAAGGGTGATCAAGAAGAAGCTGTAGGATTTAGCTGGCCCTTCAGAGCCAGGTCTCTCACTCCAAGTGACTAATGGTGAAACAGTCATTCTTCATCCAAAGGGCTGAAAGTGTTTAAAAGCATTCAGGAGAAACCGGTTGCCTCTCCAGATTTAAAGCTGGAACTCAGTTTCCATGGTCAGGCTCCACGATATTGGCTCCACATCCAAAAGCAACACAAAATGGAATATCTATCTGGAAGCTGGCACAAGACCCGTGTCTGAGGAAGGGGTTTTCTGATAGATTTGGGATGGAATGCGATAAAAGGTTCCTGATTTTGGTGGAGCCCATTGCTCCTCCCCTCTTCCTTTCTCTCACTGTATGACAAACATACATAGCAACTAGATTGTCTGTTGCAGGTGATGGCAAAAAAAAAAAAAAAAAAAAAATATATATATAGCACTGACCTCCTACAGAATCTGTTAACAATGTTTTTAGAGGTGTAGCAAAGACAAAAGCCTGGAAGATAAATTTCAAAAATTTTTTGTTACCTACGGAAAGCAATTTAACTGGAGGCATAGACATGTTTACAACAGACTTTAAAACTTCCTTTCTGCTTACTGGTTGTTGATTGGGTCTTCTTTAACAATCATTCATTCCATGATTTCCCACCTTTTATGATCTGCACTGCATTTATATTTCAGTGTTCACATATTCTTCCTGCAGTGCTATGCACGTGTAGGTACATAGCTCTACACGCACACAGAAGAATGGAAAGCTCAGAAATTCCTAATGGAAAATATCACCAAGCTAATATTTTAATGGCAATTTCTGCAGAGTAAATAGGTTTTCCATACAGATAGATCAGTTGTCCTGGAACAACAGAGAAGACAGTTCTTTACCCAGGACCAGTTTATGACTGCTGCAGCCCATAACAGGTGGCTTGTCTGCATGAGATCATACACCAGGGACACCCAAAAGTTTCCTGGTACCTCACACTCAATCCAAGTGATGTGCTTTTATAATTCACAATGTAATTGAAGGAGCAGTAGTGTGACCAGCACTTTGCAGCACTGCTCACCTGCTCTTCTGTCTGCAGGGGCTGGTGGGAGGAAATAAATGGAAAATGAGAATATATGGATTTTGGGAGGGTGTGCCTTGCTAGCCCCCCAGCAGCCAACATTCAGCCTTGATGTCCACTGTGCCCTCAAATGAACAGGGCAGAGTTCCCTGGTTTTGGAGAAGGAATGGGAAGGGAAATCTGATCTCTCCACCAGTGGTTTTTCATGCTGGTTGCCAGTGGCTCTGAGAGAAAGGGGACCATGACCTGATCAAACAGCTGTGGCCCTGAATGCCTGGGGAGGCAGGAAGAAAAGAGGGATAAGGGCTCTGGCAGCTGGAGCAAAATGGGAGGGAGGGGCATGAAAGGGCTGCGGGTTGCTGCTGGCAGCTGCTCCGGGTGGCTGGGCACAGATTCCCCTCTGAGTTCAAACAGGGCACTGAAGCCTGTCCCAGAGCTCAGCTCCCCAGAGAGCAGCTGGCATGGTCCTCATCCTGGCAGCTTTGGGCTGGACACTTCAGGTGGGCTGGGATGGGATGGGAGAGAAAAGGGCTTGTAGGAAACAGAATGTACCCTGTGAGGAAGGTCAGCCCGAAGAGGGGGCTGAAGAGGAAAAACATCACAGAAAGGGAGGCAGGAAGAATCAAAACTAAAAATGGTCAAGTTTTCCTGCAGTTTAATGCGGTAACTGTGCACAAATAACTACAGTGAATAATGCCATTCCCATGATTCTGCTTAAAGAACTTAAGATCTCATTTAAAATATCTATCTATCTATCTATCTATCTATCTATCTATCTATCTATCTATCTATCTATCCTATTTACTAATAAGCAGCACTCTGGTTCCCAATGGAATTTCACAGCCATATGGGTTTTTTTTAATATCTTTGGTAAGTGGAACTTGAATCTCTTAGGATGTGCCTTAAAAAAAAGCAATGCCCAGAGCTCAGAGCATAACAAGCCTGGTAACTCAAAATGACAATATTAACCACAAGCTGATCTTAACATGGCTTGGAAACATCCAGTTTCAGAGCCTGCACCTGGTCTTGGTGATGCCTGCAGTTCCTTTGTGGTTTTGCATTCATATTTTCCCTGGTTTCTTCGTGCTGCTTTCTCACACTCACATGAGAACCCCACATGAGCAGAGGAGCAGGCTGAATAATTAATGGTCTAAAGGAAAAGGTGACTGTGAGTGAAGCTCTCTCAGCAGCATAAAGGGGGGGAAAAACTGAGTTGTAATCAAAGAAATTACAGTTAATGTAAAGAGGTGGAGATGTTCAGAAAAATACAACCTGTTTAGGACTGTCTTTTACATTCTTGTTTCATCTGTTGGCTATATTGTGGCTCAATTACTTTAAATTAAATTCAGTGTTTCAGAGAAACACTGGGTTTAGTGAACTGGGTGTAGTGCATGGAGTATCACTGGCTGTTAAGTTTTGCCTTCTCTAACTTGAAATGGTATAGACCAGGAGTATATGTAATTTTATCCTCATTAACACATTAGGTCTGACAGGAATTACTGGGTTTGCTCATTATTGATGTTCAACATGTTGATTCAACACAAGTACATTGATATCTTTCCTAATTAACAGGAAGTAAATATCCACTAATTTGGAAAATAAGGATTTTTCTTCTTCTTGAGGCTGATGTGCATCAGGTTCCTTTGAAAGGAAAAAAAAGTAGGAATTCAGTAGTTGCTGGGAAGAGCTATAGGCTGGTCCCCTCCCCCGCCGTCCTCCCCCCCCAAAAATGTACCCTATATAAATATATATATATTTTCCATCTCCAGCACCCATTGAGAGAATCTAATGATTTTGTGGAGGGCAGAACATGATCCTGGAAAAATACCATGGGAATAGCACTGGGTTTGTTGGAAAGTCCACATTCACTTGGGACTCACACACTTTCACCCTTTGGTGTTCTTAGCAGGGACTTGATGTACTTGTAACCTGAGTGCTGGCCACTGTCACTGTGAAAAGCAAACAGGGACATGTCGTTCCATGTATTTTCAAATATATTCCAAAGGCAAGAAGTGCTACCAGGGAAATACACATTTTCCACTGTGGTCACAACTGCCCTAAGTGTGCCCTTGTGTTCAGCCTGCAGGAATCTTCTCAGGATGATTTTTTTGACATGTGATGGCAAAAAATTGTTGAAGTGCTTTATCAGAGGTTATGGGTGAGAGGTTTGAGGCAGCACAAACACACCCTTTCCAAGAGCATCCCTGAAACCACTGAAACCTCTCTGACACTGAACCACAGCCTTTAATGGCCTGAGCATAATAACAGAAATAATAATAACAGCAATAATGATTCAAGGGAGCTGTAATAATAATCGTTTTGCAGCTGATCTGTGTGTGTTTCCTTTTGTGGTGCTGGCTGGAGGCAGACACAGCTGGTGGGCTGTGCACGGTGCGGGGGCTTTCCTGCCTGCACCATTATTTCCAGATCAGCAGCTTTCTTTTGACTTGTCCTAAACTCTGCCCTATTCTGAGGAACAATGCCTGCAGGGGAGATACCTCCAGTATACTTCTTAGTCCCTTTGTGATGGTTTTCCCAGATCCTTTTTCATTACCTCTTTTTGTTGTTGTTTTTGTTGTTGTTGTTTGTTTTTTGTTTTTAGGTCCCTTAGTGTAGCAGAGGATTTGTGTGCAAGGCTTGATTAAAGCCCAGCTGCTCCATACAATCCCAAAACATCAGTTCTGCCTTCTTCAATAGTGATGTAGCACTATTCTTCTTTCCAGGTGTTAAAAACCCACCAGCACTGACAGCTTTCCACAGCACAGGAGTATTTAATGGGGAAGGAACATGTGCTTGCCAACAGCACCCTTTGCCACATGGAGGCCCTAAGAGTTCATTACAAAACACAGATATTGCTGGTGTCACAAAGGCACTGCCACAGTACAGCATTTCATGTGGCTTTGCCATGTTTCACCCAAAGCAGGGCTAAAGTCAACACAGAAAATTATATTTCCCTTTCTGAGGTTATTTGGGGTCATTTTGGAAGTCAAAGGAAGAAAGGAACACAGTGTATTTCAATAGATTATTTTGTGTTCACTGCCATTAAGAGCTCTCTGGCTCCCCAGCTGTCACAGACACGTTACCAAATTTTGAGTTGCAGTGAAATCGTTGAGTTTGTTGGATTATCTGCTGGAGTGAATAATCTGAGAGCCCACAAAACCAGAGTCTGTTCATGAGTCATCCTGTAACCTGAGGCGACTGAGCTACCACCTCTTTGCCTCCAACCCCCCAGATAAACTGAAGAAAAATCAAAGAAAATCAATATCCTTCCCCACCCTTCCCTTTTGCCAAGTCCTTTCAAATATTCAGGCAAAAGGTGGTAGGCAAGTGAAAACCACCCAGCGCTGGGAAATATTTCCATTTCTGATTTGCAGAGGAAAGCAACAATTTTACCCCTCACTTTGAAGAGAGGGAGAGAAATGATGCTGCTGGAACTAAAAAGAGATTTGTTTTATTTTGTTAATTGCAGTCCTTTTGAAAAATGATCCTCAGCCTGCCGGTGAGGTGCTAATTAATGTGAGGATGTGGTGCACCATATAATAAAGGCTGCTGTTGAGGAATGTGAATGAAGTAGGCATTGTTCCTGAGGTGCTGATGTGTAAACAAGATTGCTGCAGAGGTGGGCCACAGGTAAGCTTGACTTTGCGTTTTGCAGGCTGCTGCCTTGCTCTTTGTGTTCATTTGTAGACATTTTCCACAGTGGGAAGGTGAGAAAGAGAAAAATCCTTCCCTTGTAACCACCACTCTGAGTTGTCAGACACAACAGTCTTTAGAACAGGAAGATGCTCAGAGCAACAGAGCTGAAAAATCACTATGTAATGAACAATCAGCATTTTAAAAGCCTAATTAATGTTCTCTAATTTTATTTGACACTCTGATTGTCTGATTGTACGTGGTAGTGGGTAACTTTGGCCCTATGTTGACAAAAAACTTTTCAGTCAGCAGACACTCACTGTCATTTTAGTTCTGCATCTTAAATTTCTTCAGATTTCATCTTGACCATTTTTGTTTTTCAGACAGAAACAATGCCCCATTCAGGGAGAACTGATTATCTCTCTGGTCCACAAGTATTTAAGATTTTCTTAGTCTATTCCAGAAGCTTCTGGCTTTACATTTAAGACTTTTCCATGTAGACTTATGGAGGGGAACTTTGCTGCCATATATTGATAATATTAATAATAACACTGATAATAGAGTGGCAACTGTTCCTACCCCCTCAATGACTCTCTTCTGCAGCCAGTCTTGACTTACAATTGAATGGGAAGACATGCCAGTGACATACTTATGAAATCCTGGAAGAAAATGCATCCCATGTTCCCAAATTGTGCAATGTTTGACATGACTGTTACTATCTGAAGTACAATATTCACAGATGGACTGGAGAGGGTGAATCTGAGGCAGAGTATGCAAACAGCAGAGACTTGCTTGCAAACAAGTTCAGCCATATTCTCCTGGGGAATCCAGTGCTCAGTAAAGAATTTTCCAGCCTTTTCTTTTGTATTATACAAGAGGACAAGCCCCAGGCATGTCCAGTTTGTGGATCCAGTGTAGGATGCTGCTCTTCAGCAGGTGTGTTTTGTTCAGATACTAGAGAGGGAGTCCTCCAGCTGTGAGGAGGCTGCTATCCCAAGTGACCTGAGATGTACTGAGTATTCCATGCACCCTTCCCAGTGCATGAGCTCAGGCTCACCAACCCCCCACCAGATGTGACCACTTCTTTAGAAGACAAATCTGACTATGAGCAAAGAAGGAGGAATATCCTCTCTGCTAGAAGAAAAATAGGGAAAAGATATATTGGGATAGCTGGGATTGCTTACACTCATTACTCAGAGCCAGAGGAAGGAGCTGAGGGTCAAAGGAAGGACAATGGGTCCAATCCAGGGTGTGTGGAGGCAAATTTGGCTGTCAGCTGGCCAAGGTTAGTGTCACCCTGCTGTCAGCAGTGCTTTTCCAGTCCGTTGGGAAGGAGCACAGCTGGGTGAGGAACATTCCAGGGCCCCAGCAAACAGCAGTGCTCCTGCAGCTGGGTCACTGGGAGAGGCACAGCAGCTTCCGTGCAGGTGCCTTACGGCCCCAGCTGTGGTGGGGACACCCCCAGCCCCCTGTGGAACATCTGGCTGGGAGTACAGAGCTGGAGCTGACCAGTCTGGTGCTAGTCAAGGCTTTCTGACCTAGAATACAACGTGGGCAGAGGTTTTTCCAGCAGAGAGAAGATGCTTTTCCTGTGTGATATACCAGCAGATGAGGGAAAAGGGAGAGGAACAACCAAGCTTCTTAAGAGAAGAATATTTTACCCAGAAAATGCATTTGTGAAAAATGTATCATTGAATTATGACCAAAATGTTTTCTCAGAGAAAATATTGTGATTCCTTCTTTGGGAGGAAGAAAAGGAAGAATATAATTTGGACATATTGAGGTGTTCTGCAGTGGGTTGTGTCTTCTGGAGCTTGTTTTTTTCCTCTCTAGAAATATTTCTGAATTCTTGTGCCACTGCATTTTTAACTCCATGATCCAAAGGAAGAATAACTGAGAATATCTATATATATGCAAAAAATCTCCACAAAACATGCTAGATAGCAATTCTATTTACTGATTTCTCTATATCTCTACATATAAATTTTCTATAAACCTGCTGGCTATAAGTTTCATAAGGTAATAATTTTTTCAACAGCACTGTTTTTATGGTGTGGAGATATGCCTTTTTGGCAGTCCCAATATTCCAGGCTTGTCATATATTTCATGTGGAAAAGATGAACTTTCCCAGATGTGGAATAATAGAATTTTGTGATTTTATTTTTATATTTACCTTGATAGGGCCAAAGTAAAATCTTATTGATTGTAAGCCACTGGGGAACCATTTGATCAGCATTGAGCAGAGTACAGAACTACTTTTTTTTTCCCCCAGTCTTCAAAGAATCATTAGTTACTTTAGAAAATTAATAAAAGTCTTCAAAAGAGACCTTGGGTAAGAGCTCCTTTTGTTCCCAAAGTTTTTCTCCACTTCCCACACACATTCAGCCCACTTCTGGATATATATTTAAGGCAGAGAGAGCTCCAGGCTGTTTGTACAATGAAATTGGCAGGAGGCAATCTTTCATTCACTCACACAATTGTGCCCTTAGAATATAAGCTATGAACACAACTACTATGATAATTAAATGATTTGAAAAGATGCCCAATAAAATAAACAGTTCCACATCAGCTCAGTAATAAGAGTGATCTTACTTTCAGAAAGTGCATTTTATCTCGAAGGCTCTCAGAGCTGCCAGCACGTTGCACATGTCCAGCCACAGATCAGAGCCTGGTGAGAGGTGCTGCTCCCCGTGGGGAGCACAGCCAGCCTGCCATGCACTGAAACCTGCCCAGGGAGGGGAGCTGAAAGCCACATTTGGAGTGGGAAGAGCATGACTATGATTGTATATGGAAAAGATTGCACAGAGAAGCTGTGGATGACAGATTTAGTGAGAAAACTCTGTTGTGATCAGCCATCACAGCATCTACACATCACCTCCCCACTGGCTCCAGTTGTAACAGCCCAGGATTTCTGAGAAGCAGCACTGATAATCAGAGAACCATAGACTGGGTTGTGTTGGAAAGAAACTTGGAAAGATGATATCATTCCACTCCCTGCTACAGGCAGGTACACCTTCTCCTAGACCAGGTTGATCAAAGCCTCATCCAAATGCATTTTGAACATTTCCAGGGATGGCACATCCACACCTTCCATGGGAAACCTGCACCAGTGCCTCACCACCCTCACAGGGAAGCATTCCAGAAACATCCCAGAACCAGCTCTGGCAAACAACACCACACTATTCCTGCTCCCTCAGCTGGGGTTTTTCTGGATCTCCAAAGACACCAGATATGCACACAAAGCCACATTTCCACTGGTGTGGGTTTTTTTAAAGTAACTCTGGAGGAGAACAAATTATTTCTGCCTGTTGCATCCACGACAGTGCTGGTGAAGATGAGCACAGCAGAGTAACTGAGAGTCTCCTCATTACCCTGCTGTAACTGTATCTCAGAGGTAGACAATAGCCCCAGGCTTAGATTTTCTAAAAATTTATGTGTATCAAAAGGGATCTTGTACAGGCAGAAAGCAGCAAGTTGATTTTTCCAAGAGCAGCTTTGCCATTTTAAGCAGTTGTTGGCTTAATAAGTGAAATAGCTCAGGGCTGTGTGCATGCCACAATGATTGCATTCTGTAAGAAAAGACTGTGCCTGTGGGTCTCCAAGGTTCAGAGCCAAGACTAGTCATACTTGTGGTCTTTAAGTTGCAACCCCAAGCTATTCTCACCACCGTAGATAAGGGATAGCTGATCATAAGAATAACACCGATTCCAAAATAACTAACCACAGCAAAATTAAAATGACCTAGTCGAGCAATACAAAGAGTGTGTGATTGACAAGATAGCTGTTCTTTGAAATGTACTGCAGGCAGTAAATAGCATCTTGTGCCCATAAGGGATTTTCTATCTTAAAGCCAAGAATAATGATCTGGCATCTGTCCTTCCTGAGTGAGGATTCAGTTCTCAAGGCTGCAGCAGCTCCTTCCCAAAAGCCTCTGGAAATGATAGCAGGGGTGTGCTCATGGCTTGTAATTATACCATGGGGTGCTTCTTCTCTTTTTTTCCAAGTGCTTGTCTCTAATACAAACAGCTGTGCAGGGTGGAGGGAGGTTTTGCCTCTTACACTGTGCTTAGATGGATTTAACACACACTTGCATATCCTTGGAGTGGGCAGCCAGGCAAGGAAATGCAACATCAGCAAGGCAAATTCCTACTTTATCTTTGCCCCATCAAAATCCAAGTGGCATTTCTGCTCATTTCTACCAAAGCAGCTGCAGGGCACTGTTGTCACTGCCTTGTAATCACTATAATACTTCCATTTCCCCTGTTTGTGGCATGTTGCAAATAGAACTACAGAGGGCTGTGAACTCTGACATTCCATGGACCTGATACCGGTAGGGAAGAGTCAAGTTCTCAAGGTCTGCAGCAGCAGGATTTGCCCATAGCACTTTGGCAGCCCATCCCAGCACCTGAACTGCACGACCATTCTCACCTCACGGGAGCAACAGGAATCAAAAAATGTTAATAAGCCAACTTTTTCTTCTTTGCTCTTTTTCTTTTCTCTTTTTTTTTTTTTTTTTTTTTTTTTTTTTTTTTTTTTTTCTCCTATAGACTGGAATGTAATCTAGTGAACAGAAAGCTCCTGGAACATGTCAGATAGCTTTGAGGAAAGCAAAATGCTCCTTCTTTCAAGAATGGTATGTTTTCTGATGTTGTCATGGAGCTTTTTGTTGGTTTGTTTTGTTTTGTTTTTTAAGTGAAAAGGAGAATTGTAACTTCCTTTACACCAGTACATTAGCATAATACGTTCCTGCCTTCAGGTACTGTATGTCATTGTTGTGAGCACATTTTGACATCTCTCACACTTCCAGCACTCCAAAGATCCATGACAGAGCTGAATGAAAACTTTTTTTTTTTTTTTAGACTTGGCAGGAGCAGTAAGAACACATAAAACCTGCCAGCTGTCAAGGATGTAAATGGTGATTTTGTTTCACTTTTTTAATGAATTAAAGCAGGATTGAAATCTGTCCAAAGACAGCATGTTGGGCCTTGCAAGGAAAGAAAAAAATGAAAGGGAGGGATTTTTTTCTTTCTCTTTTGGCACTTATGCTCACAGAGTGTTTATTCTTGGTAGCATAGTATAGGACAGAGCTACTCTCCTGGAAGAGCCTTGTCTGTGGCAGGAACTGGTTTCAAAAGAAAAAGCATTTGAGGGATTGATAAAAAACACATCATTCTGCCTTATTTCAATATAGGCACCTAAAAATTACAGCACTTATCACTGCTTTGGAGAAGGGTGGCAGCAAATCAGTGGCAGAAGTAATTTTGTGTGCCTTTTTCAGGATGAAGCCAAACTAAAATCTGATGGATTTTTCTTATAAATCATGTTTTTGCTGCCATCTTGCTGATGCCACTTTTTGGGGTGGGGACAGGTGTGTATTTCATCTGTCAGGCTGGCATTTGAAGCATCATGTGCTTCTGAGGGGACTGTGGTTAGTCCCTCTGGTCCCTCCTTTCTATGCACATGCATTTTCCTCTTCAGGGGTGAAAATATGGCAAAGAATTTGCCAGGTGCTTTGCTTTTTATGCCCTAATTTCTGATTTCCAGGTGATCTCCCATTCCAGAAACAGCCAATTCCTGGTCATGTTTCCCAGCTGTGGAAGGGTTATCAGTTATGAAGGCTATCTCAGCATTTTGAAAATTGAATTGCAGATGTCTTAAACAGCACTGACAGAGGGAAATGAAGCCTGTTCTTTAGGAAAATGGAGTGCCTCACATCAAACCAAGCTCATACTGACTGATGTTCCTGGACCAAAGACCATCCACAGCTCAGCTCGGGATTTGGGCCAAGCCAGGCACAAGCCCATCTCCAGTAATGTGGGCTGAGCTGGTCCTGTGTACCAGCATGGAAGAGGTTCCATGTGCCTGGCAAGAGGTGCATGGAGCACATTAGGTCTTGCAGGGACTTATAAACAGGATTCAACTTGGGCTTTGTGAACAGACCTATTAATCCAGTGTGGCTTCTCAGGCAAGCCAGGCTTGGGTTGTACTTTAGCCAGGTGATTTAGACAAAATAGAAGGGAAGAAATTTGTTCAGACAAAACAAAAGTGAGGACTAGCTGCTTCCAAAAAAACTCAAGATGGACCCAAATTTCTGAAGAAAATGTACAACTCCCTTTTCCTCCCTGAGCCTCTCCCCAAGCCTCCTAAACCTCTGGCACCTACCCACTTCAGCTGGAACAGAATGACTCTTCTCAGGTTTCCAGCCTCTCTTCAAGAAGGAAGTATAGAAAATCTCACAGGAAAGCCTTGTCTTATGAGCTTTCCAGGCAGATTTTTCTGAATAAAGAGAGTCTTACACATTTCAGCTATTTATTAAGTCTTCCATCCCCGGCTTGAATATAAGTCTTGAGACACAATATGTAATTACAGGATGACAATCTGGTAAAATCTACAAACACTTCAGCAGGATTGTAGAAAATATAGTGACAGTTTGGACCCTTCTGCCATCTTTTTTCAAGAGAAATCTTCATTTACAGCAGCATGCCAAGTAATTCCAGCACTTACATATCAGAGTGGAAAAGGGTGACCTGGTGAAATGGGGCAGCTCAGCAATAAACATTAAATTGCAATATTTTCAATATTTGGGGCAGCTGTGCATGTTCTGCAAAGACACAGAGCAGGTTCCCTACCTCTGGATCCTGCTGTTACTCAGCATCTTCTTCTGTCTCTGAAGTGGGGAAAGCCTACTCAAAGAAATTTCCAACTTCCTCCTCCTTGCTGGAAATGAAAGCATAGGAGATCAAAGGAAAGGAATCCCTGCTGCCTCTCCAGGTCATGTTTTCTCCTTCTCATTTGGGTCTGGGCTATTTTCCCCACACTATGAGACCTCCCCTAGCAGGGGTGGGACTTATCTATCTCCACCAGTTGGATCCACAGCATGTACAGATACAGATCCCATTGATAAAGGGATGAACAAAGCAATTTAACCTCTTAAATCTCACTTTGGGAAGACACAGGGGGAAAGAAAGGAATGGTTGAGGGGGAAGGAGCCAACTGACTGCTCCTGGCCCTCCTACCCTCCAAATCACAGCACATTTCATGCCACCAACACACAAGCCTGAGGTAAACCCTGTGCAGGAGAGAAGTCAACAGTGATTATTTACTCACTTGCTGAAGCGGTAATTTGTGTTGTATTATGAAAAGTTTTAGGTTTCCTGATGTTTGGGAGGCAAAAAGCCCCCAAATTAGGATGCTTGGGTTGGCACCTTCAATGGAGGGAAGGTGCCTGGTGTTTAGCCTCACTCTCTTTGATGGGGCCGCAGCGCTTAACCATGGTTAATCCTTTTTAATGAACACTTTGCTGATGCAAATCAGCCCACAGATGTCTATTTAAAGGAAAACACTGGAAAATCTGTTGGGATACTGTCTCTGTAAGATAGACTTGGCCAAACTAAGAAGTGCCACATAAAGGTGAGTGAAAAATAACTGCAAGTTAAAAAAGCACTTCAGGGAAGATGGTTCAGAGGAGAATGTTTTCCAAAGTGGTGAATTTATTTCATAGTTATGAAAAAGAAAAATAATTCAATAGACTCTTGTCTCCAGAAATAGTTCAGAACAGAGAAATAGAAGCACTGTATTCAAACAGGATTTTCCTGTCCTTTAAACCTACTTTCTTTCGAAAGGCAGGAAAGAGCACAAAGCAACAGTGGCTGTTTTGCCAGTTGGAAAACATTTAGAACGTGTGAGAATGTGAAGAGGGGAGAAAAATCACATCCTTAAGCTTTGTCACTGTTTCTCAGCTGGAAAAATATTGGAAAGCAGAAAAATGTTTCTTTTTTCATACCTCCTTAATTTGGAAAATGGTTCCATAGGAAATCCACTGTCTCCCAGGAAAGATATTCCACTGAGAAAAATCAAGAGTTTTACAGCACTCTCTAACCACATGCCTTGTTTTCATTTCTACCCACTGGCTGATAAACAGGACATTTGTCAAGCTGGATATTCACTCCTCCAATGTGTTATTACATAGCATGTGGTCAGGTAGATCCTTTGGAGCATCATCATTTTCTATTTTTTTCTCTAGTGTTTTTTTTAAAAGAGCTCTAAATATGCACTCACATACAAACAGGAGGTGATCAAGTCTTTCTTAGGACCCTGCTAATTTAGAAAACATTTCAAACATTTTCAAGAGCAGGACAACGAGGAGCACATACAAATTTACAGCTTGAGTCATTACTCAGTGTCTTTTCAAGTTCAATTTGCCATCTCTAATTATTCTCATTTTACTGTTTTGAATACTTTGAGCAGCTTTTGGAGGGCTTAATCAATCAAAAGTGTCACATTGCATAAAAATTTGACTTCCTTGAACTGGTGACCTTCCCCCCCATCATCCAGCTTTGCTTGATCACCCTTCCCACCCTCACTGGTAGTTATTCTAATCAAACAGCATTTGGGGTAGTCAGGACAGTCGAGTGATCCAAATGCACTCTTTTGCCCAAGCCATCATTTGCAAATCATGGCACAAGATGCATGCTTTCCCCCTTACTCTACCAGAGGCTATTTCTTAAGAGATCCAGTTCCTATAAAAACAATCACAGGTCAGCACTGAGAGAGTGATGGAAAGGCCCATTTCAGCCATGTGGTTTTTGGCACGGAACCACGGCGAGTGCATAATCTGTATAAATGTTAGCTTTCTAAACAAACAGAACCTCTGCTTGCACAAAGGCACACAATAAAGTTGAAACTTGTTTCTTTCATTAAGCAACCTTTCAAAACCGGGGCTTGTTTTGTTCTAGACACACATCAATCCTGACAGATCACAATAAACAAACAGCAACAATGGCAACGGAGCCAACCGAGCTGCCCTGCACACTTTACTCTGTTTTCTTTCCTCAAGTATGGAAGTATTTTGTCACTATCCAAATATAGAGATGTTGGAATGGGAACAGGAAAGTTTTGGGGGCTTGCATCATGCTGTGATGGGTGTCAGTAGAGCAGTGCCACCAAGCAATCCCATGGGCAAGGCTTGAATTCCATCCACGATCCTTGGGGGATGTTGGTGATGAAAACTTCCCACTCTGGATCTCTCAGGGTTATATGGGAAAAGTCAGCTGCTGGCAGTAGTCATCCCTCAATACCCTGTCCAGACTTGACCCACTTCCAAACTGCAATAGTCTAAGCAGGAATCCTTTTGCTTGGTGCTGCTATTGCAATTTCACATGGTGTCACTGATACATACAAGAATTTGGGGTTTTTTCCAGTCTAAAAAGGGCAGCAGGAGTGATCTGTTTATGTGCCTAAAATAGACTGGAAAGTAAAGAGGAAAAAAAAAATTGATCCATCTCAAGCAATTATATATATTTTTAAAAAGGGTATCTCTAAATATTTAGTGCACTGAAGTATTTTTTGAAAGAGATGGAAAAGTAGTATTTTCTGTACACTGTGCTAAAAATGCCTTAAAAATCCATCATTCCCCAGCCATCTGTTTAGGAAGGCCAAGCTCTGCAGATTAAAAGACACAGAGGTAGACAGCAGTGGTTCATGTTAAAATGCTGTTTGTCTGTGGATCTGTTCCACCTCCTCCCTCTGTCCTCTGGATGCACCTGTGATGGATGCCTTGTGCCAGGCAGGCCAACATTTATAGGACAAAGTTTTGCATTTTACTTTTTAAAATTTAAATCAACATTAATTTCATCCTTTCATTGGACAATATGTAACATGCTACCTTTCTGGGAAAACCAGAACATGGAAAATAAGCACATATTTTATCTGAGAATGCACACCTCACATCTCAGATAATGGAGGGATTAGAGAAGATGTGATTTCTGTGCACTCACAATACAGACATGCTGTTTCTGGAGGAGGAGGGATTTGGAGTTTCATGTAGGTGGGGTTTAAGTCACTCAGCAGTTTGTCTGAGGCAAAAAGTACAATACATGGCTTTTATTTTTAAAAAAGAAGGCACTAAGATGATTTACTGCTTGTCACATAACATTAAAACAACACATGGTTACACAGGTCATTTTAAAATGAGTTTTTTCTTTGACTGGTCTGCACAGTGGTGGCAGGACCATGAATCTTATCTCAAGGGTGTATATTCATTTTCTTCTCAGTGAGGAAAAAAAAGAAAAACAAAAACAACCAAAAAAAAACCCCACAAACCAAACCAAAATGAACCCACCTTGTTCACTCAAAACCCCCTGCAAATGGCCACAGTAAATTTCCCAGCACTTCAGCATGATTGTCATGTTCTGGCACAAATATATCCTGATGAATTTATCCCTTCAATGGTCACAAATCATCCTTTATGCCTTTGCTCTTTTGTAAGTAAGGTCTTAGGTAGTTCCCCTCCCATTCCATGTCTACACATGATTTCATAGTTTATTAACAATTTGGTGGCTTTCATTGTGTGGTGGCTTTTTTTGTTATTGACTGCCACCTCAGCTTTGCCAAAGTGTGTCTTGATTCACAACTGAAAGGAGGTCTCAGGCTGGGGCAGAGTGTGACCTTCACCTCTCCTTGTCACACCCAAGATGTGCAGAAAGGAAAGGATCAGGATTAGCAGATCCAGCCTGTTGCTCTGCTCCCATTCAGAGCTCAGACACAGCAAATCTGTGGCATGCACTGATCACTGATTTTAGCACCACCAGCCCAAAATCCCCTCTCAGTGCTCCCTGGCAGAAGCAGCACTCGAAGAGCTGCACAATCCTCCCTTTCCTATGAAACAGGAGTTTTGCTGCTTCCAGAGGTAGATAAATGCAACACAGTGTTCCCACAAAGTGCCTTAAGCCTGCTGAAAAAAGTAAAACAAAGCACAGTGACTACATCTTTGATGAGCAGCTAAGACAGCAGAGTTGAGAGTTTTATAGCCCAAGTCTGTGTCATTCACTTGGCAAACAAAGACTTAATATATTAATTAAAATCTCTGAAAATTGTATTGTATGCAAGATCTCACTGTTTGAGTGTCTTGTTAGTGGCCACCTGATGTTGGTATAAATTAGACTGCTGAATACCCTATTGTCTTGATAGTGTGTCTTGACTCTTCCTCATTTTGAAAAAGAAATCTTCTGAAATGCCAAAAATCTCAAAAGGCATTTCTGACATTTCAGAAAATATGCTGAGGCTCTTGTCAGCATGGAAAACTGCCTGAATATCATCAAAAAACACGATTAAACATAATTTTCTCTGAATTATGTAATATTTTCCAATTTTTGAAGTATGAAAGATATGTAGATGAAAACACTCGATTCTATAGATGACTTGAAAGTTCAGAATTGCCCTGGAGACTTTTGTGTCAGCCAAAGCAGATGATATAATAAAATTACACATACAAATACTTTAACAGGTTGTTCCTAAAACTAGAATCCTGTTTATTGGAAACTCCCTACCTTTGGCAATTCTCATCAGTTGCTACAATAAATGCCCCACTTTCTGCAGAGCATAAGAGAAGCTCTGAAAGTGTTTGTGAGCTTTTTGTATTGTCTTCCAACAGCCCCCAAACCAAACAGTGCTCATAAATCCATCCTTTATCCTTGTTTAGTTATTAAATGTTTCTGTTGGATCTGCTTCCAAGACATTTGAACTTTTCAGCTGGTGCTTTAGTAATTTGTGACAAGTCATAAGTGAACTACATCCACTTTGTTAAGGGGTTTCAACAACCTTTAAACTCTCATGATCTGTTGGCATTACAACTCCCTGAAAACCCCCAAAATCCAACTTAAAACAGCTGAACTTTTCTTATGCAACACATTAGCACTTTCTGGCTTTTTGGATGCCTCGACTCTTGATGTCTTGATCTTGTTTAGAAACTGAATTATAAATGAAGAAGATGTGTTATGCTTTTTATCTATGGACATTATAGACAAACATATAGGACATACAGCATCACTGCATACAAAATATAATCAAAATATATGCACATACACTGGAAGGGGGGCAACTGTGGAATAGAAACAACAAGACAAGTGGCCAAGCACACTTGTGAAATACAATTTAAAACTGATTTGAAATATAGTCTTTCATTTTCCTGGGCTTTTGAGGGTCACTCAGATATTTACACCAGTTTGAAAGAGTAGCTGTGTGGTATTTTCAGGTTAAAATCTCCGTTTGTCTACAATGTTTTCCTTCGTGCCATTATTCCTCCCTGACAGGTGAGGGGAGGTTTTGACACTGTTAATATAACACAGGGTGTTAATCTTATAATCGCCCTGTCAGCACTTCGTGTCAGGGTGTTAATGGCCACCTTTCAGCCACTCAGGCTGGCCTGCCAATAAAAACACTGCCGGCTCCCCTCCAACCAGCAGCTCTGCAGCTACTCTGCCCTTTCCCCAAAGAACAAATACAAAATTTCACTAGCCATGTGGCTGTAAAAGATGCTCCTCTCTGTTTATTTCCTCTTCCTTCTCTGCACCCGTTGGCACACAAAGCAACTTTGACACTGAGGTCTTTTAATGCACTTTGCAGACTTCATGTTATTTTAAAATATACCAATTATAAAAAAAAAAAGTTTTAAATAAACATAACACCTTGGACAGGATGAAATGAGATTTTTTTTTAACAGTGAGAAGCACAATTATTTGCCACAGCACTTTGCTATGTAAATGCAACCCAAAGACAAATGCTGTATTTCTGTAATTTCTCAGTGGCTGCAACAAATCCGTATTTTTCTCTCTGCACAGGAGAGGGGCTTTTCCAGCTTCCTTGCAGAAGGAGTTGCACAATTCCAGATGACTTACTTTATATGCCTAGAGGAGCTTTATGACACAGAGACAAAGAGAGGAAGAGAGAGAGAGCTTACACTCTGAATAATAAACAAAGAAGAATAAACATTCCTGCAGTTATCCGCAGGGATTCCAGATGCTGCTCCATCCCTCTCCAAGGCCTGCCTGCCTCTCCTCACCCTAATGAACATTAAATACAGGTTAACATTCAGCAAGGTGTGGGGAGGCCAGAGCTGTGATGAAACCCCACATTTCAGCCAGTCTGCTGCTCTCACTATCTGCAGTTTGGATTTTTACTTAATTTCCTACAGGTTTCCTTTAATCAATGTGATTGGCCCAGGCTGGTTCCAGCATCATGTGCTGTCCATCTGGATTTCCCAGCTGAAAAGAAACAAACGTACTACCCAACTCATTAGAACCCAAAAAAGTAATAGTTCGTTTCTAGACAAAAAACTTGTTTCTCATGTGGGATTTCAAAAGAGCAAAGCACAAACAATCACCAGTTTCCATGTCATACCTAGCCAAAGATGCAGCCAAAATTATTTCTGTATTAAAAAGTCAGGATTTACTCAGCCTTTGCTTGCTGTATTTTACAGTAAACATGAATGCTGGAATTCCTATTATCTTGGATGCACAAAGATGTTCATTATATCACTACATAAAAAATTGGGGTTTTTCCCACAGTTTTTCCATAGCATTTCATGTGCTTTGCAGCAGCAAAATGAACATGAAAGGTCAGACACACAGAACAGAAAAAGATACTCCTTATCTTGTCGTGATCAGGCATTAATATAGAAAATATATATAATTTTTGCAAAGAAGATGATATTGAATTGGATGTTGGATGATTTAGAATTGGATTCTAAAAGTAAGGGGGTGTAAGAGGATCTGTCATTGACTCCAAGAAAAGCCCAATCAGCCAAGCAGCCTCCACCTCATCCAAGCCACCACAGCCATTGCCAGTCCCTTTAACAACTTATTTAACATTTGGTTATTAATGCAGCATATCCTGTCTTGGTTCTGCAGTTACTCATTGCTGATATTGTAAATATTTGTGGAATTGCAGCTAAATCAAAGGGAAGGTTTCAGTAGCACTTTGTTATATTATATATATATATATATATACACTTCAAAATATGTGCACTACACAGGGGATATAGAAAGTATTTAAAAGTGGAGGTCTGTCTCTAATTAAACTGACTGACTAGTTTATGCCATACTGCTTCCTTTTTATTTTACCTGTTACCAGGGCTCAAAAATACCTGTCCTTGGCAGAAGGGAGGAATGTCACCATCTGCAAGAAGATCACTGGGTCAGCAGTTTGGATGGTGGACAGAGATTCAAACCTGCACATGGATGGAATGATGTGTGTGAGCAATGAGTGAGGAGAAAGAAAAGGAGAGAACAGCCCTTCCACCTGCAAATCCCAGAGAATCCTAAACCGGTCACTGCCTGCCAGGCAACTTCACATCCCACTCATTAGCTGTGCAGGAATTTCAGTTTCATGTGTTGGGGAGGCTGAGTGGGTCACTGTAGTTCAAAACAAAGAGGTCCAAGATTCCTGTCCAAACATCTGTGCTTCATATTTGAATTTTAGCCTTGTGCACTGCAAAAAACCTCAGGCCCAGTGCTCCCCAAGGAAGTCTTGCATAAGTTTTGTTCTCACTTGGTGGAGCATAGAGAAAATAAAAGGTCCAGACTTCAGCTGACCTTGGACCACTGAGAGTAGATGGTCAAATCCCTCTTATATATCTGTGTATATTTAAATCCTATGAACAGTAAAGGGACAAACATCTGCAGAGTGGGGAGCAGCTACAGCCCTAAAGAAAGCAAATTAGGAAGAGCCAAGAACAATCAAACTTGGTTAGAAAAATTTTAGAGTTCTGCCAATGCAATAGCTGTTCCAGAATTACTTTATAGGTTAAGCAAAACTCTCAATCTGCATTGGGATTTTATCTTCCCAACAGAACTTAGCTCTTTACCAACTATTCAGTGCTTTAGCCTCAATAAGCAAAGCAAGAACTCCAAGAACTCTCACACAAAACAGAAGCAGCTGCTTGCAGAGATGAGACAGGATGGTAAAGGAAACCTCTTGGGAATGCTGTGACAGGCACAGTGCCTACAGACTGCAGAGATGTGAGAAGGAGAGAATGCTCTTCAGTGTTGTGATCTCTTCTGTCTGGTGGGAAAGTGGTTTTGGAAGAGTGGGAAATTCATATGAACTTGATTTGGTATTTCTGAGGACAGAAGTTCTTTATTGACAGCCTGGGTGGTGCTAACATCAATGTACCCCCTTGCATTTCACGGCTGGTGTACAGAGAATACTTCTTGGGAAGAGACAAGTTCACCCTTCTTGTCTTTAAAAATTGGCTGTTCCTGAACTTTTGACTAGGAGTAATTTTGGATTAATTTTCTGGAGATACTAAGATTCTGTCAGTAAAATTTGGACTTAGATCACTGAAGGAATTTTCACAATCTACTGCTGGATATGTAATGCTGGTCTTACTTTTCAGTTTCCACCAGCCTGCCTTTGACCACATTGCTAAATGGAGGGCTGAAGCCTTCATCTGAGAGATTCAGCCACAAGATGATTAATAGAGAGTGCACAGTCAATTCCCTCATGACTCTACAAAAACTGTAGGCAGACCTTCAGCAGTTCATCAATATTATTTTGAGCCATTCAGGCTCCTCAGATTCCTCAAAGAGATTGTCAGATCAGTGTGAGAAACACAGGGGTCAGAGTGGAATGTGCACTTGACTGAGTTGCTGCTGTGAGTCCTGTGAGCTGCAGGAGTCTATTCCATGCAGGACTTTCCAGGAAGGCAGGAGAAAGCTGTCTTCTGTTTTTCTGACAGAAAGGTGCCTGTAAAGAGGAAGATATTCAACCCAATAAAGACCTACAGAATAAAAAACAAAAGGAAAACTGGCTGTTTGTTAGAGTCTGCATGGCTGGTCACATACTTCCAATACCATACAAAACCTGCCCCATTTACATATGAGCTTAACACAGAAAAAGAGCACAGCATAAAAGAGGAAACAGAGCAATTGTGTAACCTCAATAAAGCCAGTCAAGTGCCTGCTTTACCTCCAGTGGTGGGGCAGAAGATATGAGTAGGTTGAACAGGTATGTATTTTCTCCCTGGGAAAATGGAGATCCTAACTACTGTTATATTTGGAAAAGACACTGCAGATGCTTCTTAGTCACTTAAATTTCCCTGATTTTATCAAGTTATCTGCTCAAGACCTTAGGTGGAAATGCTGGTCACAGTTAGTTCTGTTTCTGTATGTAGGTATCATAGGAAGCAAATCAAAGAGCAAACACCAGAAGTGTGCCTCTGTATTTCAGGCAGCTGCTGGCTGGCATTGCTTGGGACACAGCCTCCCTCTGCAGAAAACATGTATAAAAGTAAATTATTTGATTGCAAAACACCTTTGTGATTATTTAAAAGCAGTACCCAGCATCCAGGCTGCTGAAACTCCTCAAAGGAACAGCAGTTCAGCAGGCATAAATGGACACACCCAGTCCTTGGTGCTGCTCCTAAAGGCTTTTAAAATTCATTTGTTTCTTTAAGAGAATAATGTCCTCTGAGACACTATGACTAGGAGAAGGTGGAACTATTTCCAGCTTTGTCAAGCTCTGTAATAATGAAAAGGCTTTCATTGCCTCTTCTTCCCACTCATCTTCCCACTCTTCTTCCTCACATCCTGGCACACTCTGTTGTACTGCTGTGGTCATGCTTATGAAACAAATCTTAACAAGGTAATACTCATCATTTTTGAGCTATTTGGAATGATTTCTGCTGTTTGGTTTCCCTACATAAACACTTTGTTATGTGGAACTGATCATTTTAAGTCATATTGAAGTTTGAGGCTTGTTGAATGCATGGTTGTGATGCTGTTAATTCCAATTTTAATAAATGTGTGTACATGCAGGGAAACAGAAATGTCCTTTTTTATCCACTGTCAATGATAACAGAACCTAACAACTTGAATTGTTGTGAATTCTCATATTTAATCCATTCAATAACATGATCACATAGCTTTTAAAAAATTTGCACTCTCTTCTGGCTCTGGCACTCACCATCTGTTACTCCTCTAAAATTGGCTTGTATATGCTGAATAAACAACCTTCTGTTTTGTTATTCATATGCCACGTTATGCAAAATCTATAAACACAAGACTTCTCACTAATTATTAAATTGCCACCATTTATTATATGGAAATATTTATTTAATTTATTCCAACAACTTTTTTTCCCTCTTAATTCAAAATAGTCCAGCACATTTGAAAAGCAGTGGCCTGGACAGATAAATAATAGATTAAATTTCCTTTTGTTAGAACAGGAAGAATAGTTTTAAATTATTTAAAGTACTGGCACTTCAGAGAAATGGATTTTCCCATCAAGAGCTTGCTTGGTGCCTCAAACAATGTCACAAGACCAGAATAACTACGTGATTTAAATAATAAAACAGAACTCACACAGAGTGCAATATCACAGCAGTTTCTAGAATACCCTTTCAAAGTCATTGATGCATCTTGAATTGTATCAATGATAAACTGATATTTTGAAGGAGTCCAGAAATTTACCCAGTACAGAGAAGCTGGTCAGTGTGGAGAAAAGAGTGACCATGGAAAAACTGAATGCCCCTGCAGAAGAAATAGGCTCCTGCCTGGTTTCCTTCCATCTTTACAAACAAGGCTAGTTTCCAAATGCAGCTGAACTGAGATTACAGACCTGCTTTTACTCTGTGTGACTAACAGAGAGGAAACTCTCTCAGTATTGGGAAAATAATGATAGTCCTGTTATTCTGAGGGATATAAAAACTGGCCTGGGTAGAGTAACAGTTTCAGACTGACCAGCAGCATGTGTATACTAGCACTTTCCTTTTCTGTTTACTGTGTGTTTACATAAATATTCACTAAGTGTTTATTTGTAAGACTTCAGCTGGCACTTCCTGTACACACTAAAATTTCATCAGCTTCAGGGAGTGCATTACAGGATGCCAGCTCAGGCTTAAGGTCTTGAATCATGTACTGCATATTTCTTACAATCTGAATGAAAGCCTGCTAGCACACTTCCCAATCCAACACCAGGCTCTGCTGAATATTTATATTGGAAGTCAAAATCTAAAAAGATGAGACTGCTTTGGAAATTCTGGTCTTAGTGACACAACAATTCATCACTTCTGTGCAGTTTTGGAGCTCTCATAACAAACATCACACAATGAGGTCTGAATCAAAGCAAGTAGCCAAAGTTAGCGGCGGTGTTTTCCTTCCTACAGTTTCTGCCAGTCTCAGAGAAGGATGTTTATTACAAACTTTTACAAATTATATGTTAACATAAACCCAAGTTAAGTCCTTGTCTGGAACAAGCTCTTGTACTAGTAGTATGAAGTTGTCTAAAAATACAGCTCGGAAAAGGGTATGACTTGGAATAAACAGAGTCATTTCAAGGGTAATTTGGGTTGCTATGTCTTCAACACACAACTGAGAAATCTGTGATTGCTGAGCAGATTGGGTTTCTGGCTATTCTTTAATGTGTTTATATTTTCTGAAACAGCCCTTGGAAATACTGTCAGGACTCTGTTGAGGATTAAGTTTACTAGAGCTGCTTATTTCTTGGTAGAAGATGGGTAAGGCCACTATGATTCCATCATTTTATAATGCCTACACATCACATGCCCACAAAAGTGCCTCTAGTACCAGATAAACAGAAGACCAGTCCCACCCTCTGGAACAACTTCCATATTTATTGTTGCTTGAAAGTTTCCTGCAGCATCCTCTCTGACCTTTCAGTCATCCTAAGGAAAACCATAAGCATGTGAATGCAAAACATTATATATCCCTGACAATTTCCATGCTCTGCCTCTCCTCACAGCTAAGACATGGAAGAAATTTTTAAAAATAAAACAAAGTAATTGACATTTCTTGAAGGGAATAGATTATGGAACTATGTCAAACAGAACACTGTAGCAGAATAAAGACTGCCAGAAAATTTAACTCTTTCTAGAGTTTTATTGCTCATTGTAATTATTAACATCTTTAGTTAGAACACCATTTGGATATCATTAAAATAAATGCAAACTATTTTGGCCTCTCCTTAAGGATCTTTTTTAGCATACTCTTTTTGTCACTCAGCTCACTAATGCATCATTTTTATCACATGTATCATGTATCAAGTTACCTACATTAAACAGCTTAGCAACATCCAATCCCCCATTGAGGTGAAAATAAAATTGCACAGATTCATTATTACTCTGAAAATGACTTGAAACAAATACTTGTGAATTGTATCTTCACTTAGCAAAGACTTACCAGCCAGTGTGTTCTCAATAGCCAGTCTCTAAGTTTATGCTGTGAACCTGCACCTTCTGGAACCCAAAGCATTCTCATATGGAACTTTGCCTTCACTTGGGTACTTCTGTTGCAGCATCTCTATGTTTTTTATGGCTGTGGAGCAACAAGAGGGAGGAGAGAGGGACAAACTGAAATGAAGTCTGCCTCTGAATAATTTAAAGCAGTAATTTAAATTAATCCATTTTGTCACTGAAACAGGCTACAAGCATTCACTAGGGTGAACATCATCTCAAATTGCCCCCCTAGATCCACTAATGGATATCCAATTGCATGTTCATCAAGGCTCTTCCAGTACTGGCTAATTACCTCTTCCAAAGCCAAGGACTTTGGCTGTTGGTTCTTCTCATATCACTTCTGTAGGAGTTTTAATTCATCTTAAATTAATTTCATCCATAATACAGCCAAGTAACTAAATTACTTCCTTCCACAGACTTTTCCAAATGGCCTTCCAATGCACACAAAGACTCTCTGAATTATAGATAAGGCCACTTACAAATGCATACCCAAAGGATCATTTTTGTTACTGAACACACCAGTCAAGATTAAAAAATTGTATCTTCATAGAATAGTTTTGAAGATAATGACAAATGAGCAAAACAAAATGTTGACAAAAGACAGTGTTTTTTCCCCCCTGTTTACATGGAGAAAGGAATTTGAGTAAAGAATTTTTGCCTCATCCTCTGTAGAATAACACCAGGAAATCTGTGTGGCAGGATCTTTGTGATCTTTTTCTGTTTGTTTCCTCCACAAATATTTCCTCCCATAGAAGGTACATGGGAGAAAGAGAAATTGGAATAACTCCCTCAAGCATCCTCTGAGCAGGAGTGCTACTTGTTTTTAGGGGTTGGGTTTCTTGTTTTGTTTTGACTTTTGAAGTTCAATGCATAAGTGAGAAGACCAAGCAGATTTACTGAGCAGTCTGTGCCCTCAGGGAAACACAGATCTGCATGACCTACTCAGTGACTTCCAGGCTTTGTCAGTAGAGCTGAAAAGTCATGGTTCCATCATCATTGCCTCAAAAATTTTAAACTGGACAAAGTGAATTTACTTGCAAAAGTAAGTCCTGAAATGGCAGAAGTACTTGCCCTATATACTGAGAGAGTTTATTTCATGGTATACATGAAGAAATATTATATTTATAGGTCTCTGGATATTCTGTCTCCATATACATGTGACTGTGTTTGCAAGCTTATTGAACTGATTTACTGGATTGCTACAGAAATCCTGGCAGTTTCCCAGGTACCAACACTTCTCAGGTCAACACTCAGGTGAGTGCTTTCAATAATGGCCTGAGATTTCCTTTAGCCAGTTTAGAGATGTTTAATTCACAGCAGAGAAACCTAAATAGAGTTAAATGTCTCACTCTCAGGGATACAGCTGACATCTTGTTGCTTTTCCCTGGAAGAGTTCAGCCTGCTGCTCTCCAGCTACATTACTCTGAGCTGATTTAGCTCTTCCCCTCCATTCATTAAGGAAGAGATGTGCCTAATCTTGGAGCAAAAATCCCTGCTAGCTGGCAGGATGCCTTTAAGTGAAGGGTGGTGCTAGCCAAAAATGTGCTCTCTGCAGATTTAGCCCTGCAGTACTTCCATATAGAGCTGAACTCCTCAAATATTACCTGATCAAATTGTAGTTAATTAAAATGGGTTTTCACTTAACATTCTTTAAGGTTATTTTGAGTTACAAGGATGCAGGTACAAATAACAACCAGCTCTATTCAGGAAAGAGGTGGTTTCCACTGAAAACATAGTTAAATAACTATTATCCATGCCCAACACATTTTCTTCTTTCTGTGCAGTAAATATTCTACATTTTAACTTCAGTGTGTTTGTTCTGTCACTCTAGTAAAAGAATACTCTTGTTATTTTGATATTCTTGTGTACAATATATTATTTTAAGAGAACAGAAATAACTTGTTATGTAGGACAAAATTCAACATTTTATTTGAAAATGGCTGTACTTGAAGTAGTTTAAAGTCTAGAATATGTTTTAGATATGCAAATTGTTTTATGCTTGACTTGATAATTTCCAGCTGAAAGAAACACTATGCAAAGGTTAAACTCAATCTGTGCAATAAATTTATCCAAATAGCTTGGAAAATTCAGTACATCAGCATCACATCTGTACTTCTAATTGCCTTTCACATGATGCATTTGAAAATTATTTTAGCTTGTGAATAGCTTGAATTTTTCTGAGCTGATCTTAAAATTCCTAGCCTCTGATAATGTAATCAGGTGGACCCATCACAATCTTATCTGTTTAAATGGAAAAAAATAGTTTAACTGTGTTCTTTGGAGCTTATCTTTCTTTTTTTAAAGGATCCTTTGAGGGTGCAAAGACATTCAGTAGGGTCACTTGAAACAGGCAGTAAAACCCCAAGCTCTAAATATTTACCCCTTTTAAATCTCTTCATGTAAGAAAAAATATGCCAGCATGATGCTCTGCTTATGTCTGACAAGCACTCTGATGGCAGAATTAGCTTCCAGAAGCCAAATACCTTATTGAAATATTGCTTGGCATTTTTGCCTGATCAGTAATTACATACCTGCTGATAACAGGAGGAAATGTTTTGTTGTGTCTGAAGATAGCTGAGGTCTCAAATTCTTACAGTTTCAATAATCATTTCCTTCCTGTACTTGACTCCATCCCATTCCAAACCAAGGTTTTTAGCAATGAAAGGACATGTCAGCTTCTGGACAAATGCCACCTGACTGTGTATGGCATAATCTTATGAATGGAACAGAATGATGGGTATTTGGTCAGTCATTGAACCATTGATTATGCAATGCAAAATATGAGATTTTTCAGCTCTTTTTAAATCCTCAGAAAGAGCCCAACTAAAAAGCAGCCCAGAATAAAAACTTCTTCTCAGATTATGTTTCTAGTTTTTAAAAAATTATAGCAATTCAGATGATTTGGGGTTTTTCCACAACATTAAAGACAGGATATAATATCCAGTCTAATATTTAGTATAGATAACTCTGAGTATTTTATGTTCTTTTTCCTGCTCTTTTCCTAGAATGTAATAAAATTTTGGGGCCGTTGTGTGTAATTTAGGCTCCTAAAAAAGTGCTTTGTTTTCCATAAATACCAACCCTCTGAAGGTTCTTAGTGTACTCCTGAGCACCAGCTTTCTCTGTCAGCTTCTCTGTGTCTCTCTTTTCCAGGAATTTAACTTTTCAAGTATTTGTGTTTTCATATTTTCACTTTAATCTCCTGTGCTTTAGCTGTAAAAGTACAACATTGCCACTTCCACCAAACACTTTGAGAATCACAGGCAAAGAAAATACAAGTGGAAAGGATGAATCCCCAACTGGTGATCTTTTTTTCTGCTTTCTGGCAAGAAATCCTTTTACTCAAACTGAGCAAGTGGCTGCTTACACAACAGGGTTCATAAGAAGACTTCTTAAAAACATTACTATTTGCCAAATGTGTCAAAAATAATTGTATGTTCACCTAATTTCCACTTGATTTTTTTTTTCGAGATGGCCTACCAAAAAAATGCCCCAAACTATCAAATAATAAAACACAAACTAACCTCTTTCCTTCTATTTTGGGGCTGAGGAGCAGAGATTTAAGGGATTTTTTTTCCAGCATTGGAAAGAATAGCACTTGTATTTCCAAAACAGATAGAGGGGAATCTTTGAAGTGTAGTAGACTAAAGGCTTGATGAATGTTGACCTTGGTGAACAGTCTAGAAATTCAACCTGGGATGTTACCTGCAGCTGCTGCCAAAACGTATCAAGAAAAGGTTTACAATTTGCTGAGGTGCAGCTGTTATGCAAAATACAGAATTTATGTAGATACTGAAATGCAGTATTAAGCCAGGCATATATTAAAACTTAAGGACAGCAGGAAAGTTTAAAAGTTTCCATTCTGAACTTTGGAAGCCGTTCTTATGAATATCTACCCCAGATGTCAGTTTATCTCAAGAGTATCCATAATACTACAAAGGGTAAGCACAATTTCTGAACAAAATTCTCCATTTGTTTTGGATAGTGGCATTATTGGAGGAAAGAAAGAATTTAATTAAATCCTAGACAACATTTCTATTCATAAACTTGTCCAAGCAAAACAAGTCATAAATCAGTTTGGGTTTATTTATTAACTCTTGCAATATGGGTGGTAAACATATATTTAAAAAAACAAAATAACAGCAACAAAACAACAACAACAAAAAAAAACAACTTGCAAAACATTATAGCTAGAGAGGAATGAAATTTCTTGATGAATACAAAATTGAATGAAAAATGAAATCTTGGACTTAATAAAACCCTTTGCAAACTCAAATCAACTTCAGAGAGTAGCTTTGTTCCCAAAATGGGTGAATGAACTACTTTGCTTTGAAGTGCAAATAAGTGAATAAATAAAAGTTTTAATTTCTTAAACCAGCATTACTTTTTTGAAAGATAATTTCAGTTTTTAAAAGGGGACACCTCTTGAAGCCAAAATGGAAATGCAGTCCTCTTGAACACACCAGGACAAAACAAAGCATTACCCTGAAGAAAAACATCCTTATCCGTGCTGCTCCAGCTCTGCTGTACTCTCCAGGAGCACTCATAACATCAGCCATATCTTTAAACAAACAGTGCAATTATTCAAGAACTTCCACACACAGATGTGTTTTCTCCCTTACTTACAATTTTTGGCTCCTAAACACGTACGGATGTAGTCTTGACTCTCGTTGAACTTTGGAAAAAAAAAAATCCATTCCATGTAAAAATCCATTAAGTGCTAATCTTCCTAGTGAATCTCCATGGATGCAATATGGAGTTGTTTTATGATTTTTTTTATGATTCAATTCATTATCATAAGTTGGAAAAAATGAAATTTCCACACCAGCTGGGTCAGTATTTTGAGCATCTGGATGACAATAAACAGAAAATTAAATCGCTAAGGACTTTTATCTAGGTAGAATATAAAGGCAATCTATCTTGACCTGCAATAAATAGCACATTTTATTTCCCATTTTCCATTTTATTTCCTATTTGACAGTCACTTTAGAAATTTCAGCTGCCAAAATTCCCGCAATTATTAAGAACACCATAATAAAAAATGTAATTCTGGGAAGAATATGTGATAATAATATTTAATAATTCCATTTGGTTCTTATTTTAAGTGCAAACAGGTCCCCATGTTAAGCATGGACCACTTGACAAACTTCCATAATGCAGGCATCATTATATCACAAAGCACTTTGGAAAACTGCCAGGCAGTGATGCATTTAGGACCTCAAAATTAAGAAGTCAATTAATTCAGAAAATGTGACTGCAGAATAAATCTTCCATGTGTGACATTAGGACCGCTCTAGAACAAAGAGACTTTGGATTCCAGTTGCTCACGTCCAAAACTCCATGCACCTCTTTTGGAGATGCAATTTGTTAATGCATGCATCTACAGAAAGCAATTAAAACATGCAATTAATGTTTTCAAATTATAAATTAGATAAGGGGGAAGATGTTAATAATTAGCTGGGATTTAATTTCAATGGTTTCTTAAGCAATTAAATCTCATTAGGAAAACTGTAATTGCTAACAGGTGAAGTAAATTTAGAAAATATAGAAACTAGCTTGACTTGTATTAAAAACAAAGATGGAATGCTATTATTTTCTTTTGCTCATCTGTGAAAATTACTCTTTCGAAGTCAAAGCTCTTTACTTAGTGCTTCATGCTGGAAGATGATCACATATCAACATGAGCATGACCAAAATATTAAGGTTCAATTTAAATTAAGTTTATTACCAAATAATTCTCAAACAACATGTTAACACTGGACTGGTAATAAGATATGGATATTTTAACATTACAAACAGTTCTTGAACCCAACAGTGTGCAACAAAGCAATGTAATTATACTGGAGAGAACAGACTGATAAGAAAATAAGGAATGATGAGATTTTTTGATTGAGACAGAATATAGAATGCATTTGTGAAGCACAGGACAATGTATTTTATTTTTTAATTAAAAAAAAAAAATTTGAGTCCTGCTACAGTCAATCACATATAAGACAAAGAAAAATGCTTTAGAAAGTCTTTAGCTGCAGAAA
Source organism: Oenanthe melanoleuca (assembly GCF_029582105.1). Lineage (NCBI taxonomy): Eukaryota > Metazoa > Chordata > Aves > Passeriformes > Muscicapidae > Oenanthe > Oenanthe melanoleuca. The sequence goes on along the minus strand of NC_079337.1, from coordinate 4,966,790 downwards.
AACAACATATCTCCATGATGTCCTATTTTTATATTCATAAATAAGACAAATTAGTTCTTAGGATACGGAGGAAGGAAAAGCATTTAGATATTTATGACAGAGATGGAGTATAAAAGTGAGCTCAAGAACACAAGAGCCACTGAGGCAGAGTAAGACACCTGAAAAATGAACCACCACGAAGAGGGGTTCAGAGCACTCCAAGCTTCAACATCATGAGACCAAAAAGATAAGAGAACAGTTCTATATTACTCAATGGGAACTCACAAGTCACTCTTCCAATGTTAAATCCAGGGCAGATTCCCAGACATCTGGAGTGTGAGGCCACTTGTGCACAGCTGAATGGTAAAACAGAGCCCAGGGCCATCTCCTGGCAGCTCAGAACCAAGGGATGCCATGTCAATCTGGGAGCAATGTGCATGAGAATTCTGCTCCTGAGGGTTAGCTGGAGGGAAATTTGGAGGCTGTGGAAGGAACAGATGAGGAATGTGGCTGGGAGGAGCACTGGGCTTGAGGGTCACAGAGGTCTGTCACAAGAAGCGAGCAGAGAACCAGGCACATCACATAAGGTAATGCAAGTGGCTGGGGTTTAGTCCACAAGTGAGAAGTACTAAGGTGACCAAACCAGGTGCTGGTGAGATCTCTGAGGCATGAGCAGTCTGTCATCATCTTCACTGAGTGCTGTTTCCATGACCATCTCAGAAGAGGCTCCTTCCAAGGGCCCGTGCCTGCCTTTTTCTGTCGCCTCCGAAGAGGGAACCTGTGGATGCAGATCCAACTCTCCTCACGTGCACATGAGCAGCCAGCTGGGTAAGTGAGGGGTTTGCTCAGACATGTCACAGAGCTGCACATATTTTCCAAAGTGTACAGCATGCTTTGACAACCCAGGCTTTCACATAGAGTGGTTTAGTGAGGCACCTCACACCCTCCTTCTCCGTGCCCCCAGCCCTACATGAAAGCAAAGGCAACATTCAGAACTAAGCTTGCTAAATATGATTTGGTTCATGGCTACACTTCAAGAATATGTAAAAAAGCCCATGCTGCTGCCTTGTGACACAACACAGCACGTCCCAGAGGTTGGTTTTAATGTATTTACTCTTCCAGAGCTCCCTGACTTTTAGTAAACGGGCAACACATGATGCAGTTCTGGTCTCATCACAACATGTTTAACATCTGGGAGAGCTGCCCCATGTGAAGCCAACCAGCGCTCTGCTGACAGACAAAGTGAGCATTATACTGAAATGCCATTCCTCAGCTGTTTGCAGAATTAATTTCCCTGTAGAATTTTCTAATTAGTTGGCTCTTTCCAGCCTGTTCCCCACAGAGGAAGCAGAAAGGAAGCAAAAGACTAGCACCTGCTCCCAAAGCTCTGGCTGGGAAAAAAAAAAAAAAAAAAAAAAAAAAAAATTAAGGATGACATATACAGTAAGTATTTAGGCACTAGAAAGCCTTCTATCCATGCAGCTGTGGGGATGAAGTAACTCTGTTTGAAAGCTTAATGGAGATTCTTCTGTGGGGAAGAATTTCCAGTGGCTCACATTCCAGACAGTTAACCACATTACCGAAGGGAAGAAAAAGGGATTTGTTCAAGCATTAAAAACTGCCTTAAAAAAAATACAAGAAAAATTCCCCCAATCTGTAGAAAAACAGACAGATGAATCCAGACCTGAGGATGACTCTACAGTAGCTTGCTCCATTACCTATGGGTTCTTTTCAAGCATTCTTTTTTTTTTTTTTCCTATGATTTTGAATTAAAAGCTACTATAATGTTGGAATGCAGTGTATGATATTATCTTAGAAGGAACAACAAACACAATAGAGTTTGTTCCTAACTGAAGTGAGTCATTAGAACAAAAGAAACAACATGGTTCTTGCTCTGAATCTACCTGCAGTGGGTCAATGTAAGGAAGAAAACATGAAAGGCATTTCAAGAAAAAAATAAGGAAAAAAAACAGTGCAAGAAAGGTAACTTGCATTTTGACTACTCAGCCACTTTGCCAAAACAATTTTTAAATACTGAATGTAAAACAAGATAATGGTCAACTAAAGTTAGAATGCATGAAGGAAAAAGCTCCCTTATGGAAATTAGGATAAGCCATTAGCACTTCAATAAATAGTTTTCACTGTGTTTCCACAGTGACTTTACAAAAGGGTAGACTTTGCAAAGAACTAAGGTTTTAAAATAAGATCACAAATAAAATCCATTTAAATTAATTGGGTGTGTGTTTGGATCAGCACAACGTGTGATGTAGGCCCAGAGATGAGCAAGTTACCCATTAATAAAGCAGATGGTGTATTAAATGTACAATTTTGTCTAATTTTTGTATAATTCCAAAGTTCCTGAAAGTTGTTTTGTAACGGATTCAACATATGTCTCAGTGCATGTATATATTTGGAGTAGGGGTATGTGGGATTGAAAGACTTCTTAATTAATAATTTATTAATTTCATAGAATCAAGATACGTTACATTTTTATAAACTCATTATTTTCCAGGATAATTTTAGATACACAAATGCAACAGGGAATGTAGGTAGGAGGAAAGGTTCTGCTAAAACCAAAGAAAAAGAAGACATAAAGTTGCCTGCCTGAGACAAATGCCCTGACCTTGTTCCCCATTCAGAGACAATTTTGGAAAAGTAATAAAATAAAGAGTAAGGCAAGGCTATTCCTGCTTTTCACTTGCAATGTTTGGCAATTTTCTCTGGTGTTCTGGTTGTCTGTGGAAAATCTGTGTATGAATGGGTGGCATTCGTCCCTGCCCTATGAGGTGCTGCTGACATGTCAATTCCAAATGTCTACAATTATTTCAAGTGGACTTTCCCCCAAAGCCTACATTGGAGAGGATAATTTCAAACTGCAGAAAACCCAAGCAAACAACACTCATTTATTTTCCTCGGAAGTGGTACAGCTAAATTCATCTGTGGCTTTGAAAATCTCCCATGATACTTTAGTCTGGTACATTAACTGCACCTGTTCTTTTTTTCTTCCTCTTCTTTTTTCGGTGGAACAAGGTTGGGAGATGGGAGGGGGGGCAATTATTTCCCTTTCAATAGCAAGTGTCTGGCTTTTAAAGGATGAATAGGATATTTTATTTCATTACTGTCTAGGCATTTCAAATGAAATAATAATCCAAAACCCCTCCTCCCATTATTTCCTTCCTTTGAAATTAAAAGTAAATAGTGGAAGGGAGAACATGTTCTTGAAAAGACAAATGGGTGATAACTCACAGAGAAAAATAATGTGACAGAATACATCTATTTTTCACAAATAATGATCTAAATTAATCCATTTTATAGGTTTCTCTATATTACTCATTTTGACAAAAATGAAATTTTTCAAAAGGAAAACATATCACTGAAATAATTTTGATTTATTTCTGATTTGGGGGTAGGCTTTGCATAAATAAAAGCATATATAAGCTGCTACAGGCAGCTTCTCTCTAAGACCTTAATCATAGAACTGACTAAAATTTAATTTACCTGTGGCTCACTGAAACAGGCTTTATTTTTTTCCCTTAACAATTAAAGTGACAGTGAATAGCAATTTGAGTGTAAACAAGACATATTGTTCTCAGATTATTACAGGTCATAATATTTGACTTCAGCTAAATCTGAAGTCAAAAAAACAGGCTAAGAAAACCTTGGTTTGCTGGCGGAAATAACCCCTGCTTATTTCCCACACTCTGAAATTAAAAAAATATTAAAACTAAATATAGTTGAGTCAGTGACCTTTAAAAAGTCTGTTGGGGGATTTTATATTGCTTGTGTTCTGTTTTGCTTTTGATTAGTTTTGACTAGTTTATCTGCAAATCTAAAACACATGAAGAACCAAAGTCTGCAGAACGGAAAAGAGCGATTTTCTCTGGGAAGCCTCTAACCTGTTGTAAAGAAGAATTCTGCATTGTGGTGCAGCTGACTCAACCCTTATTTCTCTCAGCTACCAAGAAAAGCAAAAAAAGACAAGTTCTGTACCTTTCCAAAAATTTAGAAAAACATTGGATAAATGGCTGAAGAGGAATGTTTGACTCAAACCCCAGAACACTGATTCAGGAACCACCTTTTACTGGCTGCCATCTGCATGCCAACATTGATTGGTGTTACCTGTTTTTTGGGACACTGAAACCTCACCCATGCTGAAAGGCAAAGGCAGAAAAATGTTGGTTTGCCTTTAGCTTTGACAAATATCTAACAGTGGTGAGCATGGGAAGAGAATCCAAAATTAGTTTCCATGGTGTGATGGCAGCTGGGTGACATCTTTCATGAATTTGGGATTACAGCTCCCTATCCTTCCCCCTTTCAGCTCCCAGACACACAGCGGGTCCTTCTCGCTCCCATTCCTTGCTCCCTCTTTTGCCAGTCATCTGTTTCCCCACCCAGGTGGCTCATACTGCTTTCCTTGACTGTGCTCATCTGGGCCAAGGTGGCCAAACAAGCAGAGTGTGGCCAGATCCCAAATCCCAGTGCAGACTCACTGACCACCCCTGTTTCCAGCGCCAGGCACGGCAGCCCCGCAGAGGCTCGCAGGTTGCAACATGTGTATTAATATGGCTTTACTTTCTCATGTCCTTATCTCTAACAGCAAATCTGTGTAGCTCAGGATATGAACTGCAAATGAGAGATGAGGAACTGGTTAGTGCTTATCGGGAACGATGGAATTTGAGATTCAGAGATGAAGGGGGGTTGTTAGCTGTGCTTTTTTTTTAAAGAGAGGACTGGCTGATGTTTATCAGTTGACCCCTGTTTCAGGTAACGGAGCAGTTGGCAAGGAGCTACTCATACTGATTAGATTGAGTGAGTTGGTATTCAGATTAACTTCTGATTTCCCTCATATTATTTGTACAAGCTCTTTATTGCTCTGGATAATTCTTCCCTTCCTGGTTTAGGAAGTGGAACTGACATCCTCCTGGAGCATTGCTACCAGCTCACCAGATTTTATTATGTGAGACGACATGATGGTCATAGATTAACTCAACCTCTTACTATTTTTCTGTATTAAAATTAAACCTCTGTGACATTTGCTTTGTTCTAACCAAACAGGAGTAATGCACAGCTTTATCATCTAGGAAAGATTTATGGTACTGAGACCGATCAGGATATTACTTTTAATCAACATTTCTGTGGCTAAGGCAACTGCTGTCTTCTTTCAGGATTGAATGTTTGTGTAACCTGAGTGGCTTTCAATCCTTGCTTGTTCTGAGAGTCCCGAAAACTCTTCTGCTGTGGCTGGAAGGAATTATGATGTTCTTCACTTCCCTCCCCCCTGCTAAGCTCAATGCAGTATCTTCGAGTTTCTTTCCTCTCTTGTAACCTTGTTGTTTGTGACTGTTTTGTCTCACTTCCCTGCCACAACAGATCCTTGAAGTGATCCATCAGAGGAGCAGATTCATAACCAGATTTTCAAAAGTTCCCTTATTGGATTTACAAGCCTGACCCCAACAGACCTTGCAATCACAGGTGAGAGTCCAGGTAGAACAAGTAACAACTTCACACATATGTACGTGAGGATTTCCACTACAGCAGCAAACACATTTTTATTGACATTTCCTTTTCCAACCTGGCTATCAAACCTCACATTTCATGTATCTGTAGAGAAAACCAGGTTTGTTTTCCATGAATGGGCCGCATTATGGGCTATTTTTTTAATGTTATTCCATCTCCTACAGGCTTTTATCCAAACCAAGCAACTAAAATAAAACATGGCTTCCTTCCCTGAGATGGTTTCATAGCCCAGCTCTCCAACTTTCTCCCATACCACAAACATGCAACACAATTGTGCAACAACCGAGGAAGGAATGGTGAGATCAGAGCCGTGACTGCAGACATCCTGACATGGGGATCTGGCAGTTATTCAACACAAACACAATTAGAGGACTTACCCTTGCGTGAAGTATTTGCTTTCTTGATAGTCACCAGCCTTAACCTCTAGGAATGCTTACGAATCAGATAGTGTTCCTTGAGGAGGGAGAGCCTTTTCAAGCTCCTCTGTCCTGCTTTAGCCAACACAGACACAAAGAAGAAAGAAATTCCGCCGCGTCCTACAACTTCTCCCAGGGAAAGCCTTTAAGAAGCTGAGAAGAGTTGTGGTCTCAAAATCCCTGCCAAGGATTCAAGAACACAATATCACACAGCACTTATTCCTCCTCTATTAGTAGCAGGAAAAAATAACACCACAAGAGACAAACTTTGAAATTCTCACTGGATATGAAAGCAGGGAGGTTTCCTGAGTCCTGCTTCTTGGCTTTGCATTGCAGTTGAATTGTGAGCTGGATACAGAAAAAGGTTCATTATCTTAGAAAATGTAACCTAGTGTACATGGGTGTTACACAACCTACACATTCTTAAGTGTGACAACACAAATATTTCAGTAGAATAATTCCAATCAGTGTAAATCCTGGGATTTTCACAGAGTAACAGCATCTTTTAAATGGCAATAGGAGCTGACCTCTAATAAAATGTCTGCTAGCAAATTGGTCAAATGTCAGTCTGGCACAGCAGTTACAAAGGGAAGGTCTTGTTCCAAAATGCCCAACAATTTAAATTATTCTCATCTCAAACTGCATCAGTGACACACGAGAGCTGGACCAAAGGAGGGCCCACTGGCGTAACCCCAGGAGTGTAACACAGTAGTGCAGAGGGGAAGACCTGTGGGATTTCCAGATGAAACAATGTGACATGACACGATTACCACAACTACTGCAAAATACACAGAGGCTTAACTGGTATAACATAAAACAAAATAACAATAAAAGAAAGTGGTAAAGATAACTCCAACCCAGAAACACTGAAGTGAGCAGAGGGGCTCTGACCTGTGGGATGTGGTTGAGCAAACCCACCACCTCCCTGCAGGACCATTTATCCAACACCAGCTTTGAAATTGCATCCTGGAGCAGCACCCCAGCTGCTGTAGGAGGAACAATTGTGTAGTGTTGTGCCTTCCCAAGTGACCAGATGCACTTTTCCACTGTTAGCAGCTTCCACAAATATCAACAACCTGAAAAACAGTGGAGATGGCCAAAATATCACATATCTGAATCCAGTCAGAACGAGACACTCCCAAAAATATTTCCAACACTATGAAATTCCCACACACATGCCTCCCCAAATACCCAGGGGAAAATTTTTGCTTGGGACCAAAGGAGAAATAACAATAATTCCTCAGCCAGATATCAATGGTCCCAGAATTCCAAGCTAAGGAGCTGATTTAGGCTATTTTGGTGCCCATAAAACAGCCTGGCCATGCTCAAGGGATAGACTACCCAAGCATGGTGGTAAATTACTGTTAGTAAAGCAGTTGCATCAAGAGAGCAAATAAAGCAACTAAAACACAGTTCTGGAGTAGCACTGTTGACATCTGCAGACCCACCCAAGCCAGGCATTCTTCCCAAAATAAAAAATTGGCAACCAGCTATGAATGGTTGCTGGTCTTGACTTTTTGTAACTCCACTAAAGAAGCACAGTATAAATCTGCAATCCTGTATCCGGACAATAATTGGAATACATCAAGAAAAAGCTTGCAGCCATTCCAGATGGAAAAAAAAAAAAAAAATAAAAAAAAACTCAAAAGGAGAATAAAAGAGAGACATTTCAAAATCTAACAGTGCTTATAAACAAGGATGTTACTTTCCCCTTTCTTATCCAGAATCGCCCTTAATTGAAAGGATCAGTATCTAAAGCAACTGGTGCTGCCCTGCACATGAATCCCCTTTGCACCTCTTCCTTCTTATTTCTTCAGTGGTTTTATTAACATTAGTGACTTATCTAAGTATTAGAATGCTTGGCTGCTTGGAAGCTTATCAACAGCAAATTTTATGGGCTGTTCAGTGATGGAAACAGGAGGAGATGGAGCTCTCCCCCCCCAGTTACCTCGATATGGAAGTCTTCAAGAAGCCATGGAATGTGCTCTCTGGTATTTTTGGTATCTTTAAAGTGTCAAGAGTGCAGAATTTCTCTTGTCAGTTGTCACAGTGTGACTCACAATTAGAGACATCTGCTCTGCATTCACCTCCCCAGGGGCACCGCTCGTTTTTCACCAGCTTCCTGTTGTTGACAGCACAGTTCCTCCCTGTATCACTCTGCACCAGCACCCATGCTCCTCGCAGACATTGCAGCAGGCTCAAGCACATTTCCCTTGGGAAAGCCTTTCCCTTGTTTTGCTAGTGGTTGGGAATAATATAGAATGTTGAGAATGCTCTGAAGGCAGAGGCTGTGTTTCTAAAGGAACTGAACAAATTCCATTCTGGTTTGGTTTGCTCTCTTTGTTTTTTTCAGGAGGACCCCATTGTTTTTAGATCCCTTTTAAAAATCTCCTCATTTTCTCTAGATCCAATTTTTATTTCAAGCAAGAGAGCAGCTTGAAAAATAAAACATTATTTGTGCTGAGTCCTCATCAATAATTTGTGTAAATGGGTGACTAATACTGCCAAAATATTATTCAATTAATTTTTCAAATACTAGAAATAATTTCAAATATTAAATATCAGATGAGAAACACGCTGCTTTCCCTTCCTACTCCACCAACTAAAAAAAACAGTTGTGCTACAGGATTTTCACACCAAATCCTTAAGCTGAGGTAGACTAACTATCTCAAGCACAGATCTGTGCTTTGTGCCTGGTTAATGTCTAGACAATGCAGAAACACCAAATACCACCCAGGCTGGGTATGGCTGCCTGCAGCACAGATCTACTGTACTCTACTTGTTTTGCCCCTGTGGACTGGAAATTTTATTTCCTAGGCTCTGACCAGTAGTAACAGATTTGAGATTCTACTTTCCCCAGGAACCCAGCTTTCTAAAAAGGATCTCCAGACCTGCAGGAGCATATGGTCTTAGATATTGTCAGTTACTGTAGTCCTTCTTCCTTGGTCTTGGTCCAGTGCTTCCCTGTTTTGTTCCCTGCAGAAGGAGCAACCCAACAGAAAATTCAAATATTCAACACAATATAAAAGGCATCTTCCACGAAGATTATTAATTTTATGCACATAACAATTTTCCCTGAGCCTTTAGGGCAGCTCCTGGGCTGGTTCCTGACCTGACACTGGTGACAACCATTAATGTCCATGATGCTCCCACACTCCAAATAAACTGTAAATTGTCTGTTTTGTTCCACATCTACAAGTAAATGTTGCATAACTTTTTTTTTTTTTTTTTTTTTTTTTTTTTTTTTTTTGTGATTTGCTGGGATCTTTCCAGAACTTGTGTTTGACTTCTCCTAGGAACACACTCTTCCTTATATATTTATTCTCAATCCTCCAAGCACAAGTTTAGCAGACTCCAGATCATGATTCATCTGCACTCATCCAGTCACAACACGTCAACATGATGCACAGAAGCCTTTCATTTGCCTTCTAAATCAGGACAGTGTAACAGCTGAAATATTTCTCACTGACCCTGGTCTTCAACACAAAACTAAACTTCTCTTTGCTATTTCAACATTCACTCCACCAGGATTATATTTAAGGTCAACACAATTTGGGCCCTAGACCCAGACTGCTTAAATTATTCAAAAAATAATGAACCCACGCCAGTTAAATCAAGAAAATATGTTCTAGAAAAGATAAAACACATCCTCTGTTTAAAAACACATTTCCAAAAAGCAGCTCTAAACTCATAAAATTGTTATGAAATCCACAGTTCCTCCAAACATGAGGAGAGCTCTCTGCAAGCTAGAATATTAACTCATATTTGTTGGGTAATCTAGTAAATCCAGATGCGGAGAAATTGGAAAGGGAAAAATGGATTCTTTCAGTGTTGCCTCGGATTGTTCATCTATTACACGGCCCAGGCACGTATCTGCATTGAAAGCTTTCAGTGTCCCACAGCTGGATTCTCACTTAAACCTGCATTTGCTGAAGGCATGAAAACCTGGATTGAAAATAGTCTCTATAGGATCAGTTGTGGAGCTGCCACTAAAAAGGCCTTAAAATGCATTTTTCCACTCAATAATTATTGTTCCAATAGACAGTGGTAAATTATTTTTACAGATTATGAACCCACTGACTTGGCCACCTATTAAACACAATCTTCTTGGACTGAAGGGCTCTTTCTGATAACTGCTAAATTGTTCTAAAAAGTCAATGCAAGTCAAGGTTGGGTATTTTCCATTTACAAGGTTTGGAGAACTGGATCTGACAGCCTGCTCATTGTACTTCATTCCTCTGATCTGTTTTTCTGGTTCCTGCTCATTCTACCTGTAGCTTGGTCCATTTTTTTACAGTGATGTCCTAGCATTTTAATGATAGAAGCATAAGCAAAGCTACACTGCTAGATAGTTTATTCTTAGCAAATAAAGATATGTGTTTGTATCCCAGGTCATACCTGCCAGAACTCGCATGTTTTTAAAAGGAACATCCAGCCATAAAGACTAATATGCACTTTGAAATTAAATTTAAATGAAATGAAATGTAATGGAAATGCACTCAATACTTTGAGAAGAGCAAACTGGTAGCAAGGTAGACTGAAAAATCAAAATTATACTGGAGGACAGTATAATTCTTTTCAAGCAAAACTGTTTAATGTATAAAAATATTGTGACTGAGGGAATCTGGTTTTGCACTGAGAACCTCAAACATTACATCATATATAGACCCGAGGCTTTGCATTTTAATTATTAATTTCATAAAAGATCCCCAGAGCAACAGAAAGGTCATGAGAGCTGCTCCAATCCATGGGCAGTTAAGCAGGAGAATGCATTGGTGCCCTTTAGCCTTTGAGTGTGCTGCAGGACAGGGGGTTTTGGTGCTAAAGGACAAATTGAGTTAGAAATATTTAAGTCATAAACCATAGTAAATCTTTTAGCACTTGAAACACCATGAGACACTCCAAGCTGAGAGCAAATGAAGTGTTAGTCTATGCATGTTTAAAAATGCACAGAGGCTGTGTTTACTGAATTATCCATTTCTTAACTATGTCTCCTTTAGGAAGCTGACATCCAACAGTTTCCCACCAAAAGCAACCATTTATGAAAAGTGCCTCTATCATGGTTTAAGAAAAGAAAATAACATGTATCTCTCTGAAAGCAAAATTATGTAGGTTGCAAAGTCAAGGACAGCTAAATTAGGAAGTGGCAGATTTATGTGTGCCTGCATAACCTCTACTTGGCCCTCTTGTAGGTTCTGTGCCCCGAGTGAGACAGACGTCCTCTGGAAAAAATAGTATGTGATTATGCAATTAAACACTAGATCTTTACACAAAAAGCATCTGAATTAAGATTCTGTTGGCAGCTGTGAATAAAACATTTCCTTACATTTAAATTCTGGGCTTTGCAACCTTAGCACAGAATTTCTGTCAGATTATATCTTCACATGGCTTTTATATATAGGTGCAAATTAATTCTAACCAAATTACCAAGACTTTATTGCCCCACCACAGTTTTCTCTTCACCTGAGTTGAAGAAAGAAGAGTATCAGGAGTCATCTGTAAAAGGATGCTCTTCCTGGAACAGAAAGAACAGCTGTGGCCTTCGAGTGGGGTCAGCAGAAACTTAATATAAAATTGGTTCATCTTCCCTTGCTTACTGGTCAGAGATGTGATCAAAATCAAAATGAGCACGCTGAAATAAAGATTATTGCTGCCCAGATCTGAATCTCACCACATGCTTCACTTTTATTATCAGAGTCCTCCAAAATGAGAGCGAGATAAATTGTTTCTTCCTAACCAGTTTTGAAAGCCAGCTCAGAATCCCCAAGGAAGACTCATGTGGACAGGAACCTTCCTACCAAAAGCCTTATGACCAACAGGACTGCACACTCCTGGGAAGGGCAAGGTCTGACAGAATTGCCACCACTCTACCACCACTTCTTCATGCCAAGTCCCTCAGAGCCTGTCCTGTTCTGGCACAACCCTTTCACAAGAGGGAAGAGCAAACTTTTTGCTTCCACACTAAAAGCATACAGCAGAATCCAGCATAAACTTTGAGCTGAATTTGAGTCAATGTAGTTCTTGTTATTTTAATCTCTCCTTTCTTTGCTTTATGGATTTAGTCAGGGAAATCAAATATTGAAAAAGCATGTTAAGTGCAATGCAAGCTGAGACTGTAAAAGTGTCAAATTGATTAATGAAGTTACTATAAAATTTGCCACACTGTTTAAGTAAATGATGGTATAAAGTCATCACCCTACAAAATAACAGAAAATGTCATATATTTCTGAGCCATCATAGTTGCAGAGAGCCATCACTTTTCACTCCCTGACTTTTAAACTTCTAGAACCTTAGACCTTCTTCAGTATATACGACATTTTTGGATTGCAAGTTAACACAAAACCTGTGTATTCTGAGAGTCATATGAACAACAAAAAAATGCCTTTTGAATCCAAATCTTAATGTCTGGCCAGGAATAAATATTTCCTTACAGATTTTTAAATACTTGGGAAAAAAATAAAAAGGGAAAAAGAAAGGCTGCTCAGGTTTGGAAATATTTCTATAACAAAAGCTGCTCCAAAACATTGTGTGCTCCAAAACACTGTGGCAAATAGTACAGGTACTATTAGGACACTGTTGTCTTGACAACATCATGCAAGAAATGAAAGAAGCTTTACTGTTTCATGGAAGAAAGCTGCAGTGTTATTCTTTTAACTCAGAATATTCCACTCAAGGATCTCAAAAGCATTGCTCAAAATATACGAGCCAAATGTCTGTCAAGGGGAACCAGACTTCCCTTTGAGACTATGGTGTAAAATCCAAAGTGAAGCTCCTTTCTCTTAAAAAACCATATCAAGCAATGCTACATCAGGACAAACCACTAAAGCCTGCAGGAGCTGTGCTGGATGTTTCAGGATTAGCGCTCCTGCAGTGTTCATTTTCATGGATAACTACCACTATGGAAAATGTGGGTGCTGGGCTCTGTCACCCTCACCCAGGGTGCCACTCAACCCTTCTGATGAGTTTCAGCAGCCCTCATTTTTGCCCATATCCTCTTGTGCTGTTAAAATTGAGAAGGGATTTATGAAAAGTTCAGGAGTAACAGCTGGACTTCCCAGAGCAGCAGGTCCAGTGTCAGGGCTGTTACCAAAGTGATCCTTACAGGACAGGGAAATGTCCTGTCCATGAGGAACAGATGGAAGAGAAGCAGCGAGGGCTGGATCCCGTTAGAGGTTATCACAAAGTATCCCACACTGCCCAGTGCAAGCAGGAAGCCCTGGATGCATTTGGGCCCAGGTGTAAAAGCTACAAGGAACCCAGGGTGGAAGGTGCAAGGCAGTGCCAAGAGTGGTCCCACATGAGAAGCCATTTAGCTGTGTCACTGAGGTGCTGCACCACAGAGAGCAGACCTGCTGAGAAGGAAACACCAGCTGCCACCCAAAGAACAAGAACTTTGCTCTGCTAGGGAACAACTTGGGAAAAGGTAGAGCCAACAGCTCCGGGCTGTGCATCGTGCCCAGCAGGCAGCTTGACAGAGAAGTCCTCAGCTTGGAGAATGCCTTCACTTCAAAAGATCCCACTTGAATGTGAGGATACACACTAGCAACAGCGGGCTCCTTTGAGGTACAATTTCCCTCCCAGCAATGTTTACCTAAGAAGTTTCATGCACAGAAAAGGACGAGTGAAAGGGAATATTCAGATACATGACAGGAACAGCCTTTACTGAGATTGCTTTTTCAGCCAGCACTTTGTTTTCTTTTAGTGGAAGCTGACAGTCCTAAACAGCCATAGTGAGTGCAGCCCACTGAGAAGCAAACCACAGCCCTGCCTGCAGTGCCGAGGGCCGGGATCATTATGTTGTTATTGTGCCGCCCAGAACCCGGGCAATGCATCCTCTTGCTCTATTAAATTAGAGCATTTCCTGCAGCAGCTGAGGAAGGATAAAGAAAATAGGTGCTATTATAAAAGTGTTGTGTGATTGGCCTTTTTCTCTGCAAGTCATTAGGACATGGCAGCTTCTAGCTTGGAACTGCAGGATCTCTCATCTCCCATCCATTACCACCAGGATATGAATGTGAAGGGCTGGAGCCAGCAGTATTGCTGTAGGTACACAAGCTGCAAACAAGGATCAGTCTCTAGGGGTTTGACTGTTCTGGCTTCCCCAAGTTATGCACCCCCTGCACTGCAGGCTCCTATCTCCCTGGTTAGTCACTGTTTTTCAGCCTCAGCTCTTCCTGTGGGACCCTCCTGGGTGTCTGCTGCTCTCTGCATTTGATAAGGAGATTACTTGGAATGGAAGCAGACAGGCACAGGTGGTGGGACCACCTGCTGCAATCTCTTCACTGCTTTTGGACAGTATAATAGTGCTTGGATTTAACCTTCATATTTCCTTTCTCCTTTTTTTTAACCTAAAGTTAGCTTTCAATTCATTTATTCAGTGGTCTGAAAGGAGGAATTATGATGAAAGACACTATTCCCTTGGTCCTGGAAAAGCAATTTGCTAGAATATTGTTCCCAGGACAACAAGCTCATCCTTTGTGTGATTTCAAAACCTCTGGCAGGAACAACAGAATTACAACCCAAAAGCTCTTTTTAAAGGTATTTCTTTCCCTTCACTGCCTAACAATTTCATGTGCCTTGTTGCCTGACAAATCTTACGTGGCCATGCAAAGCAAGAAGTAAGAGAGTATCTCACTCCCTCATTTGGCTGTGTTAGATAGCCTCAAAGGATATCTACAACAGTGATTTATTACAACAGAGGGTTTCTTTTGAGTATAAAATATAAGGCTCAGTTTGGTCAGGCTCTTGTTTGCACAAATAATAAAAAAACCAACTAGTGTTTATTCTAAAGAAGCCACATTTTCCATGAACTTGCTATTTTGGAACTGGGAGTCAGATAGGCTCTATCTAGCCCAAGAGGGAAGAAGAAATCCATTAACTGCATGGCAGTCTAAGAAAGACAGCTGAACATCAAATTTAAATGGGGCTGCATACAGCTGGAGTCCCAATTAGAATCAGCAAGGAAGACCTGAACCCCCAAAAGTACACTGACAAGGAATATTTAGTAGACAAATAGGTTTGAGACAGATATTACAGTTTGCAGCCAGGGGAAAGAAATCATGTACACAGCTTACTTCATATTTAGCCTTTGTAATCACAGAAACACTTTTTCTATTTCTGACAGAAACATTTATGCTAGAATTTAACAAACAAAAATCTACCTAAATCACTTGCTTAAGGTAAGGTTGGGTTTTTCTTGCACATTGTAAGAAAGCATGAGCAAACTGTGAGGTCATTTTATGGCATGTATCTCTGGGAGCACAACCAGAAGCATCAAAAGCAAAACAAGCCTCTCAGGTGCACTTGTCCTGAGTGCTCTTTGAGGCTCGGCACTTAACAAAAAGGAACAGTTTTATAATGTCACTTGAGAATCTGGAGATGGAGACATTATTCCTGAGCTGATATGTGATGTTAGGCAACTTGGTTTTCATCCCGGTGTTTGCTTCTGCCTGCAAAAACTTGGGATAATTTTTATTACCCTCTATCAGCTTTAGAAGAAAAAAGCCCAAGTGCATTATTATTCATTCCTGAGTGCTGCTTCATTTGAATTTAGCTAGGATGTCCCTCTGCCTGTAGAGGTGATATTTTATAGCATCTTTAGTCAGATGCATGCAGTGTTTCATTTGTGTTGTGCATGTCATCTTTCACTGGGATCCCATAATTTTCCTCTGGAATTTACTCAACCCTCAGCTCTTAAGCTGACAGAAAATTGGACTGAGCAAGCCAGCAGTGACAGACCTAATTGAAAGCACTTACATCTTTAGAGCACACCAATGATGCAAAGATTTACCTGTGGTTATGAAGGGAATGTGTGCAGGCTCTGTTTCACAAAGAAACGCTGTGTATGCTGTTCTCAAGAGTCTGTCTTTTGTGCCCTCAGTACCTACAGGAGTGATCAGGAATGCACAGAGTTTGCATTCCTGCAGATACATTATCTGAAAGTGTGGCCCTTTGTTTGCTTTCCTCCTGTTTTGCTCTGTTAGTCCTTCATTGTAAGAGAGCTGTGTTTATACATTCCATTTTTCTTGGTCTTCTTGGCACCTTGCGGTCAAACACTACTCCAGATTGATCCCGTGCTTTACAATGCACTGGGAGTGCAGTCTCTGTAAGAACAGACAAAAGACTGTTCTTGCCATCTGATGATTTCATTTCTAGCTCTCCAGCACCTTTTGTTATTTCAGGGTATTTTTTCCTGGTGGGAACAGGCACATTCAGCTGTTGTTTTCATGCTGAAAGCCTGTGTGGAAGCACTTCCCTGTTGTTTTTCTTTTTTCCAGACATGTCTTTCAGCATGTTTCCAAAGGCTTGGAATCAGCACATTGTGTTGTGACATGTGCATACTTGACATTGCTTTGTTCTCTGACTTCCTTTTGCTTGCAATCTTTAGGAAGTTATCTTACAATTAGCAAGGAATTTTGAGTCAGTGTTATTGCAGACCCAGCATATTGTCCTCTGCCATCTGCAAAGAAGAAAGCCTGGAGGAGCAGGAGGGAAAAAAGTCATTTTGGTATTTTTAACTGCCTAAACCATGTAGGATTCAGTTCACTGCATAGAGAATGACTGCAGCTCTGACTGCTGCCAGAAAAAAATTGCATTACACACTACAAACACCTTCCTTATTAAATGAATTAAAGGTAGCATTACAGTCACCATATGCAATTTGATATATCCTTTTTCTGTTTTGCTCTTGTTCAGTGATTGTCTTATCATAAGGCAAAAGTGACAAAGTATCTTTTCCCTAAAAAGTTTGCATAGAATTTTTTTATTTTCAAAAGTGCACCTTGATGTAAAGGAACTCTGTTCATTTGCCATGTAAATGAAGCTGATAAAAACAAACAAACAAGTTTTGTATTATCTCAGTGGTAAATACATTCATTTTTAGCTAAATAAAAAGTACACATTTTTCAAATTTTTATGGTGTTCTCCTTTTCTTTTCTTGTATTTTCAACCATTAGCCTCCTAGAGCACAGACAAGAAGCCAGCTGGCTTTGAACTGCTTCCCTGTTCAGGCAACACAGCTCAAGAAAGGGAGAAATGGCAGCACATTTTGGGCAGGAGGGGAAACCTTGAGAGCTGTCTTGGAAAAACTTCCACATGGAAAGTCCTGCTTTCCCCTGTCACAGCCCAGACAGGCACCACCTGGGAATACTGAAAACACCTTTAAAAGGGTAAACAGACTGAAATGCTTATCATTGTGCCAGAAAAAAAAGAGGAGCAACAATAAGAGACTGTCAGGAAGAAAGCAGCCATACCCATGCTGATGTAACATGGAGACCTTCTCCATTGGAATGTTGTCTGCAGTCAGCTCCCCATCTCTGGACAGGAGTGAGGGACAGTCAGACAAGACCACTTCTACACCATGGTGTCAGGCTTGTGTGCTACACCTCTCTGAGCATCAGCTTACACTGGATGTAAACACTCAGGTTTTAAAATTTTGCATTATTTCATAATAGATGTATGATTTTTAACAGCACTGTACAGACAAGTGTTTGTCCATTATGAGAGAGGTGGGTAAAGCATCTCCCTAAATAATACTCTGAGTAGCTTTTTCTTTACATGCCATAGAACAAATATTGTAATGTTTGGAGCAAAGATTTTGGTGTCAGGAGGCCTCATCTTCCTGCTGAAGTGGAGAGACTTTTTCCTTAGAGTCAGTAAAAGTGTAATAAAACATCTGCTTCAGGCTTTAAGAGCAGACCTGAGGAGACAGAGCATTTTACAGACACACAGAGGATCTCCAAGCATGAGCAAGGAGTCTCTACTTTTCGCTGTGCTGACTTCTCTCCACCAAATCCCCTAAAAGACACCACTTGAGTGCATCCACACAGTGGAGGGCAACAGAGTGACACCCAAATAAACAGCAGCTGGACTAATTTCCCAACTGGATTCTGCAGGGTGTGTGTGTGGGTGCAGGGCTCTGCTCAAGAGAGCAGCCCTACAATTTCCAGACAGCACTGCACAGACAATCCAGGATTTCCCAGAGACAGATCGGATATCTGAGCACCACAGTCCTTGGCTCTGGATAGACAGGCTGGGTCCATCACAGGAAGGCCAGAATATTGTGCAATTATTCAACCACTGAGCAAGACAGGGCTATTTAGATCCCAAATGGTGAAGGGCTGCTTAATTTTTTTCATTATGAGCTCTCCCTCTGAAATCTGTGTTTCAGATCACTGCATAGCAGGGAGAGTGTATGTCAAAGTCTGTGCAAGACTGAGAGCTTGCAACACAACAATGAATAAAGTCTAATATATATATTTGCCAAAAATACAAAAATATAGCTTTCATAACAGAAGGAAAGAAAATCATGCTGGAAATTCTAACATAAGAAAATCAACAAGAAGGAAATGGCTAATCTTTGGGGAGGGAAAAAAGGGGTTTTTTTAATGTTAGAAGTTTAGGGTTTCCCTTGTTTATGGCAAAAATTCAATTTACTAACTCCACAGTGTAAGGATTAAAATGCATGGAACATAAAACCAACAAGAGCAAAGAGAAAATTATTCTCCCCTTGCAAATTTGTTTTCAGTCATTCAGTAAATGCTTGCTATTAGCACAATATAAATGGCATTGTAGGTACTCACTTATGACAACCACAAAAATTGGAAGTTTGTATAATGTCCACATTATACACAGATATACATCAGATGATTCCTTACATACTAAATAATTCCTTCTGTAATATATTTTCCACACATAGACATCCAACTTGATATACTAGAATAGTAAATAACTATACATGGGCACAGATAGATTCAGGACATTCTTCTAAAAACTGCTTGTTTTATTTGTTCCTTTTTTTTTACTGAACACCTCAGAATAATCAATCATTTTTTGGCACCACTGCCATTTATTAGTGTTATCTAAGTTGTACTACTTTCCTTGTCACATCATAAGTTAACCTCCCCTAATCACCACCCTGGACATTTACCAGGCCCTCCCTGGGGAGGTGTTTAACCAGAGCCATGATTTTCCTGTTATTATGTACTCCAGGGTTCTGAAAGCTTGTGTGGATTTTACTCAGAGACTGAGAATAGATTCACGTGAGTCTAATGCTAGGAATTTAGCACACTGAATGTATATATGGCTACTTTGATGAACTCCATAGCTGGTGGTTATGGTGGCTAAGAATCCCACTTTTTGCTGCACATCCTGTTTTTTTGGAAGCCTAATAGAAAAGGTTTAAAGTCCTCCTCTTTTCTCAAGCACCCAGCAGTTTTCTTTCCCTGGACACCCAAGGGAAGCAACAAAATGGCAGAGATCCAGGGAAAGGGTAAACTCCTTCTGAAAGCACTGCAAGGAAGCACTTAGCTACAGACACATTACTCATGAAAGACCATTAGTTCAGTCCAAGAGCTCAAAACAAGACCTTGAAGACCAAATTAATTGGTCAAAAAAGCCAACCAAACAAAACTCACAGTAATCCCAGGTTTTCACTAGCAGGGATACAGACCAAGTACAGAGCTGACAACTCAACATCTACTCTCTTGAGGAATATTTTTCAGACTTAGAAGGGAAAGTTGTTGCCAATACATCCAAACCCAAAAATTTCTTAGGCTAGGAGAGGAATCCAGCAAGAGACCAGCTGTGCTGAGTTAAAGCACTCCACTTAAAACATCCCATCAATCACAGAGCAGGAGAGTGCTGACGTTATTTGTATGAAATGTAAGAGTGCTATTACTCACCTGCAATTAAAAAGAATAGTTTGATTTGGTTTCTTGCCGAGAGAATTATGTGAATATTTTCCCTTTTGCCAGGTTATGAATTTTGCCAGCTTCCATAATCTGAAGGTAGCATTCCAGGTTCTGACTAAATTGTGAATGACACAAGTCAGATCATTTTGGAAGGGAAACTATTCTTTTTCTGAAACCCAAATTATAAACCTTTATTTTTTTTATCCACATTCTCTGCAAGGGGCTGGCTTGCAATGTCATGAAAGCACAGTTTAATTGGTACACTTTTTGGCACAGTTTGAGAAGAGTCCAAGATCTGCATGGAGACGAGATTATTCTAGCTTCTCTGGATTCAGACCCTCAAGGCATGGATTAAGATGAGACACTAATGGGGCAGCATGCAAAAGCTTGTATTACTGAGATAGATCTCCTTCACAGATAAAAAGAAATAGGAACTTTCCAACTTGCAATTCTAAGTGAGAACCAAGCTACAGATAGGGAAAAGAGTCACAGAGGGATCTGGGCAAAGATTGGTACTGCAATGAAAACATCAGAGCTATCTAGAGGGGATTTTGGCTGGGTTGCATCTTCCAGTGTTAGGAACCAGCAGTTCACAAAGCTCTGAGTGCACATTTATATCATGTCTGGCAAAGGGAATTATTTCCCATGCATTAAATGCATGCATGCAATTAAAAAACAAATAAAAAAAGGCAGAAGACAAGCAAGGGCAAGCAAAGAGAGTTATTCTAAAGAGAGAAACTCTCTGGCTAAATGCCCTTGGTCCTTTTTTTTTTTTTCCTTCCCCAGATTCAAAGCTGCCATTTTCTCTGTATTCTCTTTAGCTGATGTGGAGCTTCCTCATACCAAATTGCCTCAATGTTGGTTAATGTAAGCACGCATAAAAACTTTGAGGTATTACAAAAAGTTCTTCTCAATCCCAGAAATATTTGCTTGACTTCTCTCCCAAAAATAAAATAACTAAAAAACAAAATGGAAATACTCACATTGTAGAAAACAATTAGTGAGAGGAGTATCCATACAGCCATCTTAAAGCTATTTTTAGATTCAGGTCGTGAGAACCATGAAGTTAGTTAACCAAGGCTGGGTAAGCTTCAGCTCTGTCTTGATGCTGTATTGCACAGGTATCCAAGCATCCATATATCCATCCCTTCAATTTGGTTTCTGAAAGAAAAAAAATCACGTTTGTGAGCCTGAAGGGTCCCTGTTTGTGCTCTGGTGCTTCAGGAAATGCCACACAGCATTTATCTTACACAAGCAAATAGAGACAAGAAACATAACTTACGAGCTACAAAACTCAGCCTTTTTAGCATCTAGTCGAGGCAAAGTAACCACTCACTCTTCCCTGAGGTATTCTCACTCCTAATTACAAGAAACCATCCAAATGTTTCACCCAGAAGGTTGATATTGCAAAGAAACAACTAAACATAGCCTTACAAAACACAAGTATTTTGTCACGTAAATCTTTCCCTTCCATGTGGCTTTTTCCTACTTCTCAAACTTCTTGAGGATGTTTGAGGACTTAGATAACAGAAAGTAACCTGTCTATTTGTAGTGGAGAGACAGAATGATTTGAAACCGGCTTATCTCAGGGTCATATCCTGCCATTGATTTTTTTCAGCACTCCCTATTGATTCCAGTGGTGAGTTCCACATACAGATCAATACCAGGATATGGCCTTTATTTATTAGTACACTTCTGGTCCTTCCACTCTACCCTAATGCTTCAAAACATGTGGAATTAATTACAGCATTCAAAATTACATTGGCCCTGCTGTCTTTAGAGGAGAGCTAAGCCTTCATTTGGTCAACAGAATAATTTGCAAGGATTGTTTGGTGACTCCTGCCATTGATCCAGAAATAGATCCTGTGACACATTCTTTAGGGGCAGGGCTGGAGGAGAGGAACAGAGATATGTGGATAAGCACGTCCTTTGGCTTACCAGCACTCCCCACTTGCAGCAGCACTAAATTCCCAGTAGAAGTTTCAGGCTGTGTCCTAACAATGAGAAATTCTCTGCATTGAGTCAGTGGTCTGATTGTCCTGACCTAGTCTGATCTTAAAGATATCATGTACTAAAGAAATATATGTTGGGCATTTGGCTGAGAGTTCCCCTACTATTCATTTCTGAGCTTCATCAACATCTTTTACTTATCAGATCAGGCATACAGGAATTTGAATTTTCAAGGAGTTCATCAAATATGCATTTTTAACTTCCTGGGGCTTGGAAGAGGAAGAAGCTGAAGCTGACCTGGAAAAATTAGTATACATTTTCCAACAGCTGCCAAGAGCAGGACTAATTTCAAAGCAGCTTTTCAGTGGTTCTGGCTCAGGGCCTTGGCCCCATGCTGCAACTGGGCCCTACAGCTTTACCAGTTTTCTGCAGGGCTCAGGTTTGATACAGATTTCCAAATGAACAGGAACTCAAAGGTAAAATGTCTTTAAAGAGAGAGTGCCTTTTCATTTGTCCCTCAGCACAGAATTTCGTCACAGATGCAGGCATGGGTAAAAACTAGCCATGGGACTAAACTGAATGTTCTGCCTCCTGAGAAATCAGATCTTCTATTCAGAATTATCACATTTGATGCCTGAAATGCAACGCTATATTTAAAAGCAGAGTAAATAAAACACTTCCTTACTAAGTGTTAGGCCCACATTACCTTTCTACACTCTGCAAAATAGCTCCAAGACAACTATTCTCTGCGTTCAGAAGACTTTTTCTCTAAAAACAGAAAACCAAATAATCCTCTCAGTATTTCTAGAATTGCACTAGAGGCAGAGAAGAAGATGAACAGGCCAAAATTTTTCATCTAGTACACAATCAGTGCATCCTGGTATTGGGATGCAATAAACCAACAGCTATTTTTACAAGTACTGCCTGTACCTGGGTACATTTGATTTAACTCAAGTGGGCAAAAGAGCAAATGAGCAAAGAAATAAAGTGCAGAGGGAAAACAGAGCTTCAGCATTTGTTCAACTGCCTTGGAGCCTTAGGAAAACATCAGTGCTTTATTGACTTTGCTTCTCTTGTTCTCCTTTACATCACTGGAGGGTCTGGCCTGTGCTTTAAGGAAATACTGCTCCTTTTCAATTGTTAAATAGTGACAAAGTCCAGGTGACCCTAACGCAGAGTCTGAGTGGTTTATGTCAAGCCTGGAGACAGTGACTCATGGAGTCACAGATGATCAGTTGATAAATGCCACCGGTATCAGAAACTTGCCCATTAACATGAGTGATGTGAGAACCAAGAGGTTAAGTAAAAGCTACCTCCATAATGAGTGTGTGATACAGAAAAGCAACGTTTTGACCCAGGCTTGGGTTTTTGTTTCTCTTTTCCCTTTAAGGTGGATGTGACTTAGTAACTTTTGCTTGCTTTGTAAGTTCTTTCTTAATGCAAGGTACATTTTTCATGGGTGGGACAAGGCTACAAGAAATGTTAGAAAGAGGTTCAGATGAACCACCAGGATGTCCAATAGGATTTCTCTGGGCTTTTTTTTTTCAATATTCTGCTGCAACAATGCAATGTGTTTGCCACAAACTGCTGGTTTTTGGAATTGCCTTTGCTTCAAAGTGACTCAGGAGCTGATTTTAATATGTTTCTAGGAAAAAGTAAACTGTATAATTAGATTCATTTCAAGCAATAAGTCCCCTTATCTACAGTCAAACATAAGACCTAGGACTTTGCTGAAGCAGAGCCCTCACAGAATCTTCCAAAGTTTTATTGCTTGAATGCATAAGCAACACCTTAGATAGTCACTCTGATCAGTCTTCTTAGCTGCAATTCAAGAATTCAATATGCCATTCAAGTCATTGTGTCCCACTTTTCTCGACTTCAGCAATTTAATGCAAAAAACCCTACAATTTAGAAAAACTGTGGGAAGCTTTGGCTGCCAACATGCGAAATGTCACAAATTATCAAAGCAGAATCTAGTTCTTCATAATGGGGATAACCAGTTCTGAAGCATTTGTATGTAAAGAATTTATGCTGCATTTTTAGTGCACCATGCATTTACAGTGATATTTCTTTTCTTCATTATCTTATTTTAATAAGAAAGAAGAGAAAGCAGATTAGGCAGCTAAAATTACAGATGGATTTGTGAGAATGCAGTCCACTCATCAGAGGAATTAAATAAATATAGTGAAAGGGGTAAGAAACCTTCCTGCCTGTGAAAGCTTTAGGCATAACAGAGGATGCCCTTTACAAGGCTGAGTATTTAATATATTTCACTCTAGTAAACATATTCTGCTCTCTCTCAAGAGGAGAGGCTAAAGTACAATTGCTTACATATTCATCAACAATAATATGAACCATTAACAGAAATCCATTTTGCAGTAATAAATATTATTCTGTTATATATTTAGTTTAAGTTATTATTTACCTACAAATAAAGGGAAGAGAAGAAGGGTTTCCTTTTCTCTTTCCCTGTTCAAAATTATTTTCATTTAATTATTCATACAGTAAGAAACACAAAAGAAATAAAAATCAGCATAAAACACATGATACTT
Source organism: Oenanthe melanoleuca (assembly GCF_029582105.1). Classification (NCBI taxonomy): domain Eukaryota; kingdom Metazoa; phylum Chordata; class Aves; order Passeriformes; family Muscicapidae; genus Oenanthe; species Oenanthe melanoleuca. Next base: position 4,942,685 of record NC_079337.1, on the reverse strand, counting down.
TCTCAGCCTCTTCAATAAATATGTTTTGGTGGAATTCCTAGTCAGTTCAGGATTTTAGAGATTTTGCTTCTCTCTGGTGTGTGAATAAGCATGGAAAGCTTTAAAATATCTGCTTAGAGAACATTGCATTCTGTGACACCCATCTTAACACTTGAAAGCAGATTTATTAATTCATCCTTTCCCATCATGAACCAGACTGGACTCCAGGAGTGCATCTGGTAGTTCCCCAGATTTGCAATCCCATCCTTATGCTCTCCACACTCTGTCTTGCTGGCCCCACACACACATCAGGGTTCTGGCAAGGTATGATTTCCCCTACATGATCCTCCCTTTCACCTCTCCCATGCCAACTTTGCTCTGCTATCCAAACTGCTGAAAGCTGAAAGTTATTAACCTCTCTGTTGGAAGAGATGCTCCAAACTTGACTGAACCAGCCCTGAACAACCTGGTCTAGCTGGACCAAGCTTGAGCAGGGAGATTCTCATGATATAATTAAAGGAATTATATATTGGGCTTGACCTTTGGAACCAGATAGAAGCAAAATTTTTATCTCAAAATGCAAAACTGAAGATTCTAATGAATTTTACATTAAAAAATTGGAATTGCTAAGAATGAAAAGTTTTTGCCTCCTATTAGGCCATGATAATGTGAAAAGGCTGATATTTTTTTTCCTTTTTATAGTATTGATATTCATATCAACCAAAGCTTCCAGACCTGGAAACAAAGTCTCGGATTTCCATCTTGCATTTCTTGAACTTCCTGAGACTGGAAATGTGGGTAACATGCTGTACTCAGAAATGATTTGACATTATTCATTTGAAATGAAGAAGTGATATTTGGCTAGAAGTAAGGGGAGGCCCATTCTGTGGCTTAGAAATTCAACATCTGGTTGAAGAAAACAGCCAATAAGCAAATCTTGCAACATTTGTGAGCAAGATGCAAAATTGTAAGAGGATTACATTCCAGAATCTGCAGCATGCAATCCATCCATTTTAGATCATCTACCAACACAGCACTCCCAAAAAGCAGGCAGCACGTATTGCAGTGGTTACTAAAAATTTAAATGCCTTAGCACACTCACAGGAAATCAGAATTGTCTTCTTTGTGCCACATAAAAAAAGCAGAGCAGCAAAGGAGAGGATCCTTATGAGCAAAGGAAAGAATTTTAGGAAATTTGAAAGGAGATGTTGGATCTGTTAGAGTGGCAGACTGAAGATTATTTTGAAGTGATGGGGTTATTATAGTGTGTGAAATCCCCCTTCTTCACAAGGAAACAAACAAAATTAGAAGGAAGAAACCAACAAACACAAAAGTGCATATTGTCATTTGGGCTGACTCTTTGGCTCCTAATAAATGACCCGAGCTGTCTGCAACACCAAAGCACTCACCAGTTGGAAAGTCCTGAAACTTTTCCAGAGGCTGTTTTGTTTATTTCTGTTGCAGTCAAACCCACTTAACAGGGCACTGTGATAAACACCACTTTCCCTTGAGTTGTCCTGATGGCCAAGAGACTGAGTGCCAGGTGCTCTCAAAATGCAGTAAATAATTGTCTGTCTCATCCACTTAAGAAGCAGAGCTGCCATTCTGTGCAAGCCTGCTATGTTTTCCTGATCTACCTGCTGGCTGCTGCTCTTACTTTGATGTTTTCTCCTGTCATGTATTAATGGGTTAATAAAATTTCAAGCATTTTGTATGATGTTCAGTCAGGCAGAAATGACTCAAAGCCCCAGAAGGACCACGAGGGCTTGAAGTTTTAAAGGTCAGATCTTAACAGGACCATCACTGTGGAGCTTAAAGTCAGAATATGTCAGGGTAGACCGGTCAACCTGAATAATAACAGGCATGACATAAACTCTGGTTTCTGACCTGGATACATGGCAATGTTTATAATTTTTTTCCTCTCCTGGACTGAGAGAGATATAGTGGAAAACATACTCAGTGTTGTGGGATTTGTGGATAATAAAAACAATCTGCTTATATGTGTTTACTAGGATTTGTCATAGAGCAAAAGGTGAAAAAAACATCCAGACAGTGTCTCAGAGACAGCTTAAAGCTCATGATTGGTGTCCATATGGAACAAATGTGTGTTCTACACTGTGAGTTCTTGGTGTTCCTGGACTAAACTGAAATATTCAGGGTTTTGTTGAGGCTCCCTAGGGAATGGGCTGCTCTGCTGAGGCATCATCCTGTCTGTGGAGAGCAGCACTGACAGGCTCCTGCTTTGGGTTAGGGTCTGCACAGCACCAGATTTCTGCCACCCTGGACCAGATCCACAGCCCCTGGCCTTGATTTAGGACTGGTGCTTGCCTACGATGGCTGCCTATATGTTTTTCTTTTCAACAGAGCAGGTATGTGAGAGCTCATGTAACAGAGGTTGTTTATAACAGAGTACACATCCTTTCTTAATCAACACAAAGATTGCTGTGGGAAGGCAAAGCTTATTTCATCCAAATAGTCTAGCTGAAGAAACAGTTGAATAAAATCAATAAAGAATTGATCTAAAGCTTCCATGAGGTTCAAACACTATCAGAAATCTGGGTTTGAAAGTGTCGATTTGTCAGCGTTCTTAGATTTTTTTTTTCCTAATCCATCTCATGAATTTAAAGATGAGCTTCCAGTCCAAATGAGGACTCACATGTTGCAAACAGTTTGACAGAAAATGTGTATTACAAAACCTCCTGTTTCTCAGCAAGCAGATAATGACCCGGTCAGAGAAAATACTGGCAGCAATTTTCAAAGGACTCTCAAAGACACTTTGGGTATGTCTCAGTGACCTCAGCGATTCAGAGGACTCTGTGACCTCAGAGTGACTTTGAAAAACACTTTTGCAAGCTGGAATGAGAGTTTCTGTGCATCTCTCCAGAATAAGCATCTAAACTGGAATAAATGAGAGAACCCAACACCATGGGCATACCAGGCTTTTTTCAGGAGCCCATGCCATGGGGGGAATTTGATGGGTAGGGACACAGCTGGCAGGAACAGTCTTTCACCATGAGCAGTGGTGACACCAGGGCTGGACACAACCAAGCTAGGACATCAGGCAAAGGGATGGTGGCCTTTTGCTGAGACAGTTCCCCATCCCAGTCCAGCATGGTCACCCACCTGAATGGAAACTTGACTCCAAGAGATCTGGGATTTCCACACATCCAGCTCCCACACCCACCCACAGGAGTCTCCTAGGAACAATCACCATAGCTCTCTGCTACCTGGGGCATCATTCAGCTCCTCATGGGAGGGCTCCTGACCTGGGCTCTCCCTACACCCACCCAGCACTTGTCCCCCAGGGAAGTGGCTATCACTAATTTTAGTCATCTGGATAATTCTAATCCATAAGACAGAGAATGGAGTAACTGTTTTAACTTTCTTCTATGTTAAGTGGAGCTACTGTAGTTGTGAGTTACTGATCAACCTCTGTGGTTAACTCTATATTTTCCCTTTCAGCCATTTAGCACAAAGTGAGCTCTTGCTTTTTTGAAAGGCATGAGATGGCTTGCCCATCAAAAACAATTGTCAGCATGGGAAAAGAATGGCTGTCCCCTTTTGGTTAAAGACAAACCTCACTACAAGTGAAAAGAAAAAAAAAAAAAAGACAGTCACAGTTTAATAGTTTTAGTGCCACAATAAACTGAAGTTATATTGCGGCGCTGTCTGCAGTGCCTGGCAAAAGCAAGCAACCCATCCACCAGGGTAGACCCCTGTCTCCATATAAATGCTTACTAAAAAGCTAAATCACCTTAGAGGAAGGATTTTACTGTCCTCCTGCTAAAGGAGCTTTATGAGCCATTTGTTCAGTTCAACCCTGTGTCTTGTCAAGAGCACCAGCTGTATACTGCACTTGTCAGCATTTGTTCTCACGTCCTATTCACTTGTATATTTTTATACACTGACAGCTTCTATCATCAAATTTAATGACCTCTTTTAGTCAAAGAACTAACTGACTACTGAGATCTTCCTTTATTTGCAGTAACCTCAACAAACCAATTCCTCAGCAAGCCCTTAGACAATTAAAAATCATGTTCATTTTGTGTAGAACAGACAAGAATCAGAAACCATCTACATGGCACCAGGACAAGTGCACAAGGATAAGACACAGGGGCTACTCACTTTTTTTAAAAAATAAGTATTTTTATCTTATCTTTTTATCTTTATCTCAGCCTTCAATGAAAATATGTGTTCTGCAAAAGATTTCATACTGAACAAATTCCTCTATGAGCCTGAATCACACCTAAAGCTTAATCAGTTCCTTTGAAACATTTTCATCCATTTCAACCACAAAGAAATCATCTGACGCCTGGTGAGACTTGTTTCCAACTTTATACAAACATTTTCAATAATCATTATTGTTTTCCTCTTGAAATTCACACAGGACAATGCAGACCCTGGGAATATCAATGTATTTGCATCAGGACAAAGTCACTTTTGGATATGCAAGTCTCAGGAGTCAATGACACCCCACAAAATAAATGTACAGAATGTAGATTGCAGTTATTAAGATTATTGGTTCCGAAGGGGAAGATACAGTTTCTACCACTAGCAGGGAATCCAGCACCTGAAGGAATGGAAACTCTTATACCAGATGTAATTAAGCAAAATGCACCTTACAGAATTGACTTGGTATTTTGGAACCATTAAAAGCAGAATAATTCATGCTCCTCTATTAATGTATTCCCATGGTTGCACAAATGAGTAGCATTGAAGTGTCACAGATTGTGACAGAACATCTCTGAGAAATCTCTTTACATAATTAGATATATGGGCCATTTCCTCAAATGTGGATTTTTAAGGAGAATTTCCCAAGGGGAATGCATACAGGTCTACTTGTTTTCAACAAAATCTTTCCTCTGTAGGGCGGGGAGCAGATAAAATTCTTGCAGAGACTGTTTTGCAAGAAAAGCATTTCTGCTGCCTGTGCCGGTTCCCAGCCGGTGGAACACATCTTGGAACAGGTCTCTACTAGACACAGGGGTGGAACTAAGTTTGGCAAAACAAAGACCAGGTTCCAGAAACAAAGAGCGTCCTGTGAATAAGTGATCCACTACAAAAGAAAAGGAAATCGAAGGGGAGGGAGCTTCTTCAGGCTGCATTGTAATGCTAATTCACGAGATTAACTCACCAAAAGAGGTAAGGAGTCTACTCCGTGGTACAGCTATTGCACAGAGGAGAATTTAACATACATTTAAAGTAGGCCTGCTTCACAGATGGGTGTGCAATGTTTTTGCTATGTCACTCGTGGGGTAATGAAAAAAAAAAAAAACACATTGAAAAACCCTATTATGCCAGAAGTCAGTTTAATATCACTGTAGATCATATCGTTTTGGCTGATCACATTATGCCACCTGAGATGGACACAGATCTGGTCTGCACCAGGTTATTTTTACCATTTATACAGTCAGTGATTCAGATCTCAATTGTCTCACCTGTATTACATGTCCATGGAAACAAAGCCAAGGGCTGAACCCCTCCAGGCTACCTGCAAACAGCTGGTTTCTCAGGAAAGCAGGACGACCTGCACCTAATCTGACAATCATCCCTCCTCCCCGTCCCTGGGCTTTAAACAACACTGAGAAGAAGAAGCCAGAATGTGGTAATGATTTGCTTCCACAACCTGATGCTGCCATGAGAAGCACACAGATAAAATAGGCCACAATCCCTTTCAGCAAAGAAGGAAACATATTTATGGTTAGTTAATAAACCAACCTGATTTTATTCCTTTCTACTTAACTCAAACAGACTAGCTGAGCTCCCTAAACAGCTTCTCCAAGTTTCAAGATAATAAAATGTTCTGCTTTGTCTTTTAAAATACCTGGGACCTGAATTCAGCTCAAACTCATACAAAGTAATACAGAAGCCTTAAGACTGGCCTGGGTAATAGGTGATCAATGTGTGTTTCCTAAACCTCATGACTATTAAGCACAATATACAAAAATCTTTTTGATTTTCTGTTTTGATCTGGTTTTATCTGGGTTTTTTTTTTTTTTTTTTTTTTTTTTTGGTTTTGTTTTGTTTTGTTTTGTTTTGTTTTGTTTTGAGAATTGTGTGGGGCTTGTTTTCACAGGGACTCTGCAGATATTTTTATTAGAAAGCCTCTGGCCACAGAATTGTCTCCAGGTCACCATGAAACGTCCTCAGACACCTGCTCAGGAGTGTGCAGTTATTCCATCTGTGCCTCTCCCCCTGTACACAGCTCCTTCATACCATGCCAGTGCATTACATAAGCTCCCCAGCTCTCCAAGTACTTGAGTGTATTTGACCTAAATAAACAACCAATTCTGCCACCTCTAAGCAGACCACAACATTTTTCCATGCACCTCTTCTCACAGTATAGTACTCCATTCAGTGAGGAGGCTCAGCTCTGCAGAAATGGCTGGAAAATCCAAGCCCTTGCATCTGCTCTCTGCTCTGAGCACCAGTTTGGTGGCTGGATTGAGAATTTCAGCAGTGGTATTTGTCCACCTCACTAATATCTCGAAGCCCTAATTTAAACTCCATAAAACAAGCCAGGCTTCATGGAGCAGCAAAGTGCTCTTTACTCGCTTGTATAACAAAACAGGCTCATGATTAATTATATCAAGTATAATCAAAATCCTACGCACTATTAATTTAAGATAGGAAATACAGCAGTAAAATAAGATAATATCTGCTACTGTAATTTCTTTCCCTGAGGACTTTGCTACCATAGGCCCAAAGAAATAAATGACAGGCAAGGCCGTTACACCCTTTTTTATTTTGCTACCTAGCATTCACTGTGCAAATGCATAGCTTTTTCCTTATCCCTGCTAACTCTGATTTTTTTTGCCAGAAATGTTAACAAGATTTTCTTTCCAGTAGGTACAGTCTCTTGCATGTGTGGTGCTACTGGCATGGTATAGAAAGCATAGAGTTAAGAAAGCTCATAATCTACTCTGATCCAACACCTTCCATCAAAAAGCCTTCCTTTCTTCTGTGTGCTCATGTGTCTGTAAGAACATCCTGGATTTGTTCCATTACTTTTTTCCAGTCTTATTCACCAACTGGACTTGCCACTGGTACATTTTTTTTCAATATAAAGCACTTAGGATATCTTTTGAAATAGTCTAAGAGCTTCCTCATGCAAAGCATCATGAAAATTCTGGAGAAGTCCTAATCCTAATCTTAATCCTATTAAAATCAAGGGTATTTTTGCCATGCACTTCAACACTGCCAGGATTAAGACCCTGTTGATTTACGATGATGAGATGTTGTTTGGATGATAAGTATTCCTGAGAGGAGGTTTGGGTAAGCAGCCAATCAAAATTATTTGTCAGTCCAGCCTCAACAGTGCCTTTTCCCTAATTTGCATAAAACAACTCATGATTTGAGTTTCTGTGGAAAAAATAAATCAGGTAAGTTTAGCTTAGTTTCTGGTTTCACTGAAAAAGTTACACTGAACTTTGGTATGTCACTGTTTGCTTAAAAAACATTCTTTCTGAATTCCTCCACACTCTTTTTTATTCCTCTGAAGAGTTTTAGGTCATTCTTGCTTGAGATGAGTGGATTTCATCAAGCTGTAGAACTACTTTGATGGTCTGGAGTGTATTTTACTGGGTCATGGATTTGCTGCCTATAACATTTGCTTAAGGAGCATGTCAGCACATCTCAAACAAAAACAGTTCTGTCATTTGAGTGCTTTTATCAGGCTTTGCTGTCCTGGTATGCGATGAACCACGAAACTTGTTACGTACTCCTTTAAATTATTACTTTACTGGGACAAATGAATGAAGTTAAATTTGTATTTGGGGCTGTTCTGCTGGTATTTTTGGTAAAACTGTGAAGTTTTAGTCTGTGGTGGCTGGTGGGTAGAGCTTGCTTGTCAGTTTTCTTTTGACTTATGTGTGTTTGAGTGTGTGGTTTGGTGTTTGTGTAGTAGGGTGTTTTTAAAGTTGGCATGTTTGGCTTTTGCACTGTGAGCTGTTGGATCTTTATTCAGTCTGGCTTCTGCCATCACAGGTGTCAGACCCACAGCATCATGGGTGGGATAAAGGTGGCAAATAAATAAGTGGCAAATAAAAAAAATGTGACTCTCAAGTTTCCTACAGTATCCACTCTACTGAGATTCTTTAGATTATGTCCAAACTCATAAGAGTTTCTAAAAACTCTGATATCATCTATCCAGACCACTATGCCACTCCATTTCAGAGCTGCTTGTAATTTTCAGTGTATCTTCTAGTCTTAGTTTGCCTAAGAATATTCTGAGAAACCAGCAGGACAAATAATCAAGGTTAATTCTGACTTTAACAACATCAACTTTTATTTATACCAAAGTTACAGGGAGGGCATCTCCCCTTTTAGTGCAGATGAATTATTTAAAAGGGAGGAGGGGAGAGATAGGATCATAACCAAAGTACGTGCCTTATCAAAATTGTCAGGGCTTTTACATTCCATTTCCTTGTGATAAGACTCTTGTGCTGAGCTGGTATTCGGAAGTGAGCCCAAAGGGCTGACTGATAAGTTTACATAAGGAAGGAAATAATCAATTTAGGGCTGTTACTGAATGAGCTCTTATCATGTTCATTTCCTCACTATTGCTTCTCAAGCTAAATATTACATGTTTAGGAGCAACTTCAAAAGATTTAACATTCTAGCCTCTGCATTTTATTAAGGAAAACTCTTTCAATAGCACAAAGCTTTTGCTTGCAGCACAATAAGAGCACAATTCATGCACTGGCAAACTTGCATTTTAAGACACTAATATTTATGTTGAAGGAAGAAATACATTCTTTAAGGAAGATTACTTTTTCCAGCTTGCTACCTAATATTTGAAGCACAGAAGAGAGTTCCTAAAAGGTACTAATATGTAGTCTACTAAAATCCCTTCTGTAGATTTGCTTTCTCCTTCTCCTGTAAAGTGCTTTGTTTAACTGCATTAGTCTACTTTTTCTCCAAAAAAGATGGGTTTTTTTAAGACCCTGATGACAGCAGCATGATTTGTGGGTGCACATGACTTGTCATGCTAAAATTTAAAAGTCTGCATTAAACTGTAAAAAAGTACATTGTGTCTGCTGCCTGACTGTAGCCCCTTTGTCCACAGCAGCTTTGCAGTGCTTCTGAGAGCTTCATGCAGGGCAGAATGTTTTCCACAAGATCAAAATGGAATTACTGGGAAAGAATGGGGAGGGAGAGTCCCAACTTAAATAGAACTATGGTAGCTTTTAAGTTAGTTGTATCATGTATTGGTACTCTAGAGTAACACAACTACAGATTTAAAATACTCCAGCTTTCATATGATATTTATTTCTCTTTACATGACCTGGTTCCTAACTTGCTCACAGTCAGCACTGAGGAGGGTTTGCTCAGGTCTTAGCTGGGTTGTTTGGTTTTCCACAAACATAGATTACATTTGTATCCTAACATATTTTTGACTGCACTGTGTCCAATCACTAAAGAAAACCACAGAGATCCTCTAACACTGCCATGGCTATAAAATACTTTCAATTGGATGCAACCTGCTACAGAAAGTGCACCAACGGGCAATTCCCTCTGCCAACAAATTTAACAACAATACCATGATCAAGCTTCAACTGAGAGAAAAATCTGTGAAGGAATTAACTTCCTCCCCTGCTCCAGCAAAGCCTGAAGTTTCAGACCATCAGGACACTTCACAAGGTTCATCCACTCCACTGTGAGCAGCCTCCTTCCAAAGCTCCAATTACAATCACTCCTGTTTCAGCACTGTTGGATCCAGGTATTTCATTCTAGCACATCTTTAATTTACAAAACTAGATTTATTTATGGAGCAGTCCCCTTCCTTTCTGGAAAGGTAATATACCTTTCATCACCTGTAATGAATATGTAGCTTAATGAATTCATCAGGAGCCTGATTGAAAGACCTTGAAATGAAGTGGAATCTGTTCAACAGTTTGCTGCCTGAAGAAAATACAGAACACTCAGCTTGGATTTTATGTAACACAAAGGATGATGCATTTGCATTTAACAGCCAATTTTAAGCAAGAAACTCAATGCCTCGCTCCCTGGGCCCCATGATGTGTGCAGCCTCAGCTAGGCTTTGATCCAAAATCCTTGACCTAACTCTTCAAGGTACAAACACTGTAGCACAGGAATTGTTTGATATGGATGCTCTCTAAACTGTTTCCCAGAGAAAATTCAAATAAAACAGGCATTGTACTTCAGTAGGCAGCCCTGTCCTTCGTAGGAAAGCTGACATTCATTTACAGAGAGGGCAGCACAGTTGTCCAAGGATACTCAGGTGCTAAAGAGATGGGCAGGGCCTTCCTGCTGTCCAGCACACCCAGGAAGATGAGAAGATTATTGAAACCACGAAGCAATGAGTAACCAATTGTTTTGAGTGAGACCTTCTGTGGTACCATGTCTGCACACTTTATAAATCATTGACAGGTTTGTTATGCAAGTGGTCACTGGTACCTTGTAAACAGAGCTTCTCCATGCTCTGTTGATCTTTCCACTGCAATTTGTTGCTGGCCTAATAGCTGTTTAAATAATTTCTGACATGGAAAAGCACGGGCTGGATCCAAAAGTGTAAACCAGAACCCTTAGGCTTAGTTGCTAAATCCAGGCAGCTACCACTGAGCTCAGACCATGTGCATTGGAGTGCTTGGCACTGTCAGTGCAGCAGGCTCAGGGCCACCACAGCAAGTTCTGACCCCCACTTCCAGTGCCTCCATTTAGGGAATCAAAACTGGAAATTCTGGGACACTCAAAAGGGAGGTGAAACTTCAGAGGGGAATTGCCAGACAGGCTGTTTAACCTCTTGGATTCAGTCTGTCTGCACATAAGGGACAGAAATACTCCCTTCAGGAGGTCAGTTTTGCATTATTTTATTATTGTTGTTGCTGCTGCCGTTGCTCATAATTACTAGACCAGTAATTGTCACACCAGTAACATGAGTTTGTGTCACCTGGTTACTTATAACCCATAGATTGGTTACTTTTTCTTACTTTCTATGATGATGAGAAAATCTAAGTATACCTGGGCTAATAACAACAAATACTGTGTACACTGGCAGCCCCTGGAAACAAAGTTTAGTCAGATGGCAATAGATTTCAGTAAAATGCTCTGGATTTACACCAAAAGCAATGAGACCAGACTGAATTTTTAATAAATTCACCTGTGTTTGTAATCACAGGCTTACCAGGCTACTACCACAGTCTCATCTAAAAGGCATCAGTACTAGTGGCAAAAATGGCATTCTGGCCAGAAGAAATATTTTACTTTCAGTAAATAAATTTTCACCTTCCTGCCTAAGAATAATGTTGTTGAATTACAGCTGAAAAGCTCAGAAGCCCTTTGCTTCCAATGTAAGCTACTAATGAATGTAAGGGACACTCACTGCAGTTCAAGATCCAGCAGGATCTTCCAATGAGAGGCTAGGAACTCCACAGAAGCATGATCTAATGGAAAAAATATGATCAAATGCAACTCTCAGTAGAAAAGTTCCTTATATCGCTCTTTTTCAAGGGACATTTTTACTGGTACAACATTAGCTAATTCTGGGAAATGTCAAGTCTGCCTACAAAAGGATTAAGAAAAGGGGTTTAGAAAAATATGACACATAAATCAAGGCTCTCCATAAAAATGCAGATGATATTATTCATTTTTTTGAAAAAAGCAGGGCACTCCATTTTTATCAAGTGTCTGCTCTGTGTCCTTTAGCATAACTTAATAAGTAAAAACACAGGAAGAGAAAAAACAGCAAAATGCAGATACGGGTGGGAAGGTTTAAACTTTGCTATGAAACTGATATCCCCACAGAAAATCCATTCTGAAACCTCAGCCTGAACACCTCCCAGCCCTACCAGCCCTTTTTTCCTGCATTTTCATTTTTCAGTGTGCAGGAAGATGTTGCAGCCTGGAGGACTAAATTAGGCATATGTGATCTCAGTGCCAACAGCACAGCTCCAGAGATCACTCCAGCCACACTCCTCAGGTCCTCACTCAGGCTCCCTCCATCCCAGAGCATCATTCCAGCTGCAGGAGGTTGTTGTGTGCACCACTCCTGGTGTGGCAGGAAATTGGTCCCGGCATGGTGTACATTTCTCCTCATTGTTATCGTTATTTTCATTCACAGAAACAATTTAATAACCAGCAAAGGAAGAAACTGCCATAAGCATTAGGATGTTTTGTCTAGGATCCTGGCTCCAAGCCTGGAATTTTTGTCATTAGGTGATATGATAACATTAGCAAATAATAATGATAATACCAATATGATAAACAATATCAGAAGATAAAAGTAACACAGTGTAAGCACTCTTTGCCTATTTTGTCTTTTTCTCACTTGCATTATGGCACACCACTGATTATCTGCTTTCCTGTATGAGTCACATCAAGTTATATCATTTATCCTTCCACAGGGTTCAGAGGATATCATAAACCATGGAGAGCAAGGCTTGTTCTGCACCCTAATGTAATCTAAAGTGCCTGGTGCTATAATAGTCTGCCTGTTGACTGCTGTGCTGTGCTTATGGGGCATTTAAAGCAAAGGAAAGCAATGCCTGACTGCATTTTTTTTTCTCCATTCATACTCCCCTCTAGACCCGATGCTTTCTCTCACTTTCTCTTGCCTATCTTTCCACTGGTCTCTTGTCCCTGCTTCTTCCTTCCTCCTCAGTCTCCAGGGTGAAATTAATCCTTCTTTTTCCTAAGCCTGAGACTGAACTTGCATCCACAGAACCCTCTAAAAATTATTTGGGGTCCTTTAGGGAGGTGGGGTATACTACAGGTCTTCACCAACAGCCATAAAATCATCAAGTGCACCCAAGAATACTCTGGGGATAGTGTCCAAGTGACTGTGGAGCCATGCAGCAGATCCCATCAAACACACAACCAAACCAAACAGAAACCAGAGAAAATGTGCAAGAATGTATTGAAATATCAGCTACATCCTCCTCCATCCCTCCCATCTGGTCCCCAAATTTGTGTCACAAAAATCTTTGGTAAATGTCACATAACCTTCATTTGAACATGTTAATTCATCAAGTTCTAATTCCATCTACTTCCTGGATACAGTTAATAAATTATATATGCTTATGTCCAATGATTTGGAAACATTTACAATTCAAAAGCTTCCAATTTACTCTTTTTTTGTAAAAGTTTTGTGTTGCTAAAGCAGAAGATAGAAAAGACTTCAATGTATCATCCTGGTGGAACAGGATGAATTTGTTCTAAGGAAGCCAAGTCAGAAAGAGGCTTTTTTCACAACCACACATACAGTGTCTGTGCATTACACTTCCAGCTTACACCACATAGGCTTTTTTTATTTCTATTTGCACAAAAATTTTGTATGCAAACTGTCACTGCATGCCTTAGGTACACAATTCTTTACACACTTTTCTCTGAAAAAAAATGCATTTTGCAAGTGTTGCAAAATTATCAAATATTCCATTGCATATCAAAGTGAGTGAAAATCTTTTTCCAAAGTGTGAACTAAATTTACATTATTCACTCCTGGTATCAAATAGGCCAAAAGGCATAAAAGTAATCCGGTAGCAACTTCATTTAACAAGACTCTACTATGATCAGTTGACACCAAAAAACAGGTGTTTAAATATTTTAAAAATTAAGTCAGTGTTAATTCATTGTTGTGTTGTCTGCTCCATGAAATTCAATTTGAAATTTAATGTCTGCTATGCTGTATTTTAGAAACACTTTCCCACAATTTCTGAATGATGAAAAATGCAGCCACATAAAAAAGTGCTCTTCTCTAGCACTTCATACTGCAGGTTATGACATGACCTTTACTTCCACTATTCACTCTTTATTCTGTAAATAATAGATAATTATACATTATATAAAATTATAATTATGGTTAATTTCATCACTTTCAAAGAGCTACCTGCAAAACAGAGCTACCTGTGAAATGGATTTGTCACTAAAGAACTTCTTTTTAAACATGTCATCTTTACAATTAGGAATAAAGAAAAAAATTCATTTTTCTGTTTAAAAATGTGCAAAACCACAGAGTTTGTTCAAGATTTGTGACACACAGAAGTCCTCAGACTCTGGGTTATGTTAGGGATATCCCAAGGAGTTCACATCTAATTTAACTGTGGTGACTGGAAACAACAGGAGTGAAGTGAAGCTCATCTCACGACCAAAGGATTTTGTTGCTCTCAGCTCCCAACTTGTGCCCCACAAAATGCTGTAAGAAACCAATTTTCAAGTTTGCACGTGAAACAATTCTAAAGGTGCAGGGCTCCAAACTCTGCAAGGCACTAAGAGCCAAGCATCCCTTGCAAGTTCTAATGAGTGATGGAAACGTCAGAAAGCAGGACCATAATTTTTCAAGTATTTGGAGGCCTTAATATGAGTGCAGAACAGAAATGTTTTTCTTTTAATCACATTCTGAAGCAATATCCACAGCATCCCAGCATAATGGCACAGGGCAGAGTTCAGAAAACAGAAAATACCAAACTGCTCATCTGTGGTACCACCCAGTGCCTGCTGTAAGTCACAGAGCACACATTACACATTACCTACCCTGTACTGTGTCACTGGAATAATGGTGGTCTTGCTTTTCTTTCCAAAAGTGAAAGGTGTAATTCTACTACTTTTCTATGAATATTTTTGAAGCAATGACTGTGGGTTCCAGTCCTATCTGGAGGAACAATCTGACTTGCCTGTGTTTCCACATATTTATGGTTTACATTCAGCTCTCAAAAGTGGTTCCAAACTACCAAACCCACAACAGCTGTTTTCAGAAACAAGCATTTCTTATCATTCGGTATCAAGCATCAGAGCCCATTAGAGTATGGAAGGAATGCCACAAATGAACTGGGTTTCTAGAGTCCTAGGAGATTTGTTTCAGTTTCTAATCAAACTGGTTCCCAGACTTAATTCAATCAGCCTTTATTTTTCCTACACTTGGCAGGAGAAGGACTCTTTTTTTCCAGAAGCAATTACTGTAAATATAAATGGCTGAGCACTCAAGCAGTATATTAACAATTCTAAATCCTTTTCTTCTGCTCTTGATCATAAAAACCCTTCCATGCAAGCAACAGTAATGTCCCTTTTTATATAAAAAAAAGTAAAAAGTATAAAGAAAGACCATCTGGGCTGGCATGCCTGCCTCTCTCTTTCTCATACTTACACAGATTCAAGGTGACCCCTTCCAATGTTTCAGATTCCCTGATCCCTTTTGAAATAGCTGGAGACTTCTTCCAGTTTATCTTATTCCCAGGATCTTTTAAAGTGCATCAGATGTATTAGAGATGATGGAAGAAGAGGAAGGGGGGAGAATTATATTAACTGATACAGTGGCTATGACCCATATGCATTTCAAGCTCATTTTGAAACAAATTTGTCCAGTTAGAGGATAGTGACTTCCCATATTAAGATCAACAAGGGGGAAAAGTATGTAAGTGAGACTGACTTTCACTGCTAAAGCAGCTTTAAATCTTAATCATGTGGTGACACAACATGCTTAAGTGTTGAAAGGACAGGACCCTGCCATAATCAAAGTGACACTGCAAGGAAAACCTACCCTCAGCAGAGAAAAGCTTTATGTTTGCACAATGAGCTTCCCAGATAAAACAGCACAGGCAACTGTAGTTGAACAAATGTATACATACACTCATAAAGAAGGAGATAGGAAAATAAAGAGATATAGGCTTAATTTCCAATAATGGAACAGGGAATCTGTTTTATAATTCTTGAACTGAAAATAAACACTGAATAAATAACTATCACCAGACCCCATATCATCAAATATCTGTTCACTTCTGGTAGCCAGCAAGTGGTTTAGTATTTTTACACTACATCAATCACCAGACAATCCCATTTACAATCAAGAAACACCATTGATTACCTAAAATGCAGGAAAAAGTTGTCCTCTTGTACTTCAGGTTTGCCAGGCTGAAGGGCTGGGAGTGTCAGAACTCCCTGGGAGAGAAAAGGAAGAAGGTTATTAAAAGGTGAATGCTTTCAGGTAGCACCACCTTTGAAGAGGTGCAGCACATAACAAACAACTACCCAGTGTGAGGTGGCAGAAAGCTCTTTTAACAGGAATTTCCCTAATTACCCTAGTTTAATGGTGCATGTTTTAAAATAAGGCAGGGTCCCTCCTTTATAATCCACCTTAAAAGAATATTGACATCATAAAGCACAACCACACAGGCAAAGAATTATAAGGACTGTATCAGAAAGGACAAGCATGATCCCTTTCCAGCTGGTAGTGAAGAGGTATCAGAAGCAGAGCTCTGCATTTCTTCCCTTTCCTAAGTTCATAGCACTACCCTCACAACCTTCAGCACTGGTTTAACCAAGAATAGTCCTATGGAATTTTCATACCCAACAAAAATACCGAATATAAGTGTATTAGACTAAAAGAGCAAATCAGGACCATGTCACCTGCAGTAGAAAAATTACACAGATGATGTTTATTATTATGATTTTTATTTCAACCACTTGGTTTTATTACATGTTCCAAAAAGATCCTTTTAAGAATTTTTTGCTCATCTTTTAACACCTGGCTAAATTTTCCTTTTATTACATGAAAGAAGGCTCTGATGTTTATTTAATTTAATAAACAGTCTCTTATGCTGTAGCACAAAGCATTAGGAAGTTACCTAGTTCCTAAAGAAAAGATCTTTAATGCTGACATTGTTGAACTTACTCATGTTTCCTTCTTATTTATTCAAGTCAATTTCTGCAACATTTCCTTATCCCAGACTTCCATTCTATTTTGCCAACAGAAAGGCAACCCTTCACAATCTAAGATGAACATTTTGTATTTGCATGGGGGTTTTTCAAGGTTTAATTAGACACTTTAACAATGTCAAGTTGTTAAGCAACAATTTACAGTCGGGATGGATTACAAAGGAAGCTCCCAGATCACAAAGGTCCCAGAGCTTTTGAATGGTTTCTCCACTTTTCTGTCCGTGCACGCTGCTGTGTGCTTAAAGGGTGACATCACTCATCTGCATTATTGTGCTGTACATTCATCAAAGTACTGATTAGAATCTAAAAGTTCTCAAATAGCAGTAGGATTTAGTAATTTGTAATCAGATACATAAGAGTGAACAAAAGGAAGTATCAGTGCTTTCAAAGGGAGTTTGTGACCTTCTGGTGCAGGTTCTGGAATGACTTTCTCTGCTGATTTTAAATTGTACCTGAATGGCAATATTAACAAAGCAGCTGGATGTATATTCCAGGTGAGGGAAAGTCAAGAATCTACTCTGTAATTGCATTTTGATACTTCATTTATTTAGGAGTATTAGTACATGAGAATGAAGATAGACATGAGCAGCTTAGTATGGTGAGAGTCTCAAATTTTTAATTTGCAGTGGCTAACACTTGTAGTGGTGATGTTCTCATTTTCCAGGGACATGCTGTTGCTTTGCTGCTGCTTTCTGATCAATCTGAGGCTGTGGAAGCTTTGCCTTGATCACAGATCCATAATGTGCATGTGTTGGATACTACATGAAAATGTAATGATAGCTGACATTATATATCTGTGGTGGGTATGAGCCCTCTCTCTCCGAGGCCATGGAGAAGATTTTAACTTACATCATGATATGAAACAAGCCAAGCATTCTATTTTCATTTCCATCACAAAGAAACCCATTTCAATAGCAAATCTGTCTCCCTTTAGAGCAGCTCTTCTATCTGCACCAAATGCCAATAAATCACTCTGTGCTTGACTATTCCGGTGCACAGCACATCCCGAAGGAAGTTTAGGGTTTCAAGTCAAGACATCTTTGTCCATGACCTCAAGGCTCTCGCGGATCCCAGGTGGAACCCAGCTCATGAGTTTGCTTCTCACTTTCAGCCTCCCAGGCAATATCTGCTGCTTCCAGTGTTTCATTGCCTTGCTTACAAAATGCAGATATGTTTAGGTGACAGGCAGGGGCCTTGCTCCCACCCAGCAAGGCCTGTGCCTCTTTTGAAGGCACTGACAGCGTATTACAGATACTTGGTCACCACCTCCCACAGCAAGACAAGAATCTCTGGGCTTTCCATCCCAGGCAGGGGCCTGCAGGGACCCCGCTCAGCAGCTCAGAGTTGCTTCAGACTGTTCAAAATTGTCTTCAGCTGCAGCATCCTCCCAAGGGCTGCAGCAGCAGCTGGGGCTTGCCAGAGTTCACAGACGGTTTAAGCCTCCCTCCTGGCCGGCCTCAGCTACATCCCAGGCGTGCTCCTCCATGGAAGGCACAGCAAGAGGGTGCTGCAGGGGCCAGGCTCCTGAAGCTCAGGGATACTGAGGAATTCCCTCGTGCAAGGCAATGGATGTGAGCTAGGGATCTGGCTCAGCACTGCTTCTTTCAGATAGGGATTCTCCCCCCACACACGCTGCTCTCATTAAAGGAAAGTTGCCATGTGTTAGATAACCCTCAACTATCAGCGATATGGAACAGTGGGAAGCATTTCCTTCAGATGACTGCATACTGTGAACTTTACTTAGGTTTTAAAAATTCCATGTCAAGCAGCTTCCCTCAAAATGCACAGATGTCCATTTGTGCAGCTCAGGGGGTGAAAAGTTCCTGCATATTCCGGGAATACAGCTACTTGTCTGCACATCCATGGATTTTGGAAGCAGTACTGGCTTCATCTGTTTCCAAAGGCTGAGTTCACACTGTATTGTAACAGACCATTTCAGTAGGTCAAAGTGAACAAGAACTCAGGGTCTGGGAGGAAGATCCCTAACGGGGGCTCTCAGAATCTGCTGTTGTTTTCAGCTGCAGCCTTGTTATTCAGAGCCCTGCCAGCACCAGCAGCTCCTGCCCACAGAAGGGTTAGCAATTTGATTTTTGGCCATTTTTACAAAGCACACGGTTCCCATTCTGCAGCCCACGTTCTGCTTTTGTTCATTGTCATTAAAACTTCACTAACAACAGGCAGGGTGTAAATGAATGGAGACTCTGCTCCCCTCTTCTGTTTCCTGAACTCCAGCCAATATCATCACATTTCATGCATCCTGAATAAAATCATAAATCCTTCCCCATGGGGAGCAGGGTGTTCCCCTTGGAAGTTGGCCTGCAGTTCCAAACCACTTCAGGAATATAGGCCAGGTTTCTAGAACCAAAACGGAGGCATGTCTGACTTTTTACTAATACATAACTTTAGCTTCCTTTTCTTTGAAAACAATGCTTTGTATGCTTTTAAAATAATATTCCCTTCTGAATCTATACACTTAAAATGTGCACAGCTGAGCTGCCAGATGCTATAAATTGTCCCAGCACAACTGGAAATAAGGAATCTATTCAGTCTTATGCAGGGGGAGGATATGCAGAATTTCAAACCCTGACTTATGCTCTTGTTGGAGATTAGTTGGGTCTGACCTTTATGATACATTAAAATACTTCTGTTTTTTCTCACAATTATCATCATTAATCTTCTCCTGGATGCTATAGCCCATGGTATATTCATTTATTAGTGAAATTAAATTTCAAGAGGGAGAACACTTGGGTAAAACATCCTCAGGCTTTGGGGTATTCTGAGGGAAATCATGTGTATAAATGATCTCTTTTTTTTCTGTATATATATGAACTTTCCCCAGAAAATAAAGAGGCAGCTACTTCACTGAAATTCTGGTAATTATCTTCATAACGTGAAAGTAATGATCTATTATGGCCCATAAAATAAGTGAAGTCCAGTAAATAAACAGTTCTTGCCAGAAGTCAGCATGTTTTTCTAAAACCTTTACTTGCTGGGTTTTCACTGATTCAGTGCAGCAGGTTCATTAAGTCATTAAATCCCTTCTGTGCATTAAAGATCTGCTGTTCCTGGCACACACTGGCACTATGTGCACATTGGGAAATTCCCATCTCTCTGTCCAGGAATATCTGTTTCCTTTTCAGCTTGCACTGCAAACTCAGCACAGCAATCTGCATTCATGCCCATCAGTGATTAGTGCCAGCCATCTCATTCAAGAATAGAATTGTTTTAAACTAGAGAAAATTTCTCCATCATATTTTAACTTCTTTGTCTTTTTTTTTTTTTTTTTTCCCCATAAACTGGATGTGAAAGGAAATGCTAAAGCATTGCAGAATCTATCTTATTATAATTCAAAAATAGAAACCCAGTTGTAGCTGTCTCACATGATGAGGCCTGGACTTTGTGTTTCACTATTGCACAAGAATAGATTTAGCATGTTTAGGATCAGGAAATTGAAAAAGCAGTTTAAAATCATTGTGCACCAAGCCTAAAGCTCCACCAGATGCAGGAGGGTCAGACTCAAATTATTTGACCTATTTTAGGATTCTTATGTGCCCTGAATGACAATTCTCCCGGCTGAGGATTTTCCAGCTTCTGCCACAGGACTCAATTAAACAAACATCAGCCAGCCTCTGACCCCAGCACGCCTCTTTAATGCTCACATTACTTGCCCATCCATAAGGCAGACAACTCTCAGGCCACAGTTGCCACAGTAACTTGGATAAGGTGCCACGGAGAAAACTGCAAAACTTATGTCATACAAGCAGCACAACCTGAAGAACACTTCCACCTGGTCTCAAAAATAAATTGGAATTATTTGCTATGTCACAGTATCCCATAATCAGCTTCACTAAAATCCATAGGAAAACATGTTGACATTTTAGTAACACTGCTGGGAAGCAATGACATAGATGGGATAGACTTAGGAAAGCTGTTTCCAGAGTAGCTGCCTGCAACAAGTTCATTCAAACAAATCTCATTTCTCATTAAGCTCTATAACAGGGTCAGTAGCATTTGAAGGACTGAGGTGTAATTGTCATGAGTATGATATCCCTTGTGTTCTGTGAAGGAAGGGAAAATGATTGAGGTTATCCACCATTACAGTAAAATGTGATGCCTGGTTTTAAAAGTATTTCACACTCACTCTTTTCCTGGCTCTCTCTACTTGGCACATCTCTGAACTGTGGGGGTGGTTTTATTGCTTCCTGGCCATAAATGAGAAAGCAAAGTCATTTTTAAAAATCAATTACCTGTAAAATGCAGTGTCAGAGATTAATATTTTTTCCCTCTTTAATTACTAAGGGGAGTTAAAATAATTTGCTCTAAACATAGTTTCTGTGGAAACACCAGATGTCTGTCAGGGTCATTATCAGTCACAGGAACTCCACGGAACAAAAACAAAGGTTACTTAGTTGTGGTGTATTTTGGAAAAACTGTCAATAGTTTAAAATCACCTTAGCACTGGTATGCACATCTGATGATGCCCACAAGGTTGTCCCCAGGGAGAAAAATCACTGTCTGCTCCCTGGCTGGGGTCCAGCTGGTGATCACAATACTCTTTGCATATCATTTACATATCTTTACATACATCTATATAGATACCTCTGTATATCCTGATGTAAAGGAGACAGATTCACTCTCCACATACCAAAAGCTCTCCTCATTTTAGAAACTCAGGTTACAGTCTGCAGGGAAGAACATATTGTAGCAGAATGTGGAAACCAACCTCAAGAAGCCCAGCCAAACTGAAATCAAACTATAAAGGTCTGTGTCAAATAAACATCACAGAAGACTCCAGAGATGAAAGAACCTCTACATTCCCATCTCAGAGCAAAGGGGTAAAAGAAGGAGGAGGATACCAAAAGATGCAAGCCTGTGCTCTTCCAGAAGGAATGTGAGCCAGCATTGCCTCCTGTGAGGGTCTGTGGATTATTTACCACAGTCTAGCTAGCCCTTAAACAACACAAGAGCCTTGCACTAGACACATGATGAATTTTCCCTCTCGAGTAGGCTACTTGAGCTACACTCTTGTGGTTTTTGAAACAAGGAAAACACTCCAGGAAAGAACAGTGTAAACCATATCTCAAATTTAAATATTTATATTTTCTATATATTGCACTTGAGATTCAGGCTGCATATAAACCACAGATTTTGGAGAGAAATTAGATAGTTACAGTTGGGAAATCACAGAATTTAGTGAACATTGAAGAGCTGTTTCATATTATTTAATCTCATCTTTAAAAGAAAAACTGCATTACACTGACTGACAGAGATTATAATGCTCAGGCTTAAGGGAAGAGAAGATGATAGGGCTCTTATATTTACTCTTAAGTGAATCTGCAGCCAAGTGCTCTAAGGAAAACACTGTAAGTCAACTCAGCATCTGCAAGATCAATATAATTCTTTAAGAGGAAAAAGTTCTCTATTTAACTTATTTTCTCCCACAGGGGACTGTGTCAGACTGTTGCAGGAAGCAGTAAATTGCAGAGTTTGTGGACTCCGCTCAGGCACAACAAGAAATCATTGTAATTCAAGTGATGAAGTCAAAAATAAAGGAATCCAGTAGAAAGTAGTTTTCATATTCTGAATTGGAGCTAAAGTTGTGGCCTCAAACTGTGTCAAATAATCCACACTGCTTGCGACCCAGACTTGCATAGGCTGAAGCACCAAGCTGAATATCCAGTCCTTACAGTCTGTAATGAGTTGAAGAGTAAAAAACACTTTTCTTGTTTCTGTGAAATATTTCAGGACTCCAGGAAAGCTTCCTGATAGGAGACCCCTAATCCTGAGTCATGGCTGAATTCACATTCAATTGGTGTGGGTATGGCAAAGCTCTTAACTCACTCCCAATTCATGCACAGGAAGAAGAACTGTGGGAGAAAAGCAATATCTGGACAGAGAAAAGAATCATAAAAATGCTGAAACCATCTTAAAGTCACAGGCACATCATCACCCTTCCCCAGCAGAGGGATTGGTAACACATTAACGAAGAGGAGTTTGAAGAACAGCATTGAAGAAGAATATGGGATAGCCATTCCCCCTGGATAGTTGAGATGAGCTTGTTGGAAAAAATGAGATTATCAATAGGGACTGAAAAACTGGATGGAGACATCACGAGACTGAGCAGCAGAGGGGGAAGGAAGGACATTCAGACTGAGGACAAGGACATGGAGGGAAAGGAGAGGTACTCAAAACTATGTTCTAGGAGTGCAGTCTTGGCAACCACACTCTGGGGAAGCTGCTCAAGGGAGGACTGTAGTTGTCATGCACAAGACATGAGGAAAAGCCCAGTCAAATACTTTAGTAGGATAAAAACTGCCCTATCATTGAGTTAATGTGAAACAGAACCAGCAAAAATTACAACACAGGCATAGGTCACACTGAAGACAGAAGTCAGATTACGGCTGACAGGTTAGACCATAGCAATATGTACTCTGATTAAGAAAGGAAATACTCTTCAGCATGGAATTGAGAGAATGCATCATTTGGCCTTTTTTTTTTTTTTTAAATGTTAGCATGGAGTACTTGATAACTGCTGTGAAAATTTCCTGGCATGAACTTAAGTTGCATGATGAATGTTTAGCTTAACTAAATCATCTTCAGAGAAAAATTAGAGATAATGGCCAAATCCCTGGGGAATTAGTTGATTTGATAACTTTCTGTATAGTGTCATGATTCTAATGTCTGATATCTCAGTGCTACAGGAGGTCAAATGACTGAAAGCAGCTGCTGCCTGCTTCCCCATGAATGTGGAAATCCTCCCTTTGCCATAGACTTAACTTCCCACTTCTTGCTGTGAAGCTAACTGAGCTGGCCAGAAGACAAGAATTCCTCATGAAAAACACTGAGGTTTTGGCATTTGCCATTCAGAAGAAAAAAGAAGGGATTTCAAAATATTTCACCACAGGGAGAAGAATGTCTGTGAATTACTCCAGAGCAGCACTGAAAGAACTCGTCCAGTGGTGATTCAAGTCTGCTCTCCTCAATTTCTGTAGCTGACTTTTCAAAGAAAGAGGGGAAAACATCCAAATCTTCTTTTTGGATTCAGCTGTTCCTCCGAATAAAATTAAAATAGGAGGCTGAATGTTTCCTTCTCTTTTAATGAGAGGTCATTATCTACGCATTCCTGAGATAAACTATGGGAAACATACAGCAGGGTGATTTCCAACTGAATCAACGAGGATGAAAGATGATGAGAAAAGTTTTTGTATCTAGTGTACAGAGCATAACATCAGCTAAAGGCTGCACAAACTGCCACATGACTTAATACCAGACATAGAATCATTTAGGTTGGAAAAGACCTCTCAGACCATTGAGTCCAGCTATTAACCCAGCACTGCCAAGTCCAGCACTAAGCCATGTCCCCAGGTGCCACATAGTGAGGCACAAGTGGCCACTGAATACAAACATGTCATGTACAGCTGCCAGAGGAGCTGAGGCAGGGGCAGGACACCCAAATGCCATGCAGTCACCAGGTCAGCAGCTAACACTGTGCTGGCTCCTGTGTAACTTGGTACTCAGCTCATGCTGCTGCCCAGGGGCTGAAACCAATCATGCCCTGGTTAATCTGCCTTGAGTAACTGCAGCTGGTGGTCCAGAAGAAAATGACTGAAATTAATCTGCAGCATCTCATAATAAAGGTTACCGTTATCCAGCAAGGAGTGTCCTGGGGCTGGCCCTGCCCAGTGTTCCCAGAGACTCTCAGGAATGCACAGGAGGAGGAAGCTTTCCATTTAAATACCTTCCGAATGTTTTCATGCTTCACATCCTCCTCCTCTCCTTTTCCCAGCCACCCTGTTCTCACAGAAATTGAGACTCTCCAGCGAGACTTGCTTATTTGCCTGGATATTTTTCTGGATAAATTTGCCTCATGGTTATATGGATAAGACATTTTCTTGTTAAATTCAGTCTTTGGAAGGATCTGCAGTAAAAATGAGGTTGCTTTTTTTCACTATACACCTAACTGGCTAATTTCTGCATGCTGTTTAAGTCCAGGACATAGAATAATATATGTGGTTTAATAAGGTTACATAAAAGTTATAAATGCCTTGTGTAAGTATTTGACTTGTTCATAGTCAATGAGAACTGTTTGTACTCGTAAGGCAAGCAAGATTTATCCTGTAATGGGTAATCCTTTCTTCATTTAATAAATAATCCTTTATTTACTTTTCCTCAGTTCTCAAAGTCAGTCTTCAGAACCTAAAAAAAACAACCCATGACCTCATTACCTTCTCCCCTCATGGTGCTGGAAGCCTAGGGATGACTGAGCTTATGTTAACATGCTTGCAAGTAACCAGTCAGCCTTTTTTTCCCTCTCCTTTGAAACAGCCCTTTCTACGAAGGCCATTCTGAGAACTGCCATGATGTTCCATAACACAGAAACCTCATGGGGCAGGATTGGAGGGGAAAAAATTAATTTCAAAACCTAGCATGAATTCTAGGATTAATTGCCAGGACTACCACTTGGTGTTTGTGTTTCACCAGGCTTTGGTTTAGTGTGACTTAAAGTCTTTCTGATTTCAAATTTGAAACCTCCCTGCTGCATGTCAGCACCATTTCCTAATCAGCTCCTTCAGCTTTGAGAAGTCTGCTGTAAAGTGAAAGAAATTCTGCCTGGACTAAAAGATTTCCTATCCAGATGAAAGCCCCTAAAACAAAGCAACAGCACTTTGCAATATGTCATCATAAATATTGGCATGATTTATTTCAAAGTGCTTACTAAAATTAGGCTTCTAATCCCATGCTGAAGCATTTAAATCAATGTCAACCTTTTCCAAAATGGCAAGTATTCAACCAGTATTCCCTGAAATATATGGTGGTTTTGGTGACCAGCTCTTTTATATGTCAGGCTATTAATTTATGCAGCTATCTTTCAGCATCCAATGTTGCTTGACCCATATTTCAAAGATGTCTTATAAGTGCTGGAGAAGGAAGAATTTTTAATCCTGGCAACACCACAGTGGTTATTATCAATGATTTTAATCCTGGCAACACCACAGTGGTTATTATCAATGATTTAGTAATAATGTTGTTGTGAAACAGATCATAAGATGATGGTGTTTAAAATGGGACAAAATAACTCGTAAGGCCCCTTTTCTTTTTGGTAAACTATGTATGGTGCTGCCTGTATTCCAGTTCCTGTAGCATGCTTCCTACCATCTGTTTTCCATTCTTCTTTAATTTCCATTCATGCCCTTTGGCCTATTCCCTGTGCTCAGAAGAAAACAGTAATTAAAGTTGACATTATCTCTTGTGTCTTTTCCAGACTACATAAATTGAAGACATTTAATTTTTTCTTTAATGTCCTTATAAGTTGTCTTGTATCTTTTACTACAAGATCAATCTTACTGTTATTTTTTGAGGACCTTAAGGGCTGTCAAGTAGTTACCAGTTACAGACTCTTGTCAATCACAGTAATGAAGAGGTTTGATTTTCACTGCATCTGATTTACATCATTTCATTAGCACAGGTTTCAGTGAATATCCTTGTCCTTGATAGGCTGCAAAAATTATCTATAAGAATACAGAGCAATTTAAGACTTGCACTGTGTTTACAGCAAGCTCCTCACACGTCAATACCCACGAGGTGAAATTCAGTATGTGCATCATTTTTGTCCCACAAACTCAGAATGTTTGTTTTCCCTCACACCTACAGACAAAAACATCTTCTCATTGCTCAGAATAAATGGTGCACCAAAAAAAAAGCTGTTGGCCTTTAAATTGTTGTACACTGAAAAGTGCAATTGTCTTGAGTAATCCTGGACCTGCTTTTACCAAAATCAAGCCATATTTCATGACAATGGCACCAAAGCCCTAAAATACAGCCTTTCTTTGACACTGGAGTTGTGTTATGACCACAGTCCTGTGTTCTGTGGCTGCCTTTTTGGGAGTCATATATTTGAAATTTGACATTTATATATAAATCACCTCTAGGGAAAGGGAAATTGGGCTTTTAAAATCATATATATGAACTCTTAAATTATTTCCTCAGTAAAAATAGCTCCAGATAATGCACAGATAATACACAGCACACATGACATGACATGTGTTTGCTGTACACCAAATAGTTAAGTGAAAACACCTGGGAGATGATGCCCTCATACCAGCCTTAATAAAAGATAAATAGAAATTTAGAATCCAGATGTTAGCGCCACAAATACGTATGAAAGATTTGCCTTTTAATTCATGCATATCTGTGTGCCACAAAATACTTCAGAACCCATAAACACCACACAAAAAAAAATTAAGAAATTGTGTCTTTAAAAGGAGGTACAAAAATTATATACAATTAATATTAAAGAGAAAATGCTGTGCTATGTAATACTCCTGTCATTAATGGAATCATCCTTTGGACGGAGTTATACAGAATTATACACATTATATATGCATGAATATGTGTTTTCTTATTGATTTTGTATAGTTGCTTTGTATTTACATACATTACCACAGTATATGGTAATGGACTTGGTGCCTTCCTCAATATCACTTTCCTTTAGCAAAATAAACTTCAGGTTTGTTTGACATTTATGAAAAAAACTCACAAAACAAATAAAACCAACAAACCTCCCAAAACAGGTTGAACAAATCAAGCTGTAATGCCATTTGTTTAATCCTCTGTGCCAATTTCAAACAGCTGGATAGAAAAATTAGTGCATTTTAAAACACAGAGATTTGCTGTACTTCAGTTCAGCACAGTGTAACTGTTGTTGGCAGGAACAAGAGGCAGCTTGGTGGAAAACATAAGGATAAAAACCAGCAGTGGGCTTGGGACTGGAGTCTTCACATGTCTGACAAAAATGCTGATTCCAGTGAAGCTGCTACAACACTCAAAGCACCACACACCAGTGAGTGCTGTGCCAAAGATACAATAACCAAAACCAGTGTAATCAAATATTCTAAAAGAAGTAAAAATATTTTAAAATTTTTAATACCAATCTACTATGTGCAGTTTCCCAGTATAGAGGTAAGGATATTATTTTGAGGCTACTATGTTACAGCTGGTCCCAAAGCCACTTGATACTGGTTATTTGCTATTTCTGAAACACCATGAAAAACTGTCAATATAAATCTTTACTTAAGAAAAAGCTTCATTCGTATTTTGAAAGGGTTTTTTTCTAGTTTCTGGATAGTGAAGTGTGAAACAAAATTAATCTTCAATGTAGGGCATGATGAGTTTTTTAGCTTGCTAAAAAATGGGAGGGCTTGCCATCAGCCTTTCTTCTTCCTTTTCAGAAGTCTAAAGAGAAATATTTAGCTACTGGAACCAAGTTCCTTATTTCCACATTCATCCTGTTGCCCAGTGTCATATCCTCTGCATATTTCATCTTTCCTCCCACTTATTCAAGGATATGGTGAACAACATTGATATCTCCACTCTGATTACAGCGCAGAGTGAATTCCCTTCAAACACAAATTAGTGCTACACAGAATGAGGATGTGTTTAACTTCCTAGAAATGCAGCTTGTTTCTGCAATATTCATTGCATCCAGATCAATAAATCATTCAAATCCTGCGGGACTTCAACTTCCCAAGGTGCAGAGGTCAAGCTACAGTGGAACTAGCAGATATCAGTTTCACACAGATGTGCAATTAGAACATCTGTTTGTGTCTTCTCTACCTATTAAGATGTTTGTTCTGTTAATTGTAAGCAAAACATAAGTAGCCATTGTGTTTTTGTTTTTGTTCTCACATGGGGAACTTTGCATCCTATATTCTACTTAAACAAGCTGTCAGCACAGCTCTTAGTCACTG
This sequence comes from Oenanthe melanoleuca, assembly GCF_029582105.1. NCBI lineage: Eukaryota > Metazoa > Chordata > Aves > Passeriformes > Muscicapidae > Oenanthe > Oenanthe melanoleuca. Next base: position 4,914,291 of record NC_079337.1, on the reverse strand, counting down.
CTGTATTTTTCATAGGGTGTGTCAAGCTTTGTAAAATTTTCAGCTCACAGACGCTCCTTACAACAACGAACACCTACATCTGTGCTCAGTCAGAGTTTGGGAGCAGTTTGCACATTCTCATCAGAACACTTGCACCCTGCCAGCATTTGCATCACACAGAGTGGAAAGTGCTGTCAATGAAACACTATCCACGGTGGTAGGAGCCCGGGAATCTACTCATGCAGCACAAATATTTGCAGGACGGAGGTATTACGAGGCAGAGGAAGCAACACAACTGGAACACCAGACTCAGAGTCCAGAGTCTTTTCCAAACTTCTGTTTACTTATGACAGGATCTTGGCATACTCTTTAAGTTGCCTTTGTCTCTGTCCCCCTGTCCATCTCTGCAAAACAAGTTAAGATCCAGAGATGAGAACCAGTTTTTCTAAGAGCTAAGCTCATTATTATTGCTCCTTTGGGGGCAAAACTCCCTTACTAAAGAGGATTAGGATACCAATTGTCACTTATTAGAGCTAACAACATGTAAACTGCACAAACTCATGTGCTTCTGCTACTTCTGTTGTTGAGAAATAACAGCAGTCTTAAAAAGATGCACAGTCCAACCCTTTGAATGGAAACTTCCATGGCCTTTCTTGCATTAATGCTGACCTCAGGTGCCCAAGGCAACAAGAGATCCTCCTCCCTCTGGTATCACTACCCACTTGGGAAGGTACCAGACTGATGGAATCTTTGTTTGCCAAGAGCAGACTTATAAATTATCTTCTCCTTCACCTGCCCTCTTAAAAGTATAAGTATTATTTTTCAACCAATTATTTCTCAAATGCATAATCATTAGAAATGTCAGTAAAATAATAACTCGAGGGTGCTTCCTGTTAAATTTCTTAATAACCACATCCTCTGCTAATAAACACCTAGGCCTTTGGCCTCAAGTTTATTTAGCCCAGGATATGGGTATTATTACCTCATTAAGAAGAAACACCCTCAAGATATTATTTAAGTACCTCCAGAAGGAAAAACAGCTGAATGAAAAGGATGTATAGGCCAGCTGTTTAAAATTCACTGGGTAAAGCAATTTTACATGTAAGTCGCCAAAAATTAGGTTTACATTGGATGAAAAGATACTTATTTCTAATATGATAGCATGGAGTTACCTGTGTGTTTTCAGGAAGAAGCTGAACATATGGGAGTGTTAAGGAAAGGCCCTGATTTAAATTCCCTGGGCATTGAGTATTTAGCAATACAATGATAATTTCTGGCTTTGATATATTCCATTTCTGCTGTTATGTTGTAAAATATTGGTGATACTTTGCCTGACTTTTCCACTTCAGAAAAGGCAACTTTTAAATGAAATGTGATGAAACACATTTAAATGAAATGAAACTGTTCCTATAGCACTATTTCTTCAGCTCATGTATTTTAATCTCAGCATGTGGGCAAATTTTTGTAGACTCCATAGCTGGGATATTCTTTTGACTAGAAACCAATTGAAAATAAAAGCTTAGCTATGTTTACAGGAACAATTTATATCTTTAAATAGTGCAGAATCTCTTCATATATTACTAGATAGGCATTTTTTCAAAACAGCAGTATGTGTGTGTGTATACATAGGTAATACACCTTCCACTGTCCCAGGCTGCCCCACTTCCAGGGATGGGGCATCCACAACTTCTCTGGGCAATCTGTATCAAAGTCTCATCACCCTCCATGTGGAAGAATTTCTTCCTAACATCTAATAAACCTACTCTTTTTCAGTTTGAAGTTTCTCAGTTTGTTCCCTTGTCCTGTCATTACATGCCCTTGCAATCACTGAGATGCTCAAAATTCACTGTCAGCCACTTCTCTCTCTGGAATTTTTTATTGTTTCCTGCCTTTGAGTCAAACAATAAGCATCTCTCTTTTATTTTTTTTCCTTTATTTCAATAAAAACTGGTGAAATACAGAAAAAGCCACATCTTGGCTCTCCTACTGTACCTTTATCTTTGCTCACTAGACTCTCAGTCCTCAAACTGTAGAACAAGGAATGAGCCAGCACAAGAAGTGGTAGTGGAATCAAACACTGAAATTGGGCTTTTAGATAATGAGCTGATGTTTTCTGTCTCAAAAAAACTGCAGAACAGAAAAACAACTCCCCCCTTCTGTCTCCCTACATGCCCATTTTGGGAATGTGTACAATAAACAACTTCAGCTTTTCTTGCAGCATCAGAACATTGACCTCCCAGCAGAGCAGTGGTGATGGAACTAAAACATGTCCAGAGCCAGATGAAGCTGCTGGGTTTCCTACCTGAGCTTTTCCCTGCCTGAGCAGCACCCACCTCTGGCACCTCCTGGCCAGCATACCAGAGCCCTGAAGGAATGGCATGTTTGTAAACTAAACAGGAAAGAGGAATAAGCCAGACACTTACATCACCTGACAGATGTCTTTCTCAAGCATGTAAGTTCATTTAAGGATTTTCCATGGCATGTGTTGACTCAAATCAATAAATAAATGAAAAAGCAAATAAAGAAAGGGGAAGAGGGAGGAGAAGAAAGGAAGAGAGAAAAGAATGAGAGAAAGGGAGAGAACGGGTGTCATGCTCAACATGTTTTGCACCCTGTAAAAAGGAATTAAGTGACTTGGGCTCCCTGCCCCCCCCTTCTGCCTTTATGTCTGGAAGTGAGTCCTTCTGAAACACTATCGCTACTGGCAGCACAGCAACACATAATAACATGGTAGCGACACATAAAACTGTCAGTCTTCAATGGAAATGGATGGTTAGGCTGAGGGGGTAAACAGACTAAATCAATTTGAACATGCATGTTAAGGACTGTGAAAGGGCAGAGTTTAGTGCAGCTAAGCTGGAAAACATTTGTCTCTGTCTCGTTGTATTTCCCTGCCATTCAGCGGCATCCACCCACAGGCCTCTCGCTTGGCTCCAGTCAGACTCCACGGCTGATTAATGGCAGCTGGAGGTGTCCAGTAATTTCCTCACCTAATAATAAACTACAACCCAAAACAGGGGTTCCCCTCAGGCCCACATTTAACACAGCTCTCCTTACTACCAGGAGAAAGCCAATTATCCCGTGTCTGCTCTCATCTTTGAGACAGTGTGCATTTAAGTGGCTTTGAGAGGTTGTGTGGTTGGCTTTGGGCACATCATCTTTGTCTGTAGCAGGGGAAACAGAGCTCAGAGAGGATCTGCATCACTCTTCTACAGGGATCATTCAGGAGGGAAGAAAAAAGTGAGGGGGAATGTCATTTTGGTAATGGGAAAACAGTCTCTCCTCCAACAAATCTTAACACCAACATGACCTTAAAAACAGAGGGACTTTTTTTGTCTTATCCTAATCCCAGGGTCACCAACACACACAATTATGATTTCAGTGGCTGAGGCTTAAACAATCAGTCTGGCTCACCACTTCCTACCCAAGGGTGCCCAATAAAACATTTTATATGAAGACACATCCTCAACAAGAACTTTTCCAGATTTTGTTAGCAATTAAAGCAAAGCCTTGTTACTGAAAGAGTTGCATGGATTTGTGTACTCAGTATTAAGGCTACAAAGACAGTATTGTCTACATGGGATATCAGATTAATTACATAGTATCACCCTTACATTAGTAACTTACTGGTTTTATAATCAATCATTTATACAACATGGGGAAATTTTTTTATGTTATTTTTAGGTAGGTAACCTCTCAATTTCTGTACAGTTACCTGTGCGAATAAGGGATGCAGATTTAGCTGTAGATAATTGATAGTAGTATCGAGAGCATGAAATACCTTATCAATCTTTTAACTGAAAGGAATTTAATATATAAACGTGTGCAAAATACAGGATTATTCCTTGTGCACCTAGAATACCCCCTTAAAGCTCAGTCCTCCACATTACAATACAATGAATACAAAAAATACTGGAATAACATTCAGTTTCTACTCTCCTGAAACAAGAAGATGGGAAAGCTGAGTATCCCAGTTGTTTTGGTGAATGGACAATTGCAAGCAATGTAAATGCCAATATTTTTGCAGCAGTACTTCCTTACTATAGGAACAGGATACACTGGGTGCCAAAAAGGAAGTAAATCCTGTCCCATACTGTTTGACAGGTTCTATTAATACCTGCAATTCGTGACGTCTGTCAAATTTTGAAAAGCAAAAATGCACATGCCTATGTGCACATGAATGTGCCTCTCCATGGGAACAAATCTAATTAACATGTGGACACTGAGGGAAGAATGACAGACACACACAGACCATTGCTGGCAGTGTCTGGTCACACAGGCAACTGCTGGCATTAGGGGATTAAAAGGTAATATAATGATTTCTTCAAAAGTCTTGAGACAGCTTGGGAGGAAACTGATTTTCCAGACATCTGTGCAAATGGATTTTCCATTCTCTTCAAAGGTTTTTTCCTATCCCTCCCCTATCTTCCCTCCCTGAGGCACAGATCATCAGGAAGAAATTTAAAACAGTTCTGGACATTGTTTTTATGTTATCCCTTCTACAGAGAGATAATGTCACTTCTGCCACAGATGTCACTACCTATAACTTTGCACTATACTAGAAACTGAATTAAGAAAAAACAGTGAACAAGAACAAAAGTAGATATGAAAGAAAATACAATTAGGGACTGGTGGTTTTAATAATGTTAAAGCCATTCCACTGGAGGTGCTGTACTAACCGGTAAATTATAAGAAAGGCCAACTTCAAGAAAAGCTTTTTCAAGTGGGAGAGATGAAATTGTGCTTACATTTGTCTTAGGAACAAGCAACCATGATTCACATCACACAGCTAAATGGCCTCCTAATACAAATTGCAATAGCCCCATTTTAAGTTCCAGAAGGACTCACATCTAATTAGCAAATGAGCTGTATAATTAGCATCAGCCAGATGATAACTCAGCCTAATGAATGCTCTAACATTGCCAACAATATACAATTGTGGTGACTTGTTATGAGCACTTACAATATGATGTTTTAAGTTAAAGAGCAATAAATATTGTTTTCTATAGATTCATCATATGTTTGACATGTTTCTGTGTCACCTTTGCAATGGCAGTTGCCTCAGTTCTGTTCTCAGGATTCTCAGACTAGTTTCCCACCTGAGTTTCACAAAGGAACTTTGCACATAGATCACATTCTGTTCATTTCAATGGAAAATTTTGTTTGTAAATGTATAACTTCTTCTTCATAACAATTATTAGAAGTTATTAGTAGGGAGAAGCGTTTTTTTTCCTGTATGCACTATCTTAAGAAATTGCAGGCTTGTTGTGTGTTTCAGGGTCAATAGTAGTCAGGCAATTAAAAAGATAAAAAGTGATAGAGAAAATTAGCTTTGTAAAGAGTTTCTGTCCATTCAACAGTCTGTGAGGCAATAAAGCACAAATAAGGCAGAGCTCTAGAATTGTCCTGCACAGTGGCTATGAATCTGAGATATTATCAATGATATTTCCTGCAGTCTTGTTTAAAAAGGGGGAAAAGGCTAAAAAAAACAACCCCAACTTTTTCCCACAAAGATTCCAGTTATTTTCTTTATTACCAGTAGTATTTATATGACTAAAATACTCCCAAATGCAAAACTTGCAGTAAAAGTTCTGGCCTGTTAATCTTACATACACTGGGACAGCTCTGCAAGAGCTGCACATAAAATTCAGGCCTGATTTACTTTCCTCTCCAACTTCACCATTTCCTGGATTTATAAAATATCATGTTTTTATGAAATTAATTAAGTCAGATCACAGCTGCCTGTGACTGTGTACCACAGAAAACATGGATGCAACTACCACCACCCCCATGTATTTTGGAGAACAAGAACATGCAGTTATTACTTCTAATCAGACAACATTACTCATCAGTGCATAAGTGAGCCCAAAATTAAGCACAATCATATCTGTAGCTGATTTGATAGGCTATGGAAGTCCTCCCTATAAACAAGTAACAGTTTATAGGAACAGTAACATCATCCACTACACCAACTGCTGTTTTGGTAAAAAAAATCCTTCCAGACACAAAAGCCCTTAAGATCTTGTGAGGGTTTTTTACCCAAAAAAAAAAAATCTATCCAAACTAATAAAATCTGCTTCTCCCTTCTAATCTTTCCCCCACAATATCCTTTAAACACCATAGCTGTAACAACACTGTGCTTTTCTATACATCTTCTGTCTCCCTCTTCTCTATGAAATGAAATATAAGCTTCAGGTCTGCAAAAAAATCGTTGTAAAGCCACTACTGCACCCACATTCAAATCCCTTCTGAAACATCTCTTTTGCCACAAGGACTGCTAAAAACAAAGATTACTGATGTGCTGTGACAGCTGCTCTGCCTCTCCCTGTATTTCAACTGTTGGTTACAAAAAGCCTGAAGAAATTGTTTTTCCATCATTCTTTTTTTTGGTTTTACATCTGGCCCAACAGGCCTCTGGTTCATGACCTAGGTTTCTAAGCAAAATAATCAAACAAATAAATAATACTGTAAAAAAAAAATAAATAAAGGTAGTCTGTGTGTGAGCTGTGGAGTCCACACATAGACTATGTCTCATATGATTTGAATCTTTTTAAGGAAAAAAAAAAAACAGCTTAAATTAAAGACTTCTTTTATCAGAATCCTGCATGCTTCCAAAAGGAGGAACAAACTTTAAAAGGCAATGACACAAAAATAAAATCGATTTCCTTTAGGGAAATGTTGTATGAACCTCAGTTGCAGTGCAGTCCTTTATTCTTCAGGTTACACATTCAGACTGTTCAAGAAAATTGTCTTCACCTTCAGCAGAAAAACACATGCACTGCTCTTGAGATTTTTCCCCACAAAAGAGCCTTTTACTTCAAACTTGATCTAAGGTCAACCAGAATTTTTGATCAACTTTAATAAGCGCAGGGTTCCTGGACAATTTTAAAGGAATTACAGAGGAAGTGAACTTCAGTTTTAAGTAGTGTTTTCTCCTGACTCAGGAGAGCTGAGAGGTGACAAACCTTGGCATTGAGTTGCATCTGCCCCAAAGAGGGGTGCAGGCTTACATGGTTAGATCTGTGCAGTGAGGCTCCAGTTTACAAGGCAGCTTTTGAAGCCATCTCAAAGCTGGGCCCTGCTCACAAGGGACTGAGCTTTAATGACCTCCCCGACTCCTTCAAACGCATCTCCTGAGGCCACACCGCTCCCTCTGTGCCAAGATTACGTGTTCCCAGAGCACAGCCAGAGCCAGCAAAGTCCAGGAGAAAAAGAAAAGCTGCTCTCCTGTCAGAGCCTCGGCTTATCTCAGCAGCTCCCTATTTTTAACTCAATTGCAAACGATATCTGTGATCAAAGGGCCAGAACCCCTGGAGGAGCTTAGGCGAACAGCGTGGTGGCCGCAATTCTTCCTGATGATTTGTAAGCAGGAAAGGACTTTTGACATGAAAGACAGTTTAAACAGCACAAGAATAGTAATAAACCAGCTGTAAAATGCTTAACATTGCCCTTGAACTAATGCAAATTGTTCCAAACTATTTTCCTTTTCTTTCTTCTTTCTTTTCTCTTTTTTTCCCCCTTTTCTGCAGTCCCTGGGTGCCCCGCTGGGACATTTAAACAGTCACATGCTCACCGTACAAAAGCCTATATAAGTGGGGAAATACAGTGTACTAATGTGTTTAGAATAAGGGAACCAAACAACGGCCACAATTCAGATGTGCTGCCTTCCTCTCTTTTGTTTGAGAAAGTGTTCATTAATGACAAGCTTGTTTTGGATACTGACTGAGCGTCCAGACAGAAATGTTGAAGGGTAATTTATTGGCTTAAAATACTCAATTAAGCTATTGAACAGATAGTTTAAAAAGCGAGTAAAAGCCTGAATGTTCTGAAAGTAAATTAGTTGGGTCACTGAATATTTTAGATGTTTAGAAAACAGCAGAATTTACTGTCTGAGCTTCAGCAATATTAAAGAAGTGTTTACAGAAGTGATGTTTCAAGGGCATGCTCTCTCCTACAGAAATTACAAGAAAGTTACAGAGCCCATTAATGTAATTTTTAAAAGCACTATTTTCTTGTTCTTTTTTTTACCACATGAATGTAATGTAGACTTTAAATTTCAAGTAATGATACCTATCTTTATCACCAGCAATTAGTTATGATCATTAAGCAAGTTCCAATATGGAATAAAATAAAATAATATTGTAGTAATTAGAGATAGGAAAGATCAATGAGATCATCAGTTCTATTTCCAACATTTTTGAGTACTGGGATACCTCTGTAAGGTAGATTATATCAGCTTTTAGAAGAAAACAGTAGTAATTAGAAATTTTGATGTGCATGTATTCGTGTCTAATATATTAAAATTCTCTGCTACATCTGTTCACTTATTTCTACTTCTTCCTGGCAATGCTTGTTCCCTTAAAGCAAAACTTTCTTTTGAAGTTTTTAAAACTTTCTTCATTCCTCCCTACTGTTTCACAGGTCACTGTAAAGAACCTTATCAAGAAATTAAGTATATTGATCAAGCATGGTATATTTCAAAGAGCTCTAAGGTATACATTTAACTCAGATGGAAGAAAGTGGAATATAACTAAAATTTAAAAGCTTCATTCTAATCAACAGCCCTGATGGGGGCGTGGGGGGGGAGATGAAGGGCAAAGGCTCTGCTGCCACATGAAAAAGACACATTAGAAATAAAGAAATTAAAAACAGACAAGCAAATATTTTTATGTAGTTTTATCTGCAGTTAAAAGGTCTTCAAATTGAAGAACTTAAGTTTAAAATCAAGAAAGTTTGCCAATCCACCACTGTATTCATAACTTTATACTGTATTTTTAATTACAGGACAACCGGGCTTGGAAAATCCACGATTACATGCAACTTTACAACTTCTGTACACCAGTCTTCAATTTCCCTGATCTCCATTATTCATCAAATTAACTTCAGAACAGTGTGGTAACAAACACCATCATTTAAACTATTCAGGTGAGAAGCAGGAAGAGTGTGCTATGCATCCATCCATGGCCAGAAATACATAGGGTTTCTGAGCAGCCTAGGAAGTGCCCTCAGGAATTCATATCCCAGGACATCCAGCCGTATTTCTTCATCCTCTGGTGATTTCTCTGTCTGAGGATGACAGAATATGCACTCCTGCTAAATCTGAACAGCGTGGGAACCTCTTCAGCTCTTATTTCTGGGGATGTTGCAGCCATTCACTGACTATACCAAGCACACGGGTCTCAGAGTTGTTTAAACTAACATTGTTTGAGGTCCTGTGTGCAACCACAAAGCAAAGCATCTAAAATGTTCTCAGCTCCCAAATATGATGTCAATGAAATATAGCTGGTGAATATTTTCTGTTGAGGCTCACATTAGTGTTTCTTTAATTCAAGTGACCTCATACTCAGTAAAAATCCACTATTGTTCTATTTTATGTAAATTTTCAATTACTTAAGAAAAGCTGCAAGCATTTTACTGACTTTTGTTTTCTTCTTTTGCTTCCCATCATTTATATTTTATTGATACATGATGAAATAACTATTAAATCTGCAAAGATTTACAGCACCTCAACCAACAATCAGGGAAAAAGAACTGCCTGGCTTTGTTTCTCTTTTCCCTAAGACTAATTTCTGCAAGTGTTAGAGGTTAATAACACTTATTTCATCCATTGCTTGAATCTAATAAAAGCAGTGGGGCATAACATTCTGTAAAACCAGGCAATAGAGGAAATAACACTAATGTTAACCTCTAACATAAATGTAGTGGTAATTGCCCTGGTCTACTTTTAAAATGAATGCCTTTTGTAGTCTCCCAAGTGGCACTGAAAAAAACTCCCATGTTCTAGGCAGCCACAGGTTTCCCAGATGGAGAGCACTCCGTGCTGTCCATCCCTTGTCGTGCCATACTCCACCAAGATGTCACACAAAGGACTGACACATTATTACAGACACAGGAAGAGTGTCTCTAATATCCCTGGTAGCTGCCTTAAATGTGCATCTTTAAAATGTGTCAGAGACATCTTTCTGCCAGAAGAAAAGCATTTTGCCTACTTTTCTGCCCAAAATTTAAGCAGAATACATCAGCAGGCAAATGAGGTATTTTTTGTTGGTCCATAACGGCATAACCATTCTGTTTTACCCCAATACTATTTTGGTTTTAAATAAACTGTTTTTAAAATTGTCTCTTACGGTTTTCATGATAAACCTGTGTGCTTATAAATACTGAGTTTTTATAAATACTGTCATTATCTCATGTTTATTTATAAATACTGTCACCTCAAAGTCTCCACTGACCTGAAGGGGACAGCTCCAGTCTGTGTGTGCTGATACTTCATGTCGAAATTAGAATTTGACAAACATTCCCAGAATTATTCTCAGCAGTAATTTTAATTTCCAGTTGCTTTAAAGCAGGATAGGAAAGAACGTGACACTCACAGGTCAGGGCCATTACTCAGTAGCTTCTCACCTACAAATGTCCCCAGCTAATCCTGAGAATTATATTCCATTCTGTTGTACAAACACAGCTTCCAACTTACTCTCCATAGGAGCCCAGAACTCCCACATCCCAATCCAACAGGAATATCTTGGAGGCAAAAAGTCTCATGCAACAACACTGTGGAACTGGGTAGAGCCCAAAATACATCACTCCAACTCTTTGTACACTTCTTTGGTTTATTGTCCTTTGTATCACTGGAGTTTCCTAAACACTCAGGAGATAATGTTTGTTTGCAATGATGCTGTTGTAGCCTTCTGAGCCTCACCTACAGCTCTGAAGAAATGCTCTCCTATCCCTCCCTTGGGCTCTGAATGATTAAATAATGCTCCAATTTAGATAAATTCAAAAGTATCCTGCTGTTACCACATATTGAAATTCTGCAGAACAGTTACTGTGCTATACTTCCTTTTCTTCAAAATCCTTCTTATTACCTGTCAGGACCATCAGACAGTCAAGAGTTCTGAATCTCCAAATATTTACTCGGTGGATACAACCTAATGACTGATGAGGATGATCAGGAATATTCTTACTAGAAGCTGGTATCTTGTCACTATGGGTATGAATTAGCAAAAGAGAAAAAGTGGAGTGCAGGATGGTGATGATTGCAATCACATGGGAAAGGAGTTCTGGAAATGATCTTTCAAGGAATTAAAGAAAAAACACACCATAATGAGAGAAACAAAAATAGCAAGTAACTTCTGCAGAAAGGCTAAAATTTGAAATGAAAAATAAGAATGAGATTCTGACTTGCACACCCAACTTCTCTGAGTGACTTTGGAGAGACAGCATAAATTCTAAATGGAGAAACACGTCTACCCATCCATTCCTCCATGGGCTACCTGATATGGAAGGAGACTCAGACTGTTTGCTGTGCTGCCACACTAATACTCTTCAGAGGCATTACATTCACTAAATTCTTTTCTAATAAGGCAAGACAGCAGAGTTCTTTTCTTTTGACATTTATGAAGCCTGCAAAGTGGAAACAATCAGTACTTTGTCAACACCTGACATTTAGCCTGACCTTTTTTTCATAATTGTATTAGAAGGCTAAACTAGACCCCAGAACATTTGGAAACCAGCTGGATTTATAAACAGTAAAATATACTTCAGTCTACTATGCTCAACTGAGCCAGTTTAGAGTGGATTCCTCAAAATCTCACTCTGATTTTCACAAAAGAGCAGCATTGTAAGGTAGCTTTTTAAGGAAATGGACCCCAAGGTCATTGCATAAAATAGAAGTACAAATGAAACCTTTCCATCACCATCCACACAGACTTACTTTCCTATTTGAAACACAATTTTCTGAAACTTTCTGTAGAAAATCCTCAAAACCTTTTCAGGACAGCATATCTTTCCCACATAAGACACAGATAAACTGCACTAGAGGGAAAAATATCATTTGGAGTGGCTGATTTTATGATATTCATCTGTGTATTTCACTTATTCCATTACTTCATCATATTTGGAGGTCTTCTGCAAGACAGACTCAAGTGGAAATGTGACATCCAATAGCTACATTATATACAGGGAGTGATTAAATCTGTCTGCAGAGGAAGAGCTACTCTCATCTTCATTGTTCTCATGATACAGGGCATGTTTGGGCACAGGGCAGATATCATCCCTCTCTACCTCACAGACTTTTCACTGTCTTCCAAAAGCAAAACTGTAGCCTGATTAACTCAGCCCTTGACATCATTCCCATTTACTTTGTCTGTGGAACCACAGCTTTCCAGAGCTTTCTTGTTAATCTGGGAGGTTCTCCTCCACCCTTTGTAAAAGCATAGCCTGGAAGGAAGGAAGAGAAAGGTACTGGAATCGTGGGGTTCTCCACGAAGTGTAGGAAGAGCAATGCCCCAGAGAAGGATTTGAACAAAATAATCATTCTGATGCAAGAAAAACAGTGTTATTGTAGTGGAGCAGCTATGAAAGAAGGTATTCTGCTGTACCTGCTGTGAACAAGGCCCCTACTTTAATTATGTCTGAAGCTTGGTGGCAAATATCCAATTCCCAAGTGAAGGGGAAAAAAGGAAGCAGTATTTTTTTTTCCATTCATTTAGTTGGCTGATTATTCTGAGTCTTTGACTCTTTGACCTTTTGTTCTTTATGAATGTGCCCTGCATATACCTATAGGGTCAGCTTAGACTGACAGAGAGCAGCTAAATCTGGCTTTGTACAGTGCTTTAAACATTTTCCATAATGCTCAGTAGCTGCCTCCTGCCCTCACTTTACTTCAGGGCTGAGAGACCTCACTCCCAGGAACTGGTAAGAGCTGGAAACTGGTGGGCATGTTACAAAACCAAAGGTTTTTCTTCATCACAAAGCACAATTGCCAGCACTGCCAGCTGCAGTGAGACCTCCTGCTAAGAGGACAGTGCTGGCTCCTGACTGATCCAGAGATGAGCACTGCCAATAAAATAACCTTGGCAATAAAAACTCAGAGCACTCAGACAGATAACAGTGTGACATTGCTGGCTGTGCACAAACAGCACTGACTTATGCCTCTAAGGAAGCCCATTGTCCAAAAGGACCCTACAGCCAGTTTCTGAGGCAGAGATCTCATAAAAGACTTCAGGAAGCATGACAGAGGGAGTAAAATAGAAGTAAAATTCAGAGCAAGGTGCTTCAGAATATATTCTTTTAAAATACTAATTTGCTGAAAGATTTTGGTCCTAAAGATCAACTGTTTATTATGTTTGATATACTGTGCAAAAACTCTCCTAATTGAAGCTTGAAGGAGACCCTGGCAAAAAGATGGAAAGATATGAATGCAGGAAAGCACAGGCTTTTTTCTTATGTTTGTTAGTGATGTTAGCTTCTTTCTTTGTTAGCCTGTTGGATAGCCAAGAAGCTTGGGAAATGAAGTCTCTAAACCAGCATCTGACTTGGATGATTAAAGTTAGGCCATGCAAAGAACCTGTGAACTGTGAACTGTGAACTCATCCCTTGAAGTTGTAGTATGCGTGATTTTTCTGGTATGAGTTCCAGTCATTATTATCTGTGTCCATGAAAGAAAATTGCACAATTCCAAATGCCTAAGCAGCAGAAGTGCCAAGCATAAGCTTTTCAAAAGGCTTGTTTTCCAGATCTCTCTGTGAACCACTGCATTTTCTGTGATCCCCAAGCTAAAACCAGAAAGATTTGTGTGTTTCTACTATTACTTCTACACAAATTATGAGTACCTTGAATATTTCTCTTTCTATTTGTGTTCTTTTCATTTGTGTTTTCCCCTCTGCCTGTTACAATCTCCAGGTATTTCAGCCTCCTTTAAGTCCATAATACTCAATGTATTCCGAGGACCTGGACACTTCCACTCATCAGTGTATTCCAAACCAAGCTGAGCAGCTGCAGCAACCCCAGTGTTGTTGATTTAGCTTTACAGTGTAATTAAGCACATAGCCCTCACTCTGATAAGAACCCCAAACAAATAAATACATTAGTACCCTAGGTTATGCAGCAATATACTCCCAAATACACCATACTTTGGTGGGAGGGACTCATTACTTCACAAGTTTGTGACACACAGATACAGTAATTGACACCCAAATGGGAGCCACATGACCCACTTTCTCAGTGTCTCAGATAAAAGAGTTAGACTGTTCAAAGATTCCCAGGGAAGCTAAGATCAAAGCCCACAGACAATCCCATGGCTGGTTAGTGACATGACCAGCCACTGTTGGGTAGCAGAGAAAAGAAGGGAATGCTCCATTTGATTCATAAGGTCATGAACAACAACTTTATAATTCACCATGAAGGGCAGATCCCTAAGAGGCACCAAAACTTTCCTCCACACTAAATGCAGGACTACAAACTGGTTAAGCCAAAAAACAAAGCTGGAAAAGCCCTGAAGAATGGTACTAGGTGTAGAGATCAGGATTTATATTAAAACAAATGAGAAGGATAAATGTGATCCTGGATGGTTCTGTATGGAAAAACACTGAAATCACCAGGCAAGTAACAGTGACCCAGGCTCTGTTGTGCACCCTGTCCAGAGAAGGCCACAGCTATGAACAGTCTAGTCAGAAAGGGAATCTGAATCATTCTTTGCTTCAGCTTTAAATAAGCATGACATTTGGTACTCAACAATTCAGGAAAATAATCTTCCTTTAAAACAGTTTATAATTTAAAAATGGGTTATTTGAAATTAAACTGTTGGCATTCGGTCTGTGGAAAAATATCTCAGTGCTGGGTTTTCTTCTCTCCTGTAAATCTATCTTTGTCTATCCTGCAGCAAAACCATGTAATTAAAGATGTCACTCATTCAGGAAGGTGGTACAGATCTATTACCAGACTCCCTCCTCAGAGGCCACAGCATATTGCCTCCTCTTCCAAACTGCTGTGGGGTTTTCTGGTGCCTGCTCTACGGGCAGATGTTCCCAGAGAATTATTGCATTTACTTAAACAAACTGCAACATATATATATAGATATATATGTATTTAAAAATCTGTTACAGCAAGTAATGATGACCAAAAAAAAAAAAAAAAACACCACAAGTTTTTCTACATCTGTTTTTGTTACACATGGTAACCAGGGAGATGAAAATATCCGCAGTCCTTGGTTCTGCTACTCATAACAAAGTGCTTCTGCTTTATACACTGAATGGTTTCATTTGATTTTTTTAAGAGACTGAAAATGAACACAATCTCTATGCATAGTTTCCTCTGTTTTCAGGAACTATGACCTTTGACTCCTGTAAATCTGTTTAAAGCTAATGTCTAAAGATCTGTTGTTCCAAGGATGTACAAAATATACCTAAGATTTATGCAACAATAAATATTTCCTGGGCTTTCCTTTGTCAATTTTATTTCATTAACCAGAGCCAGTAACCAAAATGAGCTGCACATCCTCTGGAAGCTATCTAATGGGTTATTTATTTTTATTACAAACAATCATTTGTTTGTATCTCATATTAATGTTGAAGGCAGGTGAAGACATAAGGATTTACTGTCACCCACAGACATGCAGTAGCACTACAAACAAGAATTGTTATTGTTATTGTTATTATTATTATTATTATTATTATTATAAAAACTCATTAATGCCAGGATAGGCATTCATCTCTGAAAACAACCCCACTAAAATAAGCCAGATACAAAATATGGGCTACTGCACAAAGCACTCCTGAAAACAATATTTTCTGCCTTTTGAAAGTCATGGAAAATATTACAATAATACCATCTTGAGACCACTCTTGAAAATTTCTTATCCTCTTATTTCACGCTTAAACCACTATCCCTACTTCCACCAGCCCCAGATTAAGTGACTTACATCTATTTTTAAAAATAGATGTAATTTCTTCTTAACAAGTACTGTCACCACTCCAATGGTCTAAATAAGTTTAAAATTGGTGTTTAGAGTGACACACTTGGTTTTC
Source organism: Oenanthe melanoleuca (assembly GCF_029582105.1). Lineage (NCBI taxonomy): Eukaryota > Metazoa > Chordata > Aves > Passeriformes > Muscicapidae > Oenanthe > Oenanthe melanoleuca. The sequence continues at coordinate 4,898,506 of NC_079337.1, read as the reverse complement.
CAGATGTATTGCTTCAAGCCATCTCCTTTCCCAGAGCAAAAACTCAGCTAAAGTGATTGAAAAGAATAACTACAAAGCAAAAAATAAATGAATCAAGCTACTTGGGAAGATGTTTATCATTTGAGGAAAGAGCACAAAACCATATCTAAAAAAAGACAGTAACTTCATTAAACAGCCAGCTGGGTCAAAATTAAGATAACAAACAAAGAGAAAGATTGCAATACACAACTCCTGGAAAAATATCAGACTGTGATCCATAAAAATCCACACTGGATGAAGTTTATGGTCATGGAAGGTGCTAATTGGTATCAGCTAGCTATAAACACTTTAAAAACAGAACAGATTGTGAGGCACGGATTATTAGAAGAGCTGCTGAATATATATCCAGCCTGATTAGTGTATTTTTAATAAATATTTTAATAATGAGGAAATTTGAGAAGATTGGAAGAATGCTAATAATTTGACAGTACCCACAAGTATTATGCAGGTAATTGCAGGCTGGTTAGTGACATCAATTTTTGGTAAAACACTGGAAAACCAAAAGAGGATTGAGTTGATAAAGAACTCAGAGATAGGAAGATAATTGCTGCCAGTGAGCATGTTCTTATGGAGAGCAGATCTTGTCAGATATCCCAGTCAACCTTTTGAGGTCATACATTTCACTAATGGATGCAATAATCTGAGACATCTATAAGACATACACTTCTCCTTTGTTTACCACCACCCAATATCAGTGAGATATATATCAACGGAGTAAGATCAACCTTAAAATGAGGAATAATCACTGAATGGAAATTCACTAGCAGAAGCCCTGAAAAATTGGTATTAACTCCAAAGCAATTCAACATTTTAATGGGTGGTCTGTGATTATTAATTTCCACTGAGCACACTCTGGGGCTTGCACAGACACAGAGATATCACTATAGACCAACACAGTTAGAGACTGGGCCTTAAAAAGCAGCATTAGGAAGGGATTTATGAGTCAGAGTGTGTAGGTAATTTAAATGGAGTTTCATCTCCATCTTTCATTTCTCTTAAGAAACCAAAAATACATAAAAAGAGGAGTATTGAGGAGAAATGTATTTTAACCTCTAGACTGAAGATGATTAAACCTCTAAGGAACATTAGCTCATAGATCTGATGTTCACTTTCTAAGAAGACTGGAAAACAGAACTACCTAAGGTGAAAGAAGCTGTAAAAATGAGAGCTTGCAAAAATCATTATGAGATGAGATACATTTGAGGATCTCTTTTAGTTTCTTTCATTTCTTTCTTTTGTTTCTTTTAAGTGAGAATACTGGATTTCAAGATCCAGCAGCTATGTAATGTTTAGATTCAAGTCTCCTTTAACCCTTTTGGGCAGGCACCAAATATCAGTTAAAATTATTTTTAAAAAATATTTTTCTAAAAACAAAGGCCCTGTAAATAGGGATTAATTGTCTCTGGTTAAGGTCTGGTCTCTTTTCTCCCAAAAGATCCCTTTTTAAGGCAGTTCCTGTGTTCTCTTCTATAAAGGGAATTTCTTAGTTGGGCAAATGGCTGTGCTAGTTCCCACCACAGATCACACCACTTCCCAAAGGACTTTCAGGACACAGGAATATCCAAACACTACCTTCACAAGAGCGCTAGCTGCATGTAAGATTGTGTCTTCAATGACTAAATAAGGATAAAAGAGCTTTGAATTAAAAAAAGTTCCTAAGATCATTTAAGTACCATCTCACAGTTCATTTATGAGGATATTTCCAGTCCTTTCTTCTTACCACCATGAAGATATTTTCCCTGTCATTGTCAGGTGACAGATGTTTTTTTAAACTTTCAGGAAGGGAGCATGCCTATCTTATGGGTCTATCTTTTTCAGATGAGATGGATAAAATTGAATAAAAAAGAGAAAAGGTTATTTCAAAGTGCAAACGAGACAGAAACCTCAAAAGGCTCAAGGATAAACATATAAAGAAAGAGTCTTACAAACTAACTCAGGCAGCCTGCTCTCTTAGCAGAGACAGCATTAAAAAAACTTTTGATAATATGAGAAGCAGATGGATCTGGGAATACTAGAGGAGCAGATGGGGAGGACAGGGAACAGGAAGTCTGCTGTGGGAGGACAGCTAAGAGGGCAAGCTGCTCTTGCACACAGGGCTGTGGAAGTGGTGGCAGGCTGCTCACACCTGATGCAGAACCAGGTAAGCAGCCTGTAGGGACACATGAAAGAGGGAGGGGACGTGATGGAGCTGATGAGGAAGGGAAGAGTTCAGCAGATGCATTTCATATTCACTGGGTTCTGCTTCTTTTGGGAATGCTAAAGTTGTGGATGTCCCAAAAGTCAGGGTCACGTAAAAGCAGACCCCGCAGTTCCGTGTGGATTTAAAAAAAATCAGTTGGCTCACACCAGCAGTATTGCTCATTGTTAGGTCTGGGAACAGATGTTTAATTGATGAAAATCAGAGGAGCTATATGAATTTCAGTGGAGATATGGCAGCTTATGATTACTAGCAGCTTTAAGCCTGTTTGTCATTAACCAACAACTTATCGTCAACAAATAACATACCTTGTATATTTACAGCACTAAAGATTTTTAGACTGAAAAAGTTATTTCCCTGTCAAAATGAGCTAAGTTAGCTGATGTTTACTGCCTTTCTAAGTTCTGTGGCTGCCACTGACAATGATTTTCACTGGCTTTAGCTTGGTAAATATTTGGTATTTTATCAAGTATTATGTCATTCTCAGTACGTGGTTCACAATCTTGTTGCTTAAGTTTCTATGGCATGCATTAGTCAATTGGAGATTGACATATGAGTTTGATTTAGGTTAAAAAATATGAACCAGAGCAGAGGATGAAGAATTCAATTTATAACCACCAAAATTGCAAGGAAAATACAACCGAGAACAATGTTGGCATTCCTCAAAATAGCAGATATATGTGTGGTTGTGGTTAGGAATGGGAGGGCAAAGGGGAGGATTTTCCAAAGGAATGGAACAGAAATTTTACAGTGGTTTGTCTGGCCCTTCTATTCATAGAGTTTGTTAACTCCCTAAATAAAGTCAGTAAGGAAGATCATTTGCATTTTAAATAATGGGTTTTGCCTAAGACTCTTAACTCATTTTATTACACAAATGAGTAAATAATTAGGTACAAAAGACAACTAAAGGATAAAAATTCATATTAGCAAAACATCTCCAAATTGTAAGGCTACACCATACAATCCTCTGGGAGGCATTGCAAAAGCATTTCAAAATCTGCTCATTTTCTCATTTCCTTAATCTTTGATTCTTTCTTCTAGTCTCTGCACTAACAGGGTGAATTTTATGTTAAACAAAGTTTTTCTGAAGAGAAACCTTCCCTAAACACTACTAACTGAAATTTCTCCCAAACCAGTCTTGCTCAAGTTTTCATTCACACACACAAAAGTACAGGCAACACGAGAATAAATTGACCCATGCTCAGCAGTAATTTCTAAAAACAAAAGAGACCAGGGGTAAAGAGACAGCTGCCTAATAAATGGGCTTCATTTTCTTTCTTTACCTGTGGCACAGGCAGCCTTGTTCTTTCCTCATTTTTCCTCTACTTTCCCTCACTGACAACATCTCACTCCGTATCTATACATTGTACAAACTTTCAATTCAGAAAATAGGCAAAAAAAAAAAAAAAATGGCTAGAGATTTGGGTTTGTTTTCCTTATCCTCACCCTTGCCTGTGTAACAGAGACCATGAAGATTTTTCCTCCCTTTTCCTGGTATTTTTATTTCATCTCCTTTTCTACATTTCTTATCCAGTTGGGGTTTCTTTCCTTACAGTTCAGCTATAACCCCACTGTTAAACAAGAACCAGTAGTTTGTTTATTGATGATTTCTCCCATTAGATCACCTTGTGAGGCTTCCTGACGTTGAATTTCACTCCAGAATGCTTCATCGAGCTCTCTGGAGGCCAAACACTGTACCACAGGCCTTAAATCAGGGAAACATCAATACCCCACCATTTCCTGAGGCTCCTGGAGTGGCAGAGAATTGATCAGATGTGCCCAAGTTATCCTCTCAGGCAATGTGTTCTTTCTCCATTTGTACTGATAAAAGTCTTTCCCAAAACTCTTCAGCTTGTGAGGAAGAGATGCTGAAGAAATACAGAGGGACCAGAGTGGCAATGAGAATAGAGACAAGTTGTATTTTTCTCTACAGAAATTCCTCTCTGCTTCTCATCTCTCTGCTAAATCACCAGACTTTGCTCCACTTTTGAACAAGCTGAGCAGCAGGAGATAAGTAACTTAAATTGTTTAAATCTCATACTCCTGTCATTTTTACTTAGGTCTAAAACTAAAGCAAATGAATGCATTCACTCCCAAAACCTTATTATGAGTAACTATCCAAATACATGTGGCTACACAGTCAAATGGAAAGGCTGAGAAGGTTTCTTTAAAAATACAGTTCATTTTGAAGGAGAAACAAGCTGTTTGTTACATGGATAAGGATCACTACCCATTTTGAAAATGTGCAATAAACAAAGGGTACTGGCAGGCAACAGCAACGAGACTGCTCAGGAAATGTCTTAAAATATTAATAACTGCATACACCTAGACGAAAAAACATCACATCTGCTCAAGCCATTATAAAGTCATAGAAATGCATTTGTATCAGACACTTAAAGCTTCCTGCTTGTCTTCTTCCTGTTCCACATTGATTCCATAATGCATTGGCATTGCTGAGTAAGCTCTTGGGAAGTACAACCCAATATAGTTTCAGAAGCTAAAGAGATCAAATAGAGTCTGATCTAGTTTGCAATAACGGCAATAAACAAAACAAAGAAAAATACCTCCTGAAAGAATTGTTTTTCTATGGAAATTCTAGCCATGCTCCTTTTTTGATTCTAGTGAAGAATGTCAATATTGAAGTAGCTTAACTTAGTGGAAACATTTAATTCTCATGAGTGTAGCTTTATAAGAGGTCTAGAATGTCCTGGGTAATAAATGTCTCAGGTCAGATTAAATAAATCAGAGTGACAGCATTGTAATGGTTTAATTTTATAATCTGCATATAAACTTAGAGCACTGTAATAGATTTATTCTGATTTATTTATGCCTGTAAAAAGATCCATACATTTAGCATCTCACAATTTAATCAAGCTAGGCAAACAAAATCCTGCATGCTACATTAGTATTCATTATACAATTTAGGATTAGGTTCAGCCTAAATACTTCCCTTTCCATGGCACCTGAACAGAAATGAGGCATTCTCTAGGCCTCTACTCTTAACTCACAGGGGAAAAAAAAATAAAAAAAATTGACATGATGGAACTGGATACAAATATGAAGCAAAATTCTTAATGTTCTTACTTTTTGGGAGCTGGATAGCACTCTAAATATGAAAGATGTGACTAGGTTATAAAATTAAGAAGTAGAAACACAAGGCAGTTTGAAAAAAGAACAGTTTGGGTCATGTTTAGGCCCGACAGAAAGATTCATGTTAATTTCTAAGTAGTCTCTTTAGTTCCCATTTTCAAGCTCTAGATGTCCCTTCAGACAAGACCTGTCCTGGAATAAAACTGCATCCCTCCATTGTTCACCTTCTATAAACAAGACAGCCACAACAAAGAATTCCCATAAGTTCCATTCCTGTGAAACCCACAAAGGCTCTAGATTGTGCTGGGAAACCACTGAGACAAAGAGCCTTCTTCAAATAAACTACGTCAGATCTGTTTCAAGCACATTCAGAGTTGGCAACACATCTCTTCCCAGCTTCTCTTCCAACCCCATGAACCAGGAATTACTTCTGACTTTATGCTTACTTGCAATTTTGGCATTTTGATAGATACATCACAGTTTTTTTTTCTGGTCCTTCTCAAACTGTTTGTTGACTCACATTGCCTAAATTTTTACTGCAACACTTACTATTTCCAGAGTAGTCACAACCTAAGAATCTGTGCAGAAGTCACCTTTCCCTATGTCTTCCCAGAGGCTCAGGCTAGAACTGCCAATAACTCATTCCCTCCTCTTTCCCCCAGATTGTTTGATATCCTATGGTTCTTCCTCAAAGCAACCCTGGGAAGGAGTAATCCTGCACAATAGAAATGTTAAACACATAGTCTGAAAATAATCTATTAGTTTTTTGTACTATCACCAACCCATTTTATTGAAGATTTTCTGAGAGAAATGGAGGCATAGTTTTGCATGTCCTAAATGCCAAGATAAACTGAAAGATAATGGTAGGACCATTAAGATAAAGTCATGTCTAAAAGGCCAGTATGTTGAAAAGTGTAATTTTAATTTATTGATCACTTTCCTCACTCTCATGCAACACAAAGTTGCCAGTTCTCCAGAGCTTGACTAGATATAGGCAGTCAGGACATCCTCTGCATACATTTACTCTTATGTTGTGGTCTATCCCATTACAGTAAATTAATTCACCACTATCATCATCCAATACTGGCAGCTTTTGAAACACCTTCTACAGCAGCTTGTTGCAAAGACATTTGAGCAATAACTTCCTCCTGGAACTCATATGAGCAAAGAGCCTGTGTGACATTGTGGTGGATGTATTTGTAACAAGTGTACCTGACATATTGTCCCATAAGACTGAAAAGCTAACAAGGGTTTGAGTACTGTGATAGGGCAGATTAGCTATTCCAGACACACTTTCACATATAATGGAGGTTATCAGACTTGTATTTCTGCTTTGCTTTGCCTTTACCTCTTTTAAGATGTAATTTTTTCAGGTAAGTAACTGCTATCAGATGTCACCCATAGAAATCTCACCAGAAGAAAACTTTCAGGATGATATAAACCGTGAAAAGACCTAGCAGAAGGGAGAAGAGGGATTAAGGAAGAAGTTGGCATTGTCCAGCTGTGGGATAAACAGTCACCTCAGTGACTGAGCAGCTAGATAGTTAATGTGCATTGACATTCACTCTGCTCAAAAAAGCGCGTGCTTTTGGGGATGAGAACATTGACTGCTGGAAAAATGCATGCTTTGGAGGGTGAGGACATCGACTTCCTTTTTATATTTGCTGTTCTAATTATACTGTCCTGATTTCAAATTAAAGACACAATGGCTTTTGCTTTTCCATTATGCAATTATAGATTTCTGTAAACATTCTTTCCTTTGTTGGTTTGCTCCACGCGCAGATTTTTTTTAAAATGCACAAAGCAATCAAAATAAATTCTGAAATCAAAACAAAGAGAAAACAAATGGCGCCTCAGATATTCCCTTAAAAATTAGCTCTGTGCATCATCCTCAGGCACTTTTGTCATCTGTTGCTATAAAAACAGCTCTGATTACACGAACACTCACCAAACTGCACTTGGCTGACTATGGGGCACTTCCCAGCAGCTAAATGAGTATTCTGAAGTACTGCTCACTTCCAGCTCAGTACCAGATTCTGTCCTATCACACCAACAGCCACAGAGTCGAGAAACGGAGCTTTCTTGCACATGGTCTCCATGGTGTTGATGTGTTTCTTCCCCAAACAGACAGATGCAGATTAAGCAATGCATGTCAATCTCATTAGGAGACTGTGAAATGTGCAGAAAGTTTGTTACACACTCATGCAATCATACACATTGTGAACATCCTGTTTATTTGGCCTCTTCTCTGATGATTGGCTGTGGTGTTTCAGCACATTACTGACAGCTGGGAATTGCTCCAATGGAACATGCTTTTCCTATGACAAAGATCCAGAGAGCAGCAGTAACATGTGTCTGCCCATTATTTCAGCTATACAGAAAAGAAAAAAAAAAAAAAAAAAAATTTAAAACCCCAGCACAGTCCCTCCAAATGAACAGCACATTGGTTGTCTGAGCCAGGCTGCAGCACCACTAGACAGGCCCTCGAAGACCTTCAGAGGCCATCTGAGATAATAAATCCTCGGACCCCCAGTTCCGGAATGCTTTGGGCAAGGTCAGGATGGCAAATTTCCCACTTCCACAATATCAGATGTTACGGTAATTCCTTTTAGCTAATGTGTAAGAGCAAAGGAATGTCTTCAAACCTCATCTAGGCCCTGTGGAATCTGTTGAAAATGCATGACAGCTGCGGGCTTTGGCTGGGGTCTGCCTGTGAATATATGAGATTTGGAAGCCTTTCAGACAGGGAGAGGAGGGAATGACTGTACATTCGATGTGTACCATCAGTCTCTCCCCTCCCTTCCCAGCCCCATTTCACACCACACAGCCGTGTCACAGCTCCACGGTCACGGCTGTCACGCATTCTTTATGACTGAGTGTCGCGGCCAGCACACAGAAATACAGATGTGCAGGCGTGTGCACCTCCACACAGGCACGCAAATGAAAAGAGGGATGAAAAGATGGATTTCCATAAGGTCTGAGAACAGGAAATTGAGTAGCTCCCACATATTTTAATAAAATTGATAGGGAGCAAAGAAGTGAGAAACCAAGCAATGGATTGCTGCTTGATGTGTCTGGATGCCCAAGGAGGGAAGGAATCCCACGTGAATTCTCTTGTTACCTGTTCTCCAGAATTCAGGTCACGCAAAAGACCATGGTCCCCCACCCTATATCCTTATTTTCAAGAAAATGATCATGGCCTCCTACACATCTGTTTTCTCAAGGAAAAAAGCTCAACATCAGCTAGCCTATTTATCCTCTTCGCAGTCTTGTGTTTTCCAAGGACTTTATAGTCTCGACTTCTCTGATCTGGTCCTCAGATCCAAGGTCTGCAGCATGTGTGGGAAACTCCGCTTGCCATGTGCATAAATTACCAAGACAAAAGGCATGGAAGGATCAAAACAAAGTCTTGGAGAGATACCTCCTCTCTACATAGCTCTTCCAATCTGGAGTTGACATTCCAGACTAACACAAGTTTACAACTATTCTTGAATCACTTCAACAGTGTGAAAAAGCTCCCAGCACAAGAGGCTTCTTCCAATTACCTCAGTATTTCACACAGTGTTTCATAAACTTTTATTATATCACACACACTGCCATGGAGCCACCTGCATGTAGATTGTGTCCATCTTTTACCCTGAAAATAGCGACAACCTGCTTTATGTGCCATAATAGCCATTACAAATTGTTATTACCACCAGTATAAAATGAAATGAAAGAACAGATTCAGCAATATCTGGATACAATGCACCTGATGGTGAGAGACTTGGAGCAAGTACTTCTCCCAGATTCCAAAAAAGGTCTTTTGTTTCCAAAAGAAGCAAAGAAAGGACTGCTTAGAGAACTTGAAAACAGGACTCGAAATGCGTGTGGGGCTGTCACACACGAGCTGCAGCACAAAGTGAGGAGGAATTGGGAGATTAGAAGTATATTAGTTTCAAAGATTAAAGACAGCACACTCAAGGCTTCTTACAAGCAGCTGAAAAGCACAGCAAGGCTAAACTTATTAGCCAAAGTCTGGCCAAGAGAGATAATGGTCTTCGGTAAAATCAAAATATATTGAAAACTTTTTCCATTTTTTGCCAAAGGGAGAAGGGCTGGAAAGGTTATAATTTGTCCCAGATTTTCATAGGACTGAGAGGAAAAACAATTTCATGGCTGGTTTCAAGTAAAGACAGTTGAAAGGACTTACTTAAACAGAAAGATTTCTGAAAAATAGAGTTTTATCTACTTCAGAATACAGATGCTGAATTAGTGAGCTGGTGCTGCTTTGTTCTGCCATATGTCTAACAAGCATCTATTTACATACATCTACACAAGATGCATTTTGAATGAAGGAAAGTGGAATTATCACCCACTGAAAAAGAGCATTGAATCTGATTCCGCTAAATATTTCAATCCTTCTATTTAGGTACTCATAATATTTTCATGGACATATTGCTGACATATTGATTTTTTGTTCCAGCAAATGCTTAGTCAGGGAGCCACAGACACATGGCATTTTTTAGTTTATTCACAGATATTCTTATTTTGACTGTGCACAGAAAATGGACTGGATCATCAAGAGGTAAGGACCCTACCACTCAAATAGAGGGAATTCTCTCTGGAGAGAAAGAAGAACGAGTGGCTCTGAACTCATACAAAAAATATAACAATCATAGGTCAATGAATAAAATAATTCCCTTCGTTCAGTGATCAAAAGGTCTAACTTTTCTCTGCCAGGGGAACATCAGGGATAAGGATTCACTTTGCAATTGCTATAATCAGTGTGAATTGACCACACTGACCTGGTTCTCTGGAGCAGCGATGCTTCAGAGCTGATGTAATCTTAAAACCCAAAAGCTAATTGTTCATTTATTATGCCTGTGGATACAGAAAGCTTCCAATCATTACCACAGGAGAAAGAAAACCAGAGAGATGTGTGCAGAACTGGTGCAGCACCAGTCATTTGAAGTTCCATTCACTTTTCCCAGTTTTCCTGGAAATATGTATGAACAGATCAGTTTTTGCCTAGCCAAGACTAATTTTTGCCCAACCAAGAGGGAGCCCTTTATATAGAATCCTTATAAAATATTTTAAAAGCCAAAGAAATGAACCATTCCAGTAACACTACTGTAGTGGTTGGTGACATTAGAGCAGACTATGGTACCACCCTGTTTTTAAGAAAAAGGGAATGACAGCACACAAACCCAAGTACAACTCTCTTTTCAGAGTGGAAAACTAACCACACCTGATTAATAGACAAATTCTCCACAGGTAATATTAGTCTGTCTACTTCATTTGACATGGTTTGTAATCCTGACTGTGCTTAATTGGGAGTTTTACCCGTGATTTCAGAGGGATTTTACCTACTGCCCTGCTTTCATGCAAACTTCCTGACCCCTAGTAAAGTGCACAAAGAGCCTAAAGCAAGGGAAGAGCTCAGTTCAGAACACACTATCAAACTTCAAAACCAGCTTATTTTCAAAATTACAGCTACTGGAAAAATCTCTTTTTTTCAGAAGTCTACAGACATGCTGGGTACATTTTCTTACTAAATTATCAGCCAATCCCTCCCACAGTCACAGCTGATTTTCTTCCACACTCAAGAATTTTCAACAGAGCTTAATCAATTCAGAAAAAAAAAGAAGCTGCATTAAAAATACATGGAATTCACAAGGATAAACTTTCTTTGTGGAACCTTATCAAATAGCAGGGGATTTTTTTGTGTGATCAGTGGCTCTTTCAATTATGTCACTGGGGCAGATTCAGCACTTTAAAACAACAGTAGAAATGTAGAGGAAATCCATGTATTTAACTTGGTCTCAGGGGATTTCACCTAGATTTACACCGCTGTCAATAAGATGAGAATTTTGCTCATTGTTTAGATTAGGTCATTTTGCAATGTGATAATAGCACTATTTCAGAGCACTCACTCCCAAGAAATGTCAAATAATAGAGGAGCAGAATTCAGCCTGCACACCACTACATAATAAAGACCCAAAAAAACCCCACAGCAGGAAACAGTTCTTTATTTAAAATTCTACAAGGCCCATATGGAAATACAGTTTTACTCTAATGCCAGAGAAGTTGCAAAGTGTTTTGACCATGGCAACCATTCGCCTTTCAACAAGATTATTTTCCAGGCATGGTCTAAACAGATTTTTAAAGGCAAAACATTATTGAATATTCATTTGAGAAACACTTACTGAAATTCAGGCAATACTAATATCTGAAATATTTCATCTGCCAGGAATGCCTTCCAAGCTGGTTTTGATATTCATCTTCTAGCTTTCATTTACACACGAAGCAAAAAAAACCTCTTTAATGACTAAGTAGAAAGAATTTGTAGAAGCCTTTCCAAACTTCTAATTATACAAATACTCATGATTCCAAACTGCACATAATAATTAAAGTAGCATGTTCCACCTCAGGAAAATCTATTTTTCATACTGGACGTCACCCTCAGTTGCACAGAGTAGAAGAACATTTTTGTTTTGTTACATATGCTTTCTATTTGGTATCTAAAAGTGATACTGCTATATGATATATAAACAAAACAGCAAGCTGGTGGAAAAAGTGCTTAAAAGAGTGACATGTAAATCTTTACATCTCACAGCATGACAAGTACCACTTTTAATCAGTTTCTCCAAACCTCTACTTGTTCTGTCAGGTCATGGGATGGTCACATACCTGAGAACAGCTCTGAGAGCAACCTGCCAGCCCAGGCATTCCCACTTCCCTTTATTTCCTCCTCACAGCCCAAGAACTGCATCCTCTGATTTCACCTCCCTACACCCTGAGTAGGCAAGGCTCAGTAAGGAATCTGAAACTGACTGATGAGTTGACCCCAAAGAGAAATCCTCCATCAGCCCCACTCAGACACATAATGGAGTAAGTGTGAACAGTCTCCCCAAAATCCTGGAAATACCTCATCATATGCTCCTCTTCACACTCACTTCCACAGGGCACCCAGAATCATACAGAAGATTTTTCCAATTTGGCACATTTAACCAAAATAAAGGAGGCAAATGTAAGGGTTTTTCTCCTTCCACATCACCTGGCTGAGTTAGTGCCAATGAATTAGCTAAATATTTTAAAACAGGTCTTTCATTTCATTGTTCCAAACTTGCCTTGCTTGGTAAGCCTTGATATAACCAAAACAAGGTGTGTACTGCTGCTCAACAGGCAAAATACATCAAGCCTATATCTCTGGTCACCTGTGGGATGACACAAAAAGAGTAAGACTGGAACATGGTGCCAGGCCAAGAGGCACATCCTCAGCAGGATCTCCTCACACAGAATCCAGCTTCTCTTGGGACCAGGTTTCCAAAGAAGCAAATTCTGAAATTTTCATTCGTGAAGTGAGTGAAGACTGAGGTAAATTCTAGTAATGGCTTGTCTAAGGTTTGTCTCATTGAGCTAGGTTTTTCTCAAAACTAGGCAAGACCAAAGCACATACACTTTCTTGTCTCCTCTGACCTAGCTGTACACCTGAGTTGTCAATTTTCTTCACATGATCTGTTTTTTTCAGTAGGAGATATATAAAGTGAGTAAAATTTGAATTACATTGCATTCATTGCATTATTAACAAACACAATATCCAGGGATGAAATCTATCACTTAAACTGGAGAATATTTAAAAGAGGTGGCCTGGAAATTACAAAAATCTTCCACAGCTGCAATAGAACATCCACTGCAGTCCCAAAATAAGCACAGCAGCAAGGTCTGCAAATTGCCTGCAATTTGCAAAAGGCAAACTTCCTTAGGTAAAAGTAGTTACTATTCAGCATGGCTTAGGTTTCCAGTAAGTTGCTCTCTTGAGATCTGCCTTTATAATCATTCCCGTCTCAGAAAGAAATATAATATTTCCAACAAATCTGTATCAGCAAAATCACGTTGTCCACAAAGCTTGATTGGTTGGCTGGAATTCTCATACGCACTGTTTTCAATTCAATTGTGTCTTTGGGGCCTCCTGCACTTGCAGGGGAGATAAACAAGACCAATTTTGATGTATACTAATTTATGTCCTTCTGATCACTGTGAAGCAATAAACCCCAGGAGCCACAGAAGCTTTAACAAGACCAAGACAAGTGATAAAGCAAAGTTATCAGTGGGTTAGTGCTAATCCACACCCCACCAAAACTGACTTTAAATTTTTCATCTTGCCATAGTGCTTCTATATGTACAGCATAAATAATGTTCCCTACTATCCCTCTCTGTAATGGAGTTCTTCACCCCATCCCAGGAACTGGTGCACTGAGCCCAAAATAGAAGTATCTCTGAAGCTGGGGTGGATTTCATGACTGTTTTAGTTTGTACTAGCTAGGGACCCACCAAGCTCTTTGGGCTTGTTCCCTAGGAAACAATGCAGAATATGAAGGAAAAATCATTCTCCCAAGATCAGGCTGGGTGAATTCTTCATAAGAAGAGCCTGACTCTTGATGGCATAATAAAAAGTCCCTAGCATATGTGATGCATCTTTTCCTTTTCTTGTCAGAGTTACTCAAATCTCAACTGAAATTTGGTTTATTCATTTCCTTCTCTCCCTCGTGGCACATTGAAAGCTCAGATTAAATATTGTGAAAACAAGCACAGACATAGAAACATGGAAACCCTAGCTAACAAAAATCTTCCTAAGGTGATTTTTTTTTCTGCAATATTGCCATTCTTTAATCATAAACCCTTCAGAATTTCAAGAGTAAAAATATGAATTCCAAGTATTTATGCAGTTTAGCAACAGGTGAAATAAACTATTAAACTCCTCTTAAGAGGGACCAAGCATAATCAGACCTCAACAAACACAGATGTATCCAATTTGAGACTGGGACACATTTAATATCTCAGAATCACATGAAGAAATTCTAAAGGACTTCAGCTGGGCTCAAGGAGAAACAGGATAAAAATAATCTTTTTTCCTCAGGATCCTCCAGTACGCTAAACCTAAAGTCTCCCAGAAAAGCAAACTATCACACAGTGCTTGGAAATATTCAAACTACAGCATCCTTGATATATCCAAGACAGTTTCTTGTTAAAAGGGTAAGGATGCTGAAAAGAGCAGATCATATGCAACAGCAAGTCTGGGCTGGAGTTCCCTCTTGAGCAAGCTCACTATTGTCTTTTGATATCCTTTGCTTTTCAGTCTTAATTGAACTAAGACTGTTTTGAAAACAAAACCCAACCAAATACAAACAAAAGTCCTAAACAACCATCATCCCTAGAACAGCACTTCTGTCTGATCTTCCCTTTTATGGGTCTTTTAAGGAGAACAGCAAAAGTTACGACCAGATGAAATAAATTAACTATGCCACGTTTTCACCCCATATATTTGTGACGTTTCATTTTAATAACAGCAAGGCTTTCACTAGACTCCCTTCTCTGAGACTCAGGAAGACCTGTTAATCTAGAAGTTTGGAGAACTGCTAAATAATGTTTCATTTTAAAGGTGGGGAAGATCTGCTGGGCTGTTCACTGCTATCAGCGTCCCCACTCTGTGTGCTGGCATGTTGTCTCCTTAGTGGCTTTCATAAATGGTACAGAAATGCAAGTTTTGTCATTTCCTTGGGCATTTGCTCTTTAACAAGAGACAGCCCAGTGTCAATATCTGTACAACAACCTTTCAAAATGATTGGGGTTAAAACCAACACAAAACAAAACAAAAATTTAAGGGATTTCTACATAAATTAACCTATTAAATGTAGCCCAAAAAACTGTAAGCTTTTTACCATTTTCTACATAAAGAGTACCACATCTAAAAAGCTTTTCTCACCTACTCTCACAATATTTCACAGCATTATAAGCAAGTGATGTTCTCAGTTACCAGGGACAGAGGGAGTTTGTGGGTTTGACACACAGCCAACAAGGATGTGAACTGCAACACTACAACAGAAAAATAACAGTGGCATTCTCCTCACAGAACCCTTCAGTTTCTGGAGCTGGACCTTATGGGCCCAGAGACTTCCAACACTACCATAGTGGCATCTTGGAGTTAAGAAGATGCTCAAACAAACAAAAATGTGAAAACAGTGTCTCCATGCAGCCTCAACTCTTGTGGCAGAGATGTCATCCCAGATCCCAACACATGATTGCTGCAGACAGCACTTGGAGAGGTTGCTCACTGTTGGTACCCTAGATCACAGCTAACTCTGTATTTAATTGTATGTGGGAAAAAAACTAAAAATACAATGGTTTTTTCCTAGATAATAATAAAAATGCTGATCAAAGAACAATTAAAATGCATTTCAATCAGCAAAAGAGCATTAGAGAAAAAATACAAGGGAAAAACCATAACCACATACTAGGGTAGAGAACTGGAGGGCACAGCTGCCCTCAAGAACTCATACCCTGCTATGCTCCCTGCTAGAGAAATTATAAACCATTGAAATGCCTAGACAATGAGCTCCATCAGCAGAGTTCAAACTTTGCGCTTTCCCCCACCATCATAAGGCCTCCAGACCCCAGATCAACAAGTAACAAGTTCAGATGTGAGAAGCCAGAGGCTGTAACCACAAAGGACCAGATGCTGCAACAATCATATTCACAACAACTCTGATCCTAAAATGCAGTCTTAGATAAGTGAACAAAATTAATTCTGTCCTTATATTCACTACAACAAGCACATACTAAAAATAAACTCATGTACCTCCCAAAATAATGAGAGGTGAGGTCTAAGGGGTTCAGATTTATTTCTTACTTGTGCTGTAGTTCACTTACATTTCATATCTGCACTGCACAGAAATCTTTCTAGGCAAAACCCACTGAAACTCAAAGAATTGACACTGCATGTTAATCAAACCAAGGATATGGATCAGTGCTGACAGAATGCAGGAATCCTTTACTCAGTGATACATCTCTTTCCTCTCACCCTCACTAATTTCAGCAATATCAGGTCAACACAAACTCTTGAGGTAGGACTTGAAAGAGGAACTGAATAAACCAGCTTCCATCAGAGCAGTTTCCCTTCCCAAGTACACTGCACCAGAATCCAACCACCACATCAGCCAGATGCCAGCTTCTTTGGGGAAGGCATCACTCAAAATTTAATGATTCCACAGAGCAATGGAATTATGGAATGCAACTTTTCAAAACTCAGATTCTCTTTTCCATCTAGAAAATTATGTGCAAATGTGATGTAATAAGAAAGACTTTATAACATTCATTTCTGATTATGTTACATAGCTTTATGTGAACAGCCATACACAAAATGACTTATTGTCAAATCCAAATCCTTATTTACAATGAGATTTTTTTAATGGACATGGGGAAAAAAAAAATCTGGAGTGCTTTCCTGATGTCCTCCTTATTAAAAAGCTGTACTTTAGTCAGAGGACTTCAGGATTGTTCAGGGCTACTATAGTTAAATAGCAATAAAATTGTTAATAGATGCATTGACTTCTTTTTTTCCATAAAACACACACAAAACCAAAGCATAAAGATCCCAGAAAATGACAAAAGAGAGTGCTTCAATAAAGACAGCCTTTTTCCTTATGAAGGATTGAAATAGAAACCTCAACCTTCAAAATAATTGAGCTGCAACGTATACGCTCAATTTTCAGCTTTGTTTGGGTTCCTTTGACTCTGAGCCACCCCACTGCAAGATCCTTTAGTTTTTTTAAATTTTTGGTAATAAAAGAACAATCCATCATCTGTCAGGAGAGCCAGGTTCTATTGCAGGTGTTTTCTGGAACACCTGCACTGACAGTCTCAGGAAAAACTCTTGGGCAAAGACATGGAGCTCCAGGGGAGGCACAGAGTAAACCATGCAGAGAGCAGCACTGGCAAAGCCACAGGAATTTGTGTGTGTGTGTGTGTGTGCATATGTGTGCATGTGTGCTTGAGGACTCCAGACAAATTTGTTCAGGGATCAATATGGTTTGTGGGTACAGCCTTTTCACCACACTACCCTGCTGTTTTCCTGGCTTTGGAGAACAGATGATAATTGGATACACTGCCCTTGAGTAGGAAGCACATAATATAAGAAAGCTGCTGTTAATTCAACACACAGGTCTTTCCCTGAGCTGGGGACCACTGATTATGAGCCTCACTACAGATAACCAGAGGTTCCAATTAGGCACCAGCTTCAAGGACTTTATCAGCTGATACTCACAGGAACAGCACTAAAACCTTATGAAAGCTTATACAAAACGCAGACTTGGAAAAATATTCATTTGTTTTTCCTTTTTGTTTGAACCTTAGCTTTTCATCAAGAAATTGAGCGACAAATTTTACCTACAGCCAAAAGATATGAAAGGCTTTGACTCTGCTCAAACCAAAGCTAAAGTTTCCATCAACATCACCATCAACATCATGGAAAGAGAAGACACTAGAATGTCTCAGGCTAGCTACCAACATAGCTCAACATATCAGCAAATCTGCTTAAGTAGTTTCAAATTCTAGGAAAAAATCAATACCCAAATTCCTCATTAAAAAATCTGAATGAGAAAACATTAAATTATCTAAATCTAGATACAGTGTTGGGTTCCAGCTCTTTTGGGTGTTAATTACAGAAATTGAGTCTTCTATAGGAACAGGCATTTGCTTTCTCCCTAACTTAACTAATTTAACTCCAGAGTTAACTAAGTTAACTCTGTTAGCTAAGTTAACTCCAGAGTTGCTATTCCCTATAAAAGTATTTGTGTCAGTTGAGCTGACATACTCTGTCACAGTGCTTCTGGTTGCTGCTTAGCACTTCAGAAAGTGAAGAGACAGCCAAACACCAAGAGAGAAAGTGAAAATAAATGAGCAAAAGTTGTAACGACTAGGGAAAATAGGAGTTAAGACTGAAGGCAGGGATTTGTTTTTTGCCATTTGAAGAGTGACACCATATTCCAACTCATGAAAAGTCATCACTCAACCAGCTGATCTACTGCCTGGTGTTGAGAAACACAGCTGTTCTGCATCACCAGCTTTCCAAAAAGATGACTCTGCCATGACAATTTTCATATGCCAAGGGGTTTTTTGTTGGTATTTTAAAATCAAGAGCACTTTTTCCCAGACTATTCTTTTTTATAATTGAAAAAACTTTTCGACTGAGTACATTTTGTGTTTGTGCTGTCACTTAGGAGCCTGCACTGCAAACTACTTTGACACACTAGCCCAGTCCAGGTGGGGTTTTTGGGTCCATCAGAGGGGTGCACCACATTACCAGCTCTGCCTCACACGGTAATCCCAGAAGGATAAAAAACCCATGTGCTCCACAGCTCAGAGAGGTTAAATGTTGCAAGCAGCAGCTTGTAGTTTTCAAGGATCCAGCTACCACACATGGGATTCCTCAGGTTATCCTCAGAGCAAAGAGAAATAGGGCTTCCATTCCCAAATGCAACTGGACTTTGAAAAAACCATGTGATCCTGGTTTGCATGAAAACTGGAGAGAAGCTCTGGTTCTGCAGAAGACAACTGGACTTTACCTGAATTTATCAAAGTTCCACTTGAAAAGAATTCTCTGAATGAACAGTGCTGTGGAAAATATTACTAGAACCTTTCATTTTTCAACCACAGGGGAAAAAAAAAAAAAATAAATCCCCCCCCCATAAATGCAAGACTTCAAGCAAGAGAGGAAATCAGAGACATAATTTCCTACACTGCAGTAAACTTTGCTTCTGTTTGGAGATTAGGATCACTTTATGCAAAGTGTTTCAGCATAAAATTCCCAAATTCATTTTCGCACATGCTAGAGAAATAGAAAATCAGCAAAGTTTGATGTATATTTAGAACTTCAGCCATTAAATAAATGTCATTATTTATCTACTTATCAATGCAAATGATGGTACAAAATTTCCTACATTTAGAAAGAGAGTGAAAGCAGGTACAGAAATTAGTTTTGATGATCTGTTATTGCCTACATTAGAACAATAACCAGACTGTGTCATTACTCAGAAGGGACGAACTGATTAAAAGAAGGAGTGACTGTACCATTAAAACCAGATGAATTCATCAGCTATTTTGGCACTGTACCCCCAGGGCTGCATGCTCTATCTTGCATCCTTTTTGTTGTAATTTACTTCCTCAATTTCAGTATCATTATGTGGAGAGTCAAGAGATGCCACTGTATGTTGCTTTACATCTTCTTTTAGCTGGCAAGCCTTGCTCTATCTTTCAAGAATAGCCAATATTTTTAGTCATAAGTTTGTTTTACTTGTGGGAGGTGGCACAAGTAAACAAGACAATTTGTTCTCTGCTTTAGTACCTCTAATGAGAATTAATTCTTGAAATAAAGTCATTCCATTGGCATTGCTGTTCTAGCAGTCCAGGAAAGAAAACAAGGATGAGGGAGGACATCTTGCACGCTCTCTGACCATCCCTGTCACACAGCTGGTGAGTGCAGTCTTATGTAAGCTGAGAACATACCCAGACTCCACATCACCAATTTCTCATCCAGTGGGAAACCCAGCTTGTATGATCAGGAACATCTGCTGCCACTCACCTCCAGGAAGATAAAACTTACATAAAAGTCTATCTTATGCTGTCAACAATTCTGTTTATCTCCCATTGCTCAGGTACTGGCTATTGCTAAATAATTCTGAAGGGATTAGCACAAAGAACAGGAATGTAACCCTCTTGCTAATATAGATGCCAGCATATCCTCCCCTCTCCAACAACTCTGATTCCTTGAGTAAAAATGTATTTTATCCACATTAAGACATAAGATAGAAATCATCCCTCCCTGGCTGCTGCTTCCACAGTTGCACTAAGACTGGATTCTCAGGAGCTGGAATGTTGCTTTGGAGTGTTACAGGCTGCACAGGCACTTTCAGCATTTCAGCCCCTGTTACTTAATGCTTTCACACTGCATTAGAGGCCAGCAGAAGAACACAGTGTTCAGCCCTTAGCACAGCCAAGTTTCAAACCCATCAAATCTGGTTTGAACTAAATACTTTCATAAATAGGATGTAACCCTTCTTTGCAACGGCTGCAGGACTACATTAATCTTTTCAATGTTACAAGAAGAGTTTCTGCAATATAGTTAATCTTGCATCTAGACTCTTGCTATGATTATTACTGTTGTTGTTATAATTATTATTCTACTTCAAACATGAAACATCAGTGAGAGGGGAGGAATCTGCCCCATTTTAGTCCGGGCTCTCTGAGGGACACCACAGGCACTTCACACAGACCATGTCTTCCCCCAAAAGATATTTATGCACAAGCAGCCCCATCACATGTGACTAAACAAGGCACAGAAGCACACAGATTTTGCAGCTAATGGTGAATAGCATAAGCAAAGTAGAAGGCACCTCTGGTGCTCCCTCAGAACACTTCCCGGGCTTATTGTTTAAAAAGGAAAAAAAAATAATTGGTGTATGTACATGACTTTAGTTAGAAGGCCATAGTCACAGCATCCTCGTCAATGTTTCCTTCTCTCTTCTGAAAGAAAATACAATTCCTTGCTTGCATTTCTACAGCTGCCCTTTCTACATGGGTGCTCTACCTTCATCTTCCACTTAACAACACCTCCTTTAGGAGCTCTAAGAGCTTAAAAACACTTCATTGAACCTCCCAGCACCTTTTTCCTTTGTTGAACTCCCATTTTTGCTGATGTGTAGATTCACAGAATCATTTAGTTTCAAAAAGACCTCCAAGATCATCAAGTCCAACCTTTAATCACCATCTTGTCACCTAAACCATGGCACTAAGTGCCACATCACCATTTCCTGGACACCTCCAGGGATTAGCATTCCACCACCTCCCTGGGAAGTTCATTCCAAAGCTTAATGAGCCTTTCCATGAAGAAATTCTTCCTGATGTCCAACATGAAGCCACGTCCTCTCCTCTTGTCACTAGCTGGGAGAACTCTGAGAATTGGGGTAGTGCACAGAAACCACCCCCCTGGCATCTTGCTGAAAGTCATCATGCCACTGCAAGTCCTGCTCTACAATGAAGAGAAACTGCAACAATAGAATATTCTGCTTCAGACCTTTTCAACACACGACAGAGCGGGGACGGTCCGAAACCAAGCAGAAAGACATTCTGGATTGGTTTCCGTTCTTTTTCTTTGTCTCCGCTTTTTAAGATCCTTGTAGTGACTTACAAAACAAGAGTTGGCTTTTCCTTCTATTCAGCTCCCAGGGAATGATGACAAGCAAGGAACACCCTGCATCTCAGAGCACCAGAGCCTTCCCTGCTGCTCTCAGCTGTTTCCACTCCTGGGCTCCAGTCTCTGGTTTCAACTTCGATGGCACGCTTTATTTTTTAACAGAGCAGTAATTGTACATGTTGAGCATTAGAAACACCAGCCTCCTACCAATTTAAAACAAATCTGAGAATGAAAATGACTCCAAGGTGGCCAAATCAAACAGAGCAGCCTGGTAAGGCCATCCCAGGTTTGCTCTAGAAAGAGGTAATGGATGAGTTTCCAGTGACGTAGTATTTCTATCAGAAATCTGCCAAAACTTTCTGGAACTTATTTCAACAAAGAACTTTTGTTGGGATGGAATAAATTAGATGCCCAGCATGGACTGACTTCCATAGCATGGAGTGCTTTGGCAGCAAAGAGAGGCAATCTAGGAAATCCTCAGCACGGTATTCAGAGCATGCTCCTGGGGTGGCACATGTCATCTCCACATTCTCCAGTACAAAAGGAACCTCTTTGGAGCCAGGTTCTTCTTCGGGATAGTGCCCTAGCCAGAGGACTGACTGACTACTCAGGAAAGTCTTATTTTTCCTCAGAACTAACAAAAAATGCTTTTTAAATAAATATTGGTTTCATGCTGATGTGGTTGTCTTCATGACTGAAAAATAAAATATCTGTTCGGCTAGATCACTGCTTCTGTGCCTTCTCTCTTTCACTGACAGCTGAAGGTGCCAGTGAATTAGAGTAATGCAAAGGCTTCAGGCCCAATTTGACTCTTCATGAAGTGTGAATGGCCAGGCCACATCAGCATGTAAGTGAGCTTTATCACAGTTTGCTTTATCCTTTCCTCCCCTGTGAGGTGGCACTGATCTATGCAATTCTCATGCAGCAGGGAGCCTGGCTGCTGTGTAGACAGTGAGACATTCCAGCTGGTACATCCTGTGGCTGACTGTCTTCTCCACTGTCTGCTTTAAATCCTGCCACTGAACACCACTTCTGGTGTCAGTTTAATGCATTGAACTTTTTCAAAAACAAAACCTAATCAAGCTCCAGATCTCCAAAAGACTAAGAATTAGGACAGACCCCTCTGGACTTCAGAGACCTTAAAGCCCAAGGGCTTAGAGACCTGAGAAGAACTCAGCTTGTGCTAAGACTCATGGAAGATCTATCTAACCTTGGAAAAGCTGTCAAGAAAAATTATTAAAATTGAAGCACTACGGGCATCTTAAAAAAGAATAAAACTCATTCAGAATCACAAAACAAAAAGGTACAAATTGATCCCAGAATATATCACCACATCTTTGTCCTATTGGAAACTCCTGGAAGCAGCATTCTGGGCTACAA
The DNA here is from genome assembly GCF_029582105.1 of Oenanthe melanoleuca. Classification (NCBI taxonomy): domain Eukaryota; kingdom Metazoa; phylum Chordata; class Aves; order Passeriformes; family Muscicapidae; genus Oenanthe; species Oenanthe melanoleuca. The sequence goes on along the minus strand of NC_079337.1, from coordinate 4,875,788 downwards.
AGACTTAAACTACTGAGATCTAAACAACTCACGCAATTATACTGTTAAATCCTATTTCAAACAGCAATATCTTCTATAGATAGACACTCAGGTTATTCCATTAAATCAGTTCCAAGTAAGTGAACAGTAAGTAACAGTAGCTGAAATAAAAATGTCTGGAGATTTTAGCCCTGAAATTACAGATGTTTCAGAGAGCAGTCTGCAATGATTCAGATGGGTTTTTGTCATTGGATGTACTCAAGACTCCAATTCAACAGGATGCCTTGCAGGGTACAATAAATGGAATTTATAATAGAATGTCTTATAGAACACAGTGTTGAGTGAAATTCTTCCATCTTCATAGATGCTTTCCACAATTTTTCTTCTTTTAAGCCTTTCCCAGGATTTTTTAATCTTCTCATCTACAAATTCCTATTCTCACATCTATATGTTTTCTGTTTGACGCTTCCTCCTTGTTATAGAAAACATAAAGCACATGAATTTTACCCATCTCAGCCACTGGGCAGATTCTTGAACCACTGCTGCAATCATTGATTTTAAAAAAAAATCCAAGTAAAAAATCCTAAACACTCCAAAAAAACAGAAAACCAAACCAAAACAAAACAACCCCACACACACAAAAAAACCCAAAAAAACCATAGTGATTCTCTATTACTCTGAAGTAAAATTTAATGACACCAAATAGAATGACATCATCAGTCAACAATAATATGAACTCATATGCAAAATTAAATCTTTCTTGCTAACTTGAAGCAGAATCATGTCCTATATAATCAGAGAGCTTTGCAGGATCATTTTGAACATGCACATGAGCTAAGTTCCAACTTTATTTACTAACAAACATGGCATATCTGAAATAAAGACCCCACTGTCATACAGCATCTCTCTCTATTAACACATTATATTACAAGAACAGAACTGTTTTATTTATTTATATATGTGTGTATGAATATATATAGCTTTCTAAAACTCTGGAAAATTGCAGAATGAAGTTAATCACTTAAGATCTGTAAAATTACCTTTTTTTTTTTTTTTTTTTTTTTTTTTTTTTTTTAGACAAGCCAATGCAAATATTATTGTTTCAACTTGTGACAAAAATCAGTTCTCTGCCTTCCTCCTCCAAGCTTTCCTGGAATGAATGTTGTCTAAAATAAATTCAATTCAAGGAGACAAACAGACAAATCAAGTTTGAAAAAACAAACAAAGGCAAGTGATTGATGGATTGACCACTGACCAGTCAATATGCAGCGTGCACCACGTGATATTTGAAAAACCATTTCAAAATTTCATTTTAACGCATACTCCACCAGTAATGAAAAATGTGCTGTCACTGATAAGTGGCCTTACCAGAAGAGTTTGTGGTGAGAAGGCTTTGAAAGAAGGAAATGGAAAGGGTACGGCCTTTCATTACATTAGGTAAATCTATTTGACCACAGAGAGGTTGAGACTCAGCTGCTGAGGTTAGAAGCTAAACAGGCCATCAACTTAATTAATGCATGACTTTTCAACCGAGGGCGCATTCTGGCTGCACGCCGCGACCGATGCAGCTCCTGACGAGGCTCGGCCCCTGGCCCCGGCCCCGCTCCGGGAGCGCCGTGGCGAGCGGGCGGTTCTCAGGCTGCCGCCGGCCAGCTGCGGCCAGCTGTGCGCCGGGAACCGGCGGCCCGAGCCCCGGCTGCCAGCGGCGTGCCGGATGATTCCCTTCCCGCAGAAACGCGCTGCCCAGAACGCCTTCCGCCCGAGAGGAAAAGGTGGCCAAGGCTGGGCTTCCAGTAAGCACATCCTGTGCGCTGACAGGGACAGCATCCTGCTCCTTAGCGCTCCCTGAAATCCCATTCTTCTGCCCGGCAGCGCCTGTCCTGGACACAACCCGCGATTTTGGATTCCCGATGTTGTCAAGGAGCTCTTGAAGCTGGGAGCTGTACTCATGCAAAAGTTTTTGTCCTGAAACTTGAAACCAGGTGAAACCTCCCCGCTGACTCCTTCCCTCCCTTCCCCCAGGCAGCCTTGAAGAAGCCTTTGCCAAGTTTCGGGAGCATTTGAGCACACCTGGGTTGAGCCTCAAAAGCTGAGGAAGGATGTGAAGACGTTGATGGAAATTATGCAAAGCAACACCAAACCCCCCCAAGAGGTTTCACGCCGCCTCTGATGTGCTCCTAGGCTACTAAAACAAATATGAGCAATACAACTTCCCAGGTTGTACAAATGTTGCTCTCAAAACTGCATTTTGGGCCACTTTTGCTGCTGGCTAGAAACGCATCCAAAACACACCTGTATTCTTCTACTTGCAAATTGTGTCATTAAATTTGTTGCATTAAGCACAAGACCAGGCCATAATATCTTGTGCCTCACTTTTTCTGGAAACACTGCACTGGAGGCCCACAGCATGAGCCCTGACCCTAATTCTTCAATTTTCTGTCTGATTCTATCCAAGAATACTAACTGCATCTTCTAACTCTTGCCTGAAACCTATAGATCCTGCTTAACCTAGAGTATTTGTTCTTTTACCTTTTTTTTTTAATTATTCATGTTTTGTTTTGTACCCAGATTAAAAAGGGAATTATCTAAACAGATATTATACCTTCAGTGATAACCATAGCCAAGGTGTGGGTGCTCAGCTGACTTCTCGCTCTTTCAGAACAAACCACATATCCTGGGAAAGGCAAAGGAGCTACACTAGTCTAAATAAGAGAGGAAGCCCTGTGTAGTGAACAGAATTTCCTCATGTTATTAGTCATTTATCAAATAATTAGTGTTACTTATATGTTATTTCTATAACATTGAATGTAAGCACGGGGATTAGCTCCTGTCTGTCTTTATCACAGGATATTTAAATGGAAAATAAAGAAGTATAGGAAATTTGAAAACTTGTTTTTCAGCACTAAAAATCCCACCTGCCTAATTCATTGCCAGCTGAGCTTCAGCAACCCAAATCAGTCAGATTACTTTTTTAAGAGTAAAGCTGGGATTTTTCACAGTCCCCCTTTTTTTTTTTTTTTTTTTTACACCAGTAATTGATTTTACAGAAGGAAAGAATTGACCATCAATCACCACTTCACACTTTGGGCAGGGAGAGTAGTTCAGACCCATCACTTCCTTTACCTTTGTCTGTTTGTGCCCTTCCTTCAACATCACACGTCTTCACTCACCCTCCTGACAGCATCAGCACTCGTCTTTCTTCTCCCTCGGGGCATGTTCTGTGACACTAAGGGGGGACACTCTTTTCACTACAGAGTCCCATAATGCCACAGCACAGAGGTTCAGCCAACCAAAGAAACGGCTATGGGGCAGATCCCCAGTCAAAGTCCCAGAGACAAAATGTGGAATTTTAATCCAGCTCTGACTGATATCCATAGTGTAACTCCAAGCCCCTCAGCCTCCCTGCACAGCTAAGCCTGCTTTAGCTTGCTGTCTCTGAAAAAACAGAGGTGGGAAACATTTGTGCTCAACAAGTGATGCTTGTTTAGACAGCAGCATAACTGATAATGATTGACCCAGAGCTGCAGAGATCTGCTGTAAATTACATTTTTGAGGTTTTCCTGGCATAATCTCATCTCCATTACAGGCACATCTGTGTGCATGTCTTCCTGTGTCACTAAGAGTGGCTTGGTCTGGGAAAGCCAGGTAGTTTATGCCATCCCACTGGAAGCCAGAGCTTGCTTGCTTTCTTGCTTTTCAACATAATAAGAATGGGTCAGACAAAGCATCCTGATTTACTCAGGTGGAAGGACTTTTTCAGAGAGGAATGGAAAAGAAGTGGGTGCGGTGGCTTATGCTAATTATCATCTATTTATTTTGGGAGATAAGCTACTTATACATGGTATGTTTGGTTTGGATTAACTTGGGCAGACACAGAATGACTGTCCACGATTTGACCTTGACATGAGTAACTGGCCTTTGGCAGAGAGGGGGGACATTGACAGATACTGCCTGAAGAAAGGGATCAGTCACAACCCAACTGCTGCACAGGTTGCTCCGGGCAACAGATTGGGGCTGGGAAACACTGGCTGGAAATGGCAAAGGGAGCAGGGGGAAAAAATATGAACTGTGGTAGGAAAAATCAGAAAGCAGAGGAGAGATATTGACCAGGGGCACAGACACCTCCTGTTAATGTCATTTGTTTTGGAATGACAATGTTTGTACCGAGCTGAACTCGAGGACAGGAAAAGGCAGACAATAGCACAAAGCTGCTGCATTGTTTGCCCCATGTGCTCTTTTCTTTCCCCTTGGCTTACCCAGCTGATCATTATGTAACCAATCAACTGGGCTAATTTTCAACCTGTCCAGGATATTCTCAATTATGTATTCTTCATAGAATGTCATGGTTTATTTTTAAAAGGCCCAGAATATTTCCTGTGATTAATGTCTGGATTAGTCGTTGTTTTACAGGGTATATAGACTTGGGTAACAAATCTTAATCCTGACTGAAAGGGCAGTTCAACACGAGCAAGCTTTTAATTTAAGTATCTTAACAAAGGGATTATATATTCTTCCCCTTCCTTACAAGTCTTCAGAGGAAAAATACAGCAATGGCAGATGAACTGGGGCATGAAACACATTGTTTTCTGTTCTGGGAAGGTTTGCTTAAAAACCAAGCAGATTTCAAAATGACAAAACAATTTTTCCTGGCAAGTTTGGTATCAGGCTTTGTTTTGCTAAACCTGATTATGTACTTTGGCTGCTCAGCACAGGCATATGTTCCAAACCAATTTAGTCCCTGCTCAGAATGAGTCTCCTTATTTGTCCAACAGCTTCGGAAATCATTTTTTCATGCTGACTTTGAGTGACCGTTTAGCACACACTGCAAAGGTATTCCAGGGACAACAGACCTCTGCAGCAACTGAAGATCCAATTCAATACTTTTTCTTTTCTTTTTTTTTTTTAGTCTTCTGTTCAAGCTGCATTAACAAAGCTCTTCTCTTTGTTTTTAAACCTGCTGGCCACATTGCACATGTTCCAAGGGAAGAAACATCAGTCAGAGGTTGCAAAATACCACAAAAGGCGGACAAAAGGGTTAAAATAGAAAAAAAAAAAAAAAAAAAAAAAAAAAAAGAAGTCATGATCCTAAATACAACCCTCATTTCCATGAATTAGTACAAACATAAAAGCTTTCATATGTGCAAAACTCACAATTTAAGACAGGAAAGATGCCCAGATCTGCATAAACCCTTCCACATAATTTTATAAGATTCTGGTTGCTCTGTTTAGACACTTTGTGCTCTGTCCAGTTTCTAATCCTGAATGGGAATATTTCTAATGTTGACTTCACATGCTGGACCAGTGGGAAAGAATGAGGCACAGGTTTCAATAACCAGAACCTCCCCTTCATATTTAGCAGACAACTTTCTCAGTCTCAGGACATTCTCATGTTGGCAAAACTACCTAAATCCTGACAAACACTGCTGCATCTTTTACAAACACCCCTCCACTAGCACTACATACTCCCCCTCACTGGCATTCATACAATTCCCTTACAGTAAATATCTAGTGGACATTCTCCTGAGAGAAATCAGCAAGAACACAACACATTTGTATCTCATATGAGAGCAATGCATCTAAATATGGGGGAAATAAACAAGAAAAAAGAATAGTCACCAAAACTATTGGCTGGTTTGGACAGGAGGGAGGCAAGGAAACCCATTTCCCTGGGGCCAGCGAACTGGCACTAGAAGAACTGGGTCTCCCTGTCATGAGGAAATTATGGGCTGTCAAACTACTCAGCTAGCCACCTCTGCTGTCCTCCCTGGCCACAGGGAACACATTTGTTAGCCTAGGAAAGCCTAGACACCAAAGACTCACAGCTCAGCTAACGACCCCTTTCCTGGCAATTTCATTGTCACAGCAGCGTCACCACCGGGCCTTATCAATGGGTTGGACAGGCCACCCAAGATAACCCATAATAGGCAGGCAGAAGCAGTGCATACCAATGCTTTTAGCTGTGCATAGTGACAGTGAGCAAACAAACTCTATTGAACATTTTGGCCAGTGCTAATTTGACTTGGCTAATGCGAGAGATTAACCTCTCTCTGCTCCAAATCACCCTTCCTGTAAATGAAAATAAGTACACCAACCTGCACACCTCAAGGAAAAACTTTAGCCAATAATGATTGTTGACAGATTGGCACTAGAAAGTATCACACTCTGCTTTCCCTCACTCAGTGGGAATGACAGATATTTCAGAGGTTCTGATTGTTTTCCACCCTCATGGAGCAGAGAGGACAGGCAGCCCCAGCACAAATAAAATAGCTCCCTTTGCTTTCAGACACCTTAGATCTGTTTCTAAATGGGAAGATAGGTTTCTAACTTGTTTGATCTCCATAACAAGTGAACTGAAGTTCTCTAAAATTGAAATGACCACAAATCTTTCCCAGGACACTGAGAAGTCCTCCTACAACAGAAGGGTGGGGAGTCAGACATCTGCCATGAAGAGTAATAAGAAAACTTCCCTCCTTAACTTGTGCCAAATTATCTGTTGGTAAAGGATGAAGTAAATGCAAAACAGGTCCTACTATCCTTAGCTCTACAAAGTGGTCTCCTAAAGAGCAACCTCCAGAGATTTACAGCGAAGCCATGCAGTTTTACATGGGTCCTCTGCAAGAGGAAAATAACTCAGCCTATTTTCATGAAAGCCATTTACTAAGCTGGGTCACGTTTACACTCCTCTCTTCTTTCCAGAGCCACAGAAGGCAGAGTAAAGAGATCAGAATAAAACAACAATCCTCAGAAGCAGTGCCTACACATGTCTTTGTAGGAGATTACAGGTTTGACTAATATTCAAGGCCTCCCCTCATTAACCATGGTGCCTTCTGCTTCCAGGTACTGAGTGAGGGGAGCAGGCCAGTCACACTGACACACAGTTGCTCAAATGTGACAGGTTTCTGCTGCTCGTGTGTGAGCTCACTCCAGGATCTTGTAATGCAATCAGGCTGAAATAAACTCTTTCCATCTGAAGTAATGGATTGTGTTTCTGCAGGCTTAGGAAGGAGAGACCTGGAACAGATAATCTTTTGTTGCTATCACAGCAATCCCACCCGGGGCACCCTCTGGGGATGTGACAGGGCTTCACTCTCCATCAGCTCCTGGTTTACAACGCTGGGTGGTCAGCCACAGCACCTGCTGCACAATGCTCAGCATTTCCTCTGCTCCAGGGAAGTTCATCCCTGGGCTGTGTCTTCTCCCAAAAGACAGCACTTGGCCAGGCCAAGTCCAAGCTGATGTCTTGAGGGTGGCTATCAAAGGACAGAGGACTGAGAAGCTCTTAAATGTTCATTACATCAATAGTTCCTTGACAACTTCCAGAATGAGCTAGAAGTTGCAGTGAACTACAGATAACTCATGTTTTTCAGTGCTTGCTTCTAACACCTTGTGTTACATCCAGGTGCTCCAGAACAACTGTTGTCACCAAGAATACCTGCTATAGTGCAGTACATTTCTTTTCATTTACCTTGAATGTGAGGTAGGGATGGACATTTCACCAGCAGGTGATGAAATTTGTCAAGACTTTGTGTACAAGCCTTTCAACACACACCCTAGAAACATAAGAGAGGTTTTACTTTCTGCTTGCTTTAATGCTTTTGCTGTGTTGCTAAGAACATTATGCTTTCTTTTTATCCTGATTAATCCATTTCATCTGGAATTTGCTACCATTAAAAGATGTGATGGCATATATCATAGCTAACTGCATTACAGTTATCAGTAAATTGCTTCCTTAAAAACAATTGGGTTCAGCCAGCAGGAATTGAAAATGCTGCTGTAAGGTGCAAGATGCTGCCTGTCTGAATACAAACAGTCAAACTGTGAGAAGACATTCAGTGGGACTGGAAATTTTTGCTTAAGCAGGACCACGCACAAGAAACTCACCAAACTGTGCAAAGGCTGCTTGTGCAGATGAGCAGGGTGACGTTGCACAACCCAGCAATAATTTTCCATTTTCTCCTGGTGCAGCACTTGGAGACACGGCTGCTTTGCTAATTAAACACAATTCCGCTCCACACCAAACACATATTTGCTTCTAAGTATTTGTTTTTAAGCAATTCCAGGAAACAAGAGCTCTTGCTCTCTCCTCCCCTCCATCCTCCCACCTCCCCCCTCCATCCCCTGGAAAGATGCCTCTTAATCCTGACCTTCCACGTATCCCCATGAACAACTGCACTGAGTGGGAGGGAAAAGCAGGACAGCTCTGCTTGGGGCCTGGGGAGTCGAGCCTTGCAAAGACCTTTTGTTGCTCCCCAGGTAGGATGTTTAGCTCTCCATCCATGCAGCCTGAATTCCTTTCTCACCACACCCAAGGTCATTTTAATGAAAATTCCTAAACCCATGCCAGGGGGATAGAATTGCTCCTAATCCTTCAGCAACACGTCATTTGATCCCCGGGCCCACTGGGGTTATTATTGTGTGTCTGCAGAGCACAGCAAAGCAGACAGGAGTAGAAAAATGGCAACCACTGCAGGAGATCCCCTTCCTTTCCCAACCTTTCTTTCTTTCTTTCCCTTATTTTTTCTTTTTTTCCAGCAAAGCACATTCACTGCCTGCCAGTTTTCAAGGGATAATGCCATGTTTTAAGTCACCCTCTGCCACTCCCTAGAAGCTGCACACGTTTTTAATGAAATTAATGAGGAAGTTTAATTTTAAAGGCAGATTGTTTCCTCTGGTTTGCATTTTGAAAGGAACTTCATGTCTGTGTGGTCCATGCCTTACAGTAGTGTACTGATGGTTTACATCTGTGCTCAAGCAATGTTTTAGCATCATGAAAAACAACACAAAACCAAAATTAAAGTAAAATTGCATTTTTGGCAAGATGCAGAGGAGGGAAAAAGAGCTAGTGAATCCAGTACAACTTCTTATGTTTTTCTGGACTTTTTTCCATGATGCAACAGAGGCCTGTATTTTATAGAGAAAGCTTTTGGTGGGTAAGGCAAAGTTTCATTTTTCTCCTCTGGTTGCCTCCTCATAGCCTATCGGGGCATTGATTCCCTTTCCCTATCATGGTGAGATCTGGAAATCCACTGTGTCCTTGCCTTAGTACACCCCAGGCCTCACACAAATCTGCCTGCCTTTTCCTATTAGCACTCCTTGCTTTCCTGGCACAGATTTCAGAGCTTTCCAGCCCTTCCAAGTAAGATGAACACTTAGAAATTAGCAAATTTCCTCCCCAGTATTTCAGTATGAGTAGGGTTGGGCTCACAAGCTATTTCCTACTCTCTCATCTCTTCCCTAAACATGATAATTTCTGCCCAGTTCCTGTCTACCACCTTTTCACTAGCAGAACTTAGAGTGGGGCATAGCAGAAAGGAGCATTCCTATCTCCAAGGAGAAATTTGGCCAAGGTCACCTGGCACATGACAGCTGAGACAGCAAGAGAAAGAAAAATCTTCAATCCAGGCCAGGAATATGTACCAGCTTGCTCTAGACATATCTGGACAGTAAAGGATCTGTGCCACAGAGCATCTCCACTCCTCCAAAGAGCTGCCTAACTCACACTATTATGGGATAAGAGTATGGACCATATCTACCAAGGTACAAAAGCATTGCCAAAAAAAACTACTTTAAAAGTTGCTGATACAAATGACAGAGAAGCAAGACAATGAAGAAAAAAAAAAAAAAGTATATATATATATATGTATGTATCTGTCTATACACACAAAAACCTGCAATTTTTTTATTAATTAGAAAAATAAAACTTACTCATTTCTACCTAAATTGGCAGTGTGGGAATGTGCAGAAATTAGGAGTCAGATGAATGCCCAAGAACTACCAGATCCATGTATATTATCATACTCTCTCTTTAATTTAGCTGCATTCACTCTGAACAATTATCATCCTGCAAACCATTCTTGGTTTATATTATATACTTCACTGCTAGCTACCAAGAAACAATAAATAGGGCCAAATCTACTGATAAATCAGGCTAGAGCCCGGGATGATGTAAACACACTTGCTGAGCCAATCCACCTTCTTCCATCCTGTCCTACCATACTTGTGTTATTCTAGGCCTGAGCCTGATCAGAGATGCTTCCTGTGCCAAAAGTTGAAATAATCACACACAGATAGATACAAAAATTATGGGGGAAAAGGAATCATAATTAAAAATATTCATCAGAATTATGTTTAGGGAAAAAAAGAAAAATAGCAAAATAATTGTCAGAAAACTGTTGGGGACATAATTTTGGATTTTTTCTTAGGACCATTTTATTTAATTTTTTTCAAGAGGTGGGTTGGGTTTTTTTTTCAGGATGGGGCAGTCTAGCCTGTGCTATCCTGTAGCCATTGTGCAGCATGATGGAGACTGATTGATTGATCACAACTCAGCTTGTCAATGACCAGCATCATAAAGGCAGAGGTATCACCTGCAGAGGAACTGTGCAGGCAGACTTGACTGATGGATTGAGTACAGCATACTCCCACACTGCTCTGAATTGTAAAAGTTATGCCCCAGCATGCAGGGGTCCTCCTGATTGATAGGATGTTTGACTGGCTGCAGCCCAGTCCCACAAAGATCACAATTCTGGGGGTTTATGGTGCACTGAATTCCTCAACCTGACACAAAGCTGGGCTGCAGTTCACATGCCTCTCTCACACGCTAATCCCAAACACCAATTCATGGCAGGTGAGGAGTGCCCAGCTTTCTATTGGAGAAGTAAAATGAAGAAATGTCTTTATGTGGCAACTGTCTGGGGGTGGCTGCACAGCCTTGGGGACAATGTCCTGCTAAAATCAAATGTGGAGTGTCACTGCTTTGTTCACAAAGGTGTGTTAGAGAAGAACTCAGAACTTAGAGAAGCCTTTCCCCTCTGTTGAAGAGGGAGTCCTTAGCCTTGAAATCATATTGCCTCAGAATAAAGACTTCTATTGTGGTAGAATTAGGGTAACTTTGAGCCTTCCTGCCCTGCTGCATTCATACCAAAATAAAACATGAAACTGCAGTGGGCAGGAAATAATTGTGTGCACACACTGACCAAGATCTGGTATGGTTTTATTCTGAAGAAATGCCACATCATCCAATGATAATGTGGAGGAAATTTCCAAAATTATCTGGAGCATGGGCTCTATAGCAAGAAAACATGTTTTGAAGCACAAGGTGCTTTGAGGTTTTATTTGGGATCAAAAAATCTTGGGTCCATTACATCTCATCATTTATTGCTGCTACTATGCTGTTATTGTGAAAAGTGATGATTTTTATCTTACTGGGACCTTTTCAATCTCTTTCAGTTTTAATATAAACTTTCTATATATGCAGTCAAGAACCAACTAGACCTTTGCTCCTTTTCAGTAATTCCCTTACCAATTAGTGTGATTTTAATAAAAATTTATGAAACCAATTAGTTCACTCAAATTTGGGATAGGTAAACTTATTTCCTAATAAGAAAATAGTCTGTGCATCATCTTCCTTTGGTACTTGGTTTTCTTGGAGAAAGGAAATTTCTCAGGTGTGATATGTTAGAGCCTTTAAATAGTTGGAAGTACAGAGCCCAGAAGACCCACTTTTCTCCTCACAGCTAATATCAACTCAAATCTCACAGAAAGTCTCTGCACTAAATTTGCTGATGTACTTTGTATTCATATCTCCCAAAAACCCAAAAAGCAGAAAAATTATATGTGGCAGTTCTGCTCATTTTTGGCAAAAAGTGGTGCAGGACAAAAACAGATATTGCATATATATAGTGCAAGTACAGCAATACATGGCGGGAAACCCTTCAAAATAAGAAAGAATCAAACAGACAAATGCAGGCTGAAATTAGAGCTAAACCCTATGAAGCCTCTGAGATTGCCTAAAGTCACAGAGATCATGCTGCTGGTGGGGCCACTGAAGAAGGAACATGAGGAAATCCCCAGCTGGATTTTTTGGGCCATTCTATTACATCCTCAAAAAGCTAGACAAAATCCCGAAGAATGGCAAGTTGGGAGCCACAGCCGTTCGTTCCCCCACGGGGTAACATGCTCCACTTGGCAAAGGAACAACAGCTGCACAAGCAGCAGAGGGAATGGCTCTGCTACAAAAGAGCAAAGCACCTCAGGCCATTCTGAAGAACAGGGGTGGGTGAGATCCTCAGAGGATCTCACAAGGAAGCCATGACAACACTCTCCTGTCACCAGGTAAACAAAGACAAGCTGCAGTTGGAAAGGTTACAGGAATTAGGTGGAAACCCAAGAAAACAGTCAAAAGAACCAGACCAAGAGGCAGCCTCCCTTCCTCTGGGATAGGAGGCCATGGCCAGGAGCATGGAAAGGCAGCAGCTATGGCAGGAGAAGGAGAGGTCTTCATGGGAGGCAGCAAGAAGGAAAATCATGCTTACAGCAAGAACTCCTGGTGGAGTAGAAACACCCATATCCAGGTCTGCTCCAGGTCTGGCTTAGTGCTGGGGCAAAGTGCTGCTATGGCACTGCCCAGCTCTTGCTACATGAGAGAGCTCTGCCCACCCTAACCAGCCCATGGGATGCTCCCCATGCCAACACTTTTTGCACAGATCTCTTAAATGTGTAGGGATTTTCTGTGCTGGGGAAATTCCTCCCTGGACACAGGAGAGATTTCTGGCAGAAATCTGCCTGGAGATTTTTGCTGCTTGCAGAGATACATTTAAATGATGAATTAGGATTTGTGGGTTCATTACAGATATTTTCAGTTTTATCTCACAGTTATCTAGTATTGACACTTTTTGATTTAATTTAAAATGCAAAAGACATCACTCTGGCATCCTCTAGGCACACACTCACTTGTAGGAAAAAATTATTAGTTCCCTTTCAGAAAGAAACAACAGCACAATCACTGCTGCTCCTTGGCAAGTTGCAGTGGCACATGGGCAGCCAGACAGGCACAGCACATTGCTTTCCCATCCATTCCAAACACAAGAGGATAGGAGTTTTCATCAGAGGGATTACAGTTTAAACATCTGGAAGTTAAACATTTCCTTACTCAGTTAAATCTATCAGTTTTGTTTAGTTACATCCCCTCCTCAGCAGCCTCATCCAGTTGACTGCCACATCACGAGTTCCAGCTGTTGCCTGAGCTCATAATTCCTGTACTGCCTATCACCCACAGGAAAAAAACACCTCCACCTCCAAAAAGACACTACAGCTTCTGAGTACTGCAAGTCTGACACAACTTAAATGGGGAGACAACACATTAAGCTGAAGCCGGGAGGTCTCAGCTGGCAAAAGGACCTCCACAAAAGTAATGAGGAGCCACACACCTGCTGCAGGACAAGCAGCCAGTGGTGGAGTGTACAAGTGCCTTGGCAGCCTCTGAGTTGCAATATGTCTCTGAGTTCAATATACCAGTAAACCCAGATGATATCCTAGAACTCCAGATCTTTCATCATTTTAATAACTGGAAGAGGCACTCACTTTCATTTGTCTGAAGCAGAGGTAGGAACACATGCACGTGGGTTAAGAAGCTCAGCTAGGATTTCTTATCATGTAGATAGATGTTTCCGTTCTATTAAAAGCTCAGACACAAATTCTCATAACACATGGTGTGTGGAAAATTCCTCAGGGTAATATTCCAACTTACCTATTGCCAGAGACCCTTCCCTGTGAAACACAAAAAACCAAAGACTGTATGGAGGAGAGTGAATCAGGGTACTAACATACTTGCTATTGGCATGGAAAGCTGTACATATTTCAAGCTCTGATGCTTGGAAAATAAGGGTTTATTTTGAAGTCATCGCCCTTCAAACCCAATAATTACTGTCATTGACAATTATGATTTATGTAACCTCACTAAAGTGGTTTAGATGCCTGCATGTTTAGGAACTTGCATGGTTTAAAGAGAGAAAAATACATACTTAAGTATTCAAGTCTTTACAGCAAAAGCAAAACTTTGACTTACATTTTGTCAGGAAATTATTCTGTAAACATTTTTACCTTTATGACCAAAAGGTTCCAAAACAGCCTTACTTCAAAGTCCTTGTATTTTTCCAACATGTGTCATGCAGAATCACTTTTTTGGACATGGAAAAAAACTGTGAGCAGGTCATACATTATCGCACTGAACACTCACAAAGGAAATGTGACAGAATCTATCCAACTGATGGGCAACTGGCATGAGTCAGACACACTCTTACCTCCATGCTTGTACTCCATTCCTCCCACTGGAAAAAGAAAAAAACCTTCTCCATTTGTATATGGACAAACCCACGGGTTCCACCCTTGACTCACACACTGCTCTCGACCCCTCCCAGCCCAGCTGTCCGAAGGTGCACACAACAAAGCCCAACTAATTGCAAAGATTCCTTTTGCCAGAGTAGCTCCAACACTTAACCAACAGGCTTTGCATCATTCCCTTGCCAGAGATACTGCTCCTCTCCTACACAATTATGTTTCCCATCAACCTTTGGTTTTGCAGATATTATTTCCCTCAGTGGAAGATCTGAGATAGCATGGCAAACTCTTGTTTCACATACTACTAATAGATGCCCCTGAAACAACCAGAGGCTTTTTGCTTTCAACAAGAAGCTTGCAAAACCTTTTCTTCCCCAGTTCTGGTTTCTCATGCAAACCCTAGCAGTTACAGGGCTAAATGCATATATTCTTCCTCTGAGCTAACATGCCACATAGTCTAGGAAAATTGCATTCCCCAAATTGGGAGTTAAATACAATCTATTAATCTGGCTACATGTGACACTTGGAAAAGCTTGTTTCTATATCTCTTACCCAGGACTTGAACCTACATCTCTAGATGATCATCTCTGCCAGGTTCTAAAATCTTTTTCTTCTCCTCTGATGGCTCTGCTCTGCACAAATATTCAATGGACACCTGGATACCACATTAATATCTTCATGGTGTCTCACTCACTCTCTCCCTTTGGCCTAAGCCCATGTCTTTATCCGGGACATCTCTAACTACCTCTTTTGTCAGCAAGTTATTTGTTTTCCTTGCAGTTGGATCCACGCAGATCCCAGCCTCAAGCTGATTAGAAGCCTGGATATCTGACTCAGAGCTGCAGATTCCATGGGTAGCAGGACACCCAAAATCTGGGCCATTTTACCTCTTCTGTCTGCCTGTTCCATAGCTTCATTTCCTTTCTGCCCTGCTGCCCCACACTTTCTAGCAGAGAAAGAAAGGCCTATGATATTAGTCCAGAAAGAAAATAGATTAAAACTTGCTTTTTTTGTGAACTGCAGTCCCACAAAAGTAAAAGAGGTATTTCAGCTACTAGTATATAGTAGGAACATTCAACACTTCATTTCACAAATACCAGATTAAAAAAAAAAATCAAAAAAGCTTTTAATCTTGCTGAAAAGAAAATAAAACCAATATTATTAAAATTAAATAAAGATTGCCTTACCACATTTCCTGACATTGTTTAATGAGGAGCTTTATGCTGGCTACGTGTTGTGAAGGGGGCTTCCCTGAATGGCATTTGGAAAGAATGTCACCAACACCTGGGTGGGGCATGGGTGGCCTCCCCTGAAGATATTTTCCTTCTTTATTCACATAGCCCCTCTGTGTTCTTCATTCCTGTAATTTAATCATTAAACCAATATCAGAGACTTTCCACTCTACCCCAATGCATCACAAGGCTGACCCTTCCGAGAGATGTTACCAGCCAAATTATGTTTTTCCTCATCAGGTTCATTTCCAGTACAATCGGGGGATGGGGAGATCAGCACTTAAAGTAACTGGTAAAGACAGGCTTTTGGCCAAAGTGTGTTGCCAGCAGGTGCCATTGGCAACTTCCACGCCAGTGGAACTTCCAGTTGTTTCATTTTTTCCAAAGGAAATACTTGAGAGAAGGTAAGTAAGGAAGAGTGACGTTCCACTAATCAAATAAACACTGAAGGACAATGGCAGAGCCAGAGCCTGAGAGACAGAAAAAGGGAAGTGATTTGAGGATGTGACACTCCTACTTTTTTTTCCCACACCTTTGTCTTGCATGTGACAAAAGCTAACTTAATGGAGATCAAAAGGTATGATTTTGATAACTGGCACAAAATAAGGTAAGTGATGGATATAGCCACCTTTGGATGCTTCTGCATAACCAAAAATCACCACTTTAATTGGCACAAACAGCAACCTCATCAGCAGTGTTACTAGAAAGAAGGCCAGCCAGCCTTCAACATTATACAGTAAATGCTCAGAACAGATGTCAGGTGAAAAAAAAAAATCCATTTTTCTGAAGACCTTGAAGTTCAATTTCTTTCTAATTTAGGGAGGGAAAAAATCCATAAAAACAGATTTTAGGGACAAAAGTTTAACTCAAAGCATATTATAAGTTTTCTTTTTCCTACTGCCTAGACACCACAAGGATTCCACACTTCAAAAATATTCTGAAATTATTTTTCCTCCTAGTGATAAAAAGGCACTTCCTCTGTGCCTGCCGAACACTTCAGTGGAAACAGTTTCATAACCCGCCCCTGTTTCACCAAAACGGAATTTTCTGCCAGAACCCAAATGATCCTAAGGGAAAACAAGTGAAAAAGAGCATGTAAACTGTATTTCTAAATTGTAATGCCATCTGTCAGTAACAGCAGGATCTGAGGGAAATTATTTGCTGAATATTCTGGCAAGCTTGCTCCTGCCCATTCTGGGAACACAGTCCTTTATGGCTGCTGTGCATGTAATGAAACTCTGTGGTCATTCTGTAGGCATCAGCTAAACAGAAGCACTAGTGGGAAGAGAAAAGATGGCAAATGCTTGGGGCAAAGACCAAATGATCTCTACACAACCACTTTCCACAATTGCTTTAGCAAATGAGTTTATTCAAAGGCCTGGTGGTAGGAAAGGAAACTTTTACACAAGTATTTTTTATATGTTAGCTAAAATTGAGCGAAAACATTCACCTCAAAGTCAGGACTTTAATCATTCAGTTACACTCAGATAATCAACACAAGGATATGATACCACAGAGCCATAAATTTCATAGCCTCAAAAACTTGGAACAGCTTGGAACAGATATTTCAGCCTGAGAAGACGCTGAAGATTTCTTGAACAAACATCATAAAGATAATTCTAATAGATCAGTTTCTAAATAGCTTTGAAAAATAAATATGAGGACCATAATTCCTACATAGCTCATATTCTGAATTATAATTGTCCTCTCCTGAACCACTTGTTCACCAAACATTACTTTCACTCAACACCTAAGAGAGCACCAATTAGAATAGCAATAAAGAGGGGGAAGAACATAAGACAAATATTCTTAAATTAGAAGATGCCAAATTATACCCAAGCAACTATGCAAGGTACTGAACTATATCTGTGAGTAATTCCACCCACTCAACTTCCTCACAGGCAGCCTCCCTATTTCTGAGGGAAGCCTGTGTTTTCTGAATTTTCCTAGAAATGATAAGAAGAGCAGGATTTGTTGTTATCATGGGGTAAACTGCACATGTTCCACATCAATATTCTGTAAGACAGAAAATCACCACCATTGTTAGATGCATCTCCCAAGTGACAAGAACTCATTAATTCCCTTTTCAGTGCAGGTTTTCTCTGAGGAGAGAAAACCCACAACAAAAGCACAGCCACTGATGCAGAGCAGTTATTGGCAGGGCTTGCCTGAGAGAAAGTCACACACACAGTCCCATGGAGGATAATTCTGCACTGTCCCAGACCATTTCTATCTACCAGAGAGAACCACCACACCTTCTCTTCACATGACAGCAATACACAAGGAACTGGACCCAAAAGCAGCAGAGTCTGTCATTAGGCTGTCACATAGCAATACTGCCACAATAATTTTCCCCTGGAAATTGTTTCTCCCATAATCCGTGGCTTAGCTCTCCATGTTCAAATAGCCTTTTTGGAAGTCCCTTCTACTGTGACACCCTCTCCTCAGAAAGTGTCCTGAACTTTCAAGAGTCATTTGGCCAGTAGAAAAAGAAAACTGGGTTCAAAGCTGTAAAACAGTAAGTGTCATGTCAAGAACAAGAATTTGTAGCAGGTACTGTGACCTGACTGGTTTACTTATCAGTATCAAGTGCAACTACTAGTTCCAGAGATAACATTATTGAAATTCCAGCAGTGCATGAACAACAAGCTGAAACTTGTTTCCTCTCACAGTTTATCACTAAGTAATTCTTACAAGAAAATCAACATGCTTCTGTTCAGAATTGGAGTGCTTTTACTTCGTAAACTCAGAATTTAGGGTTTCAGAAGCAAAGTGCAAGCCAGCATCTGCAGGGAAAATAAACTTCCCCAGTTTTGCAGGACATAAAATCCCCATGACTGGAACCTCTGTATTTCCAGTTTCACAAGGGGCTGGAGCAAAGACAAACAGTAAGGATTTTCAACTGATTTGACAGAAATACTTCTGATGATAGCCATTCATTTTTACCCTCCACAAAACAAGCCATAATTTGACTTGAATTCACAAATGGAACTTAAAAACTAAACATCCAGAGTTCAAACACCTTCACTTTCTCTACCAAGAGATGGTTTGGACTATTACAGATGTTCCCAAGGAGCATGTCTGCAACAGCACTTCCCCTGTCAATAACTGCATCTCTTAAAGAAATTCAGTAAAAAGCAAAGGAGAATGAAAATTAAAATTGGGGAAAACAAGTATCCTGGGAGGGGAAGTGAGAACAAAACCACGCAGGCTTATGCAGCCAGCCATCTGCAAAGCTGAAGGTTTCACAAAGAAAAAAAAAGCCTCTACTGTTCCTGAATCAATGACTTCCCATTTACAGGCAAGCTCACTCTGAAAGACATTCAAAATGGCTCTCAAGGAATCCACGCCAACTGTGAGGTCTGTTTTCTCAGCTCTATCCCCCTCCTCTCTTTCTTTCCCAGTCACAAGGATGTAAGTATTTATCAGTCCTGTACCCCTGCCAGCATACACTGGAACAAGTCAAAGGGACCTGGCACTGAATCACAGGGATTTGTGTTGCTAATAAATACAGCAGGCCCCATCTATTGTTGATTAATTTTGACTGAAATCTAAACACCAAACAACAAACACTCTTCTGAACTGCTTTGGTACCCATTAGTTTGATGTGTTTATTAGACAAGACTGTATTCTTTCAAGTTTATTAACAACAGATTAGAGTATCTGCAAACAAATATAGGAGTTTTATTATTTAAAGGTGTGGGCACCGTACACTAACATCTTTAGGATTTCACAATAAATAAAACCAAAATTCCCATATCAAATTGTACTTAAGGTGACAAAAAATACCCCAACTAGTTAAAGTGCAGCATAGTGCCAGCCCTCCACCTTTTCAAAAGTTTCAGCTCAGTAGATGCAGAATGACACCGCTGGAATACACAAACACTAAAAATAAATTTTAAAAGAAATTAAGAAAAGCAAAGTGCAGGGGAACCACAGAAATTGCACGGGTTCATAAAGGTTTACAGTAAATAGGAGAAGTTTTGTACTTCTGTGATACTTTGCAGGCAAAGCAATTCCTTTAAATTCCTTTTGTTTGCCAAATCAACATACAAACATTCTACCAGTTCTTAGCAAAACCACTACTAAACCCCACAATTTCTTTTCCCCAGGATTTTATAGTTTTCAAGCATGTGTTTACTGGGCTGAAGCACCCAGTAACAACCAAGCAAAATGTTTGCAAAACATTTAAACCTTCTAACCTGGGATCTGCCTGGCTGGGAGCAGCACTCTGGAAAGAGACCTGGGCACCCCAATGTACACTGAGCTGCATCACCTGCAAGAAAAACAAGTCCTTACCCCATTCAGCATTTCTCAGGCTGCACCTGGAATGCTGTGCTCAGTTTTGGCCCCCAGTATGCTAAAAAGACATGGATGGGCTGGAGGGGGTCCAGGGAAGGGCCACAAAGATGATCAAAGGGCTGGGTAGCTTGCCATGTGATGAAAGGCTGAGGAAACTGTCAAGTTCAGCCTGGAGAAAAGAAGGCTTAGGGGAGTTTCAGTCTTTAAAGGGGTGGCTACAAAGAAGATGGAGGAAGGAAGATGATGATTCCCTTTTTATGGGGAATCACATGGATAAGATATGGGTTAATGGTTACAAGTTGCTCCTGGGGAAGATTCTGATTGGACACAAAAGAGAAAATTTTCCCAGTGAGAATAATCAACTGTCAGAATATTTTCCACAGGCAAGTGATGGATTCCCCAACATGTGACACTTATAAGATACAGCTGGACTGGATGCTGGGCCATCTTGTCTGGATCATGTTTTTGTGAGGAGAAGTTGGACCAGATAATCCTTGAGGTCCCTTCCAACCTGGTAGTCAGTCTAGGATTCTATGATGATTTTCAAAATATGACAAACTGAAGAACCTCTCTACTAAAATCAGAGACAAAAGCTTTGAGTAGGATGCAAAGAGTGACTGCAGAAGAAAAATACATAAATATTTATCCATTTTCTAGTAACACTATCTAAGACTAAACAATACTAAGTTATTTCCCTTAATCTCCTGCTAAAAATAAAAAATAGTTTTTGACTATTTTAATTCACATTTTTAATTTTTACTTATTTTAATTCACAGACTGATAGGATATGTCAAAATGCTTTTTGTTTCCATCCTAAATTTGATTTTAGTTATTCCTCTTCAGACATTCACAGGCCTTTGAGTTTAGATGACAGTAAATTAAAGTGCATCATTATTACTTAGATGGATGACAACACTAAATTTTAACTTAATCAAGGATCAAACCAAGGACAGTTCAAAAGGAATAAAACAAAACCTTCCTTGTTTGTTGCACTGCAGTCAAATAATAATTTCTGCCTCAAGGGCAGTATTATTCATAACCATTAGCTGGCAATATCACGAAAATACATACTATTAGATTTTGCATCTTAAATTTTCCAACCCACCAAAATTCCAGCCTACTAATATCAACATGCCCCCAAAAGATTGGGATGAAAAGATACAACTGCAGTTGCTGATATTTTAGCATGGAAGGTCAAAGTGAGGTGCCAGAGAAAATGCAGGAGCCAAGAGCTCAGACTTGGCCCTGGCTTAGACTATGGGAATAGAATTCTGCATCAAAACCCCCCATATTTGAGGAGAAATTAATATTGAAGTGGTGCTAATCTTATCTGTATTTTCCATAGCATAATAATATATCCTTTATCCTTTTCTTTTACCCACACCAACATTTTTCTTTTCTACTATGATTGCCACTGTACCTCAGTCAGATGTGTACACTGAGGGGGCTCTCATACCTAAGTGTTATGTTACTCCAGTTAATTCAAAACCCAGTAATAAATAAGACTAAATAACTGAGAAAAATAGTCACTGTTTTCCAATAGCAACAAGCTTATGCATCTGACAGAAAATTTAGTCTCTCATAGCACTGTTCTGTCACTTGTTTTATTAGAAATTTCTGACTCCCCAATAAATAATTCTTAATAAACAGTGATGAAAAGTTTGCTCCACAGATCAAATAGTCAAGTACCCAAACAGCTTTTCAATTTAATGGGCTCTTTCAAGCATTATTTCACTGTGCTATGTTGTCATAACAGTATTACAGTGCCTGTTACTTGACCATAAACTCATTCAAGAGGAAAAGTCATGCTGATCTTACCAAGGCTTATTAGCCTTCATTGTAGATTCAAATTTTACAATTTATTAATCCAAAGAAGAAAACTACCTAATAGAAACTTTATGGGATTGAGGAGCTGTTTATTTTACAGTTTCCAAAATATTTGGAAATCTGTTGGCAGAAAATCTCCCTATTGTTTGGACAAACCTATCTTCACAAGCAGATGTGAATGTCATTACAGGCAAGAGCTCATAGGAGGGCTTTACATTACAGGATTATTTAGTAGGGGGGGTTTGCCACCATCTTCACTCTAGCTTTTATTTTATACAAATCATTTCATGTGCTCTTATTTAAGAAGGTTGAAACACGCATTCATCCAACTTTTCTTTAGCTCTTTACTACATTCTGCTACCAGAGCCTATAATTGCCATAAATCTAGTTGAATTGCACTGGAAAATAATATTTTCACATTTTCACTGGCACACAAAGACAAACTACCAACTAAAGCTCACCATACATTATTTAGATGTATCCAAACAGCTGTAAATCTAGTTTTAAAAGTTTTATATCTCTCACTGATCTCAAATGAAATACTCTCACTACTTTTTCCTGTATTATTTTAACATATTTATGTCCTATAAGCCAGGCCACTCAGAATCATTGGTCAATGTCAAATTTTCCATGAGGTGGTAGAACTCAAGCCCATAGGAAAACGTTCCAGAAAGATTGCAGAAATTCTGCAGACTACATCAATCCCACTGATTTGAAGGACCACATCTTAAAAAAAATACATCTTCTAAAGTTCTTTTTGTTCCAGACCTGCTGCAAGGTCAAGAGGAAGCAATATATTAAAAGCCAAGCACCTCATTGGGTTTTTCAAGAAATTTCCAAACCAGATATCTTGTCTTCCTCCTAAAGCCAATGCAGTCACAGAAGAAAGGAGGATCAATAATCAAGTCATGAAGATAACTGTTTGCATATCAATATTTTAGTGGTGGGGAGGGGGGAACAGGTTCACATGAAGGCTTTTGATTGCTCAAGGAACCCAACTGCCTTGGGAACAGCAGCAAGCAGCTTGGTTTAATATTACCACTGGCACTGTATTATATCTCCCTTCCTAAACCCTCACCCAGCCTCCTGACTTCTTAAATAACTGCTTTAATTTTCTTCATAATAAATCAGTGAAGACCCCAGACTAACCTTGAACAAAAGGTGTCCAATAGTCCCCTCTCTAATGGATGAGAAAGATATTAACAGGTTAAGCTTAAGATAGTGCCGTGAAGCATAAGAATTCCCACTCCCTTTTAGCTTTAAAGAGGAAATTTTATGGTTTTTTTTCCTGTGCAGGTCAATTTGGCATGCACAGCATTAATTTTGAAGGAAGCTAACACTGCTAATGAAGGATTTTCCAAATAGCACAAAGGAAGCATTTAATTACTTTTGGGCCTGTTGAGCCCAAAGCCTAGTAAAACAAGTCAAAAGTGAGTTGAGAATAATAAAACAGCATCTGTGTTTCACTCTGATACCCTGAGTGAGATGGGGAATTTGCATAACATTTTAATGTAGAGTAAAACTGCAACTCTTGAGGTTAAGTTCTTTCAGCAACACACTAATGAGACAAACACCTTACAGCTAACCTTACTAATGATCCTATGTAAAAATTTAAATAGGGATAGGATTAGACAGGAAATTCCTCTTTTGCATGGTGAATTAGGAAGATCTAAAAAGATCTGCAGTGCCTGCAGAGACATTGAAATTACAGCGCAGATACAAGAAATACTGAGCTCATTATGTCACTGAGATGGTTACTGTGGTGCTTCATTCAATGCCTGGGTTATAAATGTCCATTTTTAGACTCTTGTTTCCAGGCATAATTCACATGCCACTTGTTTCATATGGCTGTATTTCCACACACGTTCCTTTCTCAGGCTAATATATCAATACCTGCAACTTTATATCCTTTTTCTCCTCTGTTTACTAAACCCAGCAAATGTTCAATGAGCCTCCAATATGCCCCACATAGTCTTGTGCTTCCAAGCCACTGGACAGAAATTTGTAGTTATAGAAAAGGCATTTACATCATCCAACATTCTCATGGTAACTGGTGTGAATTAATTTACTTAACCTGGTTATTTGGGGGGAGGTTCACAAAATTATCCCGGTTTTTGTTTATTTGCTGAGACAAATATTTGGTAGGAACCAGTTCTAAAACTGACTAACATGTTATTTTTTTCTTGCTCTCAGATCAAAAAATATACTGTTAATTTTAATTTCTACCTTTAAAATATTTCCATGAATCACAAACTGTGACACAGCTGAATAATGTCAAGTTCATTTTATTTGACACTTCTTTGCTCAAAAGGGGATTTAAAGATCATCTTCATAAGTCTGTCTTGGTGTACCCCTAACCAAAGAATATGAGATTTTTGTAGGCTTAAAACCTATCATGGGTACTTTTACCCCGAAAATGTGATTCAATAAGCAATAATGAACAACCAGATATTTACAGGGCAATTGTATGACACCCTACTTCATACCTTAATTCAGGAGCCTGCATTTCCTCTGCAGTCAGTGGAAAAAAAGCAAATCCTCAAAAAAAAAGAGTGAATGCCTTTTGTTTGTTTAAAGATATACTACTATTCCCCATTACTTCACAAACCCTCTTCCTGAGAACAAATTTTACCTTTTTGTGTTCCAGCTGACCACTGGGTTTTTTGCCTTTTTTTTTTTTTTTTTTTAATGCTGGTTCCATTATTTCATAATGAGAAAAATTGTCAGCAGCTTCAGCTTCAAATTAATAAATGTATCTTCTGCTATCTGTGCAACACTGTGCATATTCTCTTACAGTGTGTTTGCCATGAGGAATTCCTTGGGGCTAATAGCTGAATTGTCAAACCTCTTCTCCTGGCTGCACATGTTCTACAGATTCTTGCAATATAATATTGCTGTTCACTTATCTTTTTCTCCAAATACCAGGCATTGTCTTGCATAGATTATCAGAGCTGGCATGGTTCCACAGGCTGTCCTGCACACTGTAGTTTTATAAGGTAGCAGTCCTTTTGTATCTGTACTTTTAGCATCAGGGATTTTTCTGCCAAGCCCTGGCACGTTTCTGTTTCTTTTTCTAGTTTAAATCCCTAAGTGCTCACCAGCAGCTCAAGGGAAGTTCTTAATAGCTCTGCCCATTGAGTTGCTTTCAGACAGCCCCTTTCATCATCTCTGATCTTTAAAAAGAAGCACAGTTATGCTCAGTATTCACATTAAACCTGACTAGTTGCCTGTAGTGGTACAGAAAAGGAATAAAAGACAGCAACCATTAGATTTTCATACACAGGAGAAATCTATAATACCTGCAATAATTGCAATATTACAAAAGGGGCCTCAGATTGGCTTAAAAGCAGCAGCAAAATCAGTTTCAAGACTTTAGTTGCAGGTCCTAAATATCTTATTTCTAACTTATTAAAGATAGTTTCAGGATTTGGGAACGGCTGTTCTAGGTTCTGTACAAAGCACAGTTATGGATACTGTTCCCACTGCAGATTTTTTAAGGCAATTAAAAAAAAGAAAGAAAGAACAGACACCACACCAGACTGAAAAATCCCATACTCTCATTATAGGCTTATTTGGAAGTAGGACTAATCAAGATTTAATCAAATTGCTGAAGTTATCAAGGTCTCTCACAGAATGGCCCAGAATCTGGGAGGAAAGAGATTTTTAAGCTGTTCCTGATCACCAAGCACCTCCCTCTACAGAACATTCCCAGCATGGTGTCACACAACTTGGCTGCAGGGGGATGGAATCAATAGCCAAAAGCAAGGAACAAAACCAGAAATCCCTCACAGGGACTGAAGTATATATTCCTATTAAATAATTTCAGCCACCACTTACATATTGTGCTAACCAGGCAAATCCACAAAGGGACAGTACAGCAAAGACTTACTATGCAGATGTCATTTTAAATCAAAAAGTTTTGCCACTGCTTCTTTCTGCCTGTAAAAACAGGCAAGATAGTAGTGCAATATGCTACCTCAGTCTGAAAGGAAGAAAAGAAAACTTGGAATTTGGTTCAGAAGTGATCTGTCATTTATATGGTCTCCCTCTGGGTCTAATACTCTAATGACATTCAGAAAGACAGTTCAATAAAGAAATGGAAGCTGAGGCTGTATCACAAACTGTACTTCATAAGCTATCAAACTTCAGACCTCTATATTTCAATTAATCACAATCCATCATATCATATGTACATTGGAAAAGGCATTTTAGACTTCATATCAGTCACCATAATTAATTTAAAGAATTAGAGTCATGACAGGCAATATAATTAAAAGAAGCAGGCTTAAAAAGAGTTGGAGGGGAAGGTTGTTGGGTTCGAGTTTCTGGGGTTTTGCTGGTTTTTTTTTTAACAATGTCATCTTCCAGTAACTTTCCTGTTTCATCCTATTCCATCTCAGCCTTGGAGGTTACAGACTTTGCTTCAAAGAATTTCTTGGCACTCTCATAGTCATAAAACAAATATTCTATAACTTCCAAGATCAAACACACTTTGGCGGGATGCAAAGTAGCTACCTCTGCTCCAGTTTGGGCAGACACGCTTGTAAAGGGTTGAATTTTTGCCTCTGCACCTGAGCAGCACATGATGCATCATGAAATATGCAGGCCTTCATTATGCTTGCCTTTCAGACAGACTGCGTGTCCTTCCCTAGAACTGGAGCTAACATCTAGTGGAATGTGTTTTTCCAAGAAGAATCAAACTTGTCACAGGATCCATAAGAACCTTTTGTACTGCTGGAACTCATAGAATACTCCATTTTAATATCATAAACTTTGATTTTAATGAGTTCCACTCTCACAAGCAGAGACTGTCTGCTAAAGATTATGTGCCAAAATGCTGTATTTTTTGAAGGAAGATCTTATTTTGGAAGACTCTTTTAGATTTAGGAAAGAACAATAGTTGTGGATTTGTGGCCAGAGTCAAGAGGACTGAAGTGATACCAGCACAAAATAAAAAGCGGGTATGAATAAAGCCTGTATATCTTCAAGTACAAATTTCACCTCTCCTTACTGTCCTTCACTGTTTCCTCAGTAAAAGTGGACAGACGGGAGTAAGTGTAAGGATGAAAGGCAGTTAGAAATCTTAATATAATAAAATAATAATATAGTGTAGTATAGTATATTAAAGATGTGCATAAATACAAAGACACACATCTCCTCTAGCTCTTCCAAAATATAAATTCAGAATTTTGTTCTACAGAAAATGGTAACTTGGAAGAGAAACATTTTTCAAGTTTCCAAACTAAAAATTCAAACACTGGTTCCCAGCACGGTTCCTGCAGTAGTAAGTGCCATGGAGGAAAAAAAAAAAAAAAAAAAAAAGCAAGAAAATTCATGAGTTAGTATTCAGAGCAGGGCTTGAAAAACATGCAGCAAATGAGTCACAGGCCATGTTGAGGACAAAAAAATAGCAAACACAGTATGGAATTCAGTAAGCACTGATATTCTCAATGATGCTGGAATTAAGGAATTTCTAGGGGAAAAGTACGGGCTAACAGTTCTGACATTTTGCAAATTGTTGCAAAGTAAAGCATTCAAATGTTCTTAAATACTGTTTGGGAGCAAGAACACAGACTTAGAAGGAGAAAATAGATTGATGCTATTCTGACCAGTTTATTCTCTGACTTCTATCACTTTCCAACATAATTTGAACCAATGCAACTACAACATTCCTTCCTCTTTACATTTATCAAGGCAACAAAGTACAATTTGATATAGATTATTAACCTGTCTTTACAGTTTGGAAAATTGATATACAGAGGTGAAACAAGCTGCCTAAGGTCAGAGAAAATGAGCAAACAAGAGAAGAAAATATCCAGTTTTCCTGAAAGCAGAGATTCTTAATGGGGTTTAGTGCTTTGCCACATAAACAGTCACATAAATATAAAAGCTCATTTTTTCCCCCACAGTTACTGCTTCACTTATCCATACACCATGCTAATAAATAGGTTTTACATGTTAGGAGGAGCTTAAGGTTGCCAAAGGGAATGATAACTTTAATGATAACTAGACAGCATTAGGTGAGGAGACAGGATAAGACAAGGCTGGATGAGAGGTCTCAGTGCTCAGGTGAAGTTGCTCTCCTAAACAACTTACAAGCTTTCTTCAGAGTTCACTGACAGGAACGCTGAGGAAAATCATAAGGTGATTTTAAAGAGAAACCAAACCCCCCAAAAACAGCCTACTCTCTATGAGCAAATATTATCATCTTTCTTTATTATAATAACAGCCAAAGACCACAGTGGATCTGTTTTACTGAGTACCCAGCAAGAAAGGTAGTCTTTTCCCCTGAAAATGTTATAACCCAAATAGACCAGAGTCCTCAGGCAGGGCAGGTACAGAACATTTTTCATTCTACCAACAGCTCTCAGCACCTGAGGGCTACAGTCTCACCTTTTCTGCAGAAAGCGAGCACCTTCTTTCCTATTTTCCTACTTATTTTATGGAGCCACACTGTTCTGCACAGAAGGTCTCCAAAAGACCACAGGCAGAGCTGCTGACCTTCAGAGAGCTGCTGACCTTCAGCCTGCCTCAGCCCACCCTCATTGCAATTCTTCAGAAACCTCTTATCAAATGATACCCTTCATATTTTGTGGTGTAGAAAAATTAATCTCGCTACTCTCTTTCTCTTCAGCACTCTACACTTCCCCACAGCCTCACTCTTTGCAGAAGCTCTTAAGAGGTGACTGGCATTTAGATGACAGAATATTGAAAAGGTCAGGGCTGTGCCACACAATGCAGCCATACACGGGGCACACCAGCTATTGAAACATCATTCTCATAAATCAAACACTAGCACAGTTTGTTCCGGGAGGCTGTGGAAACTCTGTGCTCGAAGGAGTTCAAGGTCTGTCTGAGCAAGGCTGGGCTGGATATCCTCCTAAATGCCAGATCATGAATCTACACTACCTGCAACTTTTCACCTTTCAGCAGTACCCTGAATGCTTCACAAGCAATAGCCCTGATTTTACAAGATCACATCAAACTCAACGTGGTCCCTGGCTGCTGATTTACTCATACTGAGCCAACAGAATTGAGATAAAACCTAAAAATAATAAAAGCCTAAGTAAGGATCATTCCACCTGCATTGAATATTACTGTCTCTGGGGTTTTGAAAAATAAGAGTAATATTTTCCAACTGAAATTTACAATGGCAGCTTAGCAAGTCATCAACCTTGGATTTAGGCAGGTGATAAGACAAGATAGTTATCCACATGAGTTCTGTCACTTTGTTCCACTGTCTGCATGTTTCTCTTCAATCTCTCACGAAATGGACTGAATAAACATACTTCTATAGAGAAATAAACTCTAAGGAACACAAAATTTATTCCTCATTCATCTCTTCTCACTCTTTACCAGTCCTTTTTCTTCACTGATTAAAAGCACATGCATCTTCCACTATCCCCTCCCCTCACTCGTTGCCTTTTCTCATCTCTCTTGGTCTATTTTCTGCCCAACCGTCAGAGATAATTTTATCTCTATAATTCCCTCTGCCTTAACCATTCTCCAGCTATTTTCCACCAATATAATTTCTCCCCTTGCCTGTCCCTTTTGAGTTCTCTTGCCATCTGTTACTCATCTTGAATGTCTTCAGAATTTTTTTTTCAGTATTTAGAGTCTCCTTTTTTCTGCTATTTCAGAATTTAGACCACGTATCACTGGCAGTTATTTAACTCTTGCAAAGCATATACAGCAAATAAAGGTCTTGTAAAAGACAGTAAACATGACAAAGTAGTATTTTATTTTTAATCACTACATCACTACTCTGTGGGTACATTTAATATCATTTGCAGCTGTCAGATTTGCAAGCTGAGGCAGGTGAGGCAGAGGTAAAAGGTCAATGCTCCTTATTTTGACAGAGACAGAGGGAGCCCAATTTCTTTTATAGATTTTATGGGACTGTCATTCATAACTCAGTTCAACATGACGTTTATCTGTCTATTTCCCCATTTCACAACCTCACTGTGGTGGCTTTGTAGAACAGATCTGCCAAATTCTCTCCTCACCTTCAACCTTCCTCCAGCTGTAAACTGAATGTACTGCACAAAACCCTTCTAAATAAAGCTAGAGCTTATTCAGTAGAAAGACCCATGACCAATTAGAACACTTGGCATTTCCCTTGGCTTATGTGAATAGCAAAATGAGAAAAACAGAAGAGATAACTGTGCTCTGTTAAAAGATAATCCCTTAGTATAATAATTGTCTAGCAAGTTGGAGTGTCACAGCAGGCAGAAATCCAGTCAGCATTTAGTAATTATGTCCCCATTTATTTATGAGAATTATGCTCTGCCATCGCTTCAGGCCCTTTAGAAATGCTCCTATTCCCCCAAGGCTTCAGCTATATTTATAATGCAGTATCCCCTACTATTTTCCCAGTGTTATGGCAACAAAGAATACAATATTTAGAGAGCTCTCAAGTTCTGACAGGGCCAGGCAGCAGGCTCTGCGAGGCCCTGTCACACTCGGAGGGTGCATGTGCTTCCCCCTGTGCACAGGCACATGTTGGCCAGACTGGCACAGAAAAGGCACCACAGGATGGAGGAAGAGGACTAATAAAACTGGGTTTGTTTCTTCTCTAAACCTCCTGGCTACAGGCACTTAATCACAGTATAGATTAGACTGTGCTGACTCATTTAAAAAAGAACCTGAAATTCAAGAAAGCTCACTTCCTTCCTACTTTTTTTTTTAAATGATAGACTGAGGCTTGACTCACAAGGTCATTGAAACCTACAGAAATATTTCTTTCCACCTCAATAACCAAGAGACTCCTATGCATGCTTCCACATCTTTTAATGATTTTTCTACACATCAGTAAACGCAGCAAGATTGGGACCAACCAGAGCAGGCTCCATGTTTCTAACAAAAATGTTTTTATCTAAATGGACTTTCAGCTCTTGCAGTGACTGCAGTTTTCCAGCACATTCACTTTGCACCAGGCAGCAGAGCAGAGCCCTTTCTCACATTGCCATAGTCCTGGTCAGGAGACTGCAAGGTTTTGTTTTCTCACTAAAGCTAACTTCTGGAAGTAATTACTAATAGATGAAACTAAAGTTCATCTGAGCTGTTAAGTGCTCCACTGAAAGTTTTCCAAAATTAGCAGCTGTCATGAGTCCTAAGACTTGATAAGGATTCTCTGAAGATTGTGCTTCCACAACAGTGCTGCTCAGTTACTGCCCTGTCGGCAGTACCACAGATATGTTGCCACCCTGTCATTTCTAAAACCTGCTAGAAGTGGGTGAGGGAGGAATTTATCTTCCTTTTTGTGTGCTGCACATATGTGCACATGTGAAAAAGTCATTGGGCCACACCAGCACTGCCTATAGACAAGCAGAGAAACAGAGCAGGAGGATCAGGGCTATCCCATGCTCACATCCCACTTCTCCTTTGAATGTTCAAACTGCCTCTATCTCTGGCAAAAATAAGCTGCTCAACCTTCCTAGGCAAAGGAAATTAATGTAATTTAGTCAAAAGGAATGCCCAGGAATGTATCTCATGAGATTTGCCTCTATTCATCTAATACAGTGGACATACAGAAAGAGAAATTACTATGGTGGGGAGTATTGAAATATGAAATGCCTGCACACGTCTAGAGTATTTGAATAAATTTTCCTGGATAATGATAAACCAAACTTCAGAATCTATGTTTCAAATCTTTTCAAAACACTTTGTTCACACCTTAAAGCAAAGGAGGAAAAATAAAAGGGATGGAGAGGAAAGAAGGAAGAGAAGAAGAGGGATATCCCAATGGAATTGAGCAGCTGGGTAAGTAGCTCTCATCTGGATCTGAATACATCCAGATATGCTCCAAGTGCCAATTAGGCAGTAAGCTTGATAATAAATCTAGCACAGGAGCTACATACTAAGAAGAACTAAGAAGAAACAAGACTTCTTCCCTTAAGAAGTGGACTATTATCACAAACAACTTTCCTAAAACCACTAGGCAAATAACAAGCACACAGGTCTATGAGCAAGTCTGCAGACCTTAGGCTCTTGCAGGTTATACCTCTGTGCTTTCACCTAACTGTTTTCTACCATTGTCTGAGGGAATTACCTGGGGGGGTTTTTTGCTACCTCCTGCTTGTATAAAAGACTCATTGCCCTCTTGGGGCTCCCCCACTTGGGAGCAGACTGTCCACAAGGAAACTGAGAACAGCCCAACACAGTCCTTTGTACCTTTTAAGATCTGCCTTATGGAAAGAAACATTGGCTTATGTCCAGGCCCATGATTAACTGTAACCTTCCAAAGGAACATCCAGTTGACTGGAGCAATTTATTAGCCATGCCAAAAAACAAAGGCAGGCGATATTTCTAGCATGTTCTGTTTCCAAAGGCCGAAGCATAATAGGAGGGATTACACCTCTGTTTGCTATTTCTACATTAGAACCATAGACATCTTGTTCAGTTCTCTTAAGCTTATTTGTACTTCAACATTTTTGATGTGACTTGCTGATGTGTCAGAAATTGAAATCCCATCATTGGAAGGAATTGTTGTTATGCTCCCAAGTAAAAAATGCAACAACATTTGGTCATACAAGCCTTATTGTACACAACTTCTCAAATACAGAAATCACATTATACTTCTACAGAACCAAACATGAAGCCTCTGAAGACCAAGAAAGTTACCTCTTAAAAACCAAATCAGAATACATGGAAATACTCATTGATTCAGTATACAAGCAATATGTATAAGTAGCATGAAATGGGCAGCAACATGCTAAGCTGGAATCTTGCTTTTAAGTAACTCAGTGTGATTTGCTGTTGTGTGGGTTCTGATCAGCACAATAATTTGTGTCAACTGGCATGAAAAGTTGTTTCTGTTTATCTCTTCCCTCCTCCTCCCTCATATCTCATCAAGGAACTCTTGGTACTTTCCTTGGCACACCTAGATTCTCTGCAGCTGTCCCTCACACAGAATCACCCACCTTTAAAAGTGTTTTCCGAGTGATAGCCATGAAAATAGCAAGATGAAGTGGAAAACAACAACATGACGTGAGAGACAATCACACACATTATTTTGCTATACCAATGCTGAATTCAGACGGTAGACACATACAACAAAGAACTACTTTATATAATCTCCCCAGTAAAATTACACAAAATATTGTGACACCAAGCACATTGTTTATCAGATTTCATGTCATCTTATTCAGTTACAAGTTGGTCATGCTTAATCACCATGACCTTCCGGAGATCAGAACTTACTCATCCAAGTTGCTTCACTTCCATTAATTGACCATATTAACAATATGTACAAAAGCACCATTGAAATGCCTGCATTAATCTGTAGGGCCAAGCTAAAAACATTTCAAGTCCATCCTCTTACATCAACTGAAAAGTCTGAGCTGAAAAATTAAAAAGGTTCTAGTTTGCAATGTGTCAAAAGAATCAACAATTAATTTTTGCTTCTTAAATTTCTGCTCTCACTGCCTCAAAACTTTAGGTGTAGAACTCTGTCAGATGAAGAAAATATTGCATTTAGATATACTGAGTCCAAGAATGTGAAAAACAAGCACAAAGTAATAAAAATAATAACAAACAAAAAAAAAATTTTAAAAAGAGGTAGTTGATGAACACACAAGTCAGTCTTGGTTAGCAGAGTACTTAGGATACAGGACATGCTGCTCGATCTCACTGTTTGTGATTACAAACTTCAACATCTGGCTCCTGGAGTAGATGCAAATTTGATGGCAGATGTTTGCAAGAATCACAGAGGACTGTTTTTGTAGTTAAAAGTGATTAAGGCAAGTTGTTCATTTTGCCACATTTTTGTCACCTTTCCATTTTGAACCATCACCCTTCTGTCTCTTATCTGTCAGTGTTGGACAGGACAAGCCATTTGGCAATGGCTTACTCATTAAACCTACTCCAAATGTGCCCTCATCATCCCTGATTCCTGATCCTTCCATCCATTCTCCACTTCCAATTCAGAGGTCACAGATTATAGCTAAAGCCACCTCAAGTATTTTGCCTGTGTAGGCTCAGCCCAGTTATGACCATGGAGATTGAACATCCACATGGCATTCTGCCTTTGTGGCTGCCTCCAGCCCTGCAGAGTGACCCCAAAAGTGCATTGCATCTCCAGCACACCTTAATACCACCCAGAACCTACAAAATGACAACCTGCTAAAACTTAGTTGAGAAGAAAAAGGGTGTCAATAACCCCTTCTCTATTCCCATCCCAATGACTCCACACACAGATACAAACCACTCAAAGTGACATTTCCTGTCTCATTCTGTCAGCGTTACCTCCCTCCTTGTTCTGGGAATACAGCCTTTGGAGAGACAGCCCTTGCAATCAAAAGTCAGTTGCTAACATCACAACTTTCTTCCAGCCTCAACCCTCCTTTCACTTATGAATAGCCATCTGTTTCTAGACAAGAAAAAGTTTCATTTCACACAGTATAAAATAGACCAAGGCAAGGTTAGATAGGACATTAAACAACCTGGTCTAGCAGAAGGTGTCCCTGCCCATGGAAGAGGGCTGGAACCAGATGATCCTTAAGGTCCCTTCCAACCCAAACCATTCAGTGATTCATCCTGTGACCAAGAGCTTGTCTCAATTTTAGGAGCCTGATTATATCCATCTCCCACATTCTGGGAAAGAGAAAGAGCACATTGTGCTAAAAATGTCTCAGCTCATACATTTCACTCTTGAATGAAGCTTTTGAAGGGAATCAAAGGATGCTAGATGCTAGTTGGTGCTAGTAAATCAGGACAAACTCTTTCCCTATCTGTTATTCTTCTTTTTTTTTCTTGTTTTTGTAAGAGTCCACCTTCATTCCCTAAATAAGCAAACCTATTTGCAAAACACTCTGTACCAAAGGGGCTGCAGACAACCATAAATTTTAGCCAGCTTAACACGCTGAGCTGCACTTGAATTCATAACCCACAGGCAGATGACTTCACATGCTTTACCAATCCCGCACGCCATCTGGTCCCTGCTTGGCACTGCCTTCTAGGAGCTCCCTGCCACACAGCTGTTGTGTTCATAGCCTAAGAGCTACACAGAATTTCTGCTTCTGCTGTGATTGCCCCTAACTTTCTGTTGCTACTCAATATACCTCCTGACATTTCCAGGCACCATGACTCAATCGGTTTCAACAGTGTCCTATAGACATATGGCAATAAATTGTAAATTTTCCAGAAAGCAACAAAGAGGACCCAGATTCCCAAATGTCCTTTTCAGCTTCAACTGGAAATGAGCACTGTTCAAAAGATTCTTAGTTTTGTGGAAATATGCATCTAACTTCTCTGGATTTCAGATCTGCCCACGCTATCTCTAGTGTGCTCACCACACGCATCCCGAGTTTTGCAGGAACATCTCCTAGGCTAAAGTCACAAGACCCTTTTCCTTCAGCAGGAGGCTGACACAGCTCTTCTTTTCCCCATAAAATGGCCTGAGGGACATCTGGGAGCAGTACCTGTTCCATGCAGGAGAGGGCAGCGATACACACGTGTGCACGCTTGGCAAATAAATTGACTCGTATTTGGACACACTTCCTTTGAGTGTCTGACTCCCCTGGAGGTTCAAATACTGTTCACATCACACAGTTAAGTCAAGGAAAAATTCCACGATGGCATATGACAGCCGCAAAATGAATGCAGATAGACTGATGCTAAATTAAAGGAATCACAAGTGTGAGGTGGAAAAGCAATTGCAAAAGGCACAGGATACGCTGGTGGGAGAAAAAGGTTGAGCTTAGGAGAAAGCAGAGATCCACAGCAATTAATCCTTTCTTTAAGAGCTGACAGTAGAAAATTTTATTTAACTATGGGCACCCACAAACATCAGATGGGAGAAAGGGAAAAATAAAGGAGGTTCCTGAAGGGTCCAAAGCTGAAATCTGCAACTTTGTCATTGACTCTGTAGCACCTTGACATCTAAACACCAGCATGTATTCAGATCTGGAATATGTTTCAACAGGAAGTAGTGACTTGAAAAACCTGAAAATACTTCCTCCTAAAACTCTCTTTACTAAACTTTTACAAACATCTTTACTTCTACTTTTGGAAAATATCCCGACTTCTTCCCATAGCAGAATTATTTCCTGGAGACTTTCATGTGGATTATGGCTTTTTATCCTTTTTACACGGAACTCACAGAGAAGATTGAAGACAAAAATAATACTCTTCAATATAAAACATCAGAAATTTTACAAGCATGATTTCAAGTGGACTACTTCACAAATAGAAAGGAGGCAAGATGAGCTAAAGCCAAGGAAATGCTCTCTAGACACCTCTGGTGTGCCCAGTACAAACACCACCAAGATAAATTAAATGCACATCTTATGGCAAATCTAATAACAAGTTAATTTAGTAACAGATTTGTACCCAGCCAGTTTACAGGGGAATCCTCACAGGTGCTTGGAACCGAAAAGCCTAGCACATCCCACTAAACTTTCTTAAGGGTGAGGTTTCACAGCTGGGGGAGGCAGGAACACCCAGCATCCAGGAGTGCTCACCTCACTGCTAGAACAAATGCAGCCCTTGAGGCAAAGGTGTTCTGCACAGCTCCAAAAACTGTCACTCAGAAGTAAAACTGGAGCTGTGTTGATGTTCACTCACCTTGCACATGGGCATGAAGCTGAACGGCATAAGGCTAAGTGAATGTTTAAGCTAATGTTAACAGCCTACTCATTTAAAACAAAAATACAGCAAAGCAAAAACCAGAAACAACCACCAGAAAAAGGATACAATGAAAGAGCAGCTCAAATATGCAAAGAGTACACAAAAAGATCTCTATTTCAGCAACTAAACTGTGGTAACTAGAGCTGTATCAACAGTACCTCTTAGTGGCCACAGTAATCTGCTACCAAAAAGAAGGAAGAAGAAGGAAAAAAAAGAATAAAAAAAAAAAAAAAAGCCAGTCATGAGTAGAAACATAAGGGAGCTAGAGAAAAAAAAAAATAAAAAAAAGAAAAAAAAAAGAAAAATGTAGAAGGATTTGGTACCCTGTCCTGGAATAATCTTGATCCACAGATAGTGGCTTTTTCCCTTCATCTTTTAAAGAGATGCATGTGAACAGATATCACTCAGCCTGTGCTCTGTGTGCCACATGCCTGCACTTTCCAGAAGCCCTGCTATCAAAGCTCACCCTGGCCTTGAAAACTCATATTTAATATGCTTAAAAGCATAAAACCCATTGGAAACATTTCAGATATGTGAAGTGAGATCCAAACCAATGTAAACAAACTTCATATTTCTTTCTATGTGGGCTGAGTAAGGGACAAATGAGGAATGGGATACATCTATCCATTTACAGTGTATCTAGACACTTAAAAAAAGGGTATTTTTGACACCCCTGTTCTTCACTTTCACGCTGTGAAGGATTGCCAGAGAGCTGGAGCAAAGACTTGTGGCCAGAAAAAAGGTGGGATCTGAAGATGTGACAGGGGTAAGGGAACACTTTTCCTTGTCCTGCCTGGGGCATCAGTACATGGATCATGAAGCAGGAGGCACTGCCCCCAGAGCACACTGCTAAGGCAGAGTTTGCAGGCACAAGGGATAAGGAATACAGTGGCTATTTTGGGGAAATCATGAGTGTACACTACATTACAATTAAAGTAATGAAGAGGGGAAACAGTGAGAACCCAAATAAAATCTTCCCAGATGTAGCCACATAATTAGTGAAAGACACAGAATTAAAATTAAGCTTTTTGCCACTCTCCACCTCATCAAGACAACACAGGTTATCCTTCCCAAGCACAATGTTATCATGTGACATCTTCCAAACTTGATAACCTTGGAATTTAAATTTAACAAATTTGGATTTGTTCAATTTAATACAGAAATAAACTAAATGACCACTAGCAAAGTTTAAATTAGCATTTCTTTGGAAAATAGGACCACTCAAATGTCCTCTACCTATCATTTAACTGCAGGCTGGAGTACTAAATTTCCTCTGACTCTACCTCATGCCTGTAAATCTTCCAGCCAGTCATTAACTGCCTGGTAAAGGACTGGCACCTCATATATTGTCACTTAATTATGCTATGCTACATTGGGCTTCCTAGGAGGCACTCATTTAGCACAAAAACACCTCTAAAGAAAACGATGCAGACAGACTGCCTGAGCCAGAGACGATGAAGAATGCTGCTGACAGGGGAATAGAAATGACAACTAAAACACCCTTTGGAACGGAAGGAGAAACCGTAGTGACAGGGAAAAAGAAACCAAGCATGGACATTTGAGCCATCAGATAAACAGCAGCTGACAGGACATTTTAGATCTGGAAGGAGGGGGCAGAGGAGGAGGAGGAGAAGTGCACCAAAGTGGAAATAGAAAATTACCCTCCTGAATGAACGAGATGTGTTTGGAATGAGTCACAGGGGAAGGCGAGTGCAAGCATCAGCAAGTTGAGAAGCTGACTGCGCGGTACCTTGCTCCTGAACCCGCTCCTCAGAAACGAGAGACGGCTGAATAAACACCATGAGACAAACAGCCTGTTCTCACTTCCTACCTTTGCCACCCTGAAATGAAAATGCTCTCTGGGCACAGCCCGACAGGCACAAGGAAGGCACCACCACTGCTGACTTTAACACAGGTAAAGGACATCCAGCACCTCAGAATTGTCCTTCCTTCTTCTCAGACCAAAGAGATGCTTGGATCTTTCCTGCTATGGAAGGAAAACCAACCCTGCTCTTGTACATCACACACTGGCTTCAAAAACATCCAGACCAGAACTGGACATAAAAGAGCCAGACCAGCCAGGGATATGAGAAAATACCAACGCTGACACGTGGCACTAACACACATACCCACTTCCCTCAGCCACTGGAGCCCCTGTGGATGCTGCCATGCATGGAGCATTTACAAAGTCTGTGGGAAGGCAGAATTAGATCTTTGGCTGCTCCACAGCTGAGAAGGATTTGGAGTATCTATGATAACAAATGGCCACAGCAGAAGTTTTCCTCCCCTCCCCTTGGTAAACATCAGCATTTCTCAGTCCCAGTGACATCTACCAAACTGGAAACCATCACCCTTCAAGTGGTGGTTTGGCAGCTTTATACTTAACTCTGGTGTCATTCAGCTACATCAAGTCACTGGACAAAGTCAGGAATTATGTGGAAACTGCCAGTGATTGCTAACATCTTTTTCCCCACAAAACCAAATTTTCATTTGATATTACCAAATTTAGGGTGGTGCAAATCAAATTGAAAGTTTAGGTTCAGAACCTAAGGTGCATATACTCATATCCCCAGTTGGATTTTTAAAATAGTCTCAATTTTTCCCCCATTTGTCATTGACTGATAGTTTCTACTTGGGAAGAAATCCTACTTCCTAAGAAGACACAAATAATGTGGCAGGCAGTGAGAAATTTGGTTTGCTCCATATCTTTCTTTGATTCATCTCCTGAAGACTGCTTAGGAAAAGCCTGCTTTGAGCTTTTTGATAGCAAGGAATTAGAGACACAGCCTGTGTATATAAAACTGTATGTTTACTATCATCACTACAGACAAGGAGCCTCCTCAGTACTGAAGAAGTTTGCTAAATGACTTTGTGTTGGTACCTGTGCAATGAAGCAGGCACTGTTAGACACGCAATTGCTTTATGTGCTAGTGAAATAATTACTACAAATGACACTTAAAGGATTTCTAAAACAAGAGGCAGCACTGGTGTGTGTTCCTCTGAGCTGGAGAAAAGAAGTGACTTGAAATCTATCCTTTCCCTTTCCTTATCTCCACATCACTTTGCCAGCAAAGGTCAATTACATGCTCACAAACAACCAGCTCATAGAATTTGCACTATTAGCGAAACCTTAGTCACCAGTTCCGGCTGCCTGCAAGTATAAAAAGCAGCAGCGCTGCAAGCCTGTGTTAGAGCTGGTCAGGAAATTATACCCCCACTTCCCAACCCACACAAAAGCATTTTAGGAAAATGAACAATTTCCAATTTAATCGGAGTTTCCAGTTTACATGCAGAGTTAAATTTTGCTTGGTTTTGGCAACTAAGCCCTTTCCTCAGTTCAGTAAGTTTTAGTGTTTTTTGAAGACAGCCTAGAAATTCAACCCAAGTGGAAAGTTTTCATTTAAGCTTTTCATTTCATCAGAAAGTGTTATTTCTCCCATCCCACAGACTTTTGACCAACCAGCCTCACAGGAAAAGTCCCTTTCAACACACAGGACTTCTACCTTCTTTTTATTACACACTCAGTTCACATTGTACTGCTGACATCAAAAAATCAAAATCCTAAATATTTATCCTCAGCTTTTTTTTCATAGTATTACTTGCAAAGGTTGAAATCAATTTGTAAAACTTATTCTAAGCTAGTGCAAATATGTTTTGAAACTTTCATTGTAAATGTCATGGAACAATGCAGATACCAACATTTTGGACAGCTTTTTACAAGTACTAACAGTACACAAAATCTGAGGAGATTAGCATCTCACTGCAAAACTAAAGGCAGATGACAAGGCTTCAAATAAATTACAGCAGCATAAATCTGTTCTGTTTTCAGGTCACTGAGATCTCTGGGCACACCCAACGGTTGTCTTTGTTTTTTATTATAGGGAAAGAGAAGAAAAATTCACACAAAGGAGCTTCATACAGGAGTTTCCAGATCTTAGAGTAGTTCCACTTTTAAAGAAGGTGTATATATATATATATATATATATATACACACACACATATATATGTATGATGCAAACACAGTAATTGTCAATCAGACTTTGTGTCTATCAGAAGATATTTGTGTTCCTTCAGGGGACAGAAATGTCTTTTAGTACCTGGTAGTTTTCAAACATAACTATCCAAAACAGTGCAAATCAGAATCTACAAGTTTTAACATTTAAAATGAGATTTGTCTGATCTCAGTGCAACTTTTACCTCCATTTTGCTCACAACCCCTGCCTCCAAAACTCCATCACAACT
This sequence comes from Oenanthe melanoleuca, assembly GCF_029582105.1. NCBI lineage: Eukaryota > Metazoa > Chordata > Aves > Passeriformes > Muscicapidae > Oenanthe > Oenanthe melanoleuca. The sequence continues at coordinate 4,835,460 of NC_079337.1, read as the reverse complement.
ACCAAACTGAAAATGGAGTAAGATTATAAAAATCAGAGCAAGAAACTGTTCTGCGTCTATTCCCTAACATGGATCTCTATTAAATGGATCCCTCCTCTTTTTTCACAAATTAATGTCCAAGACACCCCAAACTGCAGTTGAGTGTTGGAGGTAGCCAAATGTGTTAGCTCAGCAACTTCACAGCAGGATAGGATCTTCAGAGCAAACACATGCTGGGCTGGGACTTACTGTTAATGGGACAAATTCTCAGTGGTCAAATCCCACAAGCTCTAATGGAGCTACATCAATGAGGATTTGGCCACATTATTTTTATATTCTTTCCTCTGCTGCTTCCTTAACCACAGTTTAAGTCTCACCTTTTAGCAGAAAATTTCCACTTGGAGAAAATCCAGGCCCTGTTCCTAAGGAAAGATAAGGACTGTGGCATTAAATGGTGTGAAAATAAATCATCTTCCACTGTACTTCCCTCAGAGTCTCACTGCGCCTGTTAGAAGATCAAATGATACCTGTCGTAAATATCTGAACTTAACTATTGCCTGTGATGGATATATATAAGGCAGTTTATGCAGTTTTTACAGAAGGCAAAAATATATATATATTTAAAAGAGACTTAACAGTTGCATGGCAAGTTATATGTTCTGTAAAATACTGTTTTATGGAATATGCTCAGGTCATCCCAAGAGGGGTGAAAAATCATAGCTGTTTTTCCTTGCTTTGTTTTGAAACAGTAAATATTTTCACCCTGAAGGCCACTAAAGTGCTCACTATATAGAGATTACTTATTTCAGCAGCCATAGTTAAGCCACATACATACTGTACTTTATCTTTGTATTTATCAATATTCTATAGAAAGCTGCATGTTCCTATGCAAGACCACATTTTATTAATCTATGCTGAAAAATACACATCTCAAGTTTGGCAAAGTTTAGCCAGGTAATCACTTAATAAATTGCACCATATTTCAGAATTCTCCATGGGTATCAAAAACACCCTTTATCCCTAAACATGGTTTAACCCAAGTCTCCTTGTCTCAGCAATAAGAGATTTATTAGGTATTTCCAAAAGAGTTTCTCTATCACAATTCCTAGTCAAACACACTAAGAGGATGATACATTTAATGTTATCACTCAGGAAACATCATGCTCTATAACAGTAAACCAGAACTCCCAGGGACAAATCTTTAAACCTTAAAGATATGTCAAATAAATCTCATTATTATAAGAAACTTGACATCATAAATGAGCCTTTGATAGAAGCAATATTTCACTATGGATACTTGCAAACTCTGTAATAAAAATCAATTTAGACTTTCCAAAAGATTATTATAGAGTGGATATGAATGAGAATTAAGAGCAGAAGACTATTAAATCCTGTCTCTAATACATTCTAAAGAGCAGAACACGGTAAGTTGAGTGTAAAACAAGTTTATAATGGATTTATCATGCTTACCTACTCATAGTGTCAAACTGCTGAGAAAAGAGGTACTTTTGGAACTCAAATCAACCAAGAAAACTGCACAAATAGGAGTATTTTAATGAAATGACAGAGTAGTTAGATTGCATTCTTCCAGAAATCAAAGTGGCACTTGGACAACAGAGAATTTTTACAGCACATATTCAGTGGTCTCAGGATAAACATGCTAACAAAGGTTCTTTAATCTGAGGAGTCTTTGTTTTATCACCAAAATAAAAATAACAGTAATAAATCATTGTTTTGTGGCAATATTCCTGCTTGTTCATAGCTGAGGGTGTTTTTATCTGGCAAAAAAAACTAAAGTAACCTCACATTGAGTAGAATGTGTAGGCTAGTACAAAAGTATCACAACGCAGAGGCAGAAATGTCTCTCTGCTCAGGTTCAAACTGAACCTCCGTGACAGTTCAAGTGCAAATTATGTAAAACTCATTGGTTAAAGTCTACATTCCCACATTACTACACAAAGCCCAAGTGAAAACAAACTTGCACTATCAATTCAGCACCACAAGGCTGGCCAGTCCTGAGGTCCTCCTCAGTCTTTGCATCAGAAGCTATAGGAAACAACACAGTACTGTGGACTATGGTACCGTTCTCCTGGAACCATGTGATTGGAAAATACTGTGCTCCAGCTAAGGTCTTGCCAAACCCCAGGCTGACACATGCCCAAGGGGCTAGATCAGTTAGCACAGACTTAGTAAACCACCTGGAGACATCTTCAAGACTATGAATTTTTTCTTCAGAAACCACCAAGGCCACATTTGAAAGATCCCTACCATGATTAAACTCCATGGTGCAACCTGGACCAACAGAATTTGAACATGTGCAAGCAGATATTTCTGCTCTGGTTTTCCCTTACCCATTCCTCTGGTATTGAGTATCATGCCTTGCTTTGTGCCTCAAGGCTCCAAGTAAAGTTACAAATCTAGCCTGGGAATCAGTCTTTCCCTTGCTAGGAAAAAATTTCAGAGTCTGTATTTGCATATAACCTGGAAGAACACAGACGAGAGTATTTCCACAGCATCCCCTACCACAAGACATATGCTAGATCTTTCCCTGAGATCAACAGCCAGGAGATAACCTTGGAAAAGCTTTTAGAAGGAATTTGGTATACCTGAGTCATCTTTGGGGAAGGAGCCACACAGAGGGCTTGCTGCAGGATCAAAGCTTCCAATCATGATTGCTCTAAGTCCAGGATATGCAAAGTACACAAAAAAGTGTTCTCATATGAAGTTTGCAGAAATAGGGGTGTTTGAAATGTTCATATCAAAACCAAAACCAAGCTGAACTTCTCTAGTTTAAAGCTCTGCTCCACAGCCAAATAGAAATATAAGCCTATCATATATAAGCCTATCATGTGTGAATGAACTCTGATTTATTTAAGCTGACTTACAAATTTAAAATGAAAATCAAGCACCCCTGTGCAAAAACTAAGAATAGTGTCTAAAGTTTCACAGGAAAAAAAGTTTTACTTCCGAAACTTGGAAACAGCCTTTTGGTATTTTTATCACCTCATGACCAATAAATCCCTTTGATTTTTAATAAGCCCAGTTGTATTTTGTACAGTTTGCATGACTAACAGTTCTTAAAAAAACTCCAAACAAACAAAAAGACACATCAAATACACCAAGCTCAAAATAGAATTTTGGAGAAGATCATTTTTATATGGAAGTCATCAAATCACAGAGAAGACTGTTTTTGCAGCCTGTTGTTCTCCAGGGCTTGTTCTTTGAGCAACTTTTCCAAGAGCAACATTGGTTCTGTTTGCAATTCATCTCTCCAGTGAGCATTTTCAAACTTGAAAAAGTGGCAGCAGAGGAAAAAAAAAAAAAAAAAAATAAAAAGGAGAGGCCAGAAGACAAAAATGTGGACATATTCAAAGCAGGGGTCCTACAGGAACAGGAGGGTTGAGCTCTGCATGCATGTGAATGTATTTTAGATTTAAAGGAAATCTCACTCATGAGGCAAAACCGCTGGCTGTGTGAATTATACGAGCCCAACTTCCTCCAGTTTGGCAGGGCGGTGAGAGCCCTGCGGAAGGCAGCCACTGTGGTTTGACTCTCACTGATAATAGCCGACCCTCCCTCCACCCCCTGAAAACTCAGCGCTCTAAAAATAAGAAGGAAGCAAAAGGAGAGCCATTTCCTTGCCAATGCCAGTAGCTGGGAGGCCTGGAATGATGCCATTAGATACCCTGCTATTTATTGCCCATTTCCACCCCCATAGGAAGCTTGGCGAAGTAGTTGCCAAAAAAAAAAAAAGAAAAAAAAAAAAAGGAAGAAAAATAAACCTTCCTGTTTGGCTTAACATTTGACAGGACAAAGTCAGATAATTCTAGCTCTACATTTTGCACGTTCTTGCCCACAGTTGTTTTCCTTCAGAGTTCCTTCTGAAAACAAACAAGGATTTTTTAATACATTGCTGCTTTCAAAGCAAACACAGGAAGTATCTTCTCCAGTCTCCTTTGCTGTTTCACTCCCTCTTCACTGGGCACTTTTATTTTGGACAGCACTAAACCAGGGGCATTAAAATATATATGCTCATTAGTTCAGTTTCCTTCAAAAATTACTTTTTCATCAATACCAAAAGTTTTGCAAGTTAGTTGTGGTTTTAACAAGTTTTCTCAAATCAAAGACACTACTCTGGGGGAAGGAGTGGGAAAAGAGTAATTAACAAATAATGTTATTTTCAGTTATGTCCTCTCTGTCCAGATCAAGTAGGATTCAAATTGGTCTCCTATCTGCCCAAGGAAGGTCATACCTGCAAGGCTAAAAAGGTACTTCAGCACCTTCTCCTAAAGTTGTTCCACTTTATTTAAATTAAGGATGAATTAAAAGGACCAAGACAAACTATCAGCTGGTGGAGCTAAGTTAGTCACCCAGCTCAGGCTCTCCAAAGTCTGCTCCCCTGAGGAGTTATGGCTTACATCACAAATTACAATAAAACAGAAAAATTTTCAAAGCTGAGATTAGGTGAGTGTCTGGAGACCTGTTTGAAGTGTCTGGTCCAGACTGAAGCTGGCTAAGAAATGGTCCTGGTAGACCCCAGTTCCAGCACAGAAGCAGTCCAAGCAGTGATGTAGAAGGGTAACCACCAACCTTCTCTAGCCAGGCCACCAGTTTGATTGGGACTGGGCAGATTGAATCCTGTCGAGCTACAGCCTACAAACATGCCACAGGACAATAGAAACTGCATGTGGTGAGACCGTGTGAAAATGCATCATTAGGACAGGGTGGGAAGCTTGTTTCTTGTCCTGCTAACATTTTTAGGATTACAACAACAAATTCTTCAACAAAAGAGGAGACAGAGTGGGAGACAGTATCCTCCAACCCTCCTCTGAAAAGAGGCATCCACACAGGACAGCCAAAAGCCCAGTAGTCAGAGCTTGTTACAGTGGAGGAACAGGAACCTGAGAATCAAGACCTCATGTTTGGCAGGCACATCTCCTGCATTCCCAGGAAAAGCTTTACCCTCCGGGATATTGGCTATTCTGAGCTCTCTGCTCTGGCTTTCTACAGGAACTCAATGCCAGATCACAGAAATTTTTCCACGCAAAAGTTTCATCCAAAGCGACAAGTTTCCATGAAAAGTTTTGATGAAAAAAATGTTTTCTTGGAAAATTCCTAGCAAGCTCTAATCTTCACGTTAAATCATGGCCATGGATTTACAGCAGTGTGCTGCACACATGCTGACTGGAGCCTAGTAAAACTGTACTGAGCTCTGGTTCCTCCTCCACCCCTCCTTTGGGACATGTAAAATCCTGCATCCTCTGGGCCTACATAACCTCCTGGTCAAAAATGCAGTACTTTTTTTTGTTATTAACCAGACTCCTGTTATTTCTCAGGAGCAAAGCATCAAGACCTGAGTGTTTGTAACTTTGCCTTTTGTTTTTACCTAGTCATACCAAGAGTTTCTCCCAGCAGGGATCATCTCAGATGCTCTCCCTGAATGGTGTGGCACAAACTTTACAGGCACAGAAGGTTTTCTGTTACTTGAAAAGGGTTACAAGCAGCTGAAAATTCTTCCCTTGCTTCCTGCTGTTTTGGAAGATCTGTGCCATCTTCGAAATAAGCAGGGACATTTAAAAACACTGATGAATCTCCCTCCAATGCAGTGCACAATATCATGGAAGCTGCTTCTGTAAATGCAACTGTTTGAATTGCAATTCTCAGCTTTAATAGGATTTCTGCTTGCATAGAAATTACGTTATATTCTCTTGGCAGCTTTCAGCTTCAAGAGGAAATGACATCTTTCTTTCACAAGCAGTAAGGATCAGGAGGCAGTTTAGCCCAGCACACTTCAGGTTTTTAGAAGGATGTTTTCCTGTTCTTTCCAAAAACCTTGCAACCTTGCTACTCACAGTCCCATTCTTTCCTTCTTTCAAAGGACATCAGTGAGGACTCAGCACAAAGCTACCTCTGATTGCATGCCATCCATATTAGAAATTCCAGATTCACGTTAAATTTGGGCTCAAGTACAACACAGTTGTCATGCTGGCAACTAAAAACTTATGAAAATCATACATTTCTACGTGCAACAGACAAAGAACAGACACTGATGGCTAATCTGGCTTGAATTATCTCATATTTGGTGTAGGCCAAGTGCAAGCACGTGGACAGTTCCCCTGGAGCAAGTGCTGTGCAGTAATGCTGTTTCACAGCAACTCATCTGCATGCTAAACCTTTTCACTTGCAGCTATGGCTCAGTCAGGACACAGTGTCAACCTGACCTTGACAAGAAGGAGCTGAAGAAATTGTGAGCCCTCAGTCTCTGAGCAGAAATTTCTTCCTGGCCAGATATTCAACCCAGGAATGTTCATTTTTAAATATATCTCAGAACAGTCAGTGTGCATGTGAAACATACCTAGGAGGGGAACATACATGGGAGCTGTTCAAATTTCACATATAACCAACACCATTGAGTGCACACAGTTTTCTCTTACAATCAAGGCTTGTGATGCCAAAGCTTCAATCCCCATTCTCTCCCAGCACTAAATCCTGATAAGTCAGAGTCAGTAAAGAGCTACTACAATATGCATGTTGCAGATATAAATGGTGATTGCCAAAGAACTGTGGCACCTCTCAATTTCTGAGCAGTACAATAGAACATGGAAAAGAAAATATCTTCCTCTAAGCCTCTTTTCCTAAAGCTGTCAAAACATCAACTGCTCTGCTGCCTCACCCTCCCTAGCTGATAGCACCCTGCACTTTTACACTGTTTGTACTTGCTCTGCTTAGAATTCAATTTCCTCTGGTGATCTGCATGCAAGCAAATATTGCCCAGGGCACTAATGTATATTTGTTCTTCTTGAATTGCACACAGAAATATTGTTGCTATGCGGCGAGCACAAAACAATCCAGAAGTCACCTGACATCCTCCATCAAACATTTAGGAGTCATCAAACTTAATTTCCCCTTTGTGCCATAAAACACCGAGAGGAAGCTTTAATAGATTGTATTATGTAACGGTTCTATAAAAATAGCAGGCCAGCACTGGAGCACTTCCTTCCTGAGGCCCAACAACCTATGCTGAAAGGATACACACTGGTTTCCCTGGCAACCATGAGAGATGACACTAGGGGAAAAACAGCAACAAAAGGACCATTTTTTGCTTAGTAAAATAAGGTCTGGCTTCAAGCTTGTGATACAGTGAATACAGAGTGCCTGACAGAGAGAGAACCAGTTAATAATTCTACTCAGGTCCCAGTGACCTTGCAAGGCTGTTAATGCTTTTCATTTCGTCTTCTACTGCCTGTAGAAAAAAAAAATACCAAAACCACAAAAGCAAATTCACTTCAGCAACTATTAAAGTTTTAAATTGTTTAAATTAAAAAAAAAAAAAAAAAAAAAAAAAAAAAAAAAAAAAAGAAAGAAAAAAAATACATTTGATGCAGGATTGTGTCAGAGATTGATCTGACCTCCTAGCATTTCCACATTTCTCCCCTCCACTTGCATAGATCTCAGGATTTCCACATTTTGGTTCAAAGAGACTCCTTTCCATTTCCAAGTCTGCCATGCTTAGTACTCCATTGTCCAGCAGACAGCTGTTTTCAAGACAGAGCCTTTGCAAGTAACTGAAAAACAAACTCCCTCCCCCAAAAAAACCTCACAGTGATACCACACTAAAGGCACAACCCAATGAGTTAGAACACAAGATCATCTCTCCTTATTCAGCCCTTCCACAGCCCCAAGCTCTCACAGGGAGACAGACAGAAGAGTGACAAAAATGTTTTTTGTTTCAGTCTAACCATAAGGGCTGGAAGTTTCCTTGTGGCATAACCACATGAGCTTATTCTTGTCACCTTCAGCTTTCCCTGGGCAATTTTTAACCCTTACTTGTTGCAAGAATTCTTGCTGAGGCAGCTCCCACACCAAGTTGCTTTCTTTACTTACCCTCACAAATCTCTGGCACATTAGAGTATTACACAGTGCAGTGTCAGTGGGCAAATGCATGTTTTTTAGAAGGTTTTTTAAAAAGGAAAAAAAAAAAATCAGTTGTTTTCTCTACAATCTGGAAAGCAGCTGTCTAAGGCTCATTTCCATCCTTTCTGAAAAACTCCCTTTCTCCTCCTTGTCAGTCAATAATGGGAGGAAATGCATTTGAACAGGAAATGTAGTGGCACATAACTCTCCTGCTGAGCAACTCCACCATCTTGAAGCGATCCTGGGCTCCTCACGCGAGCGAGTGAAATGTAACGTCCTGCTGAGGAGGAAACCCAGGAACAGAGACACTACTCTACAGCACCAGGTATCCTGGCTGGAATGCTATTTCTGTCATTATAGTTCCTTTGCTAAAAGCATGTCTTCAGTCTTCAAGTGGATATTTGGATATTCCTCTTCATTTCCTCTTGGAAGTGAAAAGGTGTTTGCTGTGGCTGTATTTCAGCAGGGGATTAAGTCACCCCTATGTGTTACCTCCTTCACAGGATCACACACGTTCCTTTAGACCCGCTCACACCGGGTGAAATTCTCCCCCATACACAAGGCCAAGGCATTACATAACTATTTAGGAGGTTAAACAGGATTTGAGGGATGTGTAAGGCACTGTATCTGGATAAATTTCCCTCAAGATTATTTAATTCTGACACACTAACCCTTTCAAACACATACACGAGGCCTTTATGAAGTGTCCAGTTTAGGACTTCTGCCACCTTCAAGGCAGTTTCGTGCAGACACTCTTGTGCACAAATTCTGCCCAGTTCTGACGGGGAACTGGTACAATGCTCTGTGGCTCCCAGCCCTAAAGTTAGCAATGACACAGCAAGGTAGCAACAGACCACAAGGACAAGTGTCACAGTGAAGCTCAGCTCCATCAAATCCAATTGCCCAATGGGATATTCCCTAATCTAACACGGAACACAGCCTCTGAATGCTGCAGAAGCAGCAGCAGGGAGGGAACCTGGCACAGAGTCCCAAGAATTGAAGAGCCCAGCACCAGCACAGTGCCTGTGTGTCCCCATGCTCGTCCAGCAGCAGAGTTGGTAGGTAGAGAGGCAGATGGAGTAAACCCTCAGGTGTCCTACAGCTTCTGCTCCTACCTGGGAGCTGCCAGCTCAGCAGCCACATTTTCTGACTTCATTGCAATCTTCATTAACTTGGAGAGAAAACCCCTCTCTATCAGAAATGCCTCGCTCGCTGCCAATCGAGCAGCCACCAACAGCGTCCTCTCCTACCCTGACAGGATGCCAGCTCAGGCACAGTTTACTCACAGCCCAGTTACTTAGTTACTATGCTAATTAAGCACTTGAGTAGGTAGTGCATTAACGTGCCAGGATTTCAAAAGTTAATATGAGCTCACTGGGCATTTCCACTTCCGAGTCACAGCAAGCAGCACAGGAATAATTAAACCAGATATAAATGCCTCCAAAATGTAAGGCTCATGTAAGACAGATTGTTCATCTGAATTTTAAGGGCAAAAGCATACAACATAGAATATTTTAAAACAATAAAGGAGAATTCACAGTCAGAGTTAAGTCTACAAAATTACCCCAAATATACTTAAGACAACAAAAATACAGGGAACGTGCAGCAGTCCTGAAGCAAGCTGTAACGAGGTGAAACAGACACCTGAGAGCATGCCAAGGCAGGTTAGTGCTGCCAATTAGAGCATGCTGAACTTGCAGCCACTAGTACCTGCTCACTGCCCTGCAGACATACTGCTGGCAGCAGGCTGTTAACATTTAACCAGGGCCCTGGGGCCGCTGTGGGATCTTGGTGAGCCTCTGGAAACCTGCACAAGCTCCCTGGCTTTAGGCTGCACCTATGGGTTCAACACACACAGCCATGGCACTCTTGGAGCTACTTCCTACAGCATCTGTCCAGCCGGGAGTTAGGCCTGGATTGCAACAATTAGGCTAGTACTGATACTGGCAATGGCAAGAATTAAGGACAAATATTTTTTCCTCCCAAATTAGCCATTTTCCCAGTTTACCTATGTAAATTTTATCATTTCACCACACCAGAGAAAACAGAAGCCCCAAAGGCAGGCGAAGCTTTTGATACTTTTAGGTTTGAGAGAGTGCAAGCTTCCAAAATAAAGTGCATATCAGGATCAGGTCCTCCAGATTTGCATCTTAATCCTTCCAGTAACAAGATCACAGATGTTTAAAACTGTGCTGTAATATTTTCTCTTGTGGAGAAGGAGGTTATGTATGAAAACCTAAGAGCAACCACGCTGCCTCTGAACAAATCACCCATCCCAACAGCCTTCCCCCAGTGGTAGAGAACAGATCTCTCAGAAGGAGCAGAAGAACTGGGTGAGCACACACGATATCTCCTGGCTGTCTCCCAGCAGCCAACCATTTGAGGATCAGAGACTTCCTGTGCCAGACTCCTTTTTATCTATTTAGTCACCCTCAATTAATTTCTCTTTCATGAACCTGTCCAGTTGACCTTTGTACCCATAAAGCACACTATCTGGTTGCTCTAAGTGGATAGACAGGTATCCCTGGTATGTGAGGCAGCAGCATTTTACTGCTACTGAAGGGAGGAAGCTACAAGCCAAAAGATTTTGCAAGGCTGCCTGCTTGACACAGCTCATGATTTCCCCAGCACTGCCTCCCACCATGCAGGCTACGTGATGGAATCAAGGAGGTGGGATAAAGCTGGATATCTCAGTGCTACCAGATCTGTAGACACACAACAATTAGAAGCCTGAAAACAATTCAGGATTCAAGGGGACTTTCTGATGGCTGAACTCAACCTCTGAAGTATCTAAAACCAAGCAGGAGTTCGCAGGAGCATCCCTATTTAAAGTGCTATAAAGGTGCCTCTGCAAATTGCATCAGAAAATAACATGGAGAAATTAATTTCCTTAACTCCAAATCCACAAGGAAGTAACCAGTGACTGAAACCATCAAATAGCAATCTTTAATTAGTGCCTCACTAAAAGCTTGTTGTGATGACACATTAAATGAAGGCAGAGAAAGAAATGAAGAAGCGTAGAAACACTTCAGACATGCTACCACGACTTTGAAGCCAAAGTTCCATCAATTCTCATCACAGCAAGAAAGATCTCATAAGACAAAAATAAACCCACCAGGACCATCAAAGCAAAAGTTACTGTCTTTTGGCACGACTGAAATATTCACCCATAACCCTCCTCACTGGTGTGCCAGCAAGAGCTGCAGTACTTAAGTCCTACTTGAGCACTGAAAACAGCCTTTAAGTGGCATTGAAGTGAGCAAAGCAACAGTGCAGACACCTTGGACGGGAGGGAATTCTGCCATCTGTGTTCAGCATCTGCTCAATGGATCACCTTCTGTTACTGTGTGCAGCAGCTGAGCAAAGCACCTTTCCCTCTGGAGGCTTTTTCCATGGTGAAACTGAGGCATCACCCAAGCTAGTCCTCTGATCACAAAGAATCACTATCCCTGTTAAATAGATTCAAAATTAACCCAAGGAGAAAGTGGGAAAAAAGCTTAGAAGATCTCTGAAGGGAAACCCACAGGAGGACAAATTCTTGAAAACCTCTATTTTATACATTCTGCATTGAGCAACTTTGAGTTGAGTAGAAACCGGGTCCCAGAACAACTACATTGGTTAAAAAAAAAAAAAAAAAAAAAAAAAATCACAGACACTTAACAAGACTCTCTTGAGAATAAAACTGTGGAAAATCACCCAACATCTTCAGTCTCTTGCCTGGAACACAGGCAGAGAATGCTTCTGCTGCCTGCAAAAGGACAGAGAGGGAAAGGTCACAATCTCACCCTTGCTCTGCACCAGTGCACACACTTCACTCTTGGTGCCTGTGCTGTCTCTCTGATTTACACTCTCCAGAGACTCCTGGAAGGAGTGGAGTCTCTGGAATCCTGTCTGAGCTAGCCCAAGCACTGTAAGGATTCCTAGAGCATGTAATCCAGGAATACCATCCCCTACCATGCCTCCAAAAGCCATGGACAAGCCTTCTACATGCACATATTCACACTCTCTAAAAATAGAAATCCTTATGCCTGCAAGCACATCTCACCACCACGTATTAGTTTCTATCACTGGAAGTGTTGAGGATCCTGCCAGTTATAAGGCACACTATGAATCAAACCTGAAACAGGCAGAGAAGATAATGGAAGTTTTGTTTTAAAGGCAAAACGAGATCTTGTGTCCAGCACTGAGAACTGAGTCTACCTAAATCACAAAAAAGCTCCATGCTCCCTGCTGCTCCCAAGTATAAGCTGTACTCCAAGCAGATCCTGTGCTGTTAGCTGTTACTTCCTTCAGGCAACTCCTGCAGGGAAGCTAATTCTGTTTCCAAGTCACATCTTCAGGGCTCCTTTTGCATGTTTGCTGTCAGGCATCCAGCACATCAAGGCAAACGTTTGGAATAAAGCCTTGGGTGCAAGCCACATTTGTTGCTAAATAAACAAAGCCAATGCTACAAAAAACCAATCATGCTTCAAGGTATAAAGCAACTGGATTTTTTGGCCAAAGAAACACCCAGTCCCTCATTGTACCCCACATTTGGGAAGATACCTGGGCAAGTGATCCCACTGCTGCCTAAAGCACTGATAAAGGCCAAAGGCTGGGAGCAGCCAGGAGAGGAGATAAGCCATTGGACCGACCTAGCAAATCACACCCTTTGTTCAGCGTGTTTCCTGGGGATTTGAAACAGCTCTTCCCATTCTCTCTAAACCCAGATAAATAAAGAGTGATGGCTTTAGAGCTTTTCAAGTGACAAGAGCAGGAGGAAAGGCAGGCCTATAGTAACAGGCTTTAACGAGGGTGCCATCAGCTGACATAGGGACCTGTATATTGGCTTATTGAGCAGATTCCTCCCACAAAGTGACAATAACTTGTCCCTTCACACACAACTCCAGTAAAACTTTAGTACTTCCTATATCCATGTCCCGACTAATTAAAACAAAACAAAACCAGATCCACCACAACCAAAAAAAGCCAACACCATCCTGAGAAGGCCAACCTACAGCACAGTACTGGGGGTAGGGGGAAGAGATTAATTTTCAGTGCTGTAACCGCCTCATGAGTCTTATCTGTCTTAAGTGTCTGGTAGTTTCTGACACCCCATGACAAAATCCAAGTACTGAAATTTCAGTACAACGCTGAAATAAAGGCAATAATAATGTTGCAGGTTGCATGGACAAACACTAAGCAATTAAAGAGCAAAGAGCTGGCACAGAGCACCTATTCTAACTGGTACTACACCACCAGAAAAACAGTGGTGCTACTTGAGCATTCTGCAGGAGTGGAAAAGGCATAATTGAGCTGCAATATATTCACAGAAATATTATTTGCACTTTTTCTTCCACATGTTCCCACACTTTCCATCTAAGCTAAACAGAACACCCACAAAAAGGTTTGTGGTTATGGCAAAAGTAAACCCATTATCAAATTTCTCTGAGACTGTCCTGGAAGTTTACATTGTAAGAGGAAAATCAAATTTTATGCATCTGATTACGAACACCACACATCTCAAAGTAAACATGCAGCCTGATTTGGGACTATCTGGGACAGAAAGCATTCAACAACTGTAGGAAGAAATGTATTTGATACAGGGAGTATTGTAAACGAACTCTAAATTCTATCAGTTTATTTTCATAGCTCTCACTCACTGGAAACAGCTCTCTTTAGTTCAGTTCCTTCAAGTTCAGCACTTGTCTGAATAAATGTTTTGTGCTCAAATATAGCTGTGCTGACAAAAATGGGTGCAATATCCCATAATTCTCTACAGATGGATTAAGGAATTCTCTCTATCATGCTTCTGACAGTCTCTGTGAAATTCAACAGGTGTATCAAATATTTCTAGCTATCCTCTCCTCTCATAGTCATAAACACAGAAAAGAAAATTAGGGCACAACTTTAAATATTACAGCTGGAATATAGAAAGCTGACATTATTAATAGATTTTGGACAAAATATATAAAATGTGTTTTGTAGAAGTGTGGAAGGAATTAAGCTCTAGACCAAAAGGTGTGTATTTTGGGATTTGATGGGCTTTTTCCTTCTAAGACTTCTCACTGCAAAGGAGGTTTCACAACTTTAGGACAGATCAGTCAAGCAGACAAAGACATATATGATGGCCACCAGAATTCCTGGTAGTTTCTACAAGAATATATACCATCAAATGGTCTCCAGGATTTCAAGACAAATGCATTTGAGTACCAACAGTGAATAGCTGGTCTGTTCCAATAAAACATAAAATCTGCCTCCTTTCAGAGTTTGACCGAGAACATTTGAATTAAGTCAGTGAAGAAAAGGCATCCCACATTCAGTGTATTTGCCTATTTTGAAAGGTCTGAAACCAATGAAGATCCCAACAATTATTCTAGGAAACAGTATTTTCTCCAAGCATTTTGTTGGTTTAAGCAAAATTGTTCATTTTGCTCAACTTTGAGGTTCAAGTAAACTAAAAACCTCAGAATTATTCTCAGCTCAAACGCATGAGATCCAAAGAAAAAGGGCTAATTTCACATAGTTTTGGTACTGAATCATGTAGTAAAATTAGGCTCATACTAGTTTTTAGGACAACATGTTTACCCAAAATTGAATAAACAAAATCTGTGAGGACTTCACCCACAAGAGCATTTTTAAAGAGTTCATTCTTGGCACAGATGGGGACAACTCCCATCAAGTTGAATGGAAAACTCACCTGTTTATGTCAGGACTGACTATGTTCTGCAGCACCTGCAAACACAAGGCAGAGGACCAGCATCCCCACAGCTTAGTGATGGTTCACACCTTTGTGAAGTCACTGTTTTTGGTGAGGTGGACAGCAGTGATCAACCAGGATGTGGGCTGGTGTGTTTTCAGAGATACTCAGCAGACACTGTGCCATATTTAAGCAAAAACAAGAGCACTCCTTCTGTCCATCTCAAGGACTTGTTTGGAATTAAAAAGACATATGGTATTTTTAGAGGCTGAAACAAACTGACTCACACTCACCACTGCCAACTGAGAATAAGGCACATTTACTGATGTAACCAATGTTCCACTTCAATCTGCTTTCCCATCAAACCTCAACATTTTATTTTAGCTGCAAAAAAGTTTATTAAAACACTGTAGCCACATGATAATTCTCTCAACTGAGAAATGCAATGCAAGGCTCAAAAAACCCAAACCTATGCAGCTGCACTAGTTTTAAAAATCAACCTAAGTTGCATAGCATTCCACAGACTTCATATTTTATTGTGCTGTTTAAATGAAAAGAAACAGTTATTCCTCTGGGTTTTTTTACACACCCAAAATCAAGGAGGTATGGAGTAACATCTCCAACTCTATCACCAAACTCACTTTGTGGATTCCTTTTGCTGCCCTTAAGTGGCAGAAAATAATGATTTGTATTTGTCCTACAACAGCACCTTCGCTCTCTTCCCCACAAACTCAGGTTTTCTGTTATATGAGTTAGACACATAGCTGCTTACCCACCCATGTCAGCAAGAGTTGGAGTTAAATCCTGGAATCTGAGCTGCATGGAGGGTTTAAAACTTGTTAGATGGAATATGATTAACATGTTGGATTTATTAATTGGTCACAAAGATACCTCTTACACAGGGAGCAAGAATATCTTTGCAAGAAGATTCCCAAGATAGAGTATTTTAATTTTCTCTATGTTCTGCTCCCAGCGAAGCAGCTGAGTGAATGACACACCACTTTTCTCCTAGATGACAGCAAACAAAAAGCACAGGAAAAACTTATACTGTAGTGAATCACATGCATATTTTGACTGGTGGAAGCTCTGCCAGAGAATGGAAAGAAAGATGAATTTAGCTGGTTTATCCCTTCCTTCGCCTTCCATGCCGACTAACACAGTGCCTCCTCACAAAGGCTGCCCACACCCTGGCTCTGCTCCAGGCAGGCACTGGTGTGTGCCGGCTGTGGATCAGACAGCACTTTGTCCTGGCCAGGATGTGGTCTGCCTTTGTAACGAGCCCCATGCAAACGGGCGCCCATCAGCCCCTGCAGCCAGCTCTGGCAAACACCACTTGTCCCTTCACTAGACATAAATGAACTGTAACTACCTCAAAGGAGAACAAACAATATAAGAAAAGAAGGGAAAACATCCAGATTTAACCAGATTAACGATAACAGCTCTCCCGAGGGAAGGCTCCCTGAAGAGGAGAATTCAGGGACTTATTAGCAGCCATTAACCACGTTTCTGGTTTGTGATGTGCCATGCAGTGAAAAGTACAAATCTATGACTTCCCCTGTAGAAGAATTTGGGAGGATTATTAGCTTCACAGAAGACAGATTAGTCACAGCATAAACTGCTGCCCTAAACATTTCATATTTGTTTTGCATCCCCAGTATCCCGCTAAAAATAAAAGTCACAGGAAAAAATATCTGTGCTGGGCTTAAAAGAAAATGCACAGCACCATCACTATTCCTTTGCTGCACTAAATACTTGTTAGTTATCTGGAGCCCTTATTTTTGTCATTTTACTTAAGCCAGGAACACATGGACTTCAGAAAAACTGTTTCTTATCAAAAATTGCTATTGCAATGTTTGTATTAAGAGAAGAACAATGAACAGCAAGGAACTCAGAGTTCTTCCTCAACCTTTCATACCTTAGTCCTGCCAGAATGCTGTTAATGCATGATCTTGGGAAGAAAGATCAACATAGTTTCTGCTGTGTCTCATTTTCAGGGATGCAGGACTCCATTTCTGAAAGCAGAAAGATTAGGGTGACTGAAATCTGAAGTACTGATACTGTGCTGACAGCAAGCTCTTAACTCATCAGCAGATGCAGGTCTTGTTGACTGTATTTAAACTCAGTCACAGAAGCAAAAACTCCATGAAAGCAGCAAGAAACAAGGAGCAGCCAGACTGGCCTCATGTTTAACACAAGATAACCACCTCTATCCATCTAAAGACTCCACCACCCTGACTAGGGAAAACAGTTTCAAGGGACTATTAGATCCAGATATATCATGTTTGGATAGTGGTGCACTTGCACCAAACTAAAGCAAAGATGTGTCTAAGCAAGTGCAGCTGACACAGAAACAATACTCCTCTCAGAACTCTGAGCTGTTCAGCAACTTAAATATCTACACCCAAGTGTGAAAGACCATAGTTCCTCCACCCTCTTCACAGGTCCCAGGCTCATGACAAATTATGCAGATAATAAAGAAGAATAGTTGAAAAGTATGTTGGACCTAGTATATTTGCAGCATCCTTAGGAAAACAGATTCCTATTCCATCCTGACTTCATCACAGAAGATGTTTGAGACCACTTCCACTAAACCTGTTCACCAAACTTCAAATCAGCAAGGTGATGCAGCCAACTTTTATGTGCCCAGCAATAAAACAGAAACTAATACACGTTGGGCTATTCCAGAAAAAAACTCCTGATTCTTACGGAATACCACCAGTAAAAGCTCCTAGCATTAAGCAGAAGTCAGTTAGAAAACCCTATGGCAATTATTTAATCTAATTTGAATTTGTGGTCAGCTATTCCTTCTTTGGGAAAACTGTGGACCCTTCATCTTCCACAATTTTTTAAATGGAGATTTCCCAGCTGCCAGGCAGAGACAGACACTAAACTGCATCCAAATTATACTGACAACATCCATCAGCAGGTGTTTGGCACAAGGCAGCTCCTTGCTCCTGGTTTGGGAAAGAGCTTTTCCAACCAGGAAGGGGGTCTAGGGAAATGAGGCCCTTTTGTCCAGGTTGCTCAGTACAGAAGGGGCTCAACAGTGCTTCCCTTACTGCTCAGTCCATGATTTGGGGTCTTCATGTACTAAAACCTCATTGCTTGCACTGCTATTGCAGCTGAGCGTCAAGTCAGGAGCAGGCTCAGCAAAGGCTGACATTATTCCAGGGCTCTCTGAATTGGTGCACTAAGAACTGTTGTGACAGAACATCCAGACAAATCTCTTTTTCTTTTTAATCTCAGTTGTATCAACACTGGGGTCATGCAATATACTAGAACAGCCTTCCAGAAAAAATTATCTTTGGGGTTTATAAATCTTACTTACACACTTACAAATCACCTGTGCCTGTCTACAAAGACTCCAGTTTGGCAATAACACTTGTCCGTGTTATTGCACAGTCTCCAGCAACTTCTTCCTTCTCATTCTCTTTCAAATGGTTTTTGTCTCCCTGGAGCGCCAACCCCTTCCCCAGCCAGTTCCACTCTGCTCCTAATGGAGATAGGGTTAAATTTACAAAGTGTTTTTATCCTAATTACAAGCCTTTCAGCTAGTACCTTGGTCTCAGCCCCAGCAGGAAATGATATGCAAAATATACTTTCATGCATCTGACAGTCCCCAAAACTACCGGTCATATAAATTCTGCCAATTTACTCTAATTAAAGCTAAGCAGTGTCGTGTGTGCTTAAACGGTCAATCTGTCTTGAAGTAATTACACCTGAAAGCAGGAATACATCAGTTTCCTTCTCCTGGAATTAAACTCAGATGGGGCAGCTGAGAAACAGTCAAGGGACATTTGCTAATGATTAAATCCAAATCACATCTCCTTGCAGTGCTCTTACCAAGTACAAGCTGCTGCATGGATGCTGATGGATTTGTGGAGGAAGGAAGCAGATGGTACAAGGCACTTGTCAACACAGTGCTGCCTACACAAGACTCTCTCTCACACCCAGTGCTGCAGAAGCTCGTGCTCTGAAGCAGTGCAGTAGGGAGGCAAATGAGACTCTGGGAGAATGTAAAATATATACTATGCTTGCAGTCAGAGCTCCTGCTGTGCTGGAGAACTCCCACCTCCCACCTTGGACTGCCATGTCCAAGATGTCTCTCATTTCTTAATGGTCCTTTAGAGAAGACCAAAGATGACTTTCTAGAAATAGCAACAATATTGACTCAGTTAGGAAAAGATGAAGAGGCTGCATTGCTCCATCCAAATCCTCCTTCCTGCTCTTGTGTACAGAGCAAGGAGCACAGAAGGCAGAGAAGGAAAGACAAAAAAAGAAATTATTAACCACTAACCACACTTACACAACCATATTTTGCCATGCCACTCAACAGCAGCACGTAACTCCAAATTCCCATAACTCCTGACACAGTGCTCAAAGACTGTTAGTCAGAAGGATGCTTACTTTGGCCCCCTAGGAGCTGACAAATTCCGCTTTATCTCCCTGGGATCTGACAAGCCCATCCTGTCACACGGGAAGACGATTATGAATGACAATGCAATGAGTAACTTCTTAAAAAGGCAAAAAAAATCTGACTTGAATATTCTGCTTAGATTCTCATCCTCTGTTGGCTCACTGATATGTGTTAAGTTTCCCAAAAGTAGAAGGACATACCACTTGAAGACAAGCAGGAGCCAAGTTTACTGCCATTCAGGAGATAATATCATCAACATATAAAAGCTTATATAGATGCATTGCTAAAAGATTAACCTAAACCCATTTTCAGCCTCCAAAACAGGAGTTTGAAAGATGCAATAAACTATGAAAAAACAAGCCAAGGACCTGTGCAGCTCATTAAGCTATGTATGATTTGTCCATCCTCGAAACAAACTAAAAAGCAGTTTTTTGTCAAGTTTGTACTTGCACTCCTTATACAAGAAGTGAAACTATGTCCCCTCCCATTATCCCACCAATGATCTTCCTTATTTAAACACAAACATGGGTTTTAATCAGGTTAGATTAAAATATTCTGAAGGATACCTATTTAGGAGTCAGAATTATTTATTGTTTAATTACAATACAATCCAGCCATACTCATCAGAACAGGACAGTTCTTTCTATCCCTCTGAACTGGGATCTTTCCAAAATGCCAGAAACAAATTTTAGATGTACCTAAAATAATCTACTGATTATTATCTAGAAATAGTCTAGGTTTCCAAAATGCAAGCATAAACATGGCAGAAATCACTCTGTGACTGAATGTCACAGTTTGTGTTTTGTTAAAATATTCCAGAAGATTAACCTGCTAAAAGTTGGGGGTGGAGGGGGTGCCTTTAAAAGTTGCTTTGGCATTAAAAAGCGTGCAGTATCCGGCACAGAAGAGAAGGGAAAAGACAAAACCAAAGAGCACAGTTTTCCATTATCAGAATAAGGCAAAGCAGGATCAGCCGCTTTTTGAAGATAATTTGTTGTTGTGAGAGACCTCACATAGTCCCCAAGGCTGCATTTTCCATTCCAGTCTCACCATGGAATATTGGTTGCAGCAGGACTGTTAATCACTGCTAATTGTGAGGACAGCAGCACTGAGGCAGTCCCCAGTGAAGCCAGCTGAACCAGTAACTTCATTTTATCTTCCTTAAGAGCTTTGGATGTTCGTGATTTCAGTCACTAACAGGAGTAGGTGAGTGAGTGCCTGCCCTAGCAGTGAAGGATATTAAGACAGTAAACCTATTTTCCTATTTTAGCCCAGCTAACAAAAGAATAAACTAACTTTTACCATTAAACCTGAACCAAATAGCCTAATCCAAGTGTAAGGCTTCTCAGCCACAGCTGTCTTGCCCTTTAAAAAAAAGAAAGGACGAAAAGCTAAGTAAATACTCTCTATGGAGACATTTAAGATTCCCTTCCTTCCCTCCAGCAGCAGTAATATGGTATCTTCATCTTTTGGACTTTTTCCAATGTGCTTTACTTTGGAATTTACATATTATGCTTGCCACAGCAAGTGTCTCCTTAGACTAACGCTCCTCTTCCATACAGGTCTAAATTCTGTCACTCCTTTTCCCCAGAGCTTGCAGTAATGAGTGGACAGCTTTTCTGCAGCAATTGTGGTCTGTGAGAAAAAACAAAGCAGAGGAAGTATGTATCATTTGGCTGTCTCCTTAATTTTAGTGTAACAATTCCATTTTTAGGTACACAGAGTCCGTAATAGAATGGGCATATCCGAGTTTAGCACACAAAGCTCTAAATAAGACTGCTGCTTTACAAAACCACAGCACAGAATGGCAATTGTTTCTAGTGTGGTAACCGCAGTGATTGAGAGATGCCCAAAGTAACTTGTTTTTTAAAGGGGAAACTTCAGTGTGTGGTGGCAAGCTCTGAAACCACCGATATAAATGGATTAGGCCGTGAGCACAGCAAACAATAGTCCCATTACTTTGGCTTAGGTCTGTTTTCACAGAGCTAGAGAGTACTTAAAAAAAAAATCTCCTTGGTCTTTCCAATATCACTGCAGGGCTGGGCTGGGACAGAGACAATTTCTGCAGGCTCACACCAGGATGTGCTAATATTATCGAGCCTTTTGCTTTGTTGTCATGCTATTCTTGCTTAGCTTCTAATGCTCCATGAATGCATGACTGCTCTTTCCAGTCCACATAACAGCTATATTACTGGAGGTTCCAGCCTGTTGTTTTTCTTCGAAGCTAGGCTTCAGCCTTGGTTAATGTTTGCCCAGAAATATGTAATTGCGGACTTCCTCCTCATAAACCGTTCCAGAGCACAGGCTGCCATCCTTCCATGTTATTATTATCTGTGTGCCTGCAGGCTAGAGCAGGGTGTGCTCTCACATTGGAGAGGAGAGATAACCCTTTCCTTGCAGGAAAGGCACTCAACGTCTTGGATTGAGGCAGCTGCTACTAAAAACAGGCGACCTGAAAGCTTCACTGGTGTTATTTTCTGCCCTCAGATTATAGAATAAAAACACTTTTAGCACAGGCCTACTAGGTCACAAATAAGTGTAAGAGAAGGTGAGTATAAAATAATAGAATAATTTGGGTTGGAAATGGCCTTAAAGATCATTTTGTTCCAATCCTTCTGCCAGGGGCAGGGACACCTTCACTATCCCAGGTTGTTCCAAACCCCATCCAGCCTGGCCTTAGACACTTCCAAGGATGTGGCAACCACAGCTTCTCTGGGCAACCTGTGCCAGTGACTTACCACCCTCACAGTAAATGGACCTTTAAAGCCATTTAATTCACAGCACTGATTCTTAATTTTTTATTTCTGATTATCAGCACATTTTATAAAAATTAAGTTTCAAAACAAAAAAAAATAAGTTTGTTTTCTGTATTTTACCCATATCATTAAATACTGTCACCTACAGAAGGAAATAAGAAACCTGGAGTAATTTTTCAATAAAACTCAGATTTTCAAACCGACAGTGGGGTACTAATTCAGCATAAGCACTTTCTGGAGAAACAATCAGCAAACTGAACACACTTGTCTTAATTTTGAGCACAGGTCCTCAGTGCCATAAATGCAGTATCAGCAATGACAGCAAAGCCCCAGTCTCTAGCAGAAGGTAGGTAATGTTCAGGATTTACAGTGGTAAACATGCCCCTGTAAAGAAAGCTGCCTGATTTCAAGCTACTGAAATAGATTTAAGAATCTCTCATCTCCTAGGAATTGCCCACATCTTGGGCATGGATACCATGAATAATCCAGGTTACAATCTTTGCAACATTATGTTGAATGACCAGAAGGTTTGTTATAAAACAAATTCAAGAAACATGAGAAATTAAACAGATGAAATCTCTTCAAATACTTGGTAGGCAACAGGTCTTCTAAGGTCTTGCTCAGATCCCTGCTGGAGATAGCCTGGCATGCTTTCCAATCTTCACATTCCCTCTTTGCCCTCAAACCATCCAGATCTGGGACCTGTCAGAGTGTGTTAAAGCTCACATCCAGTCTATTCACCTGGATTGCCTCCAAGGAGAAACAAGGGTAAAGTGGAAGCCAACTTGAGCCCAGAATCTCACCCTGATATAGATTTAGGGTATGTCTGGCACATGCACTAGTCCAGGAATTGGGAAGACCTTCTGGGTCAAGTAATCAGGCGTAGTCTAAGGGATTCACTGTCCTTGAATACACAGATCACAGGAAACAGGGTGGATCAGGCAGAACCTGCAGACTAAACTAAACAAACCCAGGTCCAGCTCCTCTGCTCAGAAAGATTAGTGAATATCAGGAGTGCAGTGAACTAAAGCAGTACCTCAGGTGGAGGAGTAGTACAGTGAAAAGCCTTCACTTCCTCCCAGATTGAAATTCATTGACAACAGCAACAGCTGGAAAAAGTTTAGCCATCACTTAACCAAAAGGTATCTTTATTTCTGACAACTGCTGGGTTTGAAACATGATGTTTTTAGTAGCTTTCAGATGCCTCTTCTTCCTGTGCTCACTACAAACTGCGTGACAGTTTAGAGAAGGGCTGTGTTCCACATAAAAATGAGATACAGCAGAAAGATATTTTAAAACAGAACAGAAAAGTAGTGGTGGCTTAGAGAACAGACTTACAGATCCTAGGTTATTTTGGAAGAAAAGGGCTCAACAAGTCTCAGGATAAAAAGCCAGAGCTCCAGAGACATTGAGAACAGACTCTCATAGAGAAATTACTGAAAGCCCTGAGTTTACTTTCAAGCCAATTGTGATTTGCCATACAAGGGCAACTGGTCAGGCTGAAAGCACACACAAAGTGGAAATTATCTTCTGAATCAGGAGTAGCTTTCCATGACTGACAAACCCACTGTCAGCTCAGACTGACCCATATGACAGTCATCCACACGTTGTTACAGTCTGCCCTAAGACATCCCCCAGAAACAGGAGTACTTGGCTTAGCAAAATACTCAAAAAAGGTCAATAGGAGTTAGTTTCAGTAAGGAGCCATTCAAAACTGGAAGATGAGCTGCAGGACTGGGCCCTGGCAATCACAATATTAAAAAGCAACTAGAGTGGGATAATTTTTGAGCATGAATTTCAACAAAGCCAGCTTGTTCCTAGAAGCTTGTTCAGCTACTGAAGATTTGTCCTTGGATTCCTGTTGAAATCAATCCATAAAAATCATATTAAAGGATTAGGCATCAAGCATTTGTGTGTTGATGTGCATAAGAAATTCTTCACTCACAGACTGCTGACCTTACATTCTTAAGAGGATCTTTTGCCCCATAATAAAGTGTTCACTGTCAACAGTAATTCTTGTGCTTCATGCATCTGTTGACAGAGCCTGAACAGGAAGCTTTTCTGCAGGTAAAAAGTTTAAATGCTGTGCTCCCACAGGGCCTTTGTCCAAAGCATGATGTAGGATTTGGACATTTTAGCAAATGGCAAAGTACCAGTTGTGATATTTATGCCACAAGTGAACTGTGAAACAAGTTCACACATTTACTTCACAAGCCACACAGTTACTTCAGAAGTTTGGTAGTTCAGGAATTAAACAGCTCTCCTGGCATATCTATCCTTCTGTTATGATCTGTATTCTGTAGGCACAGACATACTTCTAATACAATTATGCAGAATAACTCACGAGCACACAAGAGTCCTTATATTATGTCAACAATCCGTGCTTGTTGAATTAATAAATTTAGCCTATGCATGTTTTTATAAAAATGCACCATTTCAGATGTCTGCAACACTAATTTCACAAAGCACTGAAATCATCCCTTTGCATAATCCATGCACAACAGTGAAGGAACAAAACCACACGCCCAACATAAGCCGCCTGTGTTATTAAGAAGTGCCAAGCAAGAAGATTTAATAGAGGCCCAGAAAAGACATGTTTTACAATTGGGTAACCAATTCCCAACAACATAAATCCAGGGAAGAACTGGGCACAAAGTTGACCCACAACTGCCTTGTAGGCTGCAGCTACTAGGCAAAATCAAATTCTCTCACTACAGACAGGACTGCACTCTCTGCCTTCTTTCTCTCCAACTATGCAAGAGTACTGGCGGCCTGGCAGGACTGAAATCCCTGCAGAAACATGTGGGGCAAGCAAGGTTTGCTGTGGTCCCTCACTCTCCCACAGTCTTCCATGGGGACAAGGTATATGATGTATTTCATCTTCCCTGCCCCTTCTGTCTACTTTAAAAATAAATCTCTACTCTAATTTCTTATTGCTGGCATCTCCAGATGTTTCTTTGCTCAAGAAAGTTGCATCAGTTCATGCTAAAGCTCTCTGCAGATGTGCATCATTTTGCATGCCAAAGATTTGCTTTTTGCCTGCACTTAAACTAAATGCACTCAGCTACAGAAGTTACATCCATTGAATTGGAATTGGTGTTAGGAAAGGCCAACTTAACACAATTTGCCAGCTAGAAATTCTATCTCCAGCCCTCTGCAGATAATTTCCTAGTCAGCCCCTTGTGAAAGAGTCCTGCTCGATGGTAATTGAATTTACTGCAAGAAGATGGAAACAGCGAATGCAGGAAAATAACAGTGCTTCATATCTTTGGGTAAAATGGAGTGCTTGTGGCTTCCCCAGCTCCACAGCCTGCCCTGTTATACCTCATCTATCAGTCCCAAAAGCATCTTTTACTTTTCACAGAATAGTTTACATTGGAAAGGACTCCTGGGAAGTCATCTAATCCAACTCCCAGCTCTGAACAGGTCCAGTTAGATCAGGTTGCTTAGGGACTTGTCCAGGAAATAAGAGATTCAGTATTAGAGCACTGGGAAAACCATGAAGCATTTCAAGGAAATCACATAGAAAAGTAATTAAAGTTAGCATGTGGAGCCTAAACAGAGAGGCCCCAAGTTTGACTCCAGTTCCTAGGTCCCACTCCTACCTTAGACCACAGGTGCTGAAACCAGGAGCTTTCTGTTTTACACACAGTTAAGACATAGAGGAAAAGAACAATCACAACCACCCGCATGGCACAGCGTGGATTCACCAAAAACTGTTTTTGCATTTTGGGAAATGCATTTTTAGGACAGCTGTTCTATAAGTAGAGAGACCAGGTCCTAGCCTGATGCAAACCAGTGCTTCGCAGCTGACACCAAGTGGAAAACTGCCTCACAATTTTATTCTGTCAAAAAAAATTCTCAGTAAGAAAATCTTACATATTCTGTTGAAATGCAAGAAACAAGCAGATTCTACCAGACACCCCCTGGCTCATACTGAATCACTGCTAGCACATACATTGGAGTCTTGCTCAAAAACAAAGGACAGAATACAGGGTAACAAACGCTCAGTCGGTCACGTCTGACACGCACACTGTTTCCACAGAATTACTCATCTCTGTGAGGTCTGATAGATGTTAAAGGATTTTTCCTAATTCACACACAGATGCCTTGTAAATAAATGGCAACTATTCATATGACTAAATAGTTACTTCGTAGGTATTTTGAGAGAAGTGCTCATGGAGTTTCCAATAATGCCATCCTCAAAACATAAACTGCGCACTTCCCCTCCTTTCACTTGTTTTTCAGGAAATCATATTTTCAGACTTCCTGTGGCTGACACAGCCTGGGTAGGTCAGGCTGTGTTGTATCACATCCCACAGCATGTGGCAGAGTGTGAGCTTCCCACGGTGGTGATGCTCCACAATGCAGCAGGTGAGAGAGTCAGACTGGGAAATGCAGAGCAGTTTTGATTTGTTTCAGTTTCTTCATTCCTGGCATGACCTACAGTTAAACAAACTGGCTGCCAAGGGAAATAGGAAAGAGATGCTCTGAGCTTAACTGTGTGGTTAGCACATTACATCTTTCTAGGAGGTAACCTACAACATTAAATCCAAATGATGGATTTGAGTATCTCTCTCTGATAGCACCATCTGCTTTCACACCCTGACCTAGCTAATCTTAATCCTGCAGGGCTCTAGACTTTCATCAGCAGATAAATTCAGAATTTGATTCCTAGGCCACTGCTTTTCTCAGCTCCTTTTTTAAAATTAGGATTTTCAGGCTAACTTTTCTTCTGCCTACTGCACTTGCAAGCCTTGCTCCAAGAAAACACATTGGCTGTGATCACAGCATAAGATCTAGCCTGAGAAATATTTCAAAAAGACTTCTTGGCAGCAGGTAGGGAAAGCAGGCATCCCCAACATAGCCAACAGCTGTTTTCCTACAGTTTCCATATCCCTGAAGACTGGTGATAGGGGAAGAAAAGTGCATACAGCAGGACAAGAGAAGAAAGATGAGGTGAGAAATTAATATTCCAAATGTTCACTAGAGCAAGGAGCTCGTGCTCCCCTCAAGACAGCTCAATGTCCTAGACACCAGATCACTATATTATCTCTTTAACTTCCCTAATGCTTCACTATAACAAGTACAACAATCTCTAAAAGAAAAAACTGTAAGACACCATCACCCCATGTTTCTGACTCTGTAAGCAACCCTGCCATCTCATCTCTTCATCTTCCCTTAACAGCCAAAGCCTGTCCATTACCATACAAATTCAATTCTAAACAGTCCTTTTATTGCAAATAATTTTAGCAGAACCATACAGCTAATAGATTCATTCCATTATTAGCGACAGCTTGGGATTGTGAATCAATATCCCAGGGTGCTGAGGGGGGAGACAGCAAATCTAATCAAGACCCAACAGAATTTACACCCAGAATCCTAATTCACAATTAAATGCTTTGAGAATAGTAATTTACAATTACAAGCCTCGATTCCTGACAGCCATTTTTCTACCTATCAAGCAACAACAATATATTACATTATACACATAATCAAATTATGGTCTTACTGCTCTACAGATTCATCAGCACCATTTTCTCCCTAGAAGGGTGAACAAGTGAGAAAGGCAATTCAGGATCCTTTTGTACTTATACTTTGATGTCCACACCTTTGTGTGCTGGACAACAAAGGGGATTGTGACAAAGGGGTTACAGCCAGATATCACTAAGTTAGCTTCCATTTATCTGCATATCGCATTCCTATTAATTACCCTACTGTAAAAGTCAGGGTGCCCAAGGTCAGGGCTGTTCCCATACTCAGATCTGGCACCTGGAACCAATGCTCTCCATCTGGTCATTAATTGCCCTCCCAACTGGCTACTAACACTACTTATCAGGACCTCGTCTTCCAACACACTGGGAAAGTTGTTCCATTTCTTTCTGTAGCCCTGTATTTGCCAAAAAGGCACCCATGAACTGTACAGCTCTGAATCAGGCTACACCCAGTGCTCTGCATTTTTCACCCACATGAACAAACAATCTGCTCCTTCGCTTAGGAATCCTTTGGTTCAGCACACAAAAAAATGGCATTCCTTGTGAAATCTAGAGCATAAAGGGCAAAAGCAACGCAAGGAAAACTGAGCTTTCCATCTGTTTATGTAGCTATGTGCTGTGTAAAGCCAGAACGCCTGGCTGGAGCTGGAGAGACACGCGACTGTGGCACACAAAGCAATCCACCTTCCTTCAGTCCTGCTCGCTTCTACCCAGCTGTGCTCGGGGATTCCTGCAAAGGGAAGAACTCAAAGCTCCTCAGTGCACACACTCAGGCTGGACTTGCACAGCAAGAGAAGAGAGGTAAGTGATCTCTTTCCCTTTCTCACCTTGCTCCCCCCTTTCCACACATTTCTCCCAAGTAACTGCTGGGATATAATACAGCAGAGTTTTGTTTAAACCTTCCTAACACCACGACTGTGATTTAGGCAGCAAAAGGATTAAGCCCACATGCCTGAGGAGGAGGCAGGACAAATTCTTGTTCAGCCATATGATTCATTTGAACGGTAGCAGACCTGGAAAAAATTTTAAAAGGTAACATGGGCAGCTAATATACACAAAAGCACTTCAAAAAACTAATAGTGCAATATTAAACAAACATGGCAAAGGGCATATTTGCCTTCTTGTAAGGATTCTGTCCTGTATCTCTCTGCACCCACATCTCACTGGCCTCAAACTGATCACCACTGGCACAACCATGGACATTACAGTTTGCCATGCAGGATTGTGCTTCAAAATCCCAGAATGAGCTCAAAACACTGCAGCTCCATTTCTTTCAGCACATGAAATATTAGCAGTCAAGCTGCTCTTAGCATTGAATAAAATGCATAAGGCACTTGGCTTTTGTTAACAATGCTTATTTTGGATGTGCAACTCAAGCAATGGTTTAGATCTAAATTCACAGTAATCCTCAATACAAAACTAGGCTTAAAAAAAGTTACTGAAGTCCAGATGCTAAAATAAAGCCTTAAGGAACAGCCCTGATTAGCTGGTGGGGTGTAAGTGCTCTACCCTTGGAATTGCTTGGCAAGGAATTGTCAGAATTCCTCCCTCCTCTTTCCTGGGGGGAGCGGATGCAGTAACAGCTCCCAGGGGGACGACACTCCCTTCCTTTCGCCTGGGCTCCCTGCGGGGAATGGGTCTGGATTTGTTAGGCAGGACTGCAAGGAGAAGGAGGGGGATGTAATCCTCACTCCTCACCGGATATGGACACAACCCGAGCTCAAGTTATTGACTTGTAACCTCACCACAAAAGGAACCATTTGAATTTTTGCTGCACTGCAAGGCATGTGCAAAGGGCTGTTACTGAATTGTCAGAGCTTTCAGTGCCCCATGAGGCCAAGATCTGAGAGGAGTCTCAAACGCATCCACACTTTCCACTACAAAATCACTCTTTAAGGGCAAAAATCCACATATGCAAATAACCCAAAGGGATCCTGAAAAACCCCAAAAAACTACCCATTTATGCATAGTGGGATTTGGAGCGGGGGGGTGGTGTGAAATTATTTTTGGTTGAACGTATTAGGAACTTCTCCCCTCATTCCCCAGCATGACACAAACTTTCATCACCCCACCATGGCTGGTATAATCTTTTCCTTTTGGCACCCACTGTTTCAGGTCCTGGAGCCTGAAGTATGGTTTACCCAGCGCCTTGGCATCACAGCTGTAACTTCAGAAGGGAGATGATGAACTTAAGGCAGGTAACAAGGATCACTTGTACACCTTTATCTTGTTCTGACACCACACAGACAAAGCCTGACAGCACCAGTCCTCCCAGGCTAATCGGTGCAACCTTTGGCTCAAGTCCACAGGCATTTTGCTCATCCAAGCACCCTCAGGTGGTTACTCATTAGGCCCCTTCGATTACAGTGCTGCATTCACCTCCACACCATCTACAGAGCACACAGAAGAACCAGGAAAGACTGGGGGGAAAGGCACCGTGGAAAGTAACAAGTAAAAGACAAATTCCGGACAAGAAGAAACTAAATAATTTAGGACATGCCAGCTGGCTAAGAGAGGACAGAATCAACATCTGAAAAATAATGAATGGAATGATGTGGTAAAAAAAGGGAATTATTTACTGTATGTAATAAAGGAAGTCGGGAAGCCTGTTTTAAACTGGCAGCAATTTAGAAACAAAAGGAAATGCTTTTTCATAAAACAATTACAGTGCGGAACTCAGTGCCCACAGGGGCTGGTTGAGGCAAAGCAGCACACAGGTTCAAATGGAGATTGGAGGAATGAACAATGAACACATCCAGGAGAAGCCACCAAGCACATGTCAGTCTCAAAAGCTGCTACACAACTCTTTGTTAGTAGCTGAAAAGATAGAGCAGGGGAAGATAATTCCAAATACACATCTATTTTGTGAGGCCCTTTCCCCATCCCACTCTCACCGGCCCCTGCTGGAGGCAGGATACTTGGTCACAATATTTGATCTAATCTAGTATGACAGCTGCTGTGTTCTCATAAATTTCACTGAGCTTCACAGATCATTGAATCATTTTCCATGTTTATTGTTACAGTGAACAACAGGACACGTTCCTTCCTTCACGACTTCTTGTTTTGCACAGATGATCTCAAAGGACAAACCCAACTCCCTCAGCACAATTCACATTTGAGCAAATATTATGGAAACCAAACACAGCCTCTTGAATATTATTCGGGTTTCACATATCAACAATGAAGACACAAGGGACTACACAGAAAACATCCTGTGGGATCTAGTGAATCCTGCATCTTCCTCAACAGAGTTAGACTGCAGTTTCAGCATAGTAACCCTTTACAGTTATTCAGTGTAACATCTCTGGTGCTTCTCTTCGCCAAGAAACCACTAAGCAACAAAGTTCACCGCAATCCTCCAGGTTTATGAGGAGTTATTTCATTTGAACACAGCATATTCTGTTTGTTTACCTGCTGTTTGGTCTCATGATGCAACCCAACATTCTACAATTGGTTCAGAGCACTTGTAACACAGCCAGAGGCTTTGTCACCCACTGGAGACTGCAAACTTATGCAGTCAGACATCGGTCAGTTACTCTTGTATAAAATTAATAAAACAATAATTAAGAAAACAAAACCCCCAACACATAGACCAGGTTGCAGTCTTCTCCCTTCCACATCTTTCTGGCTAAAATTCCACAGAGAGGAAGGCCAGGGCCCTGCAGCTGGTAATGGAGGAGGGCTGAGCATCCAGCAGGGGAGCACAGCTGCTGGCCACATGACACCCCGGTACCAGCGACACACAGCGCTCGTGGGCACATCAGCTCCCACCACAGAGCATCTTGTGATTATTTGCTACTCCGTGCTTTCTCCCACTGCCCCCCCAGAGGATTTTGGACTACACATCGGAAAAAAAGGCACTAATCACAAATAATGCAGTTCCAATTACAGTGCTTGAAATGTTCAGCTCAAAAAATATGCTCTCACTGTTCCCTTCTACTTGGGTTTAGGCAGGCCCATGGATGTCATTGCATGGATACACTGGAGTAAACGTGATAAGCACAAGTAGTATAAAGATCAGAATTAACTCCAAATTCCTCTGCTTTCAAGGAACTGTTTAGTTTAATGATTAAAACCTCATGAGTGCTTGGATTGTGTGAACACCTGTCAGTGCCCTCTGGAAGAAAAGGCATTTGCTTATTTATTTGAAACTCAAGCTACAAACTAGTCAAAGGCATTTTATTTGGTTTTTAAAACAGAACTGAGATGATAGTTTCAGCTGAAAAGTGAACCTTCAGTGCAAAGCCACCACACACAGCTTCAACACCCACCTTTTGTTCCTGTGAGCACTGACTTTGCAGGGGGGCAGTTAGAACTAAACTCTGCACCTTTAAATTTCTCACTGCTCTGCTTTTGTGGGTAGCTGTATTAGGACCCCCATGTCCTTGGAGACTTCGGAAGTCTGCACACCTATACTGTAAAAAAAAGAGAATTAGGATTCTAAGCATTGAAGTCTGCCCTCCCAACCTCAGCTCTGCCCTTACACAGCCCATTTGCATTATCTTTTGCACAAATGTGGATTATTCGGTAATTAAAATAGCCTTCCCCAAAAGCTCATCAACAGTCACATCCCTTCTATCTAAAGCTCATTTTTAGACTCTGGATCTAATTTTCAAAAAAGTCAAGAGCTATTTTCAAAATGGGCAAGAAAAGTCCATTTCCTCAGCTCTTTCCAACATTTGCATCCCTGCTTGGAAAATAAATAATTAAGTTGTGACATGGCAAAGAACAAGCCAGGAAAACATCAGCCCAAAAGAGGCAAGTTTTGGAGAGCTGGAAACA
Source organism: Oenanthe melanoleuca (assembly GCF_029582105.1). Taxonomy (NCBI): domain Eukaryota; kingdom Metazoa; phylum Chordata; class Aves; order Passeriformes; family Muscicapidae; genus Oenanthe; species Oenanthe melanoleuca. The sequence continues at coordinate 4,803,438 of NC_079337.1, read as the reverse complement.
AAGGATTACAATAGGAATGCTTATATAATCTTAATTATAGAGGATGCTTCTTCCATAACCACAATGGCATACACATGGCCTACAACAGCATATGCTGGAGAGAACAGTAGTTATTCCACTGGCTTCTCCCTGTACTTACCTCCCTCTTACCACAGTTAACAGGGCAAAGGAAATTCATTTCCATGCCCTTCCCCCAAAATGGAAAGGTTAACCATAATTCTGAGGGGAGATGAAAGCGTTATCACTCCTCCAGAAGGATATCAATCTAAATAACCCTCACACTCAGTAAATCAATAGGATTCTTCTGGTTGCATCAGACTGGCCACACAGTGTTTGCAGAGGGAAACAATCAATATGAATGTCATCCAAATACGGAACTGACAACAGCAGGGAATGTGAGCTGAGGGAGGAGACGGGGAGAGGGAAGGAGGCTGTGCAAAAGGGGAGAAGGAAAGCATCGAAGGTGCCGGAGTCAGGAAAACCCTTCCAAGTTTTAGTGCCTCAGCAACCTCCATTCATATCTTGAGAAATGTCAGAAATCAGGAAATATTACTTCGGGTTGCATGCTTCTGTCCTGGCCTATCAAACACGTGGAGTAGTAACAGCAAATTACTGGAAACTGCACTTTGAACTTAGCCACTGGCAAGGATCCCAGTCAAACAGAAATGTAAAAGTTCCTTTCCTCCATGGGGCCTCTTGTGTGGGGGTGTCCCCATAGACGTTCAATAGCTGGTTGCAACAGGTTGGAATGAGGCCCTGAGCCAGAAAAACAAGCCCTGACCAGTATTATTTCCTACTGCCTATGTTGTTTATTAAAAGATATTTTGACGCATCGCTCTCAGCTTTGCTGGGCTGCATTAGAGGCTCGAGGCCCATCGAGGAAAAACTGGCACCATTTTCACAAAGTGTTCACGCCTCCTTTTCTTCCAGCTTTCTGCCTCATGCCTCCCTGGGTGTATGGCAATAGGTGCAGCACAAAGATATATTTAAGGAAGAGTTGGAGACAGGCAGACTGGCTGCTAAGCAAAGGCTCTGCATTTCCTGCAAACAGAGAAGTAATTAGATTCTAAACCCTATCAATATTTCTAGCACAGACAGAAGAAACAGCATTTTTCTACATACCAGACTTTTCTAACACGGTTTGGGGGAAAAAAAATATGCAACCACAGAGTGTTCAGGAACAGTAACTTAATGTTATTAACAACCCAGGGAGTGCCCAGTGAGTGCAGAAAGGCATTGTAGCCTTCCCCCTTCCGGAGGTGAAATGATCAAAAGATTGGCCTCTTTACAGTCTGTTATATTTCTGTCTAAGAAAACCCAATTTGCACAAGCAAATAAACTAGCTCATTATAAAACTGAGGGGTCAGCCTGAGTCAGATAAACTCTGAAGTCAGACAGCTGAAGAAACAAACTTTTATTTAAGCCACAGCACAGGTGATCCTAAGAGGAAACAGTAAATCCCCATAGAGCCACAACTTCCACATTGGGCAACAGAGAGCACGAGGAATGGAGGTGCAGGGAGTGCAGTTTCCTAACGCCACACGGCTCAGCACACATTTAATCAGAAACAACAGATCCCAACCTTGCATTCAAAGGGGGGGAAAGCAAATAGAAAAACCAAACACTGTCGTCACAATGCAGCAAGTCAAACATTATTGAAATCATAAGGACTAATCAGTTTCTTGCCCTTTCTTTTTGTTTTTAAGAGACCAAAGTTTCTTCTTATTCTCTCCTCTCCAGGGAAGAAACCACAAACAACACCCCCCACTCCCCCACAAAAAAAAAAAAAAAAAAAAAAAAAAAATCCAACAAAAAAATCCCAATCTCTTCATTTGGAGATTACCTAGCTACCAATACACCATCAAGCACAGGTTCCATTTTTCCCTTCCTGATGAAAGGAATAAATCCTGACTGCATCAGAATAAGTCAAGAGGAATGAATTAAAAAAAAAAAAAAAAAAAAAAAAAAAGCAGAATGCCTTACCAGGCACCTTGAAATTTTTTTTTTCTTGGTAAGTTTAAATATAACCTCCCTGGCGGCAAATCAATAGCATTTTGCCCATTTTATAAGCTTGATAGGCATTTCATTTTCAAAAAGAAACAAACTTTTATAAGAAAATAATACACTGAACCTCACAGGTGTTTCTATGAAATTCCAGATCAATAAATCCTCATTCCAATGAGACTTGCAAAGACACATATCCCTACCTTAGGGAAATAAAGATTGTTCATGACAGCTTCAGCCTGTTATTTTATGTCCTAAGGACAGCTCTGTTCATGCTGTACTCTAGGGCATTTTCTTGTTTCTTTGTTGGTTCTCCCCCCACACCAACCAAATGGAGTTACAATGCAGGCTGCTAAGAGAGATTTATCCCATTGCACTTTCTTCTATGGAAACTTAATAATCATTGTTTAACTTCAAATTTGCCACAACTTCCGTGGGAGAAAGTACTTTACTGTGTATTACCACGTAGTCTAATTTTGGTCTAAAAATACATGTCTTTCTTCTGCACTTGCAAATTCAACACGTGGAAAAAATGTAACATTTGAACTACCACAGGTGTTTCTGTAGGAAAAAAAATATTAGGTACCCCACCTATGACACTTCATGTAATTATTCCATGACACCTGCTCCAAGAAACAATGTCACGTATCAAAATAAAGGTAAATATTTTGTAATGCCTGTACTATAGAGAACAGACACATTTAGACATTTCATAAATAAACAGACAGAAAGATAAATAAACAAATATGTCGAGGTATTTGCTCGTGCTCGTGAATGCAAGAGACATGCCACAGCTGGTAGGAACATGCCTTGTCTCAGGTGCTAGCCATGTTTTCCCAATTTTCTGCATCCACTTGCTCCAGTGGAGCAAGATTTTGTAACTCTGTAATCCAGAATCTTTGCACAGAATGCCATTACGACAAGAAACAGGCTTTTAATTTCCCCAAAATGCTTTCTCATGCGTAAAGTTTTGCCAGTAATTTTTACATTACACACCAGCAAATTGTATTTCATGATGTATTCTGCAGAAGGGCTCCAAGTAGCTAATGCCAGTTTGAGGTGTGCTTGGTTTTAAACCATACTAGTGGTCTGTGTGAAATGATGTGGATTTATTGACAATAAACAGAAAGCAAAAGCTGAACACTGAGCTACTCCCACAGTGCTGAATGATGTATCCATGAGTCAGACCTGGAGCTGCAGGTGAGCAGGCAAAGTAGGAGCAGACAGGAATTTAGTGAAGCACAGTTTAACTAAAAGAACATTTGAAGTGTTACCCACCTCCTGCGCTGCTTGGACTTCATGAATTGCTAAATTTATCCCAGAGAGCAACATTAGATGCCACCACAAATTCCACTGCTTAGCTCATTGCAACACACAGTAGTTGAGAAGTCACAGCTGACACATTGTCAAATGAGAAAATCCACTGAAATCAGG